>NC_138885.1:71810124-72473414 GCF_965194825.1 Balaenoptera physalus
TGGTTATCTATTTAAAATGTGTGCAGGTGTGTGTGTGTGTGTGTGTGTGTGGTGAGTGCGTGTATGTATATATGCTTTTATTTTTTTATTTTTTTAAACAAAATACACATTTTATTTAGGTTGAAATAAACTATATAAAATTGATTTTCTTCACCAAAATTAACAGCAATATTTTCTGTATTATTCCTAGATAAACCACAAAACACTTATTTTTGTAGGTTTTCTAGGTTTTGCTTGTAAATCAAGATGAGGCAGTAGATACAGTCATGGAAAAAGACAGAAGAAAACAGACAAATCAGTTGTCAGTATCCATGGGCTCTGATCCTGTCTTGACCATGAAACAGAAGTGTTCAACATATACCTGCCAAAAAGCTTATGAAGATGTAGGCTCAATAAAGGAATGCAAACAGCAACAAACAGATGTGGAACAACAAGGGAAGGCTCTTCCATTCAAACTTTAACTGTAACTTGTTCCTTTAACTTCGTTTGATAAAGACAGAATCTACACTGAAATCCTTGTTTGGTGAGCTCACATGTTTCTATTACAGTCTGATAATTTTCTTAACTGTCCCTTACAGATTTTTAACAGCATACTTAAAACTCCTAATATTCAAAGGTCAGTCATGAGCTTCATTGTAATGTTTTATAAAATGTATTCCTTCCTCCCATACCTCCTCACAACTTATTTCTTCAAAGAACTGATAACTCAATACCTGACAATTGGATCCACAGTGATAAATGTTATGTCTAAAATGACTTAACTAATACAATTCCAAAGTGCCATTAGCAGAGATCACAGAGTGTAACATGGTACTTTCAATGCTATCTTCTGGAAGAACAGTTAGGTCTCCAAAGTATGGGAGTTGAAACGGGCCATTTAAACAGGCAGATTATCAATGACTAATGTACTCAACGGGCGGCCTACAGGTCAAGATATTCAGTGATTAAGTGGCCTACGTACACCTTACAACTTTTCTGTAAGATATTTTCAAATTTTTTACGGATTTTTTTCAACTATCAAATATAAGAGAAAGCCTATTTTAAAAGTCTCTTAGGTATTTTCATGGACATATATACACTACCAAATGTAAAATAGATAGCTGTGGGAAGCAGCCACATAGCACAGGAAGATCAGCTCGGTGCTTTGCGACCACCTAGAGGGGTGGGATAGGGAGGGTAGGAGGGAGAAGCAAGAGGGAGGAGATATGGGGATATATGTATAGCTGATTCACTTTGTTATAAAGCAGAAACTAACACACCATTGTAAAGCAATTATACTCCAATAAAGATGTTAAAAAAAAAGTCTCTTAGGTATTTTCATTGGTTTCTGAATTATCTGTAGGAAGCTCTGACTTACTTGTACGCTTGTGTACTTACTTGTACTTGTACACTTATCCACCATTAAATCCAAATCATGTTTTATATCAAAATTTATATTAAGCAAAGCCAAGTTACTTGACCTTTGGTCTGTCAAAGTGTTCCTCAGGTATGCTTTGAGATGCTTTTGCCCATTTTCATAGCATTCATTCTCAACCTTCATCACAGGAAGAATACATAGAACCTTCAATAATGCATAAACATTAGGAAAAAACTTGATGTCTGGCAGATGAAGGGCTTCATAAATAGTGGATGGAAGTTCTACATCTTTCCATCTGTGTTTCCACTTGATTCTCCAACAATGCAGCTCAGCAGAGAGCGTGTCAGGATTAGGTAAGTCACTTCTGTACATGTCAGCATGATGCTCCTCTGATGTATTGAATTTAAGCTGTCCCATGACAGAGGGTACCAGAGATAAGCATTTAAGAGCTCTGAGGTGCTGTTCTGAGAGCATATCTTTCAGGTCCTGAATAATGTGCTCCACTGTTGGAACACTTAGAGTTTCTTTACAGTAACTCTCAGAGGTTAGCTGAGATTCCAGGTTACTGTGCTGAGCTCTGCGAAATTTCCCTGGGAGTTTCATCAGAATATCAAGTTTGGCTGCCAAATTTGTGGCTTTCTCAAACCAAAATTCATCATAAACTTCGATATTTTCCATCACTTCATTTTGTGAATGCAGCACTGCCGTGAAACTACTGGCTGCAAAGAAGACATCAGAGGTCTGATGACCTTCAGGTCTGTCCCTGAAGTTTTTTCCCAAAGGCTCTTGTAAAAGATAGGACATTTTAAAGAACAATGGTAACGATGAAATCAAAATCTGTTACCACACTACAGAGGTACAAATGCTCGGCCAGCCATGCAGTTATTCCATCTAACATTTGTGTCACTATTATACCATCTAAACATAAAACAAGTGCTTGTAGGAGGTCCACTAAGATCTCAAAAGCATCATGCCTGCCTGGCCACTGAGAATGGCGAATTTCCTTCAGTTCTTTGCCCCTTTCTTCATTGTTCTGAAAGAGGACAGAAATTACATTGTCAAGCTCTAAAAGCAGTTGTGCTGATCGATGGAAAAAAGAACAAACTTCCTCAGCTGTTCCTAATGGGACACATACTCCCATAACAGGCACTGACTTTGCCAACCACATATTTAAGGCACAGGAAGAGCAGAGTGTGTAGATAGCTTGGGGATATTTCTCTAAAAGTCTAGAAGTAACAACTTTCATTTTGGAAGAAAATCCACTGGACACAATGTAAGCCTGGCCACGACAGTACTCCATGTTTAATCCCCACTTCTCAGTTATCATTGTGTGAAATTTCACAGCCAGAATTTCTGCATCAGCTTCATAAGCCCACAAATTCCTCTCTCAGTTTGTGAGCTTCGTCAACAAACCTCACCAACACAGGCAGGTGCTCTTCCCCTGCTATGTCCACCACATCGCCAGTGACGATGGAAAAGAAGTGAGAGTCTCTCACTTCCCTGAGGGTTTCTTCCCGAATGCAGCTCTCACAGATCTCTAGCATCTGTTTCTGCTGTGTTTTCGAACAGAACAATGTGTTCACTGCCGTTGTCTCAAAGCGCTTTCTCAGAACCTCTTCACCAGAATGGATCCGGCACTCCAGCAGGGCTTGAAAGTTATCAGGAGTAAAGAGACCTTCTGGGATTTCATCAGCTTCATGTCCATCCAGAGGTATGGTCTGTTTTCCCATAAGAATCAAAATTTCAAATAAAGATTTTGAGTATTCTTTGTTTTCCTTCTCTTCAAGGGTTAAAGGTAAAATGTCCTCCTCCTGCTGTTCACTCCTTTCTTCTGCACTGGGGTTCTGAGCATGGCTGTTGTTTATTTCCTTATGTTTTGGGTCCTGTTCAGAAGTTTCATCAATTTTTTTCTGTTTCAGTGTCCTCATTTCATCTTCACTCAATTCTTTTATTTGTTTTCTGTGTCTACTGTGTGGATTATTCAAATGGCTGATAAGATCAAATATTGTTGGTATTGCATTATCTCGAAGAACTGTCCTATAAGGACTAGTTCTACAGATCACAGAAGTCTCAAAGTGTTTGGCACACAATCGATAATGTTTATTTAGTTGATCGGGTGTTTTATCTTCTAAGTCGGCTCCCCTACAATTCTCCACGCACTTCTGGCATCTGGCTGGATCCCTCGGCAACCTGAAAAAGGCCAGGTCCAACTGTGTGCTCTTCTGCTTGCAGCTGGGGGCCGTGCAGAAGTTCGGCATCATAGTCTGACTGCCAGCCGGCCCAGTCCTCCCCTCCCCGCCTCCTCAGGGCAGCCCACCGGCCCGCCCGTCAGAGCCGGGGAGGGGAGCCAGACCGGCCTGCCTGCTCCTCAGGGCCTGTATATATGCTTTTAGATTCACTTGACCTAATATGAAGCATGTTAATGTATTGTTATGTTTGTTAGAACCAAAATCAAACCACTTTAGTTCTTATGGGAATTAGACGGAATGAATGAATAAAATCTTGAAGCTTGTGTCATCTTGATGTGGTGCAATATAGAGAGCTCAAGAGCAGGGAAGATGGACCATATATATTACAGACATAGGTCAAGTGTCTATCCTCCAAAGCTGCTTATCTACTCACTGTTTTTGGACGTTTTTAGACTTTGCAGTATTGTCAAGATACTTGCCTTTTGGCACTTACATCCTTATATGACATTCAGAGTTAAGAAGGAAGGAAGAAAGGAAGGGGAGGGGAAGGGAAGGGAAGGGAAGGAGGGGAGGGGAGGGGAGGGGAGGGGAGGAGAGGGGAGGGGAGGGGAGGGGAGGAGAGGGGAGGGGAGGAGAGGGGAGGGGAGGGGAGGAGAGGCGAGGAAGAGACCAGTTAGTAAATAGCTAATATACTACTCTGGAAAGAGTCCATGTTATTGGATTAGTGAACAATAATGGACAATATGTGATATCATGGTAAGCATTAGCTTTAAAATTAAATATTCCATAGTTGGCATATAGTAAGCTAGCCCAGTGGAAACCAAATGCTACTCAGATTTGGGGAGTTTGCTGATGCAGTAAGATCTTAATTTACCACCTTAACAGTGGGGAGGAGTCCCACAGATAATCCAAAACAGCTGATGATTCAAATATAATGCCTACTTAGTTTTGGAATGCATGGTGTGATTCTCTTTTTGAACATTATAGTCATAGCAATTCAATAAATATTTATTAAGCATATGCTCGGTGCTGAATACTGTGCTAAATTATTATAATTTGGGATTCTATCATTGCTTATTGGCTCAACAAATGTCTAATGAGTGGAGACTTTTGCCAGGCACTGTGCTAGATGATGGCTAAAGAGTGGTGACCAACAAGACAGTTATGGTTCCTGTACTTTTGGAGATTGTGGTTCACATAAACTACTAATAAATTCTCAGTAATCTACGACTGAAACCTAGACTAGGATATGTGTAAAACTCAGGCAGTGTCTCCATCTACACAACTGTGGTTGCTGTCAGACTTTGTTTATACTCCATTGGACCAGTTACCAAAGGAAGGACTTACTGGGGGTTATTTGAGAAATGGGTACAGTTTTTAAGACTAATGTGATAGTCCTTTGTGAGAGAAAAGAGTAAAATTAAGGTCTCTTATAATTCATTAAATTTTTTTGTGCATTCTTACTGTGTTAAACACGATTCAAGCACTGGGATTATAGCAACGCACGCAATAGACAGAATCTCTGCTCTCAGAGAGATAATAAGCACAGTAATATGTGGCAATAGTACATCTATAAAGTCCCTTCCACTCATAAAGTGTTTCAAAGTTGAAATATAGGCTTATCATTGAGCTATTTTTACACAGAGAAGTAGAAAAGCAAATTCAGGAAGTGCACAGGGAAGAATGCGCTGACCCAAACAACCCGTTCTGATGGATTAGCGTCTGTGTTCCTTGAGTTACAAAGGCAAGCAAACCTACATCGGGGACACGGCGGGCAAGGGAGTGCTGCTTAAAATTCGAGGCTTCTCTTTGTCCTACTTTTTTACTACCTCCAGTTACAGGTGCTTTAGTAGTAAGATTGAATTAATTGCTTTCTACAATTGTTTACAGGTATACTAATAGTCACTCACATTTAATGGCACATTAAATACGAAAAGTTTATTTTAGACACGTGTGATACTTCTATCAAAATAAGAAAGATCAAAAAGTTGGTCTTGTGTATCTCAGTAGTACTGACTCTAGGGGCACGTGGAATTTTGCTCCTACCCTACATGGGCTTAGGCAACTCGAATTTTGCAGTCTCAGATTTGTCAGTTGTAAATTGGTGATTGTAATATCTACTTCAAAGGGTTTGGGGGAAGATTAAATGACAGAATGAATGTGATAGTGCCCAGGACAGTGAGAATCTGACAGATGGTAAGCATTTAGTTTGTTTGCTGCTGCCAAACATGACATAAAAGAAAAGCATTTCTGTGCTTGGTAATATTAATTTGATCATTATCTAACTACCCAGCTGAATATCCAGAATAGTGTTTTCTAAGAAATATTTGAGAAGTCCAAGAGTGAGCTCATAGAAACACACGTCATGTCTTTCCCGGAAGGACCTCAGAAGGTGACATGACATTTATATGTGGAATTAAAGCAAAGCTCAAGAACTACTGGAATCTTAAAGAAGATATAAACTGGGTTTCTGGGAGGTTGGGACAGGAAACCTTAAACCAGGTCAAATCCAACCACAAGCAGATGCTCACTGGTGGTGATATTACTGTCAAATAATAACATTTACATACACCAAAGTGAGGCAGTCTGGCTCATTTTATCCAGTGACTACTGCAGGCACAGACCTAAGGATTAAGGGCTCTTTTGGGACCAAAAATGTCTTTGGAGCTGAAAAATAAGTTTTGCTCTGAAATATAAAAAGGAATTTGCAAAAATGAAAAATAATAGATGTTTATCAAATGCCTACAAAAAAAGATGTGTTAACTAGTCAACTGCATTAATGGTGGGTACATTTTAATATGGTTGATATGTTAAGGGCTGGAGGATTCTCCAAAAGAAAAAGAGCCTGTGTGGGACAAAAATCTAAAAATGACCCTGAAGGCAGCTCTACTGTCTTGAAAACAAAGGTAAGCTTTGAAATATTTGCAAGACCCTTTGAGCCTTAAATGATGATTTATGTTCTTATGGAATTCTGAAGCTTTTGTATGTCTGTTGCAGAGATTTAGGCCTTTTACCTCTGTGTTTTACCCCATCTATTTCAAATTCCTAGTCAAATTCCACCCCTCACCCTCCTCCCCCCACCCTCTCGGCCTACAGTTCCTCACCTAATTATAAACGTAGAATCCTTTTGAAGCAAGCCCTTACTGTGAAAGTGAAGTGCGGGGCACTGTATATCCTCTGGCTGCCCCTCTATCCACTACCCACCCCCTTCCATTCTATGGGATGTGCTGGCAGGAGAGAGTTTGGGGTATTTATTCCTTTGGCTCCCTCCTTGCCTAGCTGTAGTTTGGCTGCATTCTTCTTCTACTTGTGACCATGCTCTTGTTGGGGACCCCTTTCCTACAGATACTCTCTTTGGGTTCTGGTAATTGTTCCTTTGCCATGTTTTTAGCTGGGTTTTCTACTGGTGCTTTTCCCAGGGCTCTTCACCATCCCCTGTTAGTGTTCATGAACCTGCCCACACCTTGTAATAGTCCCTTTACTAAACTCTCTTCAGTTATGCTATAGAGTTGCATGTGTTTCCTGCCTGACTGTGACCTAACCTAGCTGTATAGAGACAATAATAAAAACTTGTTACAAATACCATATGATATCACTTATATGTGGGATCTAAAATATGACAGAAATGAACTTATCTACGAAACAGAAACACTCACAGACATAGAGAACAGACTGTGGCTGCCCAGGTGGGGAGGGGTGTGGGGAAAGCAAGGATTTTGGGAGTTTGGCATTAGCAGATGCAAACTATTATATATAGAAAGGGTAAACAACAAGGCCCTACTGTATAGCACAGGGAACTATATTCAATATCCTGTAATAAATCATAATGAAAAAGAATATGAAAAAGAATAAATATATGTATAACTGAATCGCTTTGCTGTACAGCAGAAATTAACACAACATTGTAAATCAACTATACCTCAATAAAATAAATTTTAAAAAATAATAAAAATTTCTCTCCCCCCTAAGCTAAACAAACCTAAGCAATTACCTTCATTACTGGATAACTGTTTCAATTTCCAATAGACTTCTTCCTTACCACTTCTTGCCTACAGGCTGCATGTATTTTTTACATTAAGTTCAGACTGCTATTCCTTTCCTCCTCCCTCCTTCTCTTCTTCTCTCCCTGCTTTCTTTTCTTCTCAAGTGATTTGTGAGAGTCTTCCATGTACCAAGAAGTATGGGGGCTACAGAGAGCATAACATCCTTCACTTAATAGTTGGAAAGACAAGAGAGCTATGTAACAAAGCAGGGGAGATGGTGGAAGGGAAGGGTCAAAACAATTGGTACACTAAGTGCCCAGGAACCCAGAGATAGAGGAGGGCAGTGTAAGGTGAAACAAAAACAGAACTTCTCATGGAGAGGATAACTTTGGCTGGAAACTTTACATTTCATTCCACAAAAAAAATTGAGGTATTTCAGCAAAAGCGGATAAAATGATATAAGAGAAATGGAAATAAAGAATAACTTTCAGAGAAAACAGAAACAGAGTAGAAAAATAAAACCATGTCAAAGAACAACATAAACTCACAAACCAAGATGGCAACTCTATTTACTATAGATGATCTTCAGGTTAGATGATGAACTTCCTGAAAGTTAAAGAATAAAGAGACATGATTTTCAATCTAGAAAGGGAAGCATACTAATTCCTTGGGGAAGTGCAATTTTTTTAACATTGAATTTTAAAAATTTATCAGGCACAACTTTACAGAGAGGGTACTGAGTGATATACAGAACATAAAGTGTTTAATAATGTATCTATCACAGATGTAGTGACCTAATTTATATGTTGATATTTTTCGTGGAAGCTTTTAACAAAAGTCAAGGGCATAACATTAAAAGGCAACTCATAAATGCAACTGAATGAGGAGTTGATGAGATATAGTGCAAGTTTAAAAAAATGAGTGGGAGTGGGACTCCACCCCCTGATCTGTAAGTAGGATTTATCATATTCGAAAGATCTTTGGTAACTATCATGTCTCTCAGGTGTTCCTTTGATAGGCATTGAAACTGAAAGCCAGCAGTACTCTGGCTAGGATCCTGGTTTTCTGTGTGATTGACTGACACGTGATTAACATTATTTTTAAGAGTTTTTAACAAAGTTCACATTCCCTGTTGTAAAGTTTTTCACATTTCCTCACTGGCATTAACAACAATCACTACTTTACACTTACCAAGTAATTTATATTTTTGTAAGTAAATCCACTTCCAGTTTGATAATTATGCTCTTGGATTGTAGACTATTGATGTAGAACAGTCCTTAGAGACACTGAATGAATCTTCTCTTTATAAATGTGTTAGAGGCAAGCAAACATCCTAGGGAAGGTCAGCATGAAATGCAAATCTCTCTCTCAGTGTCAGAACTTGCTGCCACAGGAGAAGGCCAAAGGTTCTAGCTACACATTGTTTTTCATGAGTTCATGACACAAAAGGGCTTTGAAGATGAAGCCATGTCACGTGTCAATGTTAGAACCAGCCAAGCCAAGCTGTCTGCCTCAAACCTCTGTTTCTAAGAGTTTTGTTTAAAGACTTTAGGGGATAGTATTTGGCAGTGGGTATGAGCAGGAATTACCACTAGAAAAAGATATTAAAGGGATTAGTCAGTTTAAGCATTTGATCCTTAAGTTCTGAGGGTCAGAAGGCTGTGCATACCAGTAAGATAAATCCAGTGGGGTGAAAATTGTTTACGTAGGTTCTTGACATTGAAGGTTTTAACATTTGTGGGTTTGACACATTGTGAGTAACACTATAGAGCCATGGCAGTTAATTTGGGGGAAATGTGAATTTGAATCATGTGTACAATACAGCTGTGTACCAGAGTGTCACCTACTAATAAGTGAGCCTATAGCAGATCAGAGACACATTAATGTGTGGTTTTGTTCTCTATTTGTGCCACATAGAATTATATTAAATGATGGAAAAAACCCTTGTTCTAAAAATTTGTAATAGGAAATATAAACTGGACATATCTTATATGTCTGCCAATAGGGAGTATTTATACTGATACAATAGACCATTTGGCAGCTCTTGAAAAATCAGTGGGAATGTAAATTGATACAGCCACTATGGAGAACAGTATGGAGGTTCCTTAAAAAACTAAAAATAGAACTACCATACGACCCAGCAATCCCACTACTGGGTATATACCCTGAGAAAACCATAATTCAAAAAGAGTCATGTACCAAAATGTTCATTGCAGCTCTATTTACAATAGCCAGGACATGGAAGCAACCTAAGTGTCCATCATCGGATGAATGGATAAAGAAGATGTGGCACATATATACAATGGAATATTACTCAGCCATAAAAAGAAACAATGGAGGTATTTGTAGTGAGGTGGATGGAGTTAGAGTCTGTCATACAGAGTGAAGTAAGTCAGAAAGAGAAAAACAAATACAGTATGCTAACACATATATATGGAATCTAAGGAAAAAAAAAAAGGTCATGAAGAACCTAGTGGCAAGACGGGAATAAAGACACAGACCTACTAGAGAATGGACTTGAGGATATGGGGAGGGGGAAGGGTAAGATGTGACAGGGTGAGAGAGTGGCATGGACATATATACACTACCAAACGTAAAATAGCTAGTGGGAAGCAACCACAAAGCACAGGGAGATCAGCTCTGTGCTTTTTGACCACCTAGAGGTGTGGGATAGGGAGGGCGGGAGGGAGGGAGATGCAAGAGGGAAGAGATATGGGAACATATGTATATGTATAACTGATTCACTTTGTTATAAAGCAGAAACTAACACACCATTGTAAAGCAATTATACTCCAATAAAGATGTGAAAAAAGAAAAAAGAAAGAAAAATCAGAATAATGGTGAAAGGGAACCTGCTTTACCAGAAACTACAACTTACTATAAAACTACAGCAATCAAACTGCCAGGTATTAGCACAGTAATATAAAAATAAATTATTAAGTAGACTAGAGTATCCAGAAATAGATACAAGGAAATCTGAGGAATGAATTTATGATGGTTTAGTTCACAATGGTGCTGACATAATTGAATATTTATTCAGAAGAAAGCACCTTGGGACTTCCTTGGCAGTCCAGTGGTTAAGACTTCACCTTCCAATGCAGGGGGTGCTGGTTCGATCCCTGCTCGGGGAGCTAAGATCCCACATGCCTTGCAGCCAAAAAACCAAAACATAAAACAGAAGCAATATTGTAACAAATTCAATAAAGACTTTAAAAATGGTTCACATAAAAAAAAAAAAATCTTAAAAAAAAAAGAAAGCACCTCATACCATGTAACATAAATCTTAAATGGATTAAATATCTAAAAGTAAAAAGAACATAATAAAATATTATAACTACATACATAAAAATATTTGTGGAACCTCACAGTTTGGACAGGCTATCTTAAGCAACATGGGAAACTCAGATGCTATAAACAAAAGACTGAACAAGTCACCAAGTAAATAATTTTGAATGGCACGATCTACACTAGTCAAATTCCAAAGATGGAGGGAAGTACTGTAAGTTTCAAAACTCTCTAAGCTTTGAAAGAGAAGAAAGCAAGCCCTGATATCCAGAAGCTGGTCAGGCACTCCCAGCTCGGTGTGTGTCCTCCGGTTGAATATAAACAAGATCACAGAACATTAACAGCAACAGGGCCACTCTGGGACTATGACGGATCAAGACAACAACAAAACCACTCCACTGTCTTGTCTGAACACAAACATGAACGTTGTCCAAGCCACATAAATGACCCAGAAGTCTATCCTGGCTAATATGAGTGACTGCTGCTTCTTTACTAGTTTATAGCTTCTACCTCTATTCATTCTCCCCGCCCTATAGATAACATTTATTAAGATACCCAAACATACACTCACCTCTGCCTCCAATTCACAGCAAGGCTCTGTTTCCTTAAAATTCCCTAAAGTCACCTAACATAAGCCCAAATCCTAAGTCATTTCAAACTCCCTGTTACTGAGGTGCCCTGTACTTCCCTACGGTATGTGGTCTTTGTTGCAACAAGCAATAAGCCCAATATGTTTAACTTTGGATATGCTCCTGATAGTCTTTGGCTGGAGAGCATTGATGTCATATATGTTTATAGATAGCTATATACACAAGTGTGTGTGTGTGTGTGTGTGTGTGTGTGCACGTGCACACAGCAAAAAGCCTGGAAATATAAATACTAAAATGTTAATAATAATTGTCTCTGAGTGGTAGATGATGGGTTAACTTGATATTCTTATTTTTTGCTCTTCTATATTCTCTGAGTTTTCTACAATAAAGATTATTGCTATGTATAATAAGAGGAAAAAGCTATTTAAAATAGAGAAATACACATGCAAGGAATTTCTTATCCTTTAGAAAAATTCCTCTAATGTGTTTGAAAAAGATGGAACATTCGTGTTCAGAAATTATAGCCTTACAATGGAATTAAATGAATCTAATGTTATTTAAATCATAATCCAAATCACAAATCACAATGAACAGATACTTTTATAATGGAATATAACTAGATTTTACTGATTTCACTATAGACACTGTGAAAAAACCACAACAAGAAACAGGAGGCGATGGCTCACAATAATTAATATCTTTTAATTCAACTTGTTCCCTGATAATTCCTTCTCCTGCTGTGTCCTTCTGAAAGATTTTTTCAAGTTGATTAATTCGTTAGATTCCAATATTCCACACTTTATTCTGCAAGTAGTATCTGATAAATAAATATGCAGAAACTAATGCTACGTCTCCAGTTTTTTCCTTAACATTATCTCATACAGAAAGTTCCAGATATAACTCAATATATTTTTCTTCTTTGCGATTCTATATTCAATGATTCCAGATCAGTGACCCATTTAAGAATAGAAAAATGTAATAATATTAAAATAGGAGTTGGGGGGTGAGGAGGATAGTTCACCCCATTGTCTTATTGTCTTGAAATTCCTATAAATAAGTGTTACCTCCTGAGGACCTTCTATTAAAAGAGTTTTTAGAAGTGTAAAAGACATAAACTTTGTACTAAGGTAAGAATAAGATTAACTTATTTGCAGTTCCAAATTAATAAATCCAACAATTTAACTTAATAGTTCATAATAGCTTCAGAAATAGTGTGGATTCAATTCTACTTGCTGGATAGACAGGCTATGAGATTGTGGGTATGAACAGAAGTCACCCTTCTAGGAAAGTCAGAGACAGAAAGACTTGGGTTTGACTCAAGAATATTCAGAACCGAGGGATCTTTAAGTATGGTCCATCCCTTAGCCTGACCAAAGACGGACCATCTTCCCACTGTCCGCAATGCCTTCTTTGTATATAATCCATGTCTTTGAAAGGAGTTTGTATGATATTCAAGAAGTTGTGAAAGGAGTTTGTATGATATTCAAGAAGTTGGACCTGAGAACCTGTTGGGACAGCTGGAGCATGACATACTGCTGGAAGAGGGGAAGAAGAGATGAATGGGGTTGGGAAGAGATCTTTCTTTTCCAGGCTAAAGGAGGGAAAAATCCCCAGCCAGAGACATGGTGTAGCTGGAAGGTATGAGATCTGGATTCTAGCCTAGTTTTATTTCTATCCAGCTGTGCGATAACCCTTCTGGGCCTATATCTGACAAGGAAGGGCAAGAATGACCATCTTTGAGGGACAGGAAGACCAGGTAGGGAGGCTGTCTCATCAGGCCAGAGCATGGTGATGTCAGTGAAGATAAAAGAAGAGGTCAAAGTTGAGAGATGATTATGAGTTGTTAAAAATTAGAGACCTTGGAGTGAGAAAAATGGATGTAAAGATGATCCCAAGATTTCTGGCTTAAGTAAGTGGGTTGGTAATAATGCCTTTTACTGACGTAAGGAGAGACACAAGCTTGGGGAAAGGTAAGTACTGATATAGGCAAAACTAAGGGGCTAGTGGGAGATTCAGCTGAGATGCAGAGTAGATGGTAGAATCTGGAGCTTATAATGGGAGTCTAAACTGGAGATAAACCTTCAGCAGCTCTTGGCTCATTTGGTTGGCACCTGAAACTTTGGGAGGGAATGATCTCTCACTCAGGAGAACAGGGAGGTCTAAAAGAGAAGAGAACTAGGATGGACAACTGAGAAAGTGCAACAGTTAAAAGGAGGAAGAGACGTGCACAAAGATGGAGAAGGAAGAATAAGAGGAAATCCAGGTGAGAATGGTAGCACAAAAGCCAAAGGAAATGAATCCTTTAAGAATGAGGGAGAAATGAATGGTTCCAAAGGTTGCTGGAATGTGCCATTTGGACTCAGTGTCATTTTAACGTTAGGGAGATGTGTCCATGAAGTGGTGGGAGATGGAAGTGTATAAACCTCTTTCAAGAAATTTCTTTTGTGAAGGGAGGAAAAAATAGAAGGGTAGCTGGAGGATTTTTCATAGAAAATAGAAACATCCACCAATTCTTCCCAGAGAAGTGTGAAAAATCAGCATCTACATCAATGATGAACTCTTATCTGCTTCAGGTATTTAGCTCAGATTCTATATCGAATGTCGGGGCACACCACGTCACAGCACAAGACACACGGATGCTTGAATACATAAGAATATGATTCCAAAGACATGTCACATCACACTTGCTACTGCTTGTAGACAATCAACATTTTAATTGGGTTTTTAATACTGAATGAGTAATGACTGATTACACGTTGGCTCATTAAAGGCCTCCACTGGCAGTGAGTGGGTAGGCGTGGTAATCCGCTTAAGGGGTAGAGGTAACACTGAGGCAGACCCCAGAACTCAAAAATCAGAGAAATAGGGTTGCTATTAGGAAACAGACTTAAGCACTAGACTGTTCCTGGATGGTAGATAGATTTTCAAAGTCACCTTAATGAGACAGAATGGCTTTCAGGCTAGAGCAGAATGCAAAGAAAAAAAGACTTTTAATAAGTCATGAGCAGTGTTGTTCAGAAATGCAGTGCAGTAGAAGGAGTTACCAAGGGAAGCAGTGGCTCTCCTCATCCTTTCCAGCACCACCTGAAAGAAGGCAGGCAGGGCACACTCTGTCGGGCCACACGTTCACGGAACCCTTATCATGTTGTGAAGATAAGCGCGTCAGACCATCTGAGCCTAATGATAATGAATTCAAACTTACCTCTCTAACTCCATGCTGACCAAGCAACCTTTTGGATGGTAATTCTCCTTCCTTTGTAGCTTGCTGTAAAACCATATTCACATTTTAAGTGGTGATTAGTTTCAACAACATGTCATCTGACACATTGACAAATGCTAATAAGTATAATTTTATTGGTTTTGTTTCTCTCTGGTTGGCAGTTTTTTTGTTTCCTAATTTTATAAACATAATGGACTTATATTTAGTTTAATATTTGCATACATTTAAGTTATCAAGTATTAAAAAGTAATGAAAATAAAAATTCTTGGGACCTGCAATATTTTTCTCTTAATAGGTTTGTTTATTATTAAACAGTGTCACAAATTAAAAATCTAAGTGATGCTTAAAACAATCAATCCATTTTATGCCTAGGAACCACAATTTGACTAGATTTCACTTTTTTATCACTTCAAAAATTAGTGTTTTTTTCTTTTCAAATCCATTGAAAAAATTAATAGACTTTATTTTTTAGAGAAGTTTTAGGTTTACAAAAATATTAAGAGGAAAGTACTGAGAGTTCCCATATACTCCTTTCCCACACACACCTTGCTTTAGTGCTGTACGTTTGTCACAACCAATAAGCCAGTATTCCAGGCACTACAGTGTGGAATCAAATCTCCTTCCTGGAGGTGGGCGGGTCCAACACTTTCTAGAAATGCTGGAATTTTGTCTAGTACTAAAAAAGATATTTGAAATTGCTGATAGAAGCTACACAAATGCTGTATTTTAAACGTGCTCATTTTCAGAAGTATTTATAAACAATAACAATTTTCTTTTTACTGCAATCTTCCAGCCTCTAGCAACCACCAATAGGTTCCCTGAATTTAAAAAAACAAAAACAAAAGCAAAAGTAAAAATAAAACCTATTAAGGTAACTTCATGTCAAGACTCTTGACTACAGTCATCTTGTTAAATTCTATTTTCTTCACATAGAGGGGTGAGAGAAGGAACTGACAGAAGAAGGAACTTGTTTTTAAGCTACAAATTTTCATGCTTTATGGTGGATTTTGTCAGAGTAAGGGTTTCCAGACTAAAGAGCCACATCCTTAGAGACTATACTATAGGCACAGATTTAAACTGAATTAATATCGATGACATTTAGAAGTGTACATGTAGACTTCGATGGCAAACGGACCTAGCTTCCTTACCAAAAAATGATATTCTCCACATTTTTTTCCTCTCAAATTCCAGGAGGATGTAGACTCCAATCTGATGAATTTTGTGGGCTTCTATTTGACATATTTGATTGAATATCATCATTATACTTGGGGGGGGTGTGAGAAGCTGGAAATTTCAGCTCTCAGAACAAATTTGTTAAACTAAAACCTTAGTAATCTATCCAGGATAGTAGTAATCCATTTAAGAAAAAAAGCTGATAAAAGAAAAGGTTAAATAAAGAAACAACAGTAAAATTGTGTGAAGGCCACATTAATTGCTGGATTTAACTTCCTAAATTTTGCTAACAAAGCACTATTGTTTGATCCTGACCAAGGCTGTGCTAACTTGTTCTTTAGAACAGTGGTTGCCAGCTGAGGATGATTTTATGCTGGGGATATTTGGTGATAGCTGGAGACATTTTAGTTGTCACAACTGAGGGTGGGTGTGCTGATGTTGTCTAGTGGGTAGAAGCTGCAGATGCTGCTGAACATTCTACGATGCACAGGACTGTCCCCACAACAAAGGTGTATCTGGACCCAAATGTTAATTGTGCAGAGGCTGAGAAGCCCAGCCTTAGAGGAATACACCACGAAAACCACATTTTCCTTATTTTTAAGTAACTTTAGTAAGAATATAGATATCCTATGGAATGCTCTTCTCAAAACCCAAGCAAAATGCAGTTTCCACACAGAACATGTTCTGGTCAATGTACATACAAGTTGAATATTTTCTTTAAAAAAGCTTTCTATTAAATTAAAAGACATAGTAGAATATATTTATTGCATCTGTTTATGAAGCATCTGCATAAGCATATTCACCAAGTAAAGCACACCAACGATACCCCCCCCTTGTTTATGGGATACATAACAGGACACTGAGTCATGATTTACTGCAGTTTATGTTCTATCACAGGGTAACTGATTAGAAAGTTGTAGTTACTTCTGTTTAAATATGTAGCTATTGCTCTGTCCTCTGGCTCACTTTGAAAACTGGTGCTTCTGAAAGCTTAAGGTACTATTTTTATTCTTCTTATTTGGCTCTGACTTGTGTGACTATGTTCCTGCCCCTCATTCTCCTTGGCTTGGTCACACTGGTAGAGAATGAGAGAGAGAGAGAGAGAGAGAGAGAGAGAGTGTGTGTGTGTGTGTGTGTGTGTGTGTGTTTGTGTGTCTGGGATGGGTGGCAGGGTTGCAGACAAGGCTCAGATAATTTCTCTTTCAGGATTATCTTCGCTCTGAAAACCAGAATTTATAATCTCACAAAATCAGATTTTCCTTTTAGATATGTATTCTTAATTAAACACACAATCTCTTCCTAGTAAAACTTAAAAAACAAGGAAAATGATATCTGAACATGTTGGGCACTTAAAAATATTTTTGTCCAGGCTTTAGTTCAATTTAGAATAAAATTATTAAGTGTTCTAGTTGTAATTACTCTAAATGCAATAAAAAATATTGTTTAAAACAGTGACTTTAACTCAGTTGTTTCTCCCTGAGAATGAGAGCTAAAGTAGATCAAAGTGAAATCAAATAACATATTTTTTAAAAAAAACATTAATTTATATGAACCATTTAGAAGAAAGCATTAGAAATATGTAAAAACTTATTTCAAAAGAGATCATAACAGAAAAATAATTTGACTTCATTTCAATATAATAAAAGCTAAAATTTGTTAATTGCCTGAAACTGACATGGACCTTCCTTGAAGGCAGATATTGTGTGGGTGGACATGTTGATAAGCCTGTTTGGAGTGCTACAGTCTTATGAGGTTGCCTACCTATGAAGTTCAAGATTCCACATGCTAAACATGTCCAAATGACTTTTTATGTTCTATTTCACCACTACACAATTTCATACTCATTCCATACAAAGAGAATGTCCAACTAGGGTTGCATTTTTCTAGAGAATGACAAGATCTATGCCAATTAACTGTCTCTTTTCTAACATAGGGATAATTTGTCAACAACTACTATGTGCTATATTCGCAATTATTTTATCATTCAACTGAATCATAGACTGCTAACAGCATTTCTACATTAAAGGGCATTGAGGCTGGGACTTTTAGGGGCTGAATAAGAGCCTGTGCCTGGGTATACCATGTTTTTAACTGACTCTATTTGGAGTCCTACCGTAATATTTTTCTTTTCTTCTCTGTTGAATAAAGAGAACATTTTATGACCGCCAAGTGTGTACTATTCCCAGCAAAGAAAGTTCTTATTTGCCTTCTTCTTCCCAGGAAATTTTCTTTAAATTTTATCCTGAAACTTGGCTGGTCTCTTGGTCAATTGGCCCCCAAACACCAAGTCCTTGGTAATATCATCTGCCTGTTCTAATGAGAAAACCAAGGATGTACTTGTGTATTTAATACCCCTTAGTGATCAGTGAGAGCTGGAAGCACTTTTAGAGATGGTTTAATTTATAAAATCATTCACAGGCAAGGAACATGAGGGATAGAGATTTTAGTTGCCATAATCCTCAGAGCTCTTCTGTATCAGAGCTAGGATTAGAATTCAGGTCTTTAGCACTTCAAAATAGTAACGTTTAAGAGGAGTAATATAGAATAGCCCATATATTTAAAACAAGTGCTCATTTCTATTTCTGTTTGAATGCAAGATGATTAAAACAGGCTCAAATGCATGATATATTTTATAAAATCAATGTTCCACTATTTTAATAAACATTATTAAAAGATTTCAATTAACCTGTAAAAAGATACAAGATAACCTCAACAAAAAGCCTATGTTTATCCAATTAAAAAAAGATTTCAATCTTGGAAATAGAATAGACAAAATGCAAGAAACATTTAACAAGGACGTAGAACTAAAGAGGAACCAAGCAACGATGAAAAACACAATAAATGATATTAAAAATACTCTAGAAGGGATCAATAGCAGAATAACTGAGGCAAAAGAACGGGTAAGTGACCTGGAAGATAAAATAGTGGAAATAACTACTGCAGAGCAGAATAAAGAAAAAAGAATGAAAAGAACTGAGGACAGTCTCAGAGACCTCTGGGAAAACATTAAACACACCAACATTCGAACTATAGGGGTCCCAGAAGAAGAAGAGGAAAAGAAAGGGACTGAGAAAATATTTGAAGAGATTATAGTTGAAAACTTCCCTAATATGGGAAAGGAAATAGCTAATCAAGTCCTGGAAGCACAGAGAGTCCCATACAGGATAAATCCAAGGAGAAACACGCCAAGACACATATTAATCAAACTATCAAAAATTAAATATAAAGAAAACATATTAAAAGCAGCAAGGGAAAAACAACAAATAACACACAAGGGAATCGCCATAAGGTTAACAGCTGATCTTTCAGCAGAAACTCTGCAAGCCAGAAGGGAGTGGCAGGATATACTTAAAGTGATGAAGGAGAAAAACCTACAACCAACATTACTCTACCCAGCAAGGATCTCATTCAGATTTGATGGAGAAATTAAAACCTTTACAGACAAGCAAAAGCTGAGAGAGTTCAGCACCACCAAACCAGCTTTACAACAAATGCTAAAGGAACTTCTCTAGGCAAGAAACACAAGAGAAGGAAAACACCTACAATAACAAACCCAAAACATTTAAGAAAATGGGAATAGGAACATACATATCGATAATTACCTTAAATGTAAATGGATTAAATGCTCCCACCAAAAGACACAGACTGGCTGAATGGATACAAAAACAAGACCCATATATATGCTGTCTACAAGAGACCCACTTCAGACCTAGGGACACAGACAGACTGAAAGTGAGGGGATGGAAAAAGATATTCCATGCAAATGGAAATCAAAAGAAAGCTGGAGTAGCAATTCTCATATCAGACAAAATAGACTTTAAAATAAAGACTATTACAAGAGACAAAGAAGGACACTATATAATGATCAAGGGATCGATCCAAGAGGAAAGTATAACAATTGTAAATATTTATGCACCCAACATAGGAGCACCTCAATACATAAGGCAAATACTAACAGCCATAAAAGGGGAAATCGACAGTAACACAATCATAGTAGGGGACTTTAACACCCCACTTTCACCAATGGACAGATCATCCAAAATGAAAATAAATAAGGAAACACAAGCTTTAAATGTTACATTAAACAAGATGGACTTAATTGATATTTATAGGACATTCCACCCAAAAACAACAGAATACACATTTTTCTCAAGTGCTCATGGAACATTCTCCAGGATAGATCATATCTTGGGTCACAAATCAAGCCATGGTAAATTTAAGAAAATTGAAATCGTATCAAGTATCTTTTCCAACCACAATGCTATGAGACTAGATATCAATTACAGGAAAAGATCTGTAAAAAATAAAAACACATGGAGGCTACACAATACACTACTTAATAACAAAGTGATCACTGAAGAAATCAAAGGGGAAATCAAAAAATACCTAGAAACAAATGACAATGAAAACACAACGACCCAAAACCTATGGGATGCAGCAAAAGCAGTTCTAAGAGGGAAGTTTATAGCAATACAAGCCTACATCAAGAAACAGGAAACATCTCGAATAAACAACCTAACCTTGCACCTAAAGCAATTAGAGAAAGGAGAACAAAAAACCCCCAAAGATAGCAGAAGGAAAGAAATCATAAAGATCAGATCAGAAATAAATGAAAAAGAAATGAAGGAAACAATAGCAAAGATCAATAAAACTGGTCCTTTGAGAAGATAAACAAAATTGATAAACCATTAGCCAGACTCATCAAGAAAGAAAGGGAGAAGACTCAAATCAATAGAATTAGAAATGAAAAAGGAGAAGTAACAACTGACACTGCAGAAATACAAACGATCATGAGAGATTACTACAAGCAACTCTATGCCAAGAAAATGGACAACCTGGAAGAAATGGACAAATTCTTAGAAATGCACAACCTGCCGAGACTGAACCAGGAGGAAATAGAAAATATGAACAGACCAATCACAAGCACTGAAATTGAAACTGTGATTAAAAATCTTCCAACAAACAAAAGCCCAGGACCAGATGGCTTCACAGGCGAATTCTATCAAACATTTAGAGAAGAGCTAACACCTATCCTTCTCAAACTCTTCCAAAATATTGCAGAGGGAGGAACACTCCCAATCTCATTCTACAAGACCACCATCACCCTGATACCAAAACCAGACAAAGATGTCACAAAGAAAGAAAACTACAGGCCAATATCACTGATGAACATAGATGCAAAAATCCTCAACAAAATACTAGCAAACAGAATCCAACAGCACACTAAAAGGATCATACAACATGATCAAGTGGGGTTTATTCCAGGAATGCAAGGATTCTTCAATATACGCAAATCAATCAATGAGATACACCAAATTAACAAATTGAAGGAGAAAAACCATATGATCATCTCAATAGATGCAGAAAAAGTTCTCGACAAAATTCAACACCCATTTATGATAAAAGCCCTGCAGAAAGTAGGCATAGAGGGAACTTACCTCAACATAATAAAGGCCATATATGACAAACCCACAGCCAACATTGTCCTCAATGGTGAAAAACTGAAACCATTTCCACTAAGATCAGGAACAAGACAAGGATGCCCACTCTCACCACTATTATTCAACATAGTTTTGGAAGTGTTAGCCACAGCAATCATAGAAGAAAAAGAAATAAAAGGAATCCAAATCGGAAAAGAAGAAGTAAAGGTGTCATTGTTTGCAGATGACATGATACTATACATAGAGAATCCTAAAGATGCTACCAGAAAACTCCTAGAGCTAATCAATGAATTTGGTAAAGTAGCAGGATACAAAATTAATGCACAGATATCTCTTGCATTCCTACACACTAATGATGAAAAATCTGAAAGTGAAATTAAGAAAACACTCCCATTAACCACTTCAACAAAAAGAATAAATATCTAGGAATAAACCTACCTAAGGAGACAAAAGACCTGTATGCAGAAAATTATAAGACACTGATGAAAGAAATTAAAGATGATACAAATAGATGGAGAGATATACCACGTTCTTGGATTGGAAGAATGAACATTGTGAAAATGACTCTACTACCCAAAGCAATCTACAGATCCAATGCAATCCCTATCAAACTGCCACTGGCATTTTTCACAGAACTAGAACAAAAAATTTCACAATTTGTATGGAAACACAAAAGACCCCAAATAGCCAAAGCAATCTTGAGAATGAAAAATGGAGCTGGAGGAATCAGGAGAAATCAGGCTCCCTGACTTCAGACTATATTACAAAGCTACAGTAATCAAGACAGTTTGGTACTGGCACAAAAACAGAAACATAGATCAATGGAACAGGATAGAAAGCCCAGAGATAAACCCACACACATATGGTCACCTTATCTTTGATAAAGGAGGCAAGCATATACAGTGGAGAAAAGACAGCCTCTTCAATAAGTGGTGCTGGGAAAACTGGACAGCTACATGTAAAAGTTTGAAATTAGAACACTCCCTAACACCATACACAAAAATAAACTCAAAATGGATTAAAGACCTAAATGTAAGGCCAGACACTATCAAACTCTTAGAGGAAAACATAGGCAGAACACTCTATGACATAAATCACAGCAAGATCCTTTTTGACCCACCTCCTAGAGAAATGGAAATAAAAACAAAAATAAACAAATGGGACCTAATGAAACTTAAAAGCTTTTGCACAGCAAAGGAAACCATAAACAAGACAAAAAGACAACCCTCAGAATGGGAGAAAATATTTGCAAATGAAGCAACTGACAAAGGATTAATCTCCAAGATTTAGAAGCAGCTCATGCAGCTCAATAACAAAAAAACAAACAACCCAATCCCAAAATGGGCAGAAGACCTAAATAGAGATTTCTCTAAAGAAGATATACAGATTGCCAACAAACACATGAAAGAATGCTCAACATCATTAATCATTAGGGAAATGCAAATCAAAACTACAATGAGATATCATCTCACACCAGTCAGAATGGCCATCATCAAAAAATCTAGAAACAATAAATGCTGGAGAGGGTGTGGAGAAAAGGGAACCCTCTTGCACTGTTGGTGGGAATGTAAATTGATACAGCCACTATGGAGAACAGTATGGAGGTTCCTTAAAAAACTAAAAATAGAACTACCATATGACCCAACAATCCCACTACTGGGCATATACCCTGAGAAAACCATAATTCAAAAAGACTCATGTACCAAAATGTTCATTGCAGCTCTATTTACAATAGCCAGGACATGGAAGCAACCTAAGTGTCCATCATCGGATGAATGGATAAAGAAGATGTGGCACATATATACAATGGAATATTACTCAGCCATAAAAAGAAACAAAATGGAGGTATTTGTAGTGAGGTGGATGGAGTTAGAGTCTGTCATACAGAGTGAAGTAAGTCAGAAAGAGAAAAACAAATACAGTATGCTAACACATATATATGGAATCTAAGGAAAAAAAAAAAAAAGTCATGAAGAACCTAGTGGCAAGACGGGAATAAAGACACAGACCTACTAGAGAATGGACTTGAGGATATGGGGAGGGGGAAGGGTAAGATGTTACAGGGTGAGAGAGTGGTATGGACATATATACACTACCAAATGTAAAATAGATAGCTAGTGGGAAGTAGCTGCATAGCACAGGGAGATCAGCTCAGTGCTTTGTGACCACCTAGAGGGGTGGGATAGAGAGGGTGGGAGACGCAAGAGGGAAGAGATATGGGAACATATGTGTATGTATAACTGATTCACTTTGTTATAAAGCAGAAACTAACACACCATTGTAAAGCAATTATACTCCAATAAAGATGTTAAAAAAAAAAAAAAAGATTTTGATGCCTCTAGGTTCCTCAGAGCAACATCAAAATAGGGGCTGAGTTTTATCTCATCTACTTTATCTCCAAATGGCAATTCTAGATTAGACATGTAAAGTCACATCCAGCATTAAAAAATTAAAATGGCAGTGAACCTTGGTTATAATTTGCTTATTTCCAGTAATGTACTATACAGCCAATGTCATATAATTTAAATATCAATGATACTAATTTTTAATATATGTGTCAATGTTATTAAAACAGCCATATAAACTTCGTACTGTGTTTGGAGTCAAAAATATACTTTAATGCTTATAACATGAACAACAAAGTTTCCTTGGTAATCTCTACTTACAGAAATGGCAGCAATAAACATTAATAATCTTCTAAAATTTAGATTAGTTACTTTCATTGCAAAACGTTTAAGTGATCACACCGTAACTCAAGTTTTTAGGTCACTTGAAATAGTGTGCTCTGGGAACTCATTGGTAAACTCTCCAAAGGGCATTTAATGCTGGCATTGACTTGTTGGCTATTTATGCTCATTGGCGGGGCATACAACTCTGAGTATAATTGCAAGTGGTTTCTGATTTCCCGCCACCCCCCTGCTCCACCCTGCCAAAAGAAGTTCTTAATGCAGAGAATATTGTCTCCATTCTGAATAAATCTTTGGCATATTTTCAAACAGAAAAGCACTGTAGTCATTATAATCTGCCTGACCTACTATGGCCCTAAGAGACTTTGTTGGCTAGCACTATGGGCTTAGAACATAGAATAGAACATATTTTTCTGGAAACTAGTTTGCAGAGTTCTTGGTGGCATTGCTTAAATACCACACGTTGTCAAAACTGTCTGATTAAACATGTAATCCCTGAACCTAAATTCATTCTCAAACAGGACTCTACGGATTTCAGAATGATCCCTACCACTCTAACTTCTTTTACTGTTTCTACTATAGAAATCTGTCAATCTATCTCAATATTCCTATGACAGTGTTGAATTTTTCCATTTTGAGTCTTATGAATTTGGAGCACAGACGTCACCAACATGAAGTTACTGCCTACAAGGCTTGAAGTCTTTAGAAACCAAAGTATTCTCTAAAACAATGTTCCTCAAACTTTAATATGCATAAAAATGAAATGACCTGAGAATCTTGCTAAGACGTAGATTCTGATTCAGTAGGGCTGGGGTGGAATCTGAGATTCTTCATTTCCCACAAGCTCCTAGGTGATCCTGATGCTGGAAGTCCTCTACAGCAAGGCTCTAAAAGACACACCGGATAAAATCAAGCAGTTGACTTACGGCAACTTATTCTTTAAGATGTGTAGTTCTAAAGCATTTGTGAAAAATGTTTTCCTCCTACCTTATACTAACTCTTCACTTAAAGAGAATCAGGTATGAAGGGGAGGGGCTGCCAAATGTGGACACACAATGGAGAAATGTTCCTCTTTTCTACCAATCTGAAACTTTGCAGGTTGGCTCAAAGAGGCTGAGTCTTAGAGGTTTACATGACAATGTCTGCATACTAAACTGGAGGAGTCGTTCCTGAAGCTATGCCAGGATTGTCAGGGTCAGCTCTGATGGAATGGTCATATGGAGACAGATGATGATGCCTGGGATGACTTTCTATACCAAGTCTTTGTAAGATTTTCAGAAGATACCCATTATGAATATAGATACAATTAGATGCATTTATATGCAAGTTTGTAGATACGTATGGATGTGTATGCATATGTACATTTATGTGTGTTTACTCCAGAACAGAAGAAAGGAAGAGGACACAATTTTTTTAAACCAACATCACAGAGAAGAACACTAACACATAATTATAACTGGGTTTGCATTTCCTCCAATGGTTTCCATCCTCGGTCCCATCTGTCATTTAATCATATTGTTATAGCTATTGCTTGACATCTTGTCTTTATCATCTCACCTATGTATTGCCTTAGACAATATTTCCTGTTTGTGGCTGTCATGGAATTCAATTTCAGTGAATTTCACCAGCAAAGTTCCATGAACCTAAAAAATGTTTAATATGACCATTGGGTTAAATTATCTATGCAGAGTACAGTTAGTTACTTAGTGCCAGGCAAAACAAATTCTTTATTATTTCCTACCTTCTAAACTTTTTCCCATTAAAATTAATGACATGGTGAGAAAGTATAGGAGAAACGAATTCAATAGCTACTTCCTTTTTCATGGTGAAAGACTATACCATAGTGAGAAACCACTATATTTGACTTTGGAAAACTGTCTTTATTTCATTTGATTACTGTCCTGTTATAAACAGATCACTATTCTGCAATGGGATGTTAAATAGGAGTATATTCCCTATCAAATATTAAATACCATGAAAATTTTCTCTCTTGAATTGGATGGAGCAACTGCATTCCTTAAGAGCATTTATGAATCAATATTCATACAAGAATAAATATCCCTTATCTGCAAAAGGTGTATGAGAAAATCAGATTAAAGTTATTACCTTTACAAGAATTTAATGTTAAATTACATTTTAAAGAACTCTCAGTGGAGCTAAGAATCAGGCAAGTAAATTCTACATTGTTTCCACGTACTTAGTAGACATAATATACATTTCATTATTTGCATGTATAAACCATTAGCAGTAAAAAAGAAATGAACACACAAAACATTCGTCCCTGCAGTAATCATACATGCTGTAATAACCTTGAGAAATGAACTAGAAAAATCCATCTTAAAAAGCCACATTCAGTACTTTATATGGAAGATACAAATACAATAGCCAATGGATTAAAAAAAAAACTGCTGCTTCTCAAGCATGATTTATGATATTGTTATTACATTTAAATAAAAATAACCTCTAAGTTCTATTTAGAAATAACTCTCTGAATTGCTATCTAGGAGGAATTTAAATGGATTTATATTTGGAGCTGATATATTTGTATACAGATCTGAAGAGCAATTCCCCCTTGTTTATCAGTAATCTGGGAATCCTGTTTGGAAACACCGGTTTTTAAACATACATTTGAAAAACTGGAGAGTTGTGCTGAGTATTTTATCTTGTGGCATGCACATAAATATATGTCTGTATTATACCACTGTTAAAATAAGAAAGGTCTATTTTAACTCTTGGTCATCAGTTCCTCATGGCACTGGTACCATTAACAAGAGGTGTTTTCCTAACCTGATTAATCATACATCACCTGGGAATTTTATATATTACCTAATTCATATGGATAAGAACTCATACTAAGAAATAGGTGTACACACGTACACACACACACACACACACACACACACACACATACACAGCACCAAGATCCAAAACTCTTGAAAAGGTTTTTATTAATTCACAGTGACCTTAATGACATGTGACACACTGTGCTACATAACTGCTACCAACAATTTCTCACATTTAAAGAAACCATATAGATTTTCCTAACTCTGAGGTTCTTTGTGAGATGGTACCATCCCTGAACTTACTGAATTTTTACCTGTGATGGGATAGAGTCAGAGCACAGAAGAATGGGATTCAAGTGTCAAGAAAACCAGCCCCATAACCTTAGACTGTGGTCATGACTCCCACATGTACATTATCTTAAGCCTGAGTCATTCTTCACAGCTCATGATCCATTTTTAATTGTAATAGTAAATCAATATTTGTGCAATTATATAATATGCTGCCATAGATTTGAACTAAAACTATGACTGCTTTGCTTGCATATCCATTTATAAGTCCTGGATGGAGTCGTAACAGGGCTTCACTGTTTATATGATTAAATTTATAAAGCATTTGATAAAATATAAGTTTAATACTTGGCCTTTGTGGTACATCAGTTAGTTTTCTTTTAAGTGATAATGTATAATACCAATTACGTTTTAGACAAATGATATATATGACCAAAAATTACCTTCAAGAACATGGAAATGAAGAAAGTACTTATAGTTACCATCTAGAAAATACAAAATGATTAGTTTCATTGAAGTTTCCTGTTAGATGTAGGTAACAAAGTAGTCATTTGTTTTCCATCTTTTAATTAATTAATAGACCAATATATGACTTTATGAAATTGATTACTTTTGAAAGTATAATATAATGGCTGACATATTTTAGCTCTGATTTCTATCAAGAAATCTTAGAAATATACTAACAGCATGAGTCCATCCTTGCTGATAGGAAAAGCACTTATCCACGAGAGATACATTCATTCTTGTAGGGCAGCACAGTACCAACTGATAAATCATCCACTCTGGGATTTGATGTCAGAGGCTAAAAGGACTCCTTTTGTCCTAATATTAATATGTTATTGTTGGGGAAAGCTCAGCTTTATAACATTATAATTACAATGTCTTTCTAATTTTTCTCTTTCACTGATAATGACAGTGGCAGCAAATGATAAAGTTTATGTTCCACATCAAATATTCCCTTGCTCTGTTGAGCACTGTCTCCTTCAAATAATTTACCTCTCTCAAAACCCCCCAAAATAATGCAGGAAGCTGCAAGAAAAATAAAGTGTGAGATGTTGCAACTAGATTACAAGTATCCATGATGTCTGTAATCAATTGTTGGAAAGAGACAAATTCAGGTTGCCCACCTTTTGCCTTGGCCTCAGAAGATGCCTGATTCACCATGATTCTTTTATTGCTAACTCCCTGCCTTTCTCCTGGATACCACTGGTGCAGGCCTTCTGCTTTTGGTGAACTTGCTATATTTATTTATTAGTTCTAAGAGTTTTTGGAAGATTTTTTTGGATTTTATAGATAGAAAATCATGCTTTCTGTAAACAAAAGCATTTTATTTCTTCTTTTCCAATCTACAGAACTTTTGTTTCCTTTTCTTGTCTTATTCACTAGGTAGGACTTCCAGTACAATGTGGGCTGAGAGTAGTGAGAGGACATTCTTACCTTCTTCCCAGTCTTGGGGGGAAAGTGTCCAGTCTCTTACCATTAAGTATGATGTTAGTTATAGTTTTTTTGTAGATGTTCTTTATCAAGTTGAGGAAATTTCTTCTGTTACTAGTTTTCTGTGAGTTTTTAAAAAATTATCATGAACACATATTGAATTTTCTCAAATGTTATTCCTGAAGCAATTGATATAATCATATGATTTTTCTTCTCTTGCCTGTAGATGTGGTGGATTGATTGATTTTTGAATATTGGACCAGCCTGCATACCTGGAAAAAAATCCCACTTGTATGTGTAAGTTTATTTATTCACTGTTGGATTGGATTTGTTAGTACTGCGTTGAGAATTTTTGTGTCTACATTCATGAGTGATATTGGCCTATAGTTTTATTGTAATATCTTTATCTGGTTTTAGTACACTGTGGTATACTTAGGGGACAATGTTCATGTAGAAGATGAATAGTTGCTGATTGACTGAAATATACCAAGGTGATCCCCTAAATCAAGAAGAGAACTGAGGCCTTGCAGCACAACCTGGGAGTGCTTATTGGCAACAATGGTTGCTGTCTATTAGTGAATGTCTCTGGGAATTTTTTTTCCAGAGAAAGACGTGTATGGACTTTTCTAAAACATTTGCATTGGTTTCCTCAGGCTGCTGTAACAAAGAACAGTCGGTCTTCAGTAGCTGCTGATGCAGAACCTGTGGATAAAGGAGGGTCCCACTGTATCATGCTATTTTTTGTAAGGGATTTGAGCACTGGTAGATTTTGGTATCTGTTGGGGGAGGAAGTATCCTGGAACCAGTCCCCCAGGGATACTGAAGGAGGACTATACTACAAAACCGGATGGCTTAAAACAACAGAAATTTCTTCTTTCTCAGTTCTAAAGGCTAGAAGTCCAAAATGAAGGCATCAGTAGGACCAGGCTCTCTCTGAAGTCTCTAGGGAAGAATGCTTCGTTGCTCCTCTCACTTCTGGTGGTGGCCACCTCTGGTGTCGTACGGCTTGCAGCAGCTGCATTACACCAACCTGCTTCTGTCATCACTTGGCCTTTTCCCATGTGTCTCTTCTCTGTCTCCAGGTGTGTCATGGCCTTCTTACAAGAACACCAGTTGTGGATTTAGGGCTCACCCTGACACTTCAACCAGTACAGTCCTCTAATTGAATAACAAAAAAATGTCACGCAGACACATTTTATTGTGGCCTCTAACTTCCTCTCAGGGAGCTCCCCACATACGTTTCCTAGATGTGTAGGAAGTTCATACTGCGAGGGAGGATAACAAAGGTGACTCAGTTTCCTCATCCCGACGTTTGGCTATTTTTCCCCCCCGGTCCTATATTTCCCAACACTTAGCGGAACACAGCAGACAAATCTTTCAGGTTCCCACATACCCCATTTCCTCACAAGAATCTATCGGGGATTTTTGGTGGGGGAAATGTTCTTATTTAATCTGATAACCTAGACCAGGATGTGAGGAGAAATTCTATTACTCCTTTAAAAAGAATAGAAATGAATAAATGTGCATTTAAGAGGCATCTTCTAGAGCTGCATTAACTTGAATCAAAGGCAGGCCTTTGAGGGTCGGCATGGCAATGGCTGCTAGAAAAGACACTTTGGAGCAGACGGGCATTTAGCGTTTCTGATCCTGCCAGGTACCTGGTTTCCTACTTTGTCTGCATTTCCAGCTGCCCTGCTTGCCAACAGCCTGTTTGTATGGAGGTTTGCATAATACTTATTACAAAGAAAGGCGGCTTTCTGGCATCATTAGAATAACAAGGGTTAGAGATTATTTGCCATGGATAAGGTTCCTTTGTATTTCATCTTGTGAATTTTTATCTTCAGAAGATTTTATTATATGATTTTTAATGCTAATACAAGATAAAATGTAATTTTGTAGTTATTGGATCAATAAAGTTCTTGCAAAAGAACAGTTGCTGAATGACAAAGGGAAAAGTTTATTTCATTAGCCAGCTCCGGAGCTGTTATTTCACAAGTATTGTTATTAAGTGAGTTCTAAATGGGAAAAGAGACATAGCAGGGAGCCATCAGAATACAGATTGGAAACTTCGAATTATGTGCCTATTATTGTTTTGGTTTAAAGAAAAGTCATCAATTTTTCCAGCAATGCCTATAGTTAAAATATGTTTTAATTTCACTAGGTTTTTATTACGTTTACTGGAAATATATGCACACAAACGTTCTTGTCTATACAATTCTTTCTGTTCCCTTATCCTCTAAGGAGAATAGGGTGTTAATTTTATGGTATAAAAAAGAGGGTCCAAAGAATTGGATTTGCCAAGTCCTGGCTTAAACAAATGAAATTTCCATTGAACAGAAGGAAGAGCTATCTGGCCAAACACTCAGACTCCAGCATCAAAGACTTGTTCATCTGGAGGAGTGTCATGCATCCAACTTTCACCCCCAGTTTTGGGTGGTTCATGATGTTATATAAACTCTCACCCACATAAGGAATAATGGTGTGGGGATTCTTGAGGAAAAGCCAAATTAGCAGCTTTGTGCTTTCCATTTTGAGGCTGAATTCATGCACAGCTGATAACATTCAAATCTCATCTCATGTGAAGAGACAGGAGAAAATGAGTTGTTGTTGCTTTGAGCAGGACACTGTTTCATTTCGTGAATGCAAATTTTTTGGCTCTTTGATGCAGCTCAAGATTCTGCTTATTATAAATGGAAAACAGTCTGTCATGCTTTGGCATTTGTATTGACACACACAATATCAGAGTGTACTAGGAGGAGATATTTTATTTTGTTTCAGCTAACTTACTTCATGGACACACTTAAAACACTGTACCTACAACAGGAATGTCAAAAGCTTCAGATGGCAGTTTCTAGTAAGGCATGGTCATGAATAAAAATAAACAAAGTGGAACAAGATGCAATATTTTTTCCTTCCTTCATTTGGAATTCAAATAATCTAATTTTTTGGATTTGGCTGTTTTTAGATTTACACTTATGAATGAAAAGCCGGTTTTAAATAAGATCTGTTCACAACCAGATTACTGAGCCCCAGCTACAATAAAATATTGATAATTTGTGCAGTGTTCTAAAGAAGTACATAAATTTTGGTTTTGGCAGTTTGGACTTAGTCACTGAGAGGGGAGACACCCACTTCTCCACTTACACCTGATGATGATTTATACCTGATTATATCTGCTTTAACATGTTGGAAAAATGATCCTGGATTTTGACTCTTCTCTCCTCAGTATTATTTTGACTGCTAGAGCCAGCCTATATCTTAAAGTTTAAAGTTTCAATTGGGGAGCAGCCCAGAGGCTCTGGAAGATTCTCACTTAAGTTTCGTAGGTTAGGTGAGGTTAGAACCTGATTCTGACTGGTTCACAACAAGAAAGAATAATCAGGCGACAAATAACATCTTTCTCTTTTGACATTCCCCAACCCATATCTCCAAAAAAAAAAAAAAAGAGACAAAACAAGCTAGGCTTATCTTTGCTTACCTCTGACAACAATTCAAGAAATACTGAGTGTGACTATGTCTTAAGTGCTGGGACTATGATGACGAACGGGGCTGTCACAGATTCTGCTGATAAGGATCTCTCGCTCTAGCCAGGAGACAGATGCTCACATGTGCGATTCCAGTGCAACTATTAAGGGACGTGACATGGTCAGCTCAGGTGCTGACAGGGCACATAGCAGGAACATCTACACTGGACTTGATGGGTCAGAAGGCTTCCTGGGAAGGTTGTGTCTCCAAAGGACCTGGAAGGAAAAGCAGCAGTTAAGCCACATGAAGTTGGGTAGAATAGAATAAGGGAGTTCTGGGAAGGAGGACTGGAGAGAAGTAAGACCATGATAGGGTAAAACCTGAAGTTTAAGTATCGCTTTATGGGGGGATTGGGAGGGATGGAACAAAGGCTGGGAATGGAAGCATAGGTACTAAAGGACCTTGTGTGCTACTTGAAGAAATTTAAGGGTGAAGTGGTTAGGAGGTTCTTGCAATAATTTATTTTAAGCCTGTGTCTTAACTATATGTGATGGTTAGCATTATTGAATGAAACAGCTAAATTTTCCTGCTTCTTTTTCCAAATACTTTAGATATTGTAGAATATGCAACGATTCAAATGTAAGGATTCCTATGGTAAATTTCTCTTGGAATTGAATGTAAAAAAAACTTTACCATAAAATGTTTATACATCCTTTTATCAGAAAATAAAAACTGGAAAAAATAATTTTGCCTTATAGGAAGCCCAAAACACATTTTGTGTTGCATTCCTTCAAGGTATCGAGTATATATTCTTTAAAATGTCTTTTGGTCATTTTCATTTTCTTGTTGAAAAGTGTTTTGATATTGTTAATTGTCCAGAATTTACTCTAGAAGTAAACAGGTATAAATCATGTATATATCTCAAAATAGAAACATCACGTCCATTTCCTAAGTTTTTCATTTTTAACCAATACTTTTGGTTCATACTTTCATAAGGGGAATTTTTGATCAAGACAAAAATGTTAACAGAAAGGATAATCACACTGAAGTCTTTGAAATTAAAGTATAACCAAAAGAATAACTGAATAGCTAATTATTCTTCACTGCCGTGGGGATTACTAGATAGTCAATAGCCCAGAAGAATATGTAGGTAGGTAAGTGGGTAGGTAGGTAAATGGATGGGTGGATGGATGGATAGATGATAGATAGATAAACAGATAGATAGACAGATACACAGCTATCCGAACTATAACGTGAATATCAGCATAATGCTTTATCCCAACATTTGAGCTCTAGGTGTGTATGTATACAAATATATGATATATATATAAGGTATATATATAAGATATATATATCAGATATATGTATAAACCTTATGCTTGATATAGAAATCAAATATATCAGGGACTTTATATGCCTTCTTTGGTCATCACCATGGATATATGTATATCCCACCCTGCTCCCCAAAGGATTAACATTTCCTGGCATGCAACAGGTAAAGCAAACCAGTAATTCCCAGGCCCTAACAACCCCAAACCAAAAATTCAGCCAAGCTGGAGTTACTCAGTTTTCCTGGGTCTCTCTGACGTACACATGTTATTAAACTTCTGTTAAAAAAAACTCAACCAAGCTGACAAAAAGGGATGGGAGATCCCACTAAATTAACAAGAAAGAGATAGAGTGAGACAAGAATTTGTTACCTGGTCCTGCTGGCCCTCTTTGGACATAAGTAGATTTTACTCTTTAGCTTCAAATGGGAATAGCAATTTGGCAAGATATGCACAATACTTGAAACTGGACGAAAAGGACAGGAGAATTAAGAGACTATGAATTCCCTAGGATGCTGTATATATACGCTTTTAATAGGTTTCTGTCAAAATTTTTAAGAAAATTAAGAGATTAAATTTTTTCATTAAATTGAATACACAGCACAAGAAAATATATGCCAACTTTTTACTTAGCCACACATTTCACATCTTCAGTTAATATCCAGTAACTTTTTAATACCAACTTGAATATATTAAATTTAAATATTTTTATTATTTGTAGACAGGCTTTACAGCAACATAATTAATGCCTCCCCTTCATCAAAAATCTATAATGAATATTCTTTCAACTAAAGATTTTACCCTAACATGACAAGACTACGTTTAAAATCTAAAAACAAATGCCTCTCTTATACATGTTTATTTTTTAAAGGAACTAAAATGATGATCCTCTTTTCTGAATAATATATTTCAGAAAGGCATAGAACATTCTTCAATATTACAGTGATAATTATAAGAAAAGGATAGAGTTTATCTTATGTCATCCTATTATATATTTTTTCTACCCCAAGATCTTACTAAATGTATCCCCCTGAGTTTAATTTCAAGTCTTTGAAAAAGATATAGTCTTAAGAAATCAGAAAGGAATTTAAGCTCCAATTCAGAAAACATCATTTTCCTACATGGAAACAGTTGGAAATCACATACTCACACCATCCTTTAATATTCAAAAGAAACAACATCTGAAAGAGAAACAGTGGGCAGAAGGCAGTGTGATGACAAATTACAGTAAGCAATACAATTACCCTTAGTCTTCATAGAGTACTTTCCATTTTCCAGATCTTTACAAGACATGAAATGAAAACCTTCAGTTGCCCAAGAGGTAGATGATGAACCCATTTGCCAAATGGGAAACTGAGGCACTACTATGCCTTCCCACAGGCTGTAAAAATGGTCAGCAACAGAATCAAGATTAGAAGCAGGAGGAGCCGGATGCAGCTGTATACACGTGGCTGTCCAAAACATGTCAACGGAAGGACAGGAATACTGTTGGTCCACCCCTGCGGCTACGCTCTATCTTGCTCTGTGACACACACAGCTGATGGAAGTTTCAAACTCCATTTAAGGCTAACAGCACATCTATTCTCTAATGTCAAACCCATGAGATCAACAGGAGGAATGATTATTTGCAGTGCCATCCTCAGACTCAGGAACGTAGGCTATGTTGAAACTACGTAGAATGTATTTCAATAAATGAGATCAAGACATGAAAAGCAAAATTAAAGGACATCTTATGCAATAATGAAAATTACAATTTTAGTTCAACATTTCTACTCTTATTCTACAAAGAGATGTTTATGCGTACAATTAAAAATAGATTATCAAACAATTGGATTTGAAATAAAACACATCTGCATGCTGATGTGAGACTTGATCTGCATGCTCTTAAATTAGGAGGGAATAAACATAGTATAATTTGACTGTGTTTTATATTGAACACATCTCTTTTGAGAATACAGAAATGTATCCTTATTCACTGCTAATGATTTACTGAGCTCTTCAAATACATTAAAGCACTAAAGAAAATTTGATTATTTCACCGAGCAGTGGTATTCCAAAAAAGCAATATGGCCAGAATGGAGGTACACTTGGTGGGGGATACTTGGTTGGGGATGCTTGGTGGGAGATGCAGGAAAATAAACAGCAGTATTGTTGTCCTTTAGGCTCATAAGAATGATGCCCATTGGTGCCAACCCCGCAGTTACTGTGTGAGTAGCCAGTACATTAGGGACACGCTAACATAGATGACACTCAGCAGGATCCAGTTTATTCTTGTGATGGGCGGCCTGTGGTTACCTGTCACGCGGAGGATGACATTGGAAGAGAGAATGCCACTAGAGTTTTGGGCCCGAGCCACATAGAGGCCCGCATCTGCCTCGCATACCTTTGGAATGAACACCGAATGTCTTGTCTCCTTGTGTAAAACCTGCAAGTGCCCATCTGCAGACAATTTCTGGCCCTTCTTGTACCTGAAGCAGAGAGTCAGTTTTTAAAGTCAGGATCACTGTTTATTCACATCATTTCTAAGTTCTAATAAGCACTGCAATTTGGCCCATCACTACTGTAATATTCTCTAGCATTAGCAGGAACTCTGTAGCAACCACAAATTCCAGTGGGGCTGTTTATCCTTCAAGCAGAGGTTGGCAACTGGTAGCCACAGACGTGCTTGATGGGCTCAGACTGTGTTTTTTAAAAACTGAATTTTTGGACATTTACCAATTAGAATATTGCATATGAAAATTCAGATATCCAACTCCTCTTAAAAAAACTGGGCCATCTGGTCACACTGGGCCACCATTTGCTCATGGCAACAATTACCTCAAATGGGAAATGGTACCTTCTATTTGACCTGTGTCATTCTTTTAGCCGCTATGAAACAGCAGCTTGTGACTCCTTGAAATCTATGGGAGCAAGATTCATCCTCCCATCAGACTCATCCCGCAAGATCCACAGGAGAATACCCAGGCGCCGCTTTAGAGGAAGGTACTTACATAGCACTTCCTGGCGAGATGAGTTCATTTAATTTTTGTGAATTAATTTCATTAGAGGAAAACAATTTCTAATTATAAAAGGCGTTTATTCAATTGATTACTGTTAATGACACGTTTCTAAGAGTTTCCTACGAATATGAGCACTTAGCTGCATCATTTTACAAAGCAAATAATTTGTTTATTTTGTAAACTCTAGATTCTTGTTTATTTATTTATCCCCATGCTCTTCCACACAAGAAGTGGTGACAAACCTGAACGATTTTCTATTCCCATTGCCTAAGTGATAATTTTGCATTTTTCTGAGTGTCCTAAGAATGATTCCCTGATAGTTTGCCAGTTGTTAACTGAGCAAAATTGTTGTCAATTCGAGGGCAAGATATTTTTTCACAATACTGCAGCAGTTCTTCAACAGTAAATACTAATCAAGTCATTTTTTTGTGTGGACCAAAACAAGAAACACTTCAGACAACATTTTTCTTTGGAGTGAACTAATATTTAATAATGAATTAAATGATGATATTAAATAATAAATTTACTGATATTTAAATTCATAAATACAAAATTCCTGATCTGTAAAAAACATGCAATTGTAAAAACAACAAAATAAGATGAAAAGCATAAATGGCTGCACGGTAAACCCAAGTGCAATTTCTTTTAATAATCTGAGAAACGAACATTTTCTCATAAACTCTTTAGAGAGCTGATCCACACTTCAAGTACCATCAACAGGCACACACAATAACTGAAAGAGTTAATTTAATGTTTACTGAACTAGTATGATAAATAAATGCTATTTTACTTAGTTTATAAGTATAAACTCATGCTTACGTATTTGTAACTTTGTCCTCAAATAAATATACTTAAGGTTGAAAAATTTTCTAAACGTTTAAAAGTAACCCACATATTAAGAAAGTTAGAACTGCTTTTATGATAACAGTGATATAGAACCTGTGTTCTGCCGTTTACTTTTATTAAAACAAATTGGCTAAAAATAGTGATGTGTCTAGAGTAAAACCACATTGTTCACAGCTCAGTTATTACGTCACCTTTCAAAAATGGCTTTATTACCTGTCACTAGAAGCAACTGTGAAAGAAATATTTTTATTCCATCTTTCACACTGAAGAAATGTATAAAAAGAAATCTTAGTGAGATAAACAAATATTACAAAAGTGGCATGTGTGACTCTGTTGGAAGAGGGAAAAGATGGAATGGGTAAATGACAGAAAAGGGAAAAACCCAAATGCTTATGTTTTTTAATTGAATACCAGATGTTAAACCAAGTAAATGTCATGCTTATGTAGGAATAAACAATAGGAAAGAAGTTCAAGCACAACCTTTAGAAATGCGGAATGTTAAACTGAAACCAAAAAATAGTGCAACTAAGTTGCAGTGCTTTTGGAGTTGGTTAAATCATTATTTGATATGGTTACCTTTTCTTTAAGGGTATCAGCCATGCGGCTACAAAAATGAGAGTTGGGGGTTCGATGTGAGATTCAATCATGCAGCGTTGCAGTGACCTAGAATATTAATCAGCTACGCCTAAACCTTTAAGTTAGTGCACACAGAATGATTTGCTCAGTGATTCAATTTGTTTCTGTTTATGGCTTGTCGTTATAGGCTACCCACCATGTCAGTGTAGGCTCTGGAAATCCTGTTACTTCAACTTCCAAAGTCACTGGAGAACCTTCCATGACAGTTACATTAGACAAGAGCCTGGAGAAATTAGGGGCCTGGCCAGCTAGGCCGACCACGCTGTTCTTTGCTGAGGTACCTTTAATCTCTTCTCTGGGAATCATTTGCCTCTGACAGGCCTGGCTGGAGCCTGGCTGAAACCCGAGGCCCGAGCTTGCATCCCGGGAAGCATGCAGCCTATTTCGGGTTTTAGTGACGTTATTATCAGCATGCGTTTTCTCCGGTGTTTCTAGCAAACCTCCCTGAGCCTGGGGGCGCTGGTGCAAAGCTCGCGCATGCACTTCACTGCACATGCTCTCTGGAGGTTTAACACTGATTCTGTGGAAGTCAGTACTCTCTTCCAGAAATCCTCGGGATGTTAATGGGGGCTCAGCTTGGAACTGGGGGGAAGGCTTCTCAACATGACTTGAAAATGTTTCTCTCTTATCATTGCAAGCATCAGCAAAAGCAGCAGGTGGCGGAAGGCCAGACTCCGGGGCCTCTCCTGGACCGCTGGCCCCTGTCTGCGTCCCGTGGCCGCTTAGGTGCCGGCGGAGGGACGGGAGGGCACCCGCCTCCAGCTCCATGTCAGACGGAGAGAGGAGGGAATTGGGGCTTCCCGGGAGCGGAGGCAGGGAGACGTCATCGGGCGAGACACACTCATATTCCTCTCCTGAAAGCACATCCACGGGCAGGAGCAGGCCTTGGACAGCACCCTCTTTGCCAGGGACCAGCTGCTTCACTTCCTGTGGAAGCTGACCCTCTCCTGCTCCATTGACCACCAAGTCGTCCGCTGGCTTGGCCTGCTCCTTCAAAACGGAAAAGGCAAAGCTTCCAGTTAGTGGTTGAGTTTTCTTTTTCCAGATCTCAAAGTCAACTTCAGAGAGACAACTTGAGAAGACCTGCAGTGAGTGACAGCTGGGGCCCTGGCTCTGGCCTTACAGAACTTGAAACTGTTTGTCTGCTTAAGCTCAGCACAGCCCTGTCCCATGACTAAGGAATCAGTGTAAACCGACCTCCAGCCTCTGAGTGCGAGGTGACAGACCTTGTGACATAGAAGAGAGAAAGCCCTGGTTCTTATCCCTCATGATGCGGTCTGGACTGGATCCAGGTCTTGCCAATCATGATCTGAGGAGTCTTCCTCTGCCAGCAAATTCTGGTTTGGTTTATTTATCTGTCTACACTTCACAGGATTCGTGGTTCCCAAATATCAGATGTTCCGTTTTAGGTGATCCTCAGACCCTCCTAGAATAACCCTCCTTTTTTCTCAGGGAAGCCATTCTTTTTTTTTTTTTTAATTATTGTGGTAAAATATACACAACCTAAAATTTACCATTTTAACCACTTTTTAAGTGTACAGTTCAGTGGCATTAAGGACATTCGCGGTGTCGTGCAACCAACACCATTGTCCATCTCCAGAATCTTTTCATCTTTCCAAACTGAAACTCTGTGCCCATTAAACACTAACTTCCCCTTCTCCCATCCCCCAGTCCCTTCTACTTTCTGTCTCTATGAATTTGACAACTGTACGTATTTCATATAGAGAAAACCATTTTTAATGACTGGTTTTATTTTCTAAAAGCCCCTCAGTTTTATTCTTACAATGAAAAATATCTATTGAGCATCTATTATATACTAGGTACCGTGCTAGGCATTGGAGAGATAAGTGGTGAGTAAAAGTAAATATAATCCTTCCCTCTTGGAGATGACAGCCTAGCAGGGAGGTAGATATTAAAGGAACAATCCCATGTTGTGGCCTTTCACAGGAGAACACACCAACATACAGTAGAGGAACACTTGCCACTTGTCTTTCTGTCCCATGTGGAGCATAGCTCATGCTAGGACACTGGGAAAAACAGTGATCCATCTCACACTGTTCTAGTATTTCTCTCCACTCACTGACGTCCATCTCTGGTTTGAGAAGAGGTTCAAATAACCCTTCTGGCATAGACTCAAAAGAATATTGAAGCTGAAAGGGATCTCATTGATCCCAACCTACTTGCTTTCTATCCACTTCATTCTTTGCCTTTCCTCAGCATTTTGGGCACATTTTTACCTAATTAACAATTACTGGTTTTTGTCCTGTGGCTCCTACTTGCACATGAGAAAGTTACGTCTTGCCTTGCTTTTGAGTTCTTCATTTTAGCCCATAGTCCTGTTCTGGACATATACTTTACAAGTGATTTTTGAGAAATAAATGTGTTTTCAGGTTGAAGATTAGAAGCAAACCAAAACAATGTTCCTTCTACTATCCCACAGATATGACTTACCCTCAGAGAAAGCATAATCCCAGCTGAGAGAAAGTGGTTTCCTTCAGCCATTTAGTAGAAGTTTAAACCTTGGGTCTAAAGCCAGAAGTTCTTAAAAGTTTTTCTCATTAAAAAAATTACTAATGGGATAAAATATTTGCAAATGATGTGATCAACAAGGGCTCATACAACTCAACAACAACAACAAAAATCTCCCAATTGAAAAATGGGCAGAAGACCTTAATAGACATTTCTCCAAAGAAGACATACAGATGGCCAATAGGCACATGAAAAGATGCTCAACATTGCTAATTATTAGAGAAATGCAAATCAAAACTACAATGAGGTACCACCTCACACCAGTCAGAATGGCCATCATTAAAAAGTCTATAAGTAATAAATGCTGGAGAGGGTGTGGAGAAAAAGGGAACCCTCTTACACTGTTGGTAGGAATGTACGTTGGTGTAGCCACTATGGAGAACAGTATGGAGGTTCCTCAGAAAACTAAAAATAGAATTACCATATCATCCAGCAATCCCACTCCTGGGCATATAACCAGACAAAACTCTAATTCAAAAAGGTGCATGCACCCCTATGTTCATTGCAGCACTATTTACAATAGCCAAGACGCAGAAACAACCTAAATGTCCAGCGACAGATGAATGGATAGATAAGATGTGGTACATATATATACAACGGAATACTACTCAGCCATAAAAAAGAATGAAATAATGCTATTTGCAACAACATGAATGGACCTAGAGATTATCATACTAAGTGAAGTAAGTCAGAAGGAGAAAGACAAATATCACATGATATCACTTATATGTGGAATCTAAAATATGGCACAAATGAACTTATCTATGAAACGGAAACAGACTCACAGATATAGAGAACAGACTTATGGTTGCCAAGGGGGAGGGAGCTGGGGGGGAGGGATGGAATGGGAGGTTGGGGTTAGCAGACATAAACTATTATACATAGAATGGATAAACAACAAGGTCCTACTGTATAGCATAGGAAACTATATTCAATATCCTATGATAAATCAGAATGGAAAAGAATCTAAAAAAAAAAGAACGTATATATATGTATAACTGAATCATTTTGCTGTATAGCAGAAATTAATGCAACATTGTAAATCAAATACACGTCAATAAAAAAATTATTAAATAAACACATATTCTGTAGGGAAGGCCCCTCCTTCTTCTGGTTTTCCTACCACAGCTTAGTGCCTCTCCTTCCAGCTCTCCCTGAATGTAGAACATTTCTTTTCCTTTTCTCAGGGACTTTGATTCTACAACCTCCTGTTCAGTCTAAGGATCTCCTCTATGCCATTCTGATAGCCTCTGTTTGAACACTTTTTCTGAATCGGTGCTTTCTTTGAAAAGAAGTTTATGCTTTATTTGTGTTAAGAATAACTTCCTGTATTTATCACAGATCTGTCTTCCCTCAGTATCCACCAATACATCAGAATTGGCCTCTTGGGATGACATAGAAGATGTCCGACTGCTCTCCTCTTTTAACAGCCCTTTGACTATTTAGAGAATTGGTCCTGCAACCTCCAGGTCTCATTCTGCCGTAATTCCTGGAACTTTCTTCATTCTGGTCACCTTCGGAGGTCCCACTTTAATGAGCTACAAACTCCTTCATGGGAGGGCAGGGACATTTGTTGATCTGAGGCTCATGCAGGGGCAGGCAACTCCTCAATGACTTCTATGGGTAACATAGGCCCCTCTGGAAAAGAATAATGTTTAAAAATGGAAAATTTGCAACAGGCTTAGGAGAAATTTGGATCAAAGTCTGGGCTAGTCTCCCTACTCCTCACTCGCTCCTGGGGAGGAAGTGACTTACCTAATTGTGGGTTTGGAAGAAGAGACTGAGCCTGCCCAGCTCTGTCTCTTTGAGCCCCTCTCTTTTGGATGTGCCTTCCCTCAAGTGGGTGCATCCACACTGGCTCTAATGTGTGAAAAACCTCTGTAAGGGAAGCCTGTGTTGTCTAGCTGTGCACCCAAGTGGCTGGGTAGACAAGTCTGTCTCAATCAGAGATGAAGTTTTGGGAAACCCACTAGAAAAGTCCAAGCCCTGTCCTCCAGTCCAGCTTTTACTGGTGACTGATTCCTGACTCCTGTGTCTCACTTTCAAATGGTGCTAAACTCAAGAAGGTAATCCAAGGATATTACTTTTTTTTCACTCCCTATAATTCCTGAAGTAGAAAAATACTTTCCACCAAAAATACACTACCAGATAACTTCCACTGACAATAAGAGAGAGTTCTCTCAAATCTTTTTCTAGAAACATTTCAACTTATGTTTATTTCCAGGATTTACTTACTTTTCAGGTGGAAAGTAATCAGTGGAATCATCATCTCCTTGATCTATATGATATGCTTTTATGAAAGTGACTTTATTAGTTCTTTGTTTTTATAAGAATCACACAGGACTATTGATTCACAATGTTTTTAATCAACTAAAATGTCCTATTTCCTCTGTCTATTAATACCACTGATAAAAGTGTTGAACACTGCAGAGTTTAGGACAAAGCCAACTGTCTCCCCAGGGCAAGGCAAACTGTCTTCCAGGTTGACACTGATGAACTATTTAACACGCTTGGGCACAATTATAACCTGACCAAACGCCCATTCAATTCACATTTCTCCACTTACCTTAAGAGACATATCGTGAGTGTGTTTATCAAATGACTTCCTGAAATCACAATAAATTTTGTCTACGGCACCAACCTAGAGTTTTCTATTAAATAATCATCTCAGAAAGCAAAATAAGGTGAATTTAACACAAGTTTTTCTGAGTAAATCCATGTTGGCTTTTGGCACTTCTGTCTTTATTCTCAAATGCAAATAAGCATTCAGTTTTTAAGTCACTATGGAATTTTACAAAAATCACTTTTAGAACTCATTGAGCTATAGTTTCCTGGATATACTAGTTTTCCTTTATGAAAACAGTTTCCAAACATTCACATATACCAACTATCTTTTATATTTCTCCACCATAAAGCCATTTTTTGCTATTAGCAGAAAAAAAGTGTGTGTGTGTGTGTGTGTTTCCAGAAAGGGGTAGATAAATCTGTGTATCTCAGCACAGACAGGGAATATTTGCATCAATCTGATGAGTTCTGGCAAAGTGTCTGGGAAACTGATTTAACTCACCAAAACATAGCTCATTCTCAATTTCTTTCTCTTATAGCCTTGGCTGCTCTGTCTTTGATGATTCCTTTTTCTTCTCCCACCTTCTAAAAACATGAATGATGTGTAATCTTGTCTTTAAGTTCTCTAATCTTCTCTATATATTTTTCCACTCAAAGATCTCACCCACTTTCATATCTAATGATCATTAACTTTTAATTAATCCTAAATCTATAGCCTTAGATCGTATCTCTGTCAGGATTTCTGAACTTTCATTTCCACTGATGGACATAATCACTTGACTCTACAGTCATTGCCCTGTACGCAAACAAAATGAGCATCTGGAAGAGAAAATATAATGATACTCTACATCCATTGAACTAAGTGTGCAGCACCAGTTCTCCAAGTCCGTAGGGTGGGGAGCCATGTTTGTGGTAAATTTAAGGGAATTCCACAAGACTTTATCTTCTAAAATATCTCCGCAATAGGTAATCTTATCTTGGGACAAATAAGATTTAATGAAGGTAAGTGGGAAGTGGATAAAGAAAGATATTGAACATAGGGCTTGGTCTATGAAAGGCTTTTTTGGGGAAGGCTCTTGGAAGGGGATTTGGGCAGTCAAGGGGTGACTTGGTACCTTTAAGTACTTGGGGAGGACAAGGTAAGAGAGAAGAGAACAGAAAGGTGGTGAAGAACACTTTTGCCCTTCCCAATATTTTCCAAAGCAAATGTCTCAAGAATATCTTACTCCGCCTACCGGGTGATCAGGATTACTGGAAGAGGGCCCAGGGACTGTCCTCACCCACTTTGATAAGAGAGCTCCACTGAATTGTTTGCTATGAAAGCACTTCCATGCTGCTACTTTATTAATCACTGTGTAATAGATGAATGGAAAGAGGGAAAAAATTTGGCATGGGAATCTACAGTATCATTACAAAACAGCTTATTTATATGCAGCAGTTTCTTGGAGCTCCCTTTTGGTCTTGTGAAAAAAGTTACATGGCTGAAATTCAGGAGAATTGGGCTGCCTGCCCAGTTCTGACACTACTTCCTGTGAATTTTGGAGGGCAAAATATTTAATCTCTTTGGGCCTCAGTTTCCTCAACTGTAAAGTGAGATTTGATCAGATAATTGTTAAATCCCTTCTAGCACTAGAATTCTGTAACTCTAAATGCTGGTATCATAAGCCTTACACAGTTCTGTGATTTTAGGCAAGGCTTTTAATACTCTGTGCCTCTGTTTAACCTTAGGGGTTTTTAGATATTCCTGTGGATTCAGCTTCAGTGCTCACCTTAGGGAATAAAACACCATCACTAATCTGTTAGCAGTGCAATGGGCACTGCATTTACTGAATTGCCTAATTCTACCAACTGTATTTTTGGGGCCATAAAAATGAGAAGCACTTTACTATCTCCAGGAGAAAATCCTGTGATGAACATATTCTTGTAATAGTTTGGTGGAATTGTTCTTTCTGACTCAAATAATTTTCTGAGGAAGAACAATACCATTTTAGGGTATTAAAATTGAATGCAGTGATTCCCACATAAGCTTTTCACTTGGTGCTTCTTGCTATCTGCCCACATGGTGTTTCATGAACTTGTTACAGCTGACCTATAATATAAATGATAGAGACAATAAGAGGGTAAACGTGGTTGAGCTGTTTAAAAGTGAAGATTACTGCTGCCCTTTCATTTTGCCAATTGCACTAGAACATATACATGAAATGAGGTCAATGAGAGATCTTAGTGTAATTATGGATTTTCACTTTTATCCTAAATATCTGATGATCTATCATGTCTTTTAATTTACATTAAAGTAAAAGTGATTTCTCAATGAAAGAAAATCTTGCTTTTTTATTTAAAGGAATCTGTTTCTTTAATTTTTTTCTAAGAAAAATAAATAAAAACAAGAAAGCCATTTTACTAAGTACAAATGAGTGTGTTTGCTTTGGCAGCAATAACTTTTGTTTTTAATCTTACTAAATGTGTGTGGTTGACAATGTAGAAAAGTGTGCAGAATTTAAAAAATAAATAATATGTTGTTGGATTTAGTAGCTCTTATAACTTAGTTAAGAAAATGTGATACATTTAATGTTATTCTTTATTATTTCGACTAGTTAGTCTCAGTCAAGGTTGATTTTGCTCCCCAGGGGCCATTTGATAGTTTCTATAGACATTTTTGTTTGTCACAACTGGGTGGAGAGCGGGTACTGCCGGCATCTAGTCCAGAGGCCAGGAGTGCTGCTAAACATCCTACAATGCACAGGACAGCACCCACAACAAAGGATTCTTTGGGCCAAAATGTCAGTAGTACTGAGGTTGAGTAATCCTGGTTTAGACAATCAGAGTAACCAAAGATCATTTGATACAAGACTAAAGTCCAACAAGATGATCAAGGTGTGGCAGCTTTCCTTTGCCTCAGAGAGGAATCAGGGTTTAAATGCTACAAAGCCATCCCACGAAAAAAGTCAGCTTGCTTAATTAATGGTACTTGCTGCCTGGTGGTTGTATAATTACACTAGACCTTGACATAGATTTAACCTGCAGAAAAGGACCTATAAAGAAGCTCTTAAGTACTGTATTTAGTTTAAGAAAAAGTAAGTCTTTCTCCATGAGATGACTGCAACAAGTGGGGAGAATTTTTTTAAACTCTCATGTCACAAAAAGTATATTTTATTTTATTTGGGAACAGTTGAGAATAATGTCGACTCTGCTTGCTCCTTCAGTTCCTTGGGCTCTCACAAACATTGGGAGCAAAAGACTTGGCAAAGCATAAAGTCAAGAGCTAATTATAGTCCAGCAGCTATGAATAGATAGTGAGCAACTTATACCGAAAATCCATCATGATGTGATTTAAATAATGCTTTTGAAATGTATATGCATTTTGTGAATATTTGCAGTTCTTGCTACATGGTTAATTTATCTGTAATGCATAGGCTTTAAAATAATTTAACATTTCTCTAAATACTTTAGTATTTATATTTCAGTTGCATTCTATGTTTTAGTACATATGAAATATCATCTTAGAGGTAGATTCTATGGGAACAAGATACAATCTATCAATAATTTCATGTATTAAGGTTTTCCGGGGGTAGTGTAAAACAACAAAGTCATAGCTTGGTGGTATGATAAAGAGGGAGAAGTAAAATTTGAAGTTGGGGTTGAAAGGCAGCTAAAGATGGGAGAAACAAAAATAGTTTGGGGAGATGGTATGGTGTTTGAATGGCTGTCCCAATGCCACTGTGAAATGCTATGGCTCCAGTATTCAGTGGGAGGGACTCAGAGGGAAAGAGCACAGGTGAGAGACAAAGGACTAAGTAAGGGGTAGAAAAGAAGGGAAGAGGACACTCACATTTCATTTACACTGGAAGATTCAGATAGATAATAAGGCTTCAATTCATTTTTTTTTCAATGCACAGTGACTCTAACCTCAAAACAAAAGTAATGAATATCTGAGGGTACATAGTTTTCTTTACCTTATTCCTTCCTTTATTGAATATTGTCTGCTCATTTCTCGCTGGTTCTTTTAGTAGGTCAATGCAATCATCGTGGAAGCCTTCCAAATTCAGGTTCATCTTTAAAACGTTTCCCTGATGTACAAAGTGAAGGTTAGTGAGAGCCTGGGCCAGGAAAGTTGGGGGAACAGTGCCACACAATAACCACTTGGAAGAAAACATAGGCCACTCGCAATCTTTCAGTAAATGTATTCCTCAAGAGACTGGCGTACTCCCATGTTGTGATTTATAAAATTATCTCTTCAAGCTCACAGTTCCCTTCCTACCTCACTCCTTTGATAAAGTTCATTGCTGGTAAAAATTGGTTGTTCAAAGGCCCAGCTGGAAAAAAGTCATTGTTATAATAGGATGCACCTACAGGAGCATTCTCTAGAGAGAAAAATCATTGTGCGTGGCAGTTTAAACCATTGGAAAAATCTAGGGGAGCAGCCATGAGGTGGAAATGACTGAAGATTCTGATGGAGAACAAAGTAGGAAATTCAGAGTATTTAGACAAGCAAAATGTTTGGGAGACTCATGAAAAGAGGAAGGTAATATTATTGAGTATGGTAAAGAAAAAAAACAATTGAGAACAAAGGATGCTTTGTGGGTGGTGATATTTTGCACCTGCAGTTCATGGGGCTCCGCTTTAGTCATGGAAGTAGAGGGTGTTTGCTAACTGCTGAGGAGCCAGTGTAAGAGCTTCGAAGACTTTGTGAAGGTGAAAGGAACCACAGGTACACCAAGTGACAGGACACCAGTTTAGGATGAGGTTATAGGGCAACAGAAGATACTCTATACCACCTGGAATATAGGCATTAGATGGGCCTTAAAGAAACAGGCAGGCTTCTCAAAGTGTACATGTTACACCAACTTGGAAGATTTGGGGAAACATTTACTGGGGAGATTCAGCTTTTACTCCCAACTCTAAAACTTAAACTGGTTTGTATTACTGGATAAATTACTCTGCTTTAGTACACACTTGATACCTAATTCCAAAGTGGAATGTAAATTGGTACAACCACTATGGAGAACAGTATAGAGGTTCCTTAAAAAACTAAAATTAGAACTACCATATGATCTAGCAATCCCACTCCTGGGCATATATCCAGAGAAAACTATAATTCAAAAAAATACATGCACCCCAAATGTTCATTGCAGCACTATTTACAATAGCCAACACATGGAAGCAACCTAAATGTCTATCGATGAATGAATGGATAAAGAAGATGTGGTACATATATACAATGGAGTATTACTCAGCCACAAAAAAGAATGAAATAACGCCATTTGCAACACTAAGAGAAGTAAGCCAGACAGAGAAGGACAAATATCATATGATATTACTTATATGTGGAATCTTAAAATGAACTTATTTATAAAATAGAAAGAGGCTCACAAGCATGGAAAACAAACTTATGGTTACCAAAGGGGAAAGGGGGATGGGGGGAGGGATAAATTCGGAAGTTGGGATTAACATATACACACTACTATATACAAAATAGATAACCAAGAAGGACCTGCTGTATAGCACAGGGAACTACACTCAATATTTTGTAACAACATATAAGGGAAAAGAATCTGAAAAGGAATACACACACACACACACATTCAGTTATATATATATAACTGAATCACTGTGTTGTACACCTGAAACTAACACGATATTGTAAATCAACTAAACTTCAATAAAAAAATAAAAATAAAATAAAATAAACCAAATTGGCAGTTGTGGAAGGGGTACTAGATTTTGAATTATAACTAAGTTCATATTGCAGACCCACCACTACTGAGTGTGGGTCCCCAAGCAAAGCACTTTTACCCATTCTGAACTTCACTCTAAAACAAAGAAAACAACATCTACCTTATTACCATCACAAGGTTATTTGGAAATCACTGAGGTAATATTTATGAAAATCCTTTGTAAATCTCAAAATGCTATACAAATAGACAGGATTATTATCACTGTCTCAGCCTTGACAGGGATTTCTGGGTCTGCTTTTTAATAACCTCCTGCAAAAGAGAGCCACAGAATCAACCTTAAAAACATAAAAACCAGACATTTATGCTCTCATAGAAACATCTGTAAAGTGTTAGCAAGCATTATTTGACAGGCTTTTGTTTAGGCTGTAACTTGTAAGGGCAATGTTTTTTTTTTGTTTTGTTTTGTTTTTTAATTAAAAAAAATTTTTAAACATCTTTATTGGAGTATAATTGCTTTACAATGGTGTGTTAGTTTCTGCTTTATAACAAAGTGAATCAGCTATACATATACATATATCCGCATATCTCTGATGCCCACTTCTCTTGCCAAAGAGGCCATTCCTCATTTTTATGTCCACCCAAGCCAAACTTTTTTGAGCTATTGAATGATTTTTTTTTTTCTGTACCAATCCTTTGAGCATTTACTACAAATGCCAAAACCCTTTCTGGAGAACCTGTTTTAGGCAAAGCATAGTGTTAAATGTTGTGTGGGATGCTAAACTGAATGGGGTTTCCTCAGGTATAATCAAGGAGGGAGGCTGGGATGATCATGGTAGTTATATGTGATGATTATGGTAGGAAGGAACACAGGGGCTATAGCAAAGCGGTCCCCAAGCTTTTTGGTACCAGGGACCGGTTTCGTGGAAGACAATTTTTCCACGGACTGGGGGGTGGGGGATGGTTTTGGGATGATTCAAGCGCATTACATTTATTGTGCACTTTATTTCTATTTATTATTACATTGCAATATTTAATGAAATAATTATATGACTCACCATAATGCAGAATCAGTGGGAGCCCTGAGTTTGTTTTCACTTGCCACTCACTGATAGGGTTTTGATATGAGTCTGCAAGCAATTCATTTATTATGGTCTCTGTGCAGTCAGACCTCTCTGCTAACGATAATCTGTATTTGCAGCCGCTCCCCGGCGCTAGCATCACTGCCTCAGCTCCACCTCAGATCATCAGGCATTAGATTCTCATAAGAAGCACGCAACCTATATCCCTCGCATGCACAGTTCACAGTAGGATTTGCGCTCCTATGAGAATCTCATGCCACTGATCTGACAGGAGGCGGAGCTCAGGCGGTAATGCGAGCGACGGGAAGGGAAGTGGCTGTAACTACAGATGAAGCTTCGCTCGCTCACCTGCACTCGCTCCTGCTGTGCGGCCCGGTTCCCCTGCTATAGCAGATCAGAGAGGAAGTGACACAGCTAAGGAAGGAATTGTGGAGGAGGCAGTATTTGGGTCTGGCTTTGAGAGATGAACAATTTAGGTCAGAGAGATAGAAGGCCATGCACATGAGGTACAATGGCCCACCCTTACCCATGGAGAGTATGTTCCAAGACCCCCAGTGGATGCCCGAAACCATAGATAGTACCAAACGTTATATATATGTACTATGTTTTTTTCCTATACATACATACTTATGATAAAGTTTAATCTATAAATTAGGTTGAGTAAGAGATTAATTAAAATAACTAATAATAAAATAGGATAAGTATAGCAATATACTGTAATAAAAGTTACATGAATATGGTCTCTCACAATTTAAAACTTATGAATTGTTTATTTTTGGAATTTTTCATCTAATATTTTCAGACTGAGGTTGTCTTCAGGTAATTGAAACTGAGGAAAGCAAAACTGTAGATAAGCGGGAACGACTGGAAAAGTTTAGAAGCAGGAGACCTGGGAATGTGGGGTAGGAGACCAGTGAGATAGGAACCTACAATGGATGTAGAAGCACAGTGGTTTGGAAAGACAATCCGCCCCAGAACATTGGAAGGCCCTGAGTCCGAACTTTATCTGGTAAACAAGGAAGAGTTTGTAGTGAAGTGTTTTGAATGTAAAACTGACACCAGCAGGGTCATCTAGCAGGAGTGAATAATTAGGAGGCTCCTGACTAGCACAGAAGAGAATCCAAGTGATAGGCTGGGAATGAGAAAGAGAGGGTGCAATCCTGACTCCAGGGGTGTAGAAGGAAGGGGGAAAGTGGAAGGGGCCAGAGGGAGTAGAAACAGCTTTCAGTAAGGATAGCCATGAAGGTGAAAAACTGGAAAGGGCTATCACTTTAAGAGAGTCGATTTTGTTAAGTGGAGCTCACTTGGAGATGTACAGCATAAATGGGAGGGATGCTGTAGATGACAGCAAAGAGTCAGAGGAAGCAGTCATTTTCAGGCTGCGTTTCAGAAGTCAGGAGAAGAAACACATCCTCAGGGGGTGGGGTGAAGGTGGGGAAGAAACGATTAAGGCTGAAAAAGATAATATAAAATACATGGTGCATTCATACATTACTGGTGGCATTATAATCGTAAAACATCTATGAAAAGCAAATAATTTTTGCGTAGGTAATAATACAAAAGAAAGAAAAAAGCTTCATGTACAAAGATGTTCACTACAGTGTTATTGAAAATGGTAAAAAATTTGAAAAATCTAGATTCTCAACCAAAGGAAAAAGATAATTTGATTGGGTGCCCACTGAATTAAAAGCTTAGCAAACCATTTAGGGACTTCCCTCATGGTGCAATGGTTGGGAGTCTGCCTGCCAATGCAGGGGACACAGGTTCCAGCCCTGGTCCGGGAGGATCCCACGTGCTGCGGAGCAACTGGGCCCGTGAGCCACAACTACTGAGCCTGCGCTCTAGAGCCCACGAGCCACAACTACTGAGCCCATGCTCCACAGCAAGAGAAGCCACTGCAATGAGAAGACCGCACACCAAAACGGAGAGTAGCCCCTGCTCACTGCAACTAGAGAAAGCCAGCACGCAGCAATGAAGACCCAACACAGCTATAAATAAATAAATAAATAAATAAATAAATAAATAAATAAATAAATAAATAAGCTTAGCAAACCATTTTGAATGGAATGTCACTCAAATTTATGACATGGAAATTCATACAGAAAAAAATAGTTGGTGAAAATAAATATAATTCTGCTCCAAGCTGCAAGAGTACCATTATGTCTCAATACCAACAGCAATCACAACAATAATCACAGGTGTCTTCACATTCAATCCTCAGGGCTATCCTGTGATTAGCTTCCTCTATTTCCTCCATTTTATAGATCAGGAAACCAAGACTCAGGGCCATTAAGGAATTTACCCCAATTCATTCACAAATCCAATAATGTGGAGAGCTGGTATTCCTAGGGGGTTGTGTTTTATTCTAGAGCCTGTGCTCTTGATTACCTTGCCATTCTCTCCATCCTACACAACCGGTTCTTTCAGCCAGTTGTGAAAACAGCACTAATGAAACCAGTTTTGACACAACATAGACAAAAACAATATATATATACATATATATGTATATATATACACATGCACACACATATATATATATACATACATTTCTCTCTTTTAACCGGATTTTACCTAGACATAGTCATAAACATATTTCCTCTCTATTTTTTTTACCATCAATTTATTTATTCCATGAAAGATGCCAATGATTAGTTTAATATTTCCATGAAGCTAAATGTTCAATGACTATAATACCTGAAGATTAGTTTTATTTTCTCCAGGGCCACAATTTGGAGGAGAAAAAATAACTTATGTTCATTATTTATCAGCAAAAACGTAAAACTACTTAATATAGACTTTGATTTTAATGGCACACATTTATCCTTTAGGATATGATCCATGAAAATATAAACAAGACACCTTAATTGTTTAGTCCTTATTCTCAGCAATATTTTTCTCTGCAGTGATAGAAAAGAAACAGAATTAATTATCAGAAACAACCATATAATTATGTTAGAAAGCTTTGAAACAAATGTGCACATTATGTCCCTTGAGAATTTCCATTAGAACATCTTTGTACCAGAAGACACTTGATAAACACCTTTTTATTTATATCACTTAAAAATACATATTCTGGTAAGAAGAAATTACCTTTTTTTCTTTAAGCTCTGTGAGAGAGCTACATAATTCAGTAACAGATTCAAGAACCTCTTTGTGTTTGGCCACTATTTTCTCAGCATATTTCTGCCCTTCTTCAAAACCTGGGGAGGAGAAGGGTTAAATCTATTTTTAAAGGTCAAATCCTTAGCAGAAAAAAAAATCCCAGGCATTAATTGATCTCCCTTGTGTCCAGCATAAGGGCTGGTAAGTAGTAAGTGCTTACTAAATACTTGCTGAACAGATAAATAAATAAAGGCATTATTGGAAAAACCAAGTATTCTAGAAAAATGGTTACATTTGCTGTGCCATGTTCCTCTTATGTAACCTAAATAATGTTGCTATATTACTATTCTTAAAGCTCCATTCTAACCAGTTTTCTCCTTTTCAGAACATTCAGTGGTTCTTCACTACCTAGAAAAGTATACATTCAAGGCCCTCCATAATATGGTTTTAACCTGCCTCTCTCAAAGGTATGTCACCCTAATTCTCTCACATATTTAATCTCTGGCCAAACTGAACCAGCAACTTTTCTCTCAAAACCCCCATAGCCACTGAGTATTCTCTTCTGTACTGGGAATGCCCTCCTCATAACCCCATCTCTGCTTGACAAATCCTACCCACTCTCCAAGGTCTACCTGAAATGCCAACGTCTTTGTAAAAATGTTCTTAATCTTTCCCAACTGGATTTTACCTCTTCCTATTGGGATAATGATACAAATATCTATCACGTAGTGAGTGCTTATTATTTGCCTGTGGCTAGGCACTTTATATGCATTAGCTCACATAATCCTTCTCTGGTAGGTTCTACTGCATTTTCCAAATGAGGAATGCAAGGCTCAACAGAGCCTTTTCAGGTGACCCAGACAGTAATTGGAGGAGAAGGGATTTAAACTTGGACTACTGGACTCCGCAGTTCAGACTAAACTAGTATTATACATTGTTATGGGCTGAATTGTGTCCCTCTCAAAGTTAATATGTTGAAGACTCAACCCCCAGTATCTCAGAATATAACATACTTGGAGATGAGGTCTTTAAAGAGTGATAAAGTTAAAAAGAGGCCATTATTAGGGTGGGGTCCCAATCCAATATGACTGGTGTCCTTATAAGAAGGAGAGACACCAGCAAACCAGGGGTGCTTGTGCACAGAGGGATGTCCATATGAAGAGGCAGCAAGAGAAGAGAAGCCTCAGTAGAAAACAACTCTGTGAGCACCTTAATCTTGGACCTCTAGCCTCCAGAACTGTGAGGAAATAACTTTTTGTTGTTTAAGCCACCCAGTCTGTGGTATTTTGTTATGGCAGCCCTAGAAAACTAATACATACATTTTATACCTTTCTCACTGCATTTACCATATTGTGATTTCTAGGTATAGACTGTAGATTCTTGAATGATGGAACTAGGTCTTATATGTCTTTATATCAATCACAGCTCCGAGTACATAATAGGTACTCAAATTTTTTTTGAGATAAATTTATTTGCATTAAAATTCTGGGTTCAATAATGCTACAAGAATTGATATACTATTTATAAATTATCTTACCTGATGCAAATTCTAAAAATTTCATAACTTCCATACTGAACAGATGAAGACTCATGCCATTCATTTATTCATTCAGTGATTCATTTATTCAGCAAATATTTGTTAAGCACTTAGTATATGCCATAATGCAGTGAACTCCCTTTTCTCAAGGAGCTTACACTCTAGTAAGGAGAGCCAGACAACAGACAAATAACCATACAATATGTCAGTTGGTGATAAGGGCCTGGAATACAAACAAAGCAGGATGTGGGATCTTGCATGATGGGAGGGTAATGTAACTTTTATGGTGTCATGTGAGTACTTCCCATGTGCTGAAGTTGAGTGGCACTGAAACATAGTGATTAAATATATTTCCCTTACCCTCAAGGAGCTTATGGTCAGTTGAGAAGACAGACAAATGAAAAGGTAATTATGCTACAGTGTGAAAAATACAATAACAGAGGAAAACATAAACCATAGGAGCAGAGTGCCTCCAGAATTTTTTAGTACACTTATACGGAAACTATAGTAGGAATGAAACATCACATTATTTTTCTTTAATTTTTCAATCTATATTTTATTGTTTTTATGTTTCTACCCTTTTCTCTGGAAAATCATTAATAATTCATTCTCAGTAATGTAATGTTAGAGAGTGCAGTATATATTGTTCCACAAAATTTTTATGTCTATCCATGGGTAGTGCTTCATGTAATAAGAGAAAATATCCATCTGACAGCAGCTGTGGACAGCCAAATGAAGCACCTGTTGCTACCTTCCTTTGGGGCTAGATTTGCCCTGTCACTAGGAATTACTCTTGGCCTTGTAGTTAACAATGTCAGGGAATTCATGAAACTTATTCCTTTGCACCCTCAAGGACTGTCAACCCCCAGGGGCCTTTTAAATGGGGGCCTCCCTCAGATAGAAAGACTTCTCAGACTGACAAAGTCATGGATAAGAGGAAAGCACAACCAGTGAGATGGTCGTTTGAGTTCTCCCATTTATTCCACAAGTGAGAGGAAGACAAGGGAAAATCTTCCAGCTCTTTCTTATATCCACAAACCATAACCCTCATAGAAAAGAGAGGGCTATAGACCTCAGTCTTAGCTTTCTACCTACTTTAAGTATAATATTATGGGAGTTTTGTATGTTTTTTGAGGAATCACCCTAGTGGAAATTAGATTTTTTTTGTCTACATAAGCTGAGTATTGTTCTGGTTTTATTACCCTGAAGATGAACAACAGGAATGGGGGAGAAAGCAGAATTTAGAAGGAGGGTTTACAAGTGGTCATTAAAAATCCACAGGCTTGGGCTTCCCTGGTGGCGCAGTGGTTGAGAATCTGCCTGCCAATGCAGGGGACACGGGTTCGAGCCCTGGTCTGGGAAGATCCCACATGCCACAGAGCGACTAGGCCCGCGAGCCACAACTACTGAGCCTGCGCGTCTGGAGCCTGTGCTCCGCAACAGGAGAGCCCGCGACAGTGAGAGGACCGCACACTGTGATGAAGAGTGGCCCCCGCTTGCCGCAACTAGAGAAAGCCCTCGCACAGAAACGAAGACCCAACACAGCCATAAAAAAAAAAAAAAAAAAAAAAAAATCCACAGGCTTCATCTCCTACAGCCAGGAGTTCCTTCCTCTATTCACTACTGTTCACTTCTGCTCTTATCTTTAACCTTTCCCTTGAATAGGTTGGCATAGTAAGGACCCTGAGGGCTTGCCATGCTCTGCTTTCTGCTGGATTAGGTTCACTAGAGATGTGTTCAATAGTGAATCAGTGGGTATCTTGAAAGAGACCTCACCATATAAGTGCTGAGCCAGGTCACTGATTTCCTGAATCCTTTCTTCTTGTTGAGGCACTGAAGGTGTGATAAACTTTTTGAACTGCTGAAGGAGAATCTCCACAGCTTCCTTGGTCTTGCACTCCGTGGAATATTTTCCAACTCTTACAACTGTGGCACTTGCATCTTCATACCAAAAGTGACACTAAATTAAAATGGGACAAAGCATAGATTAAAGAGACACCATCCTTCCAAAGTTCTTCATTTTGACCACTGAAATATCAAATTTCAATTTCCTCAAACTTTATATTCACATTAGTGTGACCTCTTTAAGTCCTAAGAAAGAAAACATCAGAAGGTGATCATATACTTTTGCACTTGGAAATTAGAGTCAGGTAAGAAAGCAGAAGTATGGAAATTACTCTAATTTTCCTGCCTTCTAAGATTTGCCTGAAGCATACTTCCTAAGAGGAATGCTGCAGACTTAGAAGAATAGGCAGTCTAAAAAAGCATATGGGAGGAGCTTCAAGATGGCGGAAGAGTAAGACGCGGAGATCACCTTCCTCCTCACAAATACATCAGAAATACATGTCCATGTGGAACAACTCCTACAGAACACCCACTGAATGCTGGCAGAAGACCTCAGACCTCCCAAAAGGCAAGAAACTCCCCACGTACCTGGGTAGGGAAAAAGAAAAAAGAAAAAACAGAGACAAAAGAATAGGGATGGGACCTGCACCAGTGGGAGGGAGCTGTGAAGGAGGAAAGGTTTCCACACACTAGGAAGCCCCTTCGCGGGCAGAGACTGCGGGTGGCGGAGGGGGGAAGCTTCGGAGCCACGGAGGAGAGCGCAGCCACAGGGGTGCGGAGGGCAAAGCGGAGAGACTCCCGCACAGAGGCTCGGCGCCGAGCAGCACTCACCAGCCCGAGAGGCTTGTCTGCTCACCCGCTGGGGTGGGCGGGGCTGGGAGCTGAGGGCGGGCTTCGGTCGGATGAAGGGAGAGGACTGGGGTTGGCGGCGTGAACACAGCCTGAAGGGGGCTAGTGCGCCACAGCTGGCCGGGAGGGAGTCTGGGGAAAGGTCTGGACCTGCCGAAGAGGCAAGAGACTTTTTCTTGCCTCTTTGTTTCCTCGTGCACGAGGAGAGGGGATTCAGAGCGCCGCCTAAATGAGCTCCAGAGACGGGCACGATCCGCGGCAGCACGGACCCCAGAGACGGGCATGGGACGCTAAGGCTGCTGCTGCCGCCACCAAGAAGCCTGTGTGCGAGCACACGTCACTCTCCACACCTCCCCTCCCGGGAGTGGTGCAGCCCGCCACGGCCAGGCTCCCGTGATCCGGGGACAACTTCCCCGGGAGAACGCACGGCGCGCCTCGGGCTGCTGCAACATCACGCTGGCCTCTGCCGCCGCAGGCTCACCCCACGTCCGTACCCCTCCCTCCCCCCGGCCTGAGTGAGCCAGAGCCCCCGAAGCAGCTGCTCCTTTAACCCCGTCCTGTCTGAGCAAAGAACAGACACTCTCAGGCGACCTACATGCAGAGGTGGGGCCAAATCCAAAGCTGAACCCCAGGAGCTGTGCAAACAAAGAAGAGAAAGAGAAATTTCTCCCAGCAGCCTCAGAAGCAGCGGATTAAATCTCCACAGTCAACTTGATGTACCTGCATCTGTTGAATACCTGAATAGACAACGAAACATCTCAAATTGAGGAGGTGGACTTTGGGAGCAAGGATATATATATTTTTTCCCCTTTTTCTCCTTTTGTGAGTGTGTATGTGTATGCTTCTGTGTGTGATTTGTCTCTATAGCTTTGCTTTTACCATTTGTCCTAGGGTTCTGTCTGTCCGTTTTTTGTTTGTTTTTTTAGTATACTTTTTAGCACTTGTTATCATTGGTGGATTTGTTTCTTGGTTTGGTTGCTCTCTTCTTTCTTTCTTTTTTTTTCTTATTACTTAAAAGTTATTTTCTTTAATAATTATTTTTTATTTTAATAACTTTTTAATTTTATTTTATCTTTTTCTTTTGTTCTTTTTTTTCTCTCTTTTATTCTGAGCCATGTGGATGACAGGCTCTTGGTGCTCCAGCCAGGCATCAGGGCTGTGCCTCTGAGGTGGGAGAGCCAACTTCAGGACACTGGTCCACAAGAGACCTCCCAGCTCCACGTAATATCAAACGGTGAAAATCTCCCAGAGATCTTCATCTCAACGCCAAGACCCAGCTCCACTCAACGACGAGCAAGCTCCAGAACAGGACACCCTATGCCAAACAACTAGCAAGACAGGAACACAACTCCATCCATTAGCAGAGAGGCTGCCTAAAATCATAATAAGGCCACAGACACCCCAAAACACACCACCAGACGTGGACCTGCCCACCAGAAAGACAAGATCCAGCCTCATCCACCAGAACACAGGCACTAGTCCCTTCCACCAGGAAGCCTACACAACCCACTGAACCAACCTTAGCCACTGGGGGCAGACACCAAAAACAACGGGAACTACGAACTTGCAGCCTGCGAAAAGGAGACCCCAAACACAGTAAGTTAAGCAAAATGAGAAGACAGAGAAACACACAGCAGATGAAGGAGCAAGGTAAAAACCCACCAGACCTAACAAATGAAGAGGAAATAGGCAGTCTACCTGAAAAAGAATTCAGAATAATGATAGTAAAGATGATCCAAAATCTTGGAAATAGAATGGAGAAATACAAGAAACGTTTAACAAGGACCTACAAGAACTAAAGAGCAAACAAACAGTGATGAACAACACAATAAATGAAATTAAAAATTCTCTAGAAGGGATCAATAGCAGAATAACTGAGGCAGAAGAACGGATAAGTGACCTGGAAGATAAAATAGTGGAAATAACTACCTCAGAGCAGAATAAAGATAAGAGAATGAAAAGAATTGAGGACAGTCTCAGAGACCTCTGGGACAACATTAAACACACCAACATTCGAATTATAGGGGTCCCAGAAGAAGAAGAGAAAAAGAAAGGGACTGAGAAAATATTTGAAGAGATTATAGTTCAAAACTTCCCTAATATGGGAAAGGAAATAGTTAATCAAGTCCAGGAACCACAGAGAGTCCCATACAGGATAAATCCAAGGAGAAACACGCCAAGACACATATGAATCAAACTATCAAAAATTAAATACAAAGAAAAAATATTAAAAGCAGTAAAGGAAAAACAACAAATAACTTACAAAGGAATCCCCATAAGGTTAATAGCTGATCTTTCAGCAGAAACTCTGCAAGCCAGAAGGGAGTGGCAGGACATATTTAAAGTGATGAAAGGGAAAAACCTACAACCAAGATTACTCTACCCAGCAAGGATCTCATTCAGATTTGACAGAGAAATTAAAACCTTTACAGCCAAGCAAAAGCTAAGAGAATTCAGCACCACCAAACCAGCTTTACAACAAATGCTAAAGGAAATTCTCTAGGCAGGAAACACAAGAGAAGGAAAAGACCTACAATAACAAACCCAAAACAATTAAGAAAATGGTAATAGGAACATACATATCTATAATTACCTTAAATGTAAATGGATTAAATGCTCCAACCAAAAGACATAGACTGGCTGAATGGATACAAAAACAAGACCCGTATATATGCTGTCTACAAGAGACCCACTTCAGACCTAAGGACACATACAGACTGAAAGTGAGGGGATGGAAAAAGATATTCCATGCATATGGAAATCAAAAGAAAGCTGGAGTAGCAAGTATCATAACAGACAAAATAAACTTTAAAATAAAGACTATTACAAGAGACAAGGACACTACATAATGATCAAGGGATGAATCCAAGAAGAAGATATAACAATTGTAAATATTTATGCACTCAACATAGGAGCCCCTCAACACATAAGGCAAATACTAACAGCCATAAAAGGGGAAATCAACAGCAACACAATCACAGTAGGGGACTTTAACACCCCACTTTCACCAACGGACAATCATCCAAAATGAAAATAAATAAGGAAACACAAGCTTTAAATGATACATTAAACAAGATAGACTTAATTGATATTTATAGGACATTCCAGCCAAAAACAACAGAATACACATTCTTCAAGATCAGGAACAAGGCAAGGTTGCCCACTCTCACCACTACTATTCAACATAGTTTTGGAAGTTTTAGCCACAGCAATCAGAGAAGAAAAAGAAATAAAAAGAATCCAAATTGGAAAAGAAGAAGTAAAGCTGTCACTGTTTGCAGATGACATGATACTATACATAGAGAATCCTAAGGATGCTACCAGAAAACTACTAGAGCTAATCAATGAATTTAGTAAAGTAACAGTATACAAAATTAATGCACAGAAATCTCTTGCATTCCTATACACTAATGAAGAAAAATCTGAAAGAGAAATTAAGAAAACACTCCCATTTACCACTGCAACAAAAAGAATAAAATATCTAGAAATAAACCTACCTAAGGAGACAAAAGACCTGTATGCAGAAAATTATAAGACACTGATGAAAGAAATTAAAGATGATACAAATAGATGGAGAGATATACCATGTTCTTGGATTGGAAGAATGAACATTGTGAAAATGACTCTACTACCCAAAGCAATCTACAGATTCAATTCAATCCCTATCAAACTACCACTGGCATTTTTCACAGAACTAGAACAAAAATTTTCACAATTTGTATGGAAACACAATAGCCAGAGCAATCTTGAGAAAGAAAAATGGAGCTGGAGGAATCAGGCTCCCTGATTTCAGACTATACTACAAAGCTACAGTAATCAAGACAGTATGGTACTGGCACAGAAACAGAAATATAGATCAATGGAACAGGAGAGAAAGCCCAGAGATAAACCCACACACATATGGTCACCTTATCTTTGATAAAGGAGGCAAGCATATACAGTGGAGAAAAGACAGCCTCTTCAATAAGTGGTGCTGGGAAAACTGGACAGCTACATGTAAAAGAATGAAATTAGAACACTCCCTAACACCATACACAAAAATAAACTCAAATGGATTAAAGACCTAAGTGTAAGGCCAGACACTATCAAACTCTTAGAGGAAAACATAGGCAGAACACTCTATGACATAAATCACACCAAGATCCTTTTTGACCCACCTCCTAGAGAAATGGAAATAAAAACAAAAATAAGCAAATGGGACCTAATGAAACTTAAAAGCTTTTGCACAGCAAAGGAAATCATAAATAAGACGAAAAGACAACCCTCAGAATGGGAGAAAATATTTGCAAATGAAGCAACTGACAAAGGATTAATCTCCAAAATTTACAAGCAGCTCATGGAGCTCAATATCAAAAAAACAAACAACACAATCCAAAAATGGGCAGAAGACCTAAATAGACATTTCTCCAAAGAAGATATACAGATTGCCAACAAACACATGAAAGAATGCTCAACATCATTAATCATTAGAGAAATGCAAATCAAAACTATAATGAGATAACATCTCATACCGGTCAGAATGGCCATCACCAAAATATCTACAAACAATAAATGCTGGAGAGGGTGTGGAGAAAGGGAACCCTCTTGCACTGCTGGTGGGAATGTAAATTGATATAGCCACTATGGAGAACAGTATGGAGGTTCCTTAAAAAACTAAAAATAGAACTACCATATGACCCAGCAGTCCCACTACTGGGCATATACCCTGAGAAAACCATAATTCAAAAAGACTCATGTACCAAAATGTTCATTGCAGCTCTATTTACAATAGCCAGGACATGGAAGCAACCTAAGTGTCCATCATCGGATGAATGGATAAAGAAGATGTGGCACATATATACAATGGAATATTACTCAGCTATAAAAAGAAATGAAATTGAGTTATTTGTAGTGAGGTGGATGGAACTAGAGTCTGTCATACAGAGTGAAGTAAGTCAGAAAGAGAAAAACAAATACCATATGCTAACACATATATATGGAGTCTAAAAAAAAACCAAAAAACTGGTCATGAAGAACCTAGGGGCAAGATGGGAATAAAGACGCAGACCTACTAGAGAATGGACTTGAGGATATGGGGAGGGGGAAGGGTAAGCTGGGACGAAGTGAGAGAGTGGCATGGACATATATACACTACCAAATGTAAAATAGATAGCTAGTGGGAAGCAGCCACGTGGCACGGCGAGATCAGCTCCGTGTTCTGTGACCACCTAGAGGGGTGGGATAGGGAGCGTGGGACGGAGGAAGACGTAAGAGGGAAGAGATATGGGGATATATGTATATGTATAACTGATTCACTTTGTTATAAAGCAGAAACTAACACACCATTGTAAAGCAATTATACTCCAATAAAGATGTTAAGAATAAATAAATAAAATAAAATAAAAATAAAAAGCATATGGCACTAAAAAGAATCCAGATATCAGCTAAAGGAAAGAAAAAAGCTCAAACACACAAAATCCAGCCTAAGTAATTGAAATCATTTACAATACATGGATAAAGTATTGTCCAAATAACACTGATAAATAACTTCTCTTTTAAGAATAAGATTTAGTCTATAGATTGAGGAAATATCATTTGAAGAAGAGCATTTGACCTTTTCTTGATAGAAGACAGTCATATTTTCAAAGCACAGTAGAGAATTGAGAGTTTCTCACTGAAAATAAATAACTGTGATGGAAGAGGTGTCTGACCAAGGCTAGAAACACTTATGCTGAGTGAGAAATAGAAACACATGACTCTGTTAGGAGCTGGCTTTAAATAAGTGCCACAGAAGTACAGCGAACCTATACATCAGATATAGAAGAATGATCATTTCAATCCTCCTTAATGTGGTGTTAAATCTAAAAGCTCTATTGCATTAGTGGGAGAGACATTTTGTATCTCAGAAGAATGGACTACAAAGAACACTCAAGAACTTCAAGTGTAGAGCTTCTTCACTATGAAGTATGCCAATAATGACTAACTTGCTACATTTCATGTAATTTGTGTATACTTTGCCATTTATCCTCTTGACAAAAACGAAATAATATCAATAACAATTTTTGTACCTGAAAAATCCAAGTATCACCTTTCTCTCTAAACATTTTCAAATTCTGTGAAATAAATGTCATTTTTGAGTGTTTTAGCAGATATCCAGCAGTGAACATAATTCCATAATGGTTAAACATATCTTGAGTTGATGAGTTTATGGAGAAATGAGAACCTCTCATATGTTGCTGGTAAAAAGAGTAAATTAGTAAAATCTTTCCAAAGAGCAATTGGACAATACAATCAAAACCTTGTAACATGCATCCCCTTTGGTCTGGCAATTCTGCTTTAGGAAATTATCTTAAGGACATAATCATGAAAAGAGGCATGATGCATGAATTTAATGACAATAATAGCCAATGCAGCATTATTTTAAAGCAGCTGAGTAATTTTTAAAAACAACATTACAACACAGATAACATTACAACAAGAAGAGGATACCTCTTCTATCAACTCCTGGAGATGCTCAGTCAGGTCCAAATTCTTCCTGTAATCTGTCACAACTTTGTCAAACTCATCCACATTTTTCTGCAAATCCCTCATGGCTTCCAAAAGGACATTCACTTTATTATTTGGATAATTTAAGAAAAAAGTTTTATTCTCAACTTTTCCCATTTTCCTTTTCAAAGCCTGTGCAAAAAAAAAAAATTTAATGACATTCAATTTTTATTTATGAGGCTAGTTAGTGATTAAATATTGAGGGAAAAACTTGGAAAAACTTTTGTAGTTTCCTCCATTTAATATGTTAAAATCATAATTATTAAAATGCATTTTGGAAAGAATAGGTTTTCTTTCAGATAGTTTATTGATTCAGCAGCAAACAGAGAAAATTTACTGCATATCAGGATCTATTCCATAGTTTGAGAATGCTGCTAATGATTTTTAAAAAGACAGTGATCATAAAATCAAATATTTTATTGTCCTCAGTTAGCTCACTGTCTTCCGAGAAAGGCACTCAAATAATCTAGCCGTATAAGTGATAAGAGGCTGCAGGAACAGGGGAGGAAGCTCCTGACATAGGTGGGTACAAGGAAAGAAAGAGGGATATACAAGAGGGGGATGTGTGTGTGTGTGTATATGTGTGTGTGTGTGTGGGGGGGGAGAGTGGAAGGGGAGAGGCTGGGTAGATTTGGCAGAAATTATTTTGGAGCTGCTTCAAGAGATAAATCAATTAATTATGTATTTTACATGAAGTACCCAATTGTTATAAATATTAAAGATGATCTTTTCAGTCCTAATGCTATAAAAAAGCCCAAGGGTTAGGCATCTAGAATTGAAATGCAAAATAATTTTGCAATAATTGTAGTTGCACACACACACACACACATGTACTTTCTCATTACCTGTAGTTTCTCAGCATACATATCTACTTGTTGAATTTGATATTTGAGAGCTTTTAGATTTCGAGCTTTTTCATTTTTCTTGGTGTAATTAAACTTCAAATTGTTGAATTTCTTTTTGATGTCTTTGAATGACTCTTTGAGCTGCAGTTCAATAAAAAGAAACAGGTGATTTCCTTAAAATGAGAACACTAATATTCACTTGAAATAAATCAAGATATCTACACTTCAAAATATTCATAACCTTTGAAATGTATCCAGAGTGATTTTCAGTAGAAGACAGGTCTGCTAAGTGAATATATAATGTGAATTTAAACATATCCCCCAAATATAGGTAATTATAAATTGTTCTTAGTATTTTTTGATTTGTAATTTATAATTAGGATTACAGTTATAGAATATCCTTTGGTCTTCAAAAAAGAAAGTTTTTAACATATGATAGATTTTAAACAACTCTAATTTTCTTATTTGTATTTATTTATTTGACATCATTTTACAACTCATTCTGTTCTCTGTGTGCTAATATTTGTTCCATATTCCAATGCTCTTATAGCCATCATGAATAAATTTATTAAGCCTCCAAGGAGCTGTCCATGTTGCAGAGGTCAATGGAGTGTTGACATTTAGACCAACGAGGACATTAGTGGGGTGGAAGAGGAGACCCAGTATGACAGTCAGTAGGAAAAGGACTGTATTTGTCCAAATCCAATTAAAAATTATTTTTCATGGGCAGTTTCCAGAAGAGATTTACTTCTTAGATATAAGCCATTAACTTCAGAGGTCCTTAAAAAACGGAATGTAAGGTGACAGTTGTTGCCTGTGGTGGCAATGCTAACTTGTATATAAACAGAGTGTATGGCTATACACTGAAAACGGGGCATAGATGATGACTTTCTTAAGAACAAACAGTCCAACTTTACCAGTGAGCCAAAATTCTAAGCAGTCTAGTTCCATTAACAACAACGCTTTCTGTGCCCTTCTCCAGATTCAAGAAGGATAAACATATTGACAGGCAACTCACTCTATATTATCAGCAAAGAGAAGTACAGAGAAAATATAAACCGTCTCACATTACATGGAAGCATTTAACAGCCAAGAATAAACAATGTCATGGTTGATAAATTTGAGCTATGACAAGAAAAGTCAGGAAGACATTAAAATTCTTTTCAGTGACAGCAAGTAAATTATTTGGGAGGGAATAAAGGCTGGGCACATGCTGGATTTTAAACTTATAATGCAGAAAAACATATCTGCCCTAGAAAATGCTTGCTTTCTCAAAGTGCTTATTTCAAATTCTGCATATTGTAAAAACAGAACCTTGACCTTATCTTTAATACTTTCTGAAGACAACAATCTATAAAGCCCTAGCCTATTTGCATACATGGAAATTATTATACTGATGCAATTTTTGCATTTGCCACAACTATACTTCATCAGTGTTGTTTATTTTATATGATAAATGAAATTGTTGAGCATTAGCTTTAAATTATAAGCACAGAGACCATGTAAAATATTTAAATTGATAAATCAGTAATACTATAAAGGAGTGGAAAGAAGCGTAACTTCAAAATTTGAAAATGATTTCTCTATTAGAACTCAGAAAAATATTTAAAAGATAATATTCAGTTGGTATATTTATGAAATAAACAATTAATATTTAAATTTTTTGACATTTGATGTTTTAATATGCATGTATTTGTTATTAGTGGGAAAGGACAAATGAAGTTGATTTTATGGGATTAAGATACGGACTTCATCCTTAGTTAATCACATAAAACTTTGGCACTTTTTTCCCTTGAAGTCATAATCTGCAACAATAGGTGCAATAACTACCACATCTGAGGAAACCAGAGATTTTTGTATTAAAAAACATGTCCTCAATAGGGAGTTATTGTTTAATGAGTACAGAGTTTCTGTTTGGGATGGTGAAAAAGTTCTGGAAATGAATAGTGGTGATGGTAGTGCAACACTGTGAACGTATGTAATATCACTTAACTGTACTCTTAAAATGGTTAAGATGGTAAATTTTATGGTATGTGTCTTTTACTACAGCTAAAAATACAATTTTTATTTTTAATAAAAATAAAATAAAATAAAATGAAAGGAAAAAATACGTCCAGTCACTAACATGTATCCACTGGAAAATAAAATTTTATATTCTTTTTTCCCCCTTACTGTAACATGACATATATTATAAACTTCAGTCTAAAGAAAGGAAGAGGGGCTCTGTCATCAACCAGATAACCACTGGGTTACACCCGCTTGTTTAAATGGGAAAAAATCAACATCTATTTGAAAACTGTATGATAAATGAAGAAAGGCTGAGCCTTAACACTTTAATTCTAAGCCATGACATTTAAAGTCTACTTTGGATTAAGAAATTTAAGACTGATAAATGATGAGTGCAAACTTATTTCTGTTTGCCTCAGAATGTATGCACTTCCACTGAAGATGATTTATAAAGCCAAAGATGTTCATGGCGATATGGGTATGTGAAATGGGATCAGTTTCTTTCTGACACATGAGCTCCTTTGACAAGTTGCTGGCACTCTTCTCTTTTGGTCCCACTGGAAATCCATTTTAAATCCTGTACCTTTCCCAGCTCAAATTCAGGACTATGCAGACACAAGTGGAAGGCAGCAAGCATGAACTACCTTCAGCAATCAGATTTTCAGAAAAAATCCAGCCATGCCTAATTTTCTTACCTGCACATTCCAATACGAAAACTTAACTTCCCACCTAATCTCCACATAACTTGTGATCATATTTTTAAAGGAACTGAGTGCCATGGCTGCTCGGCTGTGGTATCATTGTTCACGCAGCTGTTTCTAACTTTAGTTAGCTTGTCAACAATGGGGAATGGTGTAGATGGCCAAGACAACTGCTCAACTGGAGCACAGAAGCAGGAAAAAACACCCAAAGCTTGGGGCAAGAAAAAGTTTACCCTATTCGAAATCTTTAAATGTTGTTATAATTCATACTGATAAAATTTCTGAAAGTCTTAAGACAATCAGGAGAAAGATATTTTTTCAAATGAACAGTGCAATTTTCCTATCTTTCCATATGTTCAGCTCCTACATATCTGCTGTGGAAGAAGCGGACTAATTTAATACAGCTATAATTAGAAAAAAAAAATCATTAAGACTTTTAAACTGCAGCTCTTCTGAAACTAGCATAATGAGCATCTTCACCAAATTTCCCAGGAAGCAGTAAGCCTCTCTCAGGGTTAGGCATAAACAAAAACTTCTTAGAGAAGAAGCAGAGTGAACAAGATGGAAAACAAGGAGGCTGGCTTGCTATTTTTAGTCTTGAGGAAGCCGGTTGAGGCAACTTCGGCACAAGAATGTATTATCTGTGAGTCTGTTGCTGGCAAGGCCAATTTAAGTGAGGGACATGAGACATTTTAAAACTAAGAAAATGTATTCAAAACAAGAGCTTTTCATTAGAACTATGGCACACAATTGTCCAGAAGCAAAAATACAAAACAAATAGTCCATTTCTCTTAATGTCCATTTCACGAGCTTAATTTCTTGCCCACCATTTTGCCTACTCCAGAAAAAAAAGCTTTCTGATTCTCATTTTCAGTAACAGAAAGAAGGCTGCAATGCTATCACTTCCCAGGGATGCCTGTGTTTGAAATGAAGGGACCCAAAGACTCATAACTTAACCTGAATGATTTGCTACAATTATTAACGGTAGAATATTTAGGCTTAGTGTTGGAGAGATTTTGGGATAAGACTTTCTTGGCCTCCATCCATTCAGCAACCACATGGCTGTCTTCCCGTGCTTACCATCAGTCTTGTAGAAGCAGGAAATGGGGCTGCTTGGAAGGAGAAGACAATTGCTCCATTTTAAATTGCAGGTGGCAGCATATCTCAGTAATAGCTATTTTATCCACTCTGCAAGTTTTGTTTGTTCATAATATATTTACGTTTCATTTTCTGGACACGATAACCATGATTTTAAACTTTAGCTTTCTGTCTTCTTCAGTAAGAAGAGTCATTTTGCAGATGTTACACACAAAACTTATAACAGATTCTAACCCTATGGGATGGACATTTTCAGAACAAATTATAACCTTTCCTATCCTCTTACATATACCAATGAAACAGACTCACAGTGGGGCCTGGTAATGAGCAGTTGTGACTGTGAAGTCCCCTGGGCTTCAAGTTGCCTAGACTCTTAGTTTCCTGAGGACTTTCCTGTTCTTATGGCCTGGCACACAGTAGTCATGTCTGTTGAATGATGATAATTTAGTTTTTTTCTTAAAATGATGAATTAAGGTCATCAATCTGGAAAACAGTAATTATCTGTACTATACCATAGTGCTGCCTCATCTATACCCTCTTTTTCTGCTTCCTTTCTTACCAGATGGTGGTTGTCCACAGTCATTTTGTCAATAGCAAAGCACTATACAATATCAGGAGGTTTAATGTTATTGGTTGTGTATCTGTCTAAGGCAGCAGCATTCCCCTATTCTACAATAATTTATTGCTGCTAATCTGCCTTATCTCCCTGGAACTTAGATGACCGTTTTATCCAAATTGACAAAAGAACAAAAGAATCTGTGTAACCAGAACAAGAGACTTTAACATATGGAATATATATATATATATATATACACACATACATATTTCTGTTTCCTTCCTGATGGGTAAGATGTTGCTACAGTGTAGAAATTTCAGGCTGAAGTAATATAATTATATGAAAGCTCCATCTGCAAAATTTATTTTGGGAAAATGAATAGCAACCCAATTCTGTCATTACTATTCTTTTCATCAAAGTAATTGTTCGTGACCCATAATGAGACTCCAGTGACAAATTTCCATTAACATCATGTAAATGTAAAGGTAATTTTTTTGGTCAGGTTGCAAGAAGAAAACATGCTCGATATTAACTTATTACATTTCTAAAGAAGACATGTAAAGAATAAGGAACTGATGATGTTCTGTCATGTAATATGGCAGAGAATATCTATAATGCTTTGTGTATTAAAAGCTTATTTATATTGCCAGGCAAGAAAATGTACAGTGAGATTCAACATTCATGCATACAAATATATCTGTGTGTGAAATGAATGGGAAAAAACTCCACAAAATCTGGCAGTCTGAAGGCTGTGTTTTCTAGTACACATGGAGAAAATGAGGTTTTACAATTAACTAACTATGTCTTATATAGTATATAAAATTAGAAAATAATAATATTTTACCCAAAGAGAATCAAGGCACAAAACCATGGTTCTTTGTCATTAAGGAATATCACATCACATTAAAAAAAAAAAAATCACATTTAGAATACCTCACTTTATTTTACCTTGAGATACTGAGTCCTTTTCTTTTTTTTCTGTTATTTTTTGCCGTGTGGCTTGCGGGATCTTAGTTCCCCAGCCAGGGATTAAATCCAGGCAACAGCAGTGAAAGCCCTGAGTCCTAACCACTGGACCACCAGGGAACTCCTGAGTCCTTTTCTAAGGGCCTTTAGTGCAATTAAAACCATGCAATAAAGTAATTTTAGTTGAAATAACCAAATGAACTGTGCTATTATATCAGATCATACAAAGAGCTTGTAATGAGTATGTTAGAAAACAAAGATAGAAGAAGAAAGCATAGTAAAAGGATACATTAACATCAGACCATGCAGTGGTTGAATGGGTTCAAACATTAACTGAATGGTGAACTCTGAGTTTAGCAGGTGACAAGCTGGTGCCCAGTAAAAGTTGGTCCCCAATAAATGAGCCTCTGGCCCAAAGCTGACTCCCTGAAACCCCACAGTCCTGCAGCACACTGCTCAAGTGAAAACTGTATACTCCTCAGTTTCCTCATCTGGAAAATGAAAGTCCTCCAAAACCAATTTCAGCTCAGATCAGTGAACTTCCAAGAAGCACTTTAAATGCACTGGATGCAAAATAATGCATTTCAAAATCAACTGAAAAAATCAAATGCTATGCTTGGTCTAGTTCCCTGGTGGGCTATCTGATTTTATTTTTTTATACAAAAAAAATTAGTGTAACATACAGCTTTTAATTTTACATAATTTTTAAGCACTTATACCAAATACTGATAATGATAATAATAATTAAAATATCAAATATTATTATACAACTTAGAATCTGGCTCTGACATTCACAATACAAACTAGACCACACATCTCTTTATTTTATTAACGGGCACTGAAAATATTCCTTTGGATTATTTTCCCATTAAGCTTGTAGTTGGAAAATCCAGGCTGTGCATGATATACTGTGACATGCCTTGTATATTTCTACGAGGAAGGAAAAGGGAAAAGGGCCCAAATTTGTCAAAGATCCTTTGAATATGAAACTGTGACTTATATCAAACATTAGTTGGATTTGAAGTAGAAGCAAATGGGAAGAATCACTCTCTTAATACTTAAGATCATGTTAAAGTGATATTTGATTCCTAAATGAAAGCTGCACGTATCTGGTTTCTGGTTCCTGTTACAGTACAGACAATCCTGGCGTGTCCCTTCTATGACTGGAAGGGCCATCTGTCTTCCCAGCCTGCTGGCTCCCAGCAAAGGCTCATCACGAGGCAGCCCTGTAAACAGAACCACTGTGGAAAGGGCCTGAACAGGGAGACCCAGCTCCATAAAGGCCACCATGCTTCAGGAAGAGGGAAACTGAGACATGGGCAGCTGGGAATAGCCCTTAGCCTGCTCTCTTGTGCGTTCAATAAAATATGGTTGAACGTCACAGCAGAGAGAGAGATCTTCAGCAAGAAAAGTTTACAAAGAAAAAAAAAAAAAGGAAGAAGAGGAAGAAAAAGAAGAAAGAAAACAACTTTGGGGAAAGATAGTAAACAAAATTATTTCCATGGCTGTGAATCTAAATTTTATAGCCTGAGGAGAATTAAGATTGTTTTCCTTAAAGTGATCTGGCTGAAGTCTTGCTAACTGCAGTACGGGAACCGGAAGAGGCCGTTCTACTACACAGAGGGCAGGCTACACTAGGGGTTTAACACTGAGCGAATTAATGAGCCTCTCACCCACAGTGACTCCTGAAACACAGACGCAGAGCAGAAACTCTACAGTCGTGTGGCACACTCAACTGAAAACCCTCCATGATGCTGCTTCCTGTTTCCCTCCCGCTGAATAGGATCCAAGCGGCCTCTCCTGCTCTCGCCCTCTTGCTTTCCTTCCAGCCATGCTCCTTTCCTGCACTTCTCTGTGGGCTATGAAAGGGCAAGACCACTTTCTAAGTTTAGTTACTCATACTTAAGTCCATGCTCTAATGTTGTTTGATAATATTTGATACTCACTGGTCCTAAATTGTGTAAAGAGGGCATAAACAGAAACATCAAGAAGGTTCACCACGTCTTTTTCCCTCCGCTCACTTTCCTAATGGGTTTGTGATTAATGAACTTAGAAACATCTTGCTCTAAACAGAGATAAATCTGGAATTGTGGTACCTTTTGTTCTGCTGTCAGTTCCAGTAAGGAACCAGGACCCTCGCTAACCTATATTTTTCTCCTAGAACAAGTAAACCTTTAGATGGAAAGTTTAACTATGGGAGGGTGTGGCTCTAGTTCAGTATGTGTCTGGGGGTTGGGGGTTGGGTAGAATTGAGAAAGCGGAGGTGGAATTAACTGTGTATGGAGGAGGGGCATGGACTAGGAGGATACCTATCACCTGTTATTTCTTTTTCTCTAGGTGTTGTTTTGCCAGAGAAGCCACTCAGTTTGAGTAAGTATGAAACCAGCCACTTGACTTTGGTGATAATACTTTGTAGCCTCTGAGGCAACAAGCCTGCTTCCCTTAGCACCCCCTTCATCATGAGTCAGTGGTACTTAAATAGCATCTCAGCAGGCGGGAGCTGGCTGAACCGGGATGCTATCACTCTGCACTGACGATGTGTATCCACTCAAGCAAAACAACTGCTGTGAGGGTTTGGGGTGGGTGGGGAGGAGCAAACAAAAAACCCTAATACTGCATTCTAGGTTCTTCCATGCTTTGACAATACACTGACCTCAAAAAGTTTGGGAGCTTAAAGTTTACTCAATCTTTCTGAGCCCTGAGGCCATTGCTTGGTGGATTAAAGGTCAAGGGTAAAAAGAAAGTCTCCTGATTCACTGTGCATGTGTGTGCGTATGTGTGCGTGTGTGCGTGTGTGTATGTGTGTGTGTGTGTGTGCGCGCGTGTGCGTGTGCGCATGTGTATGTGTGTGTGCACGCATGTGTATGTGTGCGTGTGTGTGCGTGCGTGTGTATGCGTGCACGTGTGTGCGTGCGCGCGTGTGTATGTGTGCGTGTGTGTGTGTGCGTGTGCGCATGTGCACGTGTGTGTGTGTGTGTGTGTGTGTGCACGTGTGTTCTCACCTCACTCATCTCACCCCTTGCGGTACAGAACTCCAGGCTGTGGGTCAGGGCCCGCTCGTGGTCCTCAGCCTGGGCACGCCAGTTCAGACTGTCCCCCTCAAGGATGTCCAGCTGCTGCTGCAGGTTCTTTGCAGAGACATTAGAACAGTTCTAAAAATGAAAGAGAAGTGGAAGTGATGAAGGAAATTGGCAAAACAGCAATGAGAACAACATGCTATTTACCTGCATTGTGAAACTCATAAATGACATAAAAAAATAGGCTCCTGATTTGTTTTACCTTAAGCTTCTTTGAATATAATGATTTCAGAAAGAAGCCAGACACCCAACACCTAATGTTGGGAAAGACAAACCCCTACATTTCCAGTCTTGAAACTTCAGTTTTGAAGATTTGCTCATCACACCCAACGCCTCAGAGACACTATTCATTATAAGGTATAATTTTTACTTCAAAAGGCATAAAATATGCATTAGAAACATTTGGCTTCTGCACTATAATTTTCCTGTCAACTTGAGCGTAACCTCAGGTTTATTACACAAGTGCTCCAACCTCTACTCAGCGCAGAGGGCTGCCGAGGCCAAGGCCAGATGCGGACTGGAGAACAATTTACATTATTTGTGCAAAGTGAGACGTCTTACTTGTTTTTTTTCTTTTAAAATAAATTTACTAATAAAACAAAACTCTTTAAAAAGAAAGGTCTTTCTTGGGAAAAACATTCTGTTAACAGCAACAGATATCTTGTATTTCTATGTCTTTCAGTTAAGAAAATACTTTAGATCCATTGAATTCCATATAGTTTAGTGGATATCTTCAATGAACTTTGAAATAAAATTGGCCATTATGATTTTTATTAATGTTATACATACTGGATAGAATTAACATAATCTTTTCTTCCCTCAAATTAAGAATTTGGAGAAGGAGTTTTTTTAAAATCAGAGCCCAATGTGTTATTTAGGGAAATTTAATCTGGAATTATTTCCATCTCTTTTAGGCTCCTTTGGTAAGGTCAGTCCAGTGGAATAAAGCAGATCCAGTGATGAGTGCCAGATCCCTGGGTGGAGCCAGGGTTCTTGGGCTTTTCTACCCTGGGGTTTTATGGATAAAGCAGCTTCTCTGGGATAAGACTCTTCACCTATAAAACGAGGGTCCTGGGCCTGACGATCTCTCGGCTACCTTTTGGATCTGACGTGCTAAAGCAGCATTGTCCAACAGAAATACAATGTGAGCCACATAAATAATTTTAAATTTCTTAGTAGTCATATTAAAAAGTAAAAAAGAAACAGTTGAAATTAATTTTCATAATATAGTTTGTTTAACCAAACACATACCCAAACATATAACCAAATAACCAAATATAAAAAAACATTAATAAGGTTTTTTTCATATTAAGTCTTTGAAATCAAGTGTATATCTCACACTTAGAGCATATCTCAATTGCTGCTAAATTTCTGTCAGAAATACTTGATCTGTACTTAAATCTCATAGAGTTTAATAGACTCACATACCCAAATTGTTCCCAATATACTTAAAAGTTTTACAATTTGGGGTTATCAGTTTTAAATTTAAATTAATTAAAGTTAAATAAAATTAAAAGTTTAGTCCCTTAATTACATATTTAGGCATATTTCAAACGTGAAAAACTAACTGCCATTATAGATAGCACACCTCTATGATTTTTCTAAATTAGCATGAGAACAGATGTATCAAACAAGGCTTTTAAAATCAGATTTTTCTCCTGAAAATTCTTTTCTCTGGACGTGGTAGAAACTTACCACAAATAAGTAGCCCAATGGTTTAATGTATTTTTTAATTTAACGTATACCAGGCGATCTGCCTGGTTTCTTTCATCCTACAGGCCAACTGAGAGCTATATTAGGTATAAATGATGGTGTTCTAAGTTGCTTACAGGCCGCTGAACTGACGAGATGACGTCCACCCCCAAGGAAAGCGCCAGTTTATGCAGATGGTCTATGTGTGCCTGCTTTTCCCGAGAGCGACTGAGGAGAACCTGGACACCGTGAGCATCACCCATTTCCTTTGGCTGTTGTAGAAACTCCAGTTTTCTTGATCTGAAGAGTCGTCCCAGCTGGAATTTAGGCCATTAACAATTAACCTTCATATTTTTACGAAGACAGATTTTTAAAACTGAGGTATAGTTGATGTACAATATTATATAACTGACACGTGTACAATATAGTGATTCACAATTTTTAAAGGTTATACTCCATTTATAGTTATTATAAAACATGGGCTATATTCCCTAAATTGTACAATATAACCTTGTAGCTTATTGTATACCTAATAGTTTGTACCTCTTAATCCCCTACCTCTGTACTGCCCCTCCCCCCTTCCCTCTCCCCACTGGTCACCACTAGTTCTCTATATCTGTGAGTCTGCTTCTTTTTTGTTATATTTACTACGTTGTTGTATTTTTCAGATTCCACATATAAGCGATATCATACAGTATTTGTCTTTCTCAAAGATAGCTTTTTTTTAAAAAAAAAAACTTATTTCCTATAACGTTTAACTAGCAGGTCAACACTGACAAGCCCATCTAAAATTATTAGTATTATAGACAAATAAGTGTTACAATGCTGCAAGTCAATAGGGTAAAATTGACGGACTAACACTGTCAGTTCTATTAAAGAAGAAAACACTGTTTGCTCATAGCCTAAAACTTTAGCAAGATGAGGCCTGTGATCTGAGTAAATTCAGAGGCTATTTTCAAGGGATTTCAATAAGTCTCCATTTTCTGTTAATAGAGGCTAAGGACTATGAAGTTTTACTGAGCACTCTACTGATACTTGAGATATAAAAAACATTGTTTTCTTCCTTCAAAGAGCTTACACTTGAGTTAGGGGAACAAAAGTAATTAAGAATCAAGGTGTTAAAAATGACAGATGTGCGGAATAAACAATAAGAGTTCAAGGAATTTTGAAGAGAGAAAAATCACTCCAAGGGAGGTGGATTGTTGGATGGAGGGACAGGGCCTAGACGGTAGAGAGGAGGCAGAAGGACCTGTCAGATAATGGCAGCCCAAGAGTCAAGGCTTGGAATTAGGGATGTGGACGCCATCTTTGAGGGACCAAGGAGAGCTCAGTTTGGCTGGAACATTGGGCAGGATGGGGTCCAGTGAGAGAAAAGTCAGGGGCCAGACTGAGGAAAGCTTCTAATATCAGAATAAGCAATCTGGCCTTTATATATTACACATTTATTTTTAATTTCATACTTTAAAACTGAGAGTCTTCCAAACATCCATGATAAGTCTTACCTCTTCTCTGACTTGGTGGAACTGGACAATCTTATACAGGATCTCCTCGTAATCTTGGATTCTCTCTTTCTGGTTTTGATGGAGGTGAATTAGGTCCTTCAGCTGTTGAGACTTCTCTTTCACAGGGGCTCCTTTGCCACTTAACTCTTCTGACTCTTTTATAATGTATTGAACCTCATCATTCAGTTGCTAAAAAGTTGTAAGCAATAAAAGAAATACAGCTTTTAGAGAGCTTTTTACTTTACAACTGACTATATGAAGATCTCAATAACAAATCACTCTCTTATTTGTTAACAAATACTTATTGTGAGCCTCACCCCCATCCCTGCAAATCCAGGCATTGTGCATGATGCTAGGGATCTATTATTCCATCCTCACCTCCTCAGATTTTTTTTTTAATTAATTTAAATTAATTAAATTAAAAAATTTAAAAAACACAAAAAAGTGTTTCAAAGTTAGGTGGCGAAATGGAAAGTCATATATTTCTATGCATACCAAATATTCTGGTCATCTGTTAAGTAAATATATTCTAGATACTCTATGAGGCTGTGACCATCTGTGATATTTAATACAACCAGAATCAGGTGGTATGATAAGAACACCAAAAGAAGACAAGCATAAAAATATATTGGGGGAATTATTTGTCCTCTGTGATAAAAGAATGATCAAAATGAACCACCAGCTGAGAAGCACAGTAGCTATGCTGCTTTAAAAGCAGTCATCCCAGAATCCACAAATAGCCACCACTTGTAGGGAGGGATAAGCCACCTTCTTTTTACCCAGAACTGCTCAGAGAGCCCTTATAGGAATCTAGATCCTGGTGCACAGCTTAAAGAGGAAGCTGCTATAATTTCAGGGCTGGATTTTATGTCAAGGATAACAGTAATGGAAATGATTTAGGCTAAGGAGATAATTTGCAGAAGAGTGACCTAGTAAGGGTCTTCATGTTGAAATCAAGTACGTGGGCATCAAATATACGCACATCACAGTGACAGAGCTAAAGAAGCTTGACAACAGTTCCTGATTTAGAGGAATTTACACACATACACTTACTCATGTGCAGGGGCATGTGCACACATGAAATGCAGATACGTATGATAGAGACTATAACAAAGAAACCAACAGATAGGCTAGGAGAATTTTCTAAGAGTTTGGAGGAAAGAGTTCACTGTGGGCCACAATGGTGTGTGTGCTTTTTGTGAGTGCGGGGTGGTTATGTATTGCATTAGTTTTGTCTTAAAGGAACATAAGTTAGATATTCCCTAAAGGAATCTTCAAACTTCTGTTTTCGGGGTTTCTTTAAAGCCAATACTTGCAAAGTAGTGACAAACAGAAACACAGGTATCTTAACTTTGCAGCAAAGAACAAGAATCCAGGCAGGAGGATAACGTGACTGGCAAACTTTTTCGGCAGCTGTGTCAAGCTCAGGAATGGCAAGAGGTGGGGGGTTATGGAATGCACTAGCAATCAGGGCCTGGGAACATGGCCCATGGTTTTTTCTCTCACATCCTGAGGGCTCTCTGAGAGGGAGAAAGGGAGAGCACAGCAAAATTCTTGGAATGGTGGTAGGAGCCTGGGGTGCCAGTGGGTGGGCACAATGACATCACAGTGATAATTTCAGGGACAGAGGACAGCAGAACCTCTGTGTCAGAGATTGCCCATCCTTGTTTTGAGATGTCTGAATCGAAATCATGTCTATACCCCTTAGGAAAAGAATTAGAGTAAATATATATGATAAATACATTAATAAGGAACTAACTTAAATTAAAATAATCTAAGATAAGAATATATTAAGGACCTTTTGTAGCCCGAATGTTTGTGTATCATCAAATATAGCACACTGCACTTAAACAGGAAGAAAAATGTGTTTTTAAAGTGGATTTTTAGACAAGCAATGCTTTTGTTTTTTAAAAATTGTAATTCATCAGACTGTAAAAATTAATTAGGTGAGCATCGACTGAAGAGTTTTTAATACTTTTTCATTCACCCAAGGCCATCAATTTGTTTCTTCACCTGGAACTGAGGTTTCATTTCGTTCCATTTTTTCTGTAGACCTAAAATGGTCTGGAGACTCCCTCCAAGGTCAAGTGCAGACACAGGCATAAGTGCTTCCTGAAGAAGTTTTAAGTTGTGAGTAGTCTGAAATAGACATTAGATAGTTATGCATACGTACCACCAGCAAATACGTCATAATCATTCCAGTGATGACATGGTGTGTCATCAAACTTTTCAATGACCATGAAAGCACTCACTACCTAGAGTGAGCTTGTGGTTCTAAACCACCAATGAACAAAAGCACAGGCCCTCTTTTTATTGTGGTAAAATATTAACAAAATCTACCATTTGAACCATTTTTAAGTGTGCAACTTAGTGGCATTAGTACATTCATACTGGTGTGCCACCATTACCACCAACCATCACCAGAACTTTCTCATCTTCCCAAACAGAAACTCTGTATTGGTTAAACTCTAACTCCCATTTCACCCTCCCCTCAGCCCCTGGTATCCTCTATTCTGCTTTCTGTCTCTATGAATTTGACTACTCGAGGTTCCTCACATAAGTGGAATCACAATATTTATCCTTTTGTGTTCGTCTGATTTCACTTATATTTCCAAGGTCCCTCCATGTTGCAGCATGTGTCAGAATTTCCTTCCCTTTTAAGGCTGAATACTACCCATTTGCCTGTTCCCTCACCTTTCTAAGTTGCTCTTTGAACGCTCCCCACTGCTGTTTCATGGGCTTGCTTGCAGCGGCTTTAAGTTGCCAGGCTATCCGAAGGCGGCTGAGTTCTTCCCTTTCTGCCTTCTGGCTTTCCATAGTGTTCTCCATAATGTGTACTTCATTTTTCACATTTAATATTTCATTTGCTTTTGCCTGTGAAATTAATAATTGTATAATGGCTTTTCTTTCCCAAGAAATACAACATTTTGCATACAACTATTTGAGGAGGCAAACGCTTCATCATAGCCAAAGCAGAGCACAGTTCTGATATCAAGACAAGTCTGAAAAGTCTGTGCACAGGCACAGCTGGGCTCTCAGAACCCATAATCTATGCTTGGATGTCAGCTCCCGAGTTCTTCATGACCCCACTGGTGTTTGAGTCCTCTCCTTTAGGATCTGTTCATTTCCTGGGGCTTAAAGGGTGACTGAATGAGCACAGGGATCCAGAAATTTTGAAGTTGAGATTATTTTAATGCATAAGTTTTGAAGTGGATTCCACCTTTTATTTTAACACACATTAGAATATGTCAATATCTGAGTATCAGGGACCATGAGGGGGCAGATTGTTCCGGGTCTGTGTTTCTTTCTAAACTATCCCATTGTATATATTGGGTGGGCCAAAAAGTCCCTTTGGTTTTTAAGTAAAAATAAAAGACACATTTTTCATTTTCACCAAGAACGTTATTGAACAACGTAATCACCCTTTTGGTCCACTACCTTCTGCCATTTTTCAGGGAGCTTCATAATTCCATCTTCCCAAAACTTTTTATCTTTTTGAGCAAAGAACTGTTCCAGGTGTCTTTTACAGTCTTCGAGGGAATTGAAATTTTTTCCATTAAGAGAATTTTGTAAAGACCAAAATAAATGGAAATCCGAAGGTGCAATGTCTGGTGAATATGGCGGATGAATCAGAACTTCCCAGCCAAGCTGTAACAGTTTTTGCCTGGTCATCAAAGAAACATGCGGTCTTGTGTTATCCTGATGGAAGATTATGCATTTTCTGTTGACTAATTCTGGATGCTTTTCGTCAAGTGCCGCTTTCAGTTGGTCTAATTGGGAGCAGTACTTGTTGGAATTAATTGTTTGGTTTTCCAGAAGGAGCTCATAATGGAGGACTCCCTTCCAATCCCACCATAGACACAACATCATCTTTTCTGGATGAAGACCAGCCTTTGGTATGGTTCATCTCGCTTGCCCCATGATCTCTTCTGTTCCACATTATTGTACGGTATCCACTTTTCATCACCCGTAAAAATTTGTTTTAAAAATGGAACGTTTTTGTTATGTTTAAGTAGAGAACCACATGAGGAAATACAGTCAAGAAGGTTTTTTTCACTTAACTTATGTGGAACCCAAACATCAAAGCGATTAACATAACTAAGTTGGTGCAAATGATTTTCATCCCTTGATTTGGATATTTTGAGTATGTCAGCTATCTCCCACGTGGTATAACATTGATTGTTCTCAACTAATGTCTAGATTTGATCGCTATCAACTTCAACTGGTCTACCCGACCATGGTGCAGCGTCCAGCAAGAAATCTCCAGCTCAAAACTTCGCAGAACACTTTTGCCATGTTCCATCAGTCACAGCACCTTCTCCATACACTGCACAAATCTGTTTTTGTGTTTCAGTTGCGTTTTTACCTTTCTTGAAATAATAAAGCATAATATGCCGAAACTGTTGCTTTTTTTCTTCCATCTTCAGTATTAAAATGGTTACACAAAAATTCACCAATTTTGATAAGTCTTTTTTTAAATGACGCCGATATGACAGCTGTCATATACAATCTAACAAAATTGTTTCAAATGAAGTTAAAGATAACTAAGTGCTACTAGAGCCATCTTACAGAAAAAACCGAACAAACCTTTTGGCCAACTCAATACTACAATTATTTAAAATTTTCCTTGTGAGCAGTTCCTCAAGTTACTCCGTTTTGTGAGAACTGAAATGTACCTGTATATACAGTTGTCCCTCGGTATTCATGGCAGCAGGGTGGCAGGGGGGGACTGGTTCCAGGACTCACTGCGGACACCAAAACCAGTGGATGCTCAAGTCCCATGGTTGGCCCTCCATATCCGCAGGTTTCAACCAACTGTGGATGGTGTACTATGTTTAGCTCTGAGGTTGGTTGAATCCAGGGATTTGGAAGCCGTGGATATGGAGGACCAACTGTATCTCTATATTTGTATCTCTATTGTGCACCAGAAGAACAATATCTAAATTCCAAGACTTCTCTTCCCAACTTTCATATGTTCTAGATCTCTGATTTGAAATCCTTTAAACAATGATTTTAAACTACTGGAAATTCAATCAGAGGCAGAAGGATAAGAGAGGTAGAAAGTAAGACAATGGGCTTTTTTTATGTCAAACGTCAAAAAAATGCAGAAGAATGTTTGTTTGGCAAAACAGTAATTTTTACTTTGATGGCCAGCTTTTCTCAGTAAATCCTTGAATTTCTAAGGAGCAATTGCACATGAATTTCTACAATGGCAATGACAGCTGGGTATCTAAAAGTCAAGGGACCTTTTAGATTATAGTCACAAGATAGTGCCATGAATAGTAACAGGATATTTTAAATCACAGGCCATCTTATTTTAAAATTATTTTAAATGACATTAATATTGCACATTTATATTTTTATATTAATGTAGACATTATAACGTGTCGTTTAATTGAAAAAATACCTGCAGGTGCTAAATGTGACTTCTCCTATGAATTTGGGGATCTAGTAGTAAAATGATGTATTCTGTAATTATGATGAACAAGACACACATATTATGAAAGGTATTAGACAGCCACAGCAGGCCCTAAAGCAAATCATATTTTTATCTATGTTATAAATAAAGATAGGGTATCTTTCACATATTATTAAGAAAATATTAATCAAAATGTTATATAATACACAATTTAATGTAAACTTGGAATTTGCAGCATGTCAATGACAACTACAATAGGAAGAGTATATGCTCTGAATGAAGCCTAGAAAAGAGAGCTATGGTAGGATTTGTTGATGCCTAGCTAGCAGGATTCAAGAAGAGTGATTATGCATTTGGCAAAGAAATATTTTGGTCAGTCAGAAAGATTAAATAATTTGCCTGAGGTCTAGTTAGTAAACACACTACTCATTCTACTTCTGTATAAGGTCATTGGAAAATTTGCCATAATCTAGCCTAAACAGGGCACTAAATTTTCCATTTTCCATGTAGGTTCACACACAATGAGTGGTCTTCTGACATCTTGCTTTTCAGATATCTTGATAACTGGAAGGCAGTATTCCATGTAGCATTCTCGGTATTTGCCACTATAAATTAGTAAATTGGCACTTTCATCAAGATGTCTGCCAGATTTCTGCCCTAAATCAGTTTTTCTAATTGTGATGATTTTTAGATGAACTGAAAAATTTTTCAATTTCAAGTTTGAAAATCTGAGCCTCAGCAACCCAATCAAGAGCAGAACACTCAGTGGAAAATGCCAGCTGGACTTCTTCCTTCTTAATAACCAAACTGGTTACCACATTTCAGCAATAATGTTTGTTTAAAAGCCTAATGGTCCGAAAGATATGAAGAGAATAAAAATTGTGTTATACTGGCTTTACCAAATGGCTTTACCATTCATATGTCAGAATGTCACTGAACCAATAAAGTTAAGCATTATGTGGACCTTAATTCTTATCAATAAGGAGGAATTTATTTATCATATGACAGTGGTAAGGACCTTGGGGTAAAGTAGCCATGTTTATAATGTCAAGGTAAAAGACCACCAAGGTATGTAGTAAAATACACACTGTTGCTGAAAACTCTAAATGGACGTTTGAATATCATGAAACCTAAGTTTATTTAGACAAAGATACAAAATATAATTTTGAATGGATTCCTGCTACAGATCTTAAATGAAAATCTGACTGTACAATCTTAAACATTCTAAATAAGTAATAAAGGACCTCTGTTTCTGGGTAGGATGGAGTAGCTAGTGGCAGAGCAGTGCTTCTGCCTAGAACAACTAGAAAAGCTGGAATAAATGCAGAAAGTATCTATTTGAAGGCAAAAAGAACTAAAGAGGCCAAGACTCCAGAGAAGGACGAACCTGAGAGTGGTGAGCTCACCTGTCACCTCTCCTACCCCAGTCAGGGGCATTTCCCAATTCTGTATGCCGACAGGAGGCTGATCGTGAGGCTTTACTGGGGAACAGAGAAAACAATAGAACTTTTGACAGACACTAGTGGGGATGGGGGTTCAAGCACACAGCTCATCTTCATCTCAGAACATTGACAAAATACTGGGGCTGAACAGGGCAGTGGATTAAAAAACCCAAGCAAAAGCCTCTGAAAAGTAGAGTGGAAGTTTTTCAGCTATCTCCCAAGACTCCCCAAATTGGAGACTGCCAGGGGGAGAGATCTCAGAGAATGCACGAAGCTCTAACTTGAAAACGCTGAGAGCCCAAGGTCAACAGAATAGATGGAGCATTGACAGGACTGTACTCTGGACTCAACTTCACCAGCTCCTGATTGGCTTAAGTGATCTTCAACCAACACCCACCTAAGGAAAGAAGATAACACCACCTGGAACTCCTACAATTTTTTTATACATAATGCTTGGCATTTGATAGATATTCGCTCATCATCCCAAGATAGGACTACACAGCTGGAAACCGAGAGAAAAAGTAGACAATAGAAACAATTCCAGATCCAGATGTTGGACTTAGCTGACAAACACTTTAAAATACCCATGATTAATATGGTCACGAAAGTATAGGAAAGATGGAGAAAGAGAGGATAAAAAAAGAGAATTTCACTGGCAATATAAATCTAATAAAAAAGAACCAACTGGAAATTCCAAAACTGAAAAATATAATTTCTCAAAAGGAAGTTAGTAAGAAAAAGGATAGACCAAAAAAAGTGCAGTTTACAAATATGTAAACTCCCTTATGAGTGCAAACTGGAGAAGTACACAATGAAGAGATGGATATAAAGATATACTGAAAAAGAATAAAAATCTTAAAGATAGATAAATAGATAGATATGTTCTAAATGTTCCAAGTAAAAAAATAACAATTTTTTTTTTTACAGTAAAGCACCAATATAACATAAGAACATAGGTAAAATACTCAGCAAGTTTTCTCTGATGCATAAGGATAGTATTAGATAAATTAGAATTATTTAATGCATATTTTGTTTCCATATGGATTTAAGAAGACTGGTCTTTAAACAACAAAGTTTGAAACAATGAAGATAAAGAGGAAATTGTAGCTCAAAGTAGATGAGGGTAGTTAGAGCCCAACTCTTCCAAATGAATTCAGGCTCCAGACTGAGATTCATCACATGTCAGAGTACTGAGAAAATTGCAGATGTCAGTCATCTTTGCAAATCTACAGAAAACAGGAGAAGGGCCAGAAAATTAGAGAAAGGAAAATGCCCTGATTTTCAAATGGGGGAAAAGATGGCCTATGTGATTTACCTGTCAGTAAGCTTTACATTGAAAACCAGGGCAATAAAGTCATCATTGATCAAGCAGATTGTAAGCACTTTGGAAAGAACCCTATGATCACTAGGAGTCAAACTAATTTTTGCCAAATTATATTATACAATTGATAGGATACTAGGTAGACAGACCTTCCTTTGATCAGTGTCTTCCATTATAGACTTAAGAAAAAGTGGTTAAAATAAAGTACTACTGGGAATGTCCATGACTGTTTAAAAGACTGGTTAATCAATTGGCTGCTTAATGGATTGGGGTAGCAATCTGCCCCTCAGACACTTTTATTAAAGATCTAATTGCAGCCACAAGAGGCTTACTTATTAATATACAGAATTAAACCCAGGAGAGATGGCTAATGCAATAGATAGCAGGCTCAAAATTAGTTTAACAAGATGGAATCATGAGTCAAAACTAACAAAGTGATATAAAATAGGAATAAATATAAAGGTTCACATTTGTATGTAAAAGATAAATAGGCGACATGGATATAAAATGGGAGAGACCTAGCTTGGCAGGAACTGCAATAAAAATGTAATGCAATTGCAGTTTTCCCATCACAGGCTTAATATGAACCAACAAAGTGAAATTATTGCTAAAAGTGCTAGTACAATCTTAGGTCTCATTAGTAAAGAATGATGTACACTTTGTACTCTGTGTTGAAGTTGTACTTTACTTCTTGTTTACATGTTATGAATGATATTGACAAATCATGGAAAATTCTGGGAGGGAGGATTAGGATGAAGAAAGAGAGAAAGCTACCTCCTAAATGATAGAAAGGATTTATATCTAGTTCCCTGCAGAAAAGACTCAAATTAGATTTTGCAACTGTTTTCAAGGTTTGAAAAACTTTCGTGTGTAAGAGAAATGAAATATGCATACATTTTTTCCCCCTGTGGAGCTACAGAGGGTTAGAATCAGATATGAAGACAGATTCGACTTAACATTAAAAAAAAAAAAACCTTCCTAGCTGGCATTTTCTAACAGTTTCGTAAGGAAGATACTTGAGATATTGAAGGAGAGGTGGATTAACCATCTTTCAAGAATTCTGTGGAGAACTTTATATGGGCCTGAGGTTGATATAACGATTCTAGGATACTTTACAGATATAACTTAACAACTAAAGTTTAGGGTACATTTCTAAATATAATGGAGCTTTGCTATGAAAAGATCTAGTATTGTAAGAAATTCTTCGAAATGAAGATTCATCCTAGATGTTATCTTTTGCCTCTGGAAATCTTGTAAGGATCTTGTTGCATGCTTTCAACCTAACTCAGAACTTCCGGGTGATCTTCTGAGGACTCTATGTAATAATAATAATGTTACATTTGGATTATAGTCACTCTTTCTTGTTAATAGATGATAAAATAGCCTTCATGTGATAAACTCGCAAGAGATCTAGGAGCAAAGAAGCACATAAATGCTGGGCTTCAGCACTATTCTAGGTTGAATGGAGGTAAAAAGAACTTCCTAAACCAGCACAGCTGAATAACAGACAACTGAACTTTTAAATTTATGATTCTGACTTTGAAAAGTGATCCTTGAAGAAGGTGTGACTCATTTAATGTTATTCTCACCATATTTATTAAATTAAGGAACTTGAGCCCGAGGTCTTGAGTTAAAAAGCTCCTCTTTAAAAACAGCTGCCACTGCTTCTCCACTGAGTCAGAGTGACGCTCGGTTTCAGCGTCACCCTCTTCCTTTCGCAGGGTATCAGTTTGGTAAAACTCCTTTAGGCCCTGACATTGCTCCTCTACCTTAAAAAAAAAAAAAAACAAACAGAATATAAATGAAAGTTAAGAACACTTAAAAACATTTTTAAGGAGAAAAATACTAGATTCCAATAAAAGTCTATATAAAACTTAATTGGAACCTACATTTCAGAATTCTTTAAATAATTATTAAATATTGTCAACTTACTGAAAAGACATGAAAAGCTATTCAGGCTGTTGACAGATCAGACTGACTGCCACTGGGTAGTAGCTTGACCTGACAAGTTTATTATCCAGAAGCCCTGTTTACTGTAGCCAAAATCATATTTATGTATTATATATGTGTATGTTTTGCAATTGGAGACAGCTTATGTCAAAGACCAATGGGGTTCCATTTAAAGCTGAGTTTTATAATTCAGGAGAAAGATAAACATATACAATCAAGGAATACAAATCAGAAAGAAATGTAAGTCAGTGAAAAGTTATTCATAATTAGTAAATCACAATTTGCTTCTCATCAGTGATAAACCAGAACAAAAGAGTACAAATAATTATGAATTTTCTGTACATGTATTAATATTAAACTGCCTCCATGAGCAAATCTAACTGAGGTTCATTACTTCATCTCCCTAGAATTATATTTTCTCATGTGCTAACCAAGGTAAGCAATACTAGATTATTTTAAATCACTCTCTTTGGACAGAGCTTATATAAAATCAGATGTGCCTGCAGAACTAGATCATTTAACTGGGTATTGTAGAAATGGTAGAAATTTTTGACACAAGTTTTTATGCATTTTGAATAATACTTAATGGCCAATAGGATAAGACTCAAAGAGCTCATAACTACTGAAAGCAATATAAACGGGATAGAAATTTCAGGCAATGGTTAGTCACTATATTTTCAAAATTTCAATATCATTCTTAATTTAATGAGCGCTGCAAAGGGCACTTAGAAACAGAAGTTGTCTCCTCTTTTTCCATATTCCATTTATTCATGACTCTGTTTTCCTGATGCTTTTTTCCTCAGCCCAGGATGATCTTTCCTCAGTTTTCTGCTCCTACTTAATCCTTCATGAGACAGTTAAAATACTACCTCCTCCATGGAGTCTCCTAAGATTCCGTAGTAAGAATTAAGCAGTTATTTCCTTGGGTTCCCAAAGATAATTCTGGGAGAAAGAGAACCATAAACAGATTATTACAACACAAAGGCAAGTACGCCCACAGTGTTCTGGGCACACTGAGGAGGGACCACCAGCTCTACATAAAGTAAACAGGCAAGAATTTCCCAAAGGAAGCGCCATTTGATCTGTGTCTTTCAGAATTGTCCAGGGTGAGAGGGAACAGGAGAAGGGGGCCCCAGATGGAAGGAATAACGAGTGTGAAGGCACAAGTGTGTAACACTGGCTGGTTCAGAGCACGATAAATGATCTTGGTGTGGGTGACGTCCAGATAGCACAAGCTGAGTGGTAAGAAAGAAGTGAGAGTGATCATTGTGTTGGCATAAAGCCGTCAGTAGGTTTCAACTTGTTTGCTACTATACTCAACACAATGTGACACACTCTCGTTAGTTTGAAACAACTGACAGCTATCACAATGACTCGGAATCAGCATGACAGCCATCAGTACTTCAATGGGATAGTATGCTATAGGCGGGGGTGTCAATATCATGGGCTGTCAGTTACGTGAAATTCTTAAAACATAAACTTTAATTCATCCTCCTTTTCCAACTGCTCAAAAAAGCCTCCTTGAATGTAAGTGAGCATGATGTCATTATAGGAATTCCCTTGAATCTGGACTAGTTTCTTTTTTAAGTGAATAAATGATCAACTTTAATACATTACCCATTTTGGGGTAAAAGTTATAACTTGCTTCATAAATTACATTTGTCATATAACCTGAATTTCAGGAAGTGACATGATCAGACTTGCTTTAGAATGACCATTTTCCAAAAGGCATAAAGGGGAGAATTACAGGATGCAGAGAGAACAGGAAGATACAGTTTCTTTAAGCTGGGCAAGGGATGATGAGGACCTGAACTGAGAAGGTGATGGTACAAATGAAGAAGGGGAATTCAGAAATCTCTTAGGTTGTCTCTAAAGACAGACATGGGATAGCATGGCCTTTGATGTTTGAAAAAACAAAAGGGAGGAGATTGGGAATTAAACTTCAGCTCTGATATTTACTACCTGTTTGGTCTTAAATACCTAACTTCTCAGAGCCTCAGTTTCCCTCATTTGCAAAGTAGGGATAATAGTAAATAAACATAGGGATATTACAAGGATGAAATGAGATCAGGAATGAAAAGTTCAGGGCCTAGTACAAAAATAAGTGCTCATTAAGAAAGGGATCGGAACAGAGTTTGAGCTTCTACATAGGACTTCTGAAAGACACTGGGGTCATTAATCCAATGCCAAAATACAGAAGGAAACACGTTTAAGGAAAAGATAACCAGTTGTGTTTTGTTGAGCTTCAGGAAGCTACAGAATACATAGGTAATTAGTATGATTGGAAGTTGAAAGCATTGGCCTGGAGCTCAGAAGAGCTGGGGTTGAGGAACCAGTTTTGAGTTACTGGTGAATTGAAACTATAGGTGTGTTTGTGGGAGGGCGGGTGATTTTTGCAGGGAACATGTATAGAATGTACAAAAGAGGGAGCACAGGCAAGAACTCTGTAACCCACCACACTTCAGGAACAGAGAACTGAATCAGGAAAAAGAACAGATAAAGAAGTAGACAGGATAATTTCACTTATGTGAAATATCCAAATAAGGCAAATCTATAGGGACAGAAAGCAGATTAGTGCTTGCCTGAGGCTGGGGGCAGCGGTGGGGGCAGTGGAAACCAGGATTGACGAAAAGTATTCCCCAGACCTCTTTTTTGGGGTGATGGAAATATACCAAAACTGGAGTGCAGTGATGGTTACACAACTCTATAAATATACCAAAAATCATTACATCCTAAAATAGGCGGATTTTATGCTATGTAAATTATACCTCAATAAATCTGTTTTTCTTTAAAGTCAAAGCAGGTGAATGTGAGTAACTGGGTTAAATAAATACGGCAGAGGGATTAAGTGGGATAAAGACTGACCGTTTCACCTGTCAACTGGTAAGTAGTAAGTATAAGCTCATAAGAATGGAGTAAAGAGGTGCAAACGGCAGGATTGAAAAGGGGATAAACCAAATGGCAGCGGGTGAGGATTAGGGAGGATCAGCAAGAAGAGGAAAGAAATGTCATCTTCCCATCCCAAGAGTGCAGTTGTGAATGGAAGGAAAATTACAGAGTGGTAGCCTTAGTGAGGGCAAGACTATTTGGGCAGAACTGTAGACCAAAGAGAAGGAAGCAACGGAAAAAGCAAAGTTATAAAATTAGAGGATGGATGCTGAAGCTAGATTCTGAAGGATGTAGGAGCAGACAGGGAGGGACTGATGACTGATTAGTGCAGCACACATGCAGAAACTCCACTTCACTGCTGTCAGTGGAGGAAGGGTGAATATGTCAGTGGGTTTGGAAGCTGAAGGAAGTCAAGGCAGTTAAGCTCAATGGACTCATTTTTTTCAGTCACATACAAGGTAAGGGCGTAAGCTGACATTTAGGCCTGGAAACGGCAGTAAGAAGTTTGCGACTCACTACTGAATGGGCACCAACTAGAGAGCATATGGGGGTCTCAGCTGAGCCAAAGACCCATAAATTTGTAAGAGCACCAATCAGCACAATTGTATGATTTTCCACAGGAGCGTCTGGAAGCTTGGAAAGAGAAGCTGAGTAAACAGAATGTTGGAGTGATCTAGTATTGGGAGTTGGCAAGTCAGGGTAGAAGGCAGGGAGTTGAGGGCATGGGGAATGGAATGGAATTGAATAAGCACAAGCTGGTGAGAAAAGAGAGAAAGCCTGAAGGGGTAGGAGATTGACAGACTGAGAGCACTGCCAAGGAGAGGACACGAGGGTCTGCCAGATAAGAAAACAGATTAAGTGAAAGCTGGGAAGATGAAAGGACATGAGGTCCTTCTGGGAAAGTTCTGTTTGCAAAGCTAAGGTTCCAGCCCTAGTCCCAAAACTCCTAGTCCCAGAGGCCAGAGGGGGCCATGGAAGTAGGCGCTGAGCTAGAAGCTAAGAAGGTACATTTTTGGCAATGAAGATGCAGAAAACCAAGCACTACTTTGTACCTTCACCATTTCAAGTTGAGATAAAAATGTTCATCGAGGGACTTCCCTGGTGGCACAGTGGTTAAGCATCCGCCTGCCAAGGCAGGGGACACGGGTTCGATCCCTGGTCCAGGAAGATCCCACATGCTGCTCAGCAGCTAAGCCCGTGTGCCACAACTACTGAGCCGGCACTCTAGAGCCCGCGAGCCACAACTACTGAGCCCACGTGCCACAACTACTGAAGTCCATGTGCCTAGAGACCGTGCTCCGCAACAAGAGAAGCCACCGCAATGAGAAGCCTGCGGGCAGCAACGAAGACCCAACACAGCCACAAATAAGTAAACTAAATTTTAAAAAAGAGATTCTTTTTTTTAAAAAAAAATGTTCATTGACAGAACAACCTGTCAGCTGTAATACCTCTGCCTAACCCTGAGAGTTCCAGGATAAGAAAAAATTAAAAAAAAAAAAAATCCAGAATAAAGGAAGATGTGGAAAAGGAGGCAGTGGTTCCCTGAGATTTCCAGGGCCTGGGCGTGGCCCTCGTCCAGAGTGGTGAGAACTCAGACTCCTGGAGAAGGAGAGCTGGCAGAGGAATGTGGGCAGGCAGGATGGGGTCGTGCGAGGTAAGGGTGACAGTGTTGGGAGGGTGGCGGGAGAATGCTACCTGACTTGGGTTGGCTTTACCCCTGAGTGAGCCTTGATGGCTCTACCTCCCACTCAACCAGCAGCCCCTCCCTGAAAGGAGAGTGAACCAGGCGCGCCTGGGTGCATTGGGACCAGAGTTAAATGAGGTGGGACTCCAGCGCTTTGCTATGACTGATGTCACCTTCAAGAACCTGGGACCTTTGAGAGATGGAATTCTAGTCTACCACAGGGAATTTTATAGATTATCTAGTACAAATCAGTCAAAGCAATGCCTCAGAAAAAGCTCTCAGAGGAAAATTACTAAAATGCATCAAACAAGACAGATCTGAGACTGGACCCAACAGCCTATAATTTCCATTTGTGTGGATTTTAAATAAATCACACAAATTGCTTAGGTATTCAAAGAGATTCATGACTTATTTTTAAATAGAAAATGACTTATTTTTAAATAATTTTGTTTTATGTTTAGGATATTGTAAATATTTGTAGGCCACAGTAAAAAGGGTTTCAACACAGACACTTTGCTTATTTGTCTGTATCTACACATACACACTTGTATTATGTTTTTAGTAAAATAACTTACTCTTTGAGCCTGTGTATGGTGCCTTGGAGAATAAAGGAGCTATAAGTGAGTACATGCACTGGGGTGGAGGATCTGGAACTACCCACAACGGTTCTATCCCCTTAGAAAGCAGGAAGATGGGCAGAGGCCATGTTGCCAAAGAGGTCAGCCCATAGGTACCGTACCTCCTCTGATGACTTTAGAAATGCCACATAAGTTTGCAGGACCTGTGACCTGGAGCTGATGCTTTGGCCAAGTATGTTTAATTCTTCCTCTAGCCACTTAGCTTTAGAAGAAAGCGATGCCACTTCATCAGGTTCAAAATCATTTTTCTCTGTCAAGAGTTTTGCAGCTGCTTCTGATTCATGTGATGTCTCCTATGAAAACAAGGCATAGGAGGTCAGAAGCTGACAGGGGAATCATGAACACTCACATTCCAATACCTTCTGTACAGCCATCTATTACGATTATTAATTGAACTTGTACCAAAACTCTCCTCAACGAAAAAGGCACGTATTTTAAAATTCAAAAAAAAAAGGCACCGTAAAATGAAAACCACCTCAAATTATTCTTTCAGTCTATCAGCTACACGTCTTATTTAGAACATTCTATTTTCTGTGTCACAAATAGAAGAAAGTTTGTTTAGTAAGAAAGGTTGTAAAACACATTGGCAGAAATGTTTAAAATAATTTGAATAAAATAATTATACATGATGATTGCTTTATGAAATTTACCAGTAGCTCTAGAAAATTCTTAAACTAATTTTGTTATATAAGAGATGACAAGTTTATAGAAATTGTTTACTCATTTTTTAATTTACAAAAAAATGCCATATCAAGTATGCAGTCTTCTTAAAGTCTCCATCTACAACAGTTTTTAAATAAGTGTAGGGAAAATGGTACAGATGAGGTGTGAATAACCTAAAGAGTCAGCGAATTTGACTTGCTAGGGTTGCTCTCCTATGTTTTCTTTTGAGTGCAATTTTTGGCAGGTGAAATCTAACCACTGATTCAATGGACGAGTAGGTATTGTAGGCACTATTTACACAACTGCCACAGAGCTGTGTAAAATTTCACGTGAGACCAAGCTAAGATTCAAGCAAACATGAAAGACAGAAGATCCACTCTCATTTAGAGCAAGGAGGGATTGCTCTCCTACTTGTATTTAATATGCTTCCCAGGTACTCCACTGAATGAAGGTAATTTTAATTTACAGGCTCTGCTCCCAGAGAGCACTCTGGGAAGGAGGAAATGGAGGAGTTTCTCCCCTTGAAATTTCCTCCTTCCCTCTAAAATTTTTTAAATAAAAAAATGAAGGGGCTTCCCTGGTGGCGCAGTGGTTGAGAGTCTGCCTGCCAATGCAGGGGACACGGGTTCGAGCCCTGGTCCGGGAAGATCCCACATGCCGCGGAGCAACTAGGCCCGTGAGCCACAACTACTGAGCCCGCGTGCCACAACTACTGAAGCCCTTGCTCCTAGAGCCCGTGCTCTGCAACAAGAGAAGCCACTGTAACGAGAGGCCTGCGCACCGCAACGAAGAGTAGCCTCCGCTCGCCGCAACTAGAGAAAGCCCGTGCACAACAACGAAGACCCAATGCAGCCAAAAATAAATAAATAAATAAATTTATGAAAAAAGAAAAAAGTACTTCTCTAAATAAAATATATGAGGCTTTCTTTTTAAAAAAAATGAAATTGAGTTCCGGCATGCATTTCATTTTAGACATTTTAAAAAATGAATTAAAAACAGCCCATTAATAATTGGTTCATCTGTGAGTTTCAGGTGGCAGTGTTGTCTGTGAAGGAGACTCTTGGATAAATTAGGAGTTTTGGATTAACATATACGCACTACTATATATAAAATAGATAATCAACAAGGACCTGCTGTATAGCACAGGGAATTCTACTCAATATTCTGTAATACCTATATGGAAAAAGAATCTGAGAAAGAATGGATATATGTATATGTATAACTGAATCACTTTGCTGTACACCTGAAACTAACACAACACTGTAAATAAACTGTAGCCCAATATAAAATAAAAATTAAATTAAAAAAAAAGAAATGATGGAATAGCAAGGCCGTTTCCTAGAGACCTGGGCACTTGCCTCGCCTTCCTAACCACCTGCTGGGGCAGGCAGGGACTTCATGCAGGTTTGGAGCTGCTAGCAGGAATATCTGAACCTAAGTCCCATGTGAAAGGGGTGAGAGGGTGCTAGAGAAGGTGCCAGGCAGAGGAGGGGGCAGTTTCTGTCTCTAAACATTGGGTGTGCAAACAAGATTGTGATTGTTTTGCCTCCTGGAATCTAGCACTGTTGCATGTTGCTCTTGGTAATTTTCTCTTGCAACTTAACTCTAGCAGAAAATCACAAATAGCCTTGGAGAGGCGCTCTCCCTGCCTCAAGGAGCTGCTAACATCTCCTAGGCTAGGAAAGAGGGCCAAATGAGTGTTTAGCACCAGGCTATAATGCTGAGCTTCTGTGAGCTCAAACGCCCTAATAAATGCACCTGTAAATATAAATAATTTAGATACACAAAATGGTAGGCGTTTTTAAGTCATTATCTGCCAGAAGACTAATTTAGAATTGCAGCCCTCAAGGGACCTAGGATTAAGTTTTATAGCTACTGAAAATAAAGAAAAATCATATTTACAAAACCATAACCATAATAATAACTCTCATTTTATTTACCTTAGCTTGTTTATCTAGTTCCAGATATGTACTCAAAATCTTCTCTGATTCAGAAAGGCTGGAACCGACATCCATTGCATTAGAAATTACTGGGCTGATTTTCTGAATGGACATTTCCACCTTTAGGAATAAAGAATATATTGCACCCTTAGTAATATATGTTGGCATATATGTATGCAAATGTGTAGAGGAGATAAATATTACTCTCTACATTCCCATTATACTTTAAATGTATATCAATTTTAATCCAAAAATAGTTTAATATTTCAGAATTTCATACTTAAATTCATAATGCTAATCTTCCTATGAGGTAATACTACTGACTCACCAATAGAGGATATATGTTTACAGATATTTCTTTTACTAACAGCGATGAGATATAGGCAATAATCCACATTCTCTAAGAATTTATTATCTATATTACCCAGAAAGGATAATTCACTTGTCAACACATCAATAGAGATGAATTTTTCTGGTGCATTAAGTCATGATCATACACTGTACACTGAAAGGGGCCCAATTTACAGGTATATTTTGAAGCAGAGGTCCAGCATAGGTATTAGATCACTTTATGGATTACTATATTTAGGGCTGAGGGGCCCCGGGGCAGCACCACGTGCTCTACATGTTGTAACAAAACACAGAAACACGCTTAGGCATTTAATTGATGAACGTGGGGGCCTATGATTTGATCTTCAATACATATGAATTAGTGAATATAGTGAGCTTTAAAGGGTTCCATTCAATTCGAGTTACTGCCTTGCTCTGACTAGAGTTCATACTTCCCAAAGTCAAACTGGCTCTGACTTAGCAGTAGCCACACAAGCAACAACAGCTGTTTGAGTTTCTACTGCGTTTTCCACCACCAACAAATTCGCTTGAATCTCAAGCTCCAGGGAATGAAGCACTACAGCTGCCGCCATGTTTGTAATCTCCCTGGACCCAAGCATCAGAACAAGGTTCAAATTCCCATCTCTGGATCAATAACAGGAGAGGAGGCAATTTAGATGGAGACTTGGTTATTTAATGACCTCTCCTGTGAAGTCTATTAATTCTACTTGTGTAAGTCAGGTATAGAAGTCCATTGTAGCAAATGAAAAAACATCATTGAAAATCTGAGACCCAGCCTTTACAACATGGTTCATTAGCATTAATGTAACTGAGATATTACTAGTTTTTGCTATAACCCCATCTACAGACAAGTAATTTTTTTAAAATTTATTTATTTTATTTATTATTTATGTTTGGCTGCCTGGGGTCTTCATTGCTGCGCGCAGGCTTTCTCTAGTTGCGGCGAGCGGGGGCTACTCTTCATTGCGGTGCGCGGGCTTCTCATTGTCGTGGCTTCTCTTGTTGTGGAGCATGGGCTCTAGGCTCGCGGGCTTCAGTAGTTGTGGCACGAGGGCTCAGTAGTTGTGGCTCACGGGCTTAGTTGCTCCGAGGCATGTGGGATCTTCCCAGACCAGGGCTTGAACCCATGTCCCCTACGTTGGCAGGCGGATTCTTAACCACTGCACCACCAGGGAAGCCCCCAGACAAGTAACTTTTTATTTAGTCAAATAGTAGCTGCCTGGTTTTATTCCTCTTTGAAAATGGGAAATAAAATTCTTCAAACCACTATATTCACTACAATATTCCACTATATTGTAGAAAGGATTTTCACACATATGGTTTTATTCAGAGTAGCCATGTCCTTTGCACTGTCTTGGTTCAATAAATTATGATAATGGCAATTTATTCCTGGAACCCCTAAAACTCAACATTTTTGGTATCTATCTGCTGTTCTTGTGTTGTGTGGTGCCATGTTAACCAAAATGTGCATATTGGAACCATGCACAGAACCATGTAAATCAAGGAGGACACAATCACAAGATACACATGGTTCAATTAACACAGTTCTGCGCAAAGTGAGAACTGCCTTTGTGTAAACATGTTCTGGGCTGGGAGGCACGGAGGATGACACTTCTAGTTTTGGCAACCTGGGGCAGGGATGGTTGATGAGCAGTAGTGAATTACAACTTCATCCTGTTTGAATATAAAGCCTAATGTGGGATGAAGAGAATCCTAAGGAGACACACCCCTATCCTCCCACCGTGCCCACATGCTGCAGTTCCCATACCATCATCTATTATCACCAGGTAAGGAGCTGCATCTAAATAGTAGCTTATGCATTAAATAGATAACCAACAAGGATCTACTGTATAGCACAGGGAAGACATTTAGGCTCTCTATACACTCCACATTATGTAAAAACCTTTAATGGAAAAGAATCTGAAAAAGAGTATATATACATATATATAAAACTGAATCGCTGTACCGTACACCTGAAATTTACATATCGTAAGTCAACTGTACGTCAATGAAAAAATAAAAATAAAAAAACTTATGCAAACCAAGAAATAAATAGTAGCTTAAGGAGGACACATTTTATGAAATTACCTTTCTTAAATAGCCCTCCACTGAGGCTGTTAATTGCTGTCTATTAAGAGCAAATTCCCTGTGCGCTGAACACCGTTCAGTCAGATGATCAACTCGCCTCCTGATGCATCCCATCATCTCATGGACACCGGTCACCCGAGAGCTGAATGGAACAAGCCAGCTGTTAGTTCACTCCACCCTCATAGAGAGGCCCCAGGAACAGGGAACATTTGAAAATGAACCTTTCATGATAAGTATGACTTGATAAAAGTTATTAAACTTCAGGCTTTAGGATAATAGAAGTTAAGAAGCTGTAGTCCTGGTACAGCAGACAGCAAAACCAAATTATGTTGTTTTGTTTAAGTCAGTCAGTCCTGAGGGAAAAGATGAGTTATGGGTTTTTGTAACCAGGTCTGGTCTACTCTTCTAAAGGTTCACTTTTTAATATTTCTTTAAGACATTCTGAGTATGTTTGCCAAGAGTTTTCCTGGGGGTGTTATTTAAAAGCTTCATTTATCTAAAGATGCTCTTTGAATAGAAATGTAGATCAGCCAATTAACAAAACACTGAATGATCCAATAGGGTAAAGTATTTATGTAACACTAAGGTCCTTGTTCTGGATACCTACGAATGCTCAAGGCTGTAATCATTAGGTGAAAACCAAGGTATCACCAACAGTGAGGAATCTGATGTACTTGTTCATGAAAAGAAACCAAGCCTCACATGTCATTTTGTACCTGTGCTGGCCTCATGAGAAAAAGAAAAGTGACATGACAGCTCATAAAATGAAAATGTCTTTAAAACAACAAATGAACTTTGAGTTGGACCCCATTTGCTGTGGTCTAAAGACACATTAGCAAGTCTCCTAACCATTTCCAACATAGGCTTACTAGCAATGCAAGACAATGAAAGGACATTGCTGATGCAGTGAGCACTTTAAAAATTTTCAACCTATCCCTGAGATAGAGCCTCTCCCAGCATATAAGAAGTTGAAGTCTTTAATTTCCTATCAGTCATTTCCTTCCAGTACTCATAAAGATGAGCTGATAACTCTTACATTCAATTACCCAGAGCTTTAAAAGATCTTGGAACAAGATACAGATTTCAGTAGTTTTACCTCAAAAAATTAATTTATGACTCTGTAAAAATGAATTGAATTAGTAATGAAATGAGGGCAGGATCCCAACTGCCTGAGAGGGAACGTGACATCACAGGAATGACAATGAGGCTGCCAAAGAGTTTAGAGGTCATCAGGCAGCTTGGGAATCTTGTTGAATGCACATGGGATTCAAGTGTGTCCTGTGGGACCACCGGAGTCCCAGAGAAGTTTAACTGGAGGGGAAATCTTATTCCTGATGCCTAAGGTCCCACAGACGTTACACTTGAAACAACTTGTTTCACATTTTAATAACTCAGAGACCGTGAAGAGTATAATCAAGAAATCAGGAGAGTTTAGCAAATAATCCTTGTACTTATATCCACAAATTCTGTAAAAATATTATATTGGTAACAGTAATCATATTTTAACTACATTTTAGACTTTGCATGCTAAAAAGGCACTTAAAAGCCCAGTTGTCCTATATGTTATGGTTTTTCTGTAGAACATGCAAATTTGGAATGAGAAAGATAAAAAAGAAAAGGTGAGTAAGCACTGTGGAAAATATGTACAGAGAATAAAGCTTGTCAAAATAAATGGGTAAACATTTTCTAAAAATAATCCACTTACTGTGACAAGGAACCATTTTTAATGTTTTTTGTTTTGTTTTGTTTTTAATTTATTTATTTTTGGCTGTGTTGGGCCTTCGTTTCTGTGCGAGGGCTTTCTCTAGTTGCGGCAAGCAGGGGCCACTCTTCATCGCGGTGCGCGGGCCTCTCACTATCGCAGCCTCTCTTGTTGCGGAGCACAGGCTCCAGACGCGCAGGCTCAGTAATTGTGGCGCACGGGCCCAGTTGCTCCGCGGCATGTGGGACCTTCCCAGACCAGGGCTCGAACCCGTGTCCCCTGCATTAGCAGGCAGATTCTCAACCACTGCGCCACCAGGGAAGCCCCATTTTTAATGTTTTAAGTAATCTCTTCTAATTCTCATAACTACCCGATGGTCTGGCTGTAACTGTTATCTCTGTTTTGCAGATGAGCAAAGTGAGTACAGAAATGCTCAGTAACTTGCCCAGGTCACATTTATTAAATGGCAGGGCTGGGATTTGAACCTATTCATCTGATCCCAGAGTCCACACTCTTTACCACCTCATAGTACCTTGTCTGGGTCCATGACACATGAAGGGGGGTGGGGGGAGTATTCTAAAATTTCACTTTCCCTTGAACTCAGTGTTGATGGAAACAGGATTAGCCCGGCTGGCATGCTCTTTTGAAATTGGCTGTCTTCTCTAGGTAATGAAATGTCTGTCTGTAGTTTGCAAAGTGACCACTAGAGGGGCACGATATCTTGTTCAAATTCACATCTTGAAGGCCCCTCCAGCACAGAAAATGGAAACGGGGAAACAAAAACAAATCAAGCATTCCTTCCGTAAAAATATTGCTCTCTAGCAACTCACAATTTTAATTTAGATGAATCACAACGAGCCAAATAGGATCTCTCGCTGTCTTTGGATGGATCGTTCATTTTATATTTTCCAATGACCTAGGAGATCAGTCTTATTTTGTGCTGATTTATGCCTTATCCTGTATATCTATTGCATTATAAATTAAGGGAAAAATACAACATTCTTTTCATTCATTTATCCTCTGTAGCCCTGAGCACATAGCCTTGTAAGAAGTAGATCAATGCATATTTTCAAATTAAATAAAGTACACTTTGATCAACATTTAAGGGAAGACAAGACACAGATTTAGGAGCAAGAACATATGCACAGATAGTTACTGTATTAAAAATGTCACTAGTAACAGTTTCTAATTGTTTTTAGACAAAGAAGACTTTGCCCTTTGCCCAGTTACAGAAGTTTTAGGCTATCCAAAGACTGCCCAATTTCTTCTTCGATGGTTTAGGGTTTTTAGTTAGGTTGACTGATACTTCCCTCCGCTGTTTCAAGCCTCATAGGGACAGACTGAATTGCCTGTCCCATTTGCATTCCCTTCTTATTTGTGGCTTAGACCCCTTCCTTAGTACAAGAAGTTCTCAATTATCTTGCTTACCCTAGCCAGCTCCTATTTTCCTCCGTCCTCAGCTAGATCATCTCTGTCTGATCAGGCATTAATCCCTTCCTTCTACCTGATTACCAGCTGGAGTATATCTGTCCCACTGCTAACCTCAGGGCCGCTCCCTCTCCATTCCTCCTTGGTGAAAACCTAGTCTGCAGGTTACAACCAGCCCTATTCTATCATTTTCAGTTGGAAACTTGAAACACTGATTCCAGACATTTCTTCTGAACACTCCAAAACATTTTAAAACATGTATAGCATGCATATTGCCTATTTCCTCAGAGCCTGAAATGCAAATGGTTTGATCAAAGGAAAAATATGACCTCACACTCTGCCAGCAATTCTTACATGAAGTGAAAATAAATTAATAGAATTCCATCAGCCACCCAGAAATGAGTCCTATTGCTTCACAGTAATATTAAATAAATGATGGGACAAGAACTGGGGGCGGATAACAGAAACTTGGTTGACGGGAATGCCAGGGCATTTTGTTCTGACTTTGAAGCCACATTGCTCATGTGCTGCCTGATGGGGTGGGAGAGGAGCTACCAGTGGACCAGCTTTCTAGGCCTAACAATCTGTGGCTCTGTAACTTGCATTGGAAATACTGCTTGACCTTTGGGCTGTCTGTCTATGAATGGATTAGATAGTTCCTGCCTGTAGTATGAGCACAGGGTACATCAGATTATTCCTGACATTGAATTTGACTTCTTCAAGCATCACAGATACTCTGGAGTGACAGACTGTGAAGGTTTCTTTAGACATTTGTTAGAAACTCCATCATGGGAGTATTTTCTCCCCTATTCATTGAGCCAGGAGAGGGGAGGGAAGGGGGAAAGAAAAATGATTGATTTTTTTCCCCTCCCAGAGAGCAGAGACATATTGACTTCTGGCTCAAAAATAGACTGTGACATTTGCTGTATGGAAGCAGTTGCCCTGTCTTTGCATCTGTTACAAACTAGGGCGGGGGGAAGAGAGTAAATCCTAATGTTAATGTGTTCTAATGATTCTTTCCTGAGAGCAGCAAGTTGCTTTCAAACCTTTCATAAATTACTATTGGCAGCCCATCTGGATTAGGAGCTGAACCAGATGCTAAGCACGCGCCAGCTCACTCTATCTCATCAGAAGGAATCAGTTGATCATATTTTTCTTTCTGTCTATGGACAAATTATACTTTGAAAATGGGAAAAAATATCTTCCTTATCTCTTGACAGGAACGCTTCATGTTTATCACCTCTATTTTGGAGGAAACAATCGTCACTATCTAGTTTTCATCCCTACTTTGAAAAAGTGCCATTCGAACTGTGGAAGTGACATGTATGTTTTTACAATAATTTTTTTCTGACTTAAGTTGTACACATTGAGAATCACTGCCCACCAAACATATCACACCCACATGTATCTCTTGTATACACATGACAATAAAGAAACAGCAAGTAGTAAGTGGGGCTGAAACTACAGGGTTCCTGGGTTCTGGTCCAGATCCATGCAGAGAAGCCCACATGTTCCATTCCTATGAGGCCAGAGAGACCAAAACATATCTTACATGAAGGGTCCCATAGCTGGGATTCTCCCTGAAATCAGTAACAGGGATGGGATTCTCCCTCTTGTAAAAGGAGTTTGAAAAACGCTATAGGCCACTGCTGCTGAAGCCAAGGAATCAGACATAGCAGAGCAGTCAGGAACCCACACTGCTCCCCAACCTGGATTTCTGGCTGCACCTCTGAGAGCCCCAGTAGCTCCATGGGAGCTCAGGTGACCCTGATCAAATAGCAGAAGACTGTTTCTGGACAGGAGACCCTGTGAGTTCAGGTGGAAGTCACTGCAAAGCTGCTAAGGAGGAAAGAAGAAAGAGGAGAGAACAAAGCAAGGACAATAAAGCTGAAGAACAAGCACTTCCCATCCAGAAGGACAACCTAAAATTTCAAAACACATGAGGAAAATGAATCCTAAGAAAAGACACTCAACAACCAAGAGCTAAATGTACTCTACCGGAAATGAAAATTAGTAGAGCAATCTGAAAGTGACTTTATAAATATGTCTCACATCACCAGAAAGATAAAGGAAAAATGAATACCCATAACAAAGAAACAAGAAACTCTGAAGCAAAAGCAGTCAGAAATGAAACAAAATTGGATAGGAAAAAGAATGAGTTAGGAATCCTAGAAATGAAAACAATATAGTTATGAAAACAAACAAAAGAATTCAATGGCTGAAAACAAAGGGAAAATTAACAAAAGAGAAAAATCAATATGAGGTATTCATTGGGAATGCAATGCAAAGAGATAAAGGAATGAAAAATATGAAAGACAGTTCAGACATCTAAGGCAGACTGGGAGCCTCCAACATTCTTCTACTGGGAGTTACAGGAGGAGAGAAAAGAGAGAAAAACAGAAAATCAATATTTAAATTGCTGAACATTTTCCCTGATTGATGACATAAATCCTCAGATAAAAGGGGCACAGTAAGAGCTAACCAGACAAATATTCTCATTTGAGGTAATTTAGAAGATATAAAAATACATTTTAATGTATTTCCTTCCAAAAAGTTTTTCTCTTGGCAGTCCTTTCCACCCCTTCCCCTCCAAAGTTAGTAAGATGCCATATATGTGATTTGGATCCTACTTTATCCTCTTAACATTTTATTGTGAGGATACTCTCTGTCTTCAGATATTCCTCAAAAACACTCTGATATTGGCTTAGATTATTCCATACTGTGCTTGCCCTTAAACTATTGAAACAGTTTCCTATTTTCTGAAAATATTTAGGTGTTTTTCAGGTTTGCACTATTATAAACAACACTGTAATGAGCAGTTTATTCATATATTTGTCCACTCACATCTCTTCCTCTCTTCTTTCTGGTGTTCTTTCCTCTCTAAGCCCTCTCATTGGAGAGTAATCCCCCTCAGCTGTCCAAGGCACAGATTTCTGCCCCTTTAGTCAGGCTTCCTCTGTAGACCCTGCAGTTTCAGACCTTCTTACTCTGGGATCCTTGCTATTTCACATCACATCATCAGTATCATAAATGAATAAATTCATATTGCAATGAGTGACTCCTAGATATTTTACAAGAACCTAATCTAATTAGTCCTACATTTAATAGAAAGGGTAAACTTTGGGTGCATTCCATACTAAGAGTTTCAGAATTATACAAGCCTTAACAATGGTAACAGATCCAGATTGCAATTATGACATTTACTCAACCCCTAAAGAGAACAACTTAATACAGACATGAAAATATTTGGAAAGTGGCTGAGTTAACACTGTCATAACTCAACTTTGCAATTTCCTAAATTTCAGTGTCTGATATTTACCATCTAAATATATCATCAAACTCTTTAAAAGAAAGTTATTTTAAGTTCTTAAATGCTTGGTAGAATTCCTAGAAGATGTGACAATAGATGACTCTGATACAAAGGGATTTCTGATTTTGTTTCTTTGTTTTGTTTTATGTTGTTGGAGGGTGGGGATTATTTTTGTTTGTTTTCCACGTAAGATCTTTTAAAATATTTTTGCTATGACATAAACTTTCCTTTATGCCACACCAGCCCCTTAACATTTCAAATCAAGTCACCTAGTATGTAAATACTGAGATAAGGAGCATAAAAGAGGTTTCCTACATGGTTGACCTTGAGGGCTGACCTCAAGCTGAAGTCATGGTCTGGATGGGGAGATGATGCTGTCACAAGTCAAACAACTAAGAAATGAGTCAGAACACCACAGAGTAAAAAGTGAGACAGAGCTGACAAACACAAAGGAATTAAAAAGCTATTGTGTGGTAGGTATTGATTAGGTTCATCCTGGCTGGAAGATGTAGACCCTTCACCAATCTTAGATTATCAAATTCAACAATGGTCTTCTCAAGTCTCACTCCTTCACTTGACCCATCCTGGTCACAGGAGATTGGGATTGTGTCTCTCTTCTCTGAAGAGGTGGCCCGAACACCCACTGTCCCCAGGGCTTCCTCAGACCTAGATCACACTCCCTTGACATGTCATTCCCTTACTGGCCGTTAATAAGTTTCTGAAGACTCAGGGCCAGGTTTATGTATCTTTGACTATCCTTGAAGCCCAGTGCTGGTATGTCATATGGATGGTCAATAATGTTTTAAATAAACAGAAAGAAAGAAAAACTTTGCAGGGAAGGTGAGACTTGAGTTGAAATTAGAAGATAGATGCAGCACATTTTAAGTGTGTTAGAATGAAAAAAAAAAAATCCGGGGCTTCCCTGGTTGCGCAGTGGTTAGGAATCCACCTGCCAATGCAGGGGACACGGGTTCGTGCCCCGGTCCGGGAAGATCTCACATGCCACGGAGCAACTAGGCCCGTGAGCCACAATTACTGAGCCTGCGCGTCTGGAGCCTGTGCTCCACAACGGGAGAGGCCGCGACAGTGAGAGGCCCGCGCACCGCGATGAAGAGTGGCCCCCGCTCGCCGCAACTGGAGAAAGCCCTCGCACAGAAACGAAGACCCAACACAGCCATAAATAAATAAATAAATAAATAAATTTATAAAAAAAAAAAAATCCACGTTCACTAAGTGGTCAGGCTCCTTGTTAATGACTGAAGTTGAAAGAAAGGAGACAGAGCTAGCAACCTAACAGAGCAGTTCAGACCTGCACTCACTCTACCCCTTACCACTGTGGGACAGGTAGTAGGTAAGTTATTTGAACCTCTCTGAGCCCCAGCTTCCACACCTGCAAAACAGGGACAATGGTAATAGAAGTATCTGTATAACAGGGTGGCTTGAGGATAAAATTTGTTAATGTAGATAAAGCACACAAGCGTTGCCTTTATTGCCAACGAGCATTTGGACATAGTCTAACTTCCACCTAACTATTTTATCTTGTCTTCTGCCTTTTCCCCTTGTCACCCTCTCCTCCAGCCACACTGTACTTTCTGCTACACCTTTGCTGTTGTTCTGCCAGGTCCACTCATCTTCCAGCCATTTGCATGGTAGCTCCTTCTCCTTAATCTTTCCCTGACTACAATGTCTAAAATGGTCCCCTCCCCACAGTCACTCTCTATCCCATTTCACTTTTTATTTTTTTCATAGTTCTCATTGCTGTGTAAGAGCATCTCATCTGTTGATTTATTTGTTGGTTGACTGTTTCTTCCCACCAGAATATAAACAGCATGAGGGCAGGCACTTCACCTATCACATTAGATGCTTGGGAGCACCTGATCTACAAAGACACTCACTAATATTTTGGGAATGAACAAATGAATGACTGAATGAACCATGCTCTGTCTAAAGTTCATTATCATTCACAATATTAACCAGGGTAAGTAGTGGTAGTCAACATAAATGAAAATCGTGAAAAGAGAATGCAAAATCCCAACTTACCCCTGTTTCTATTTCTCTGTAAAATATGAAAATATGAAGAATCAACATTAAGTAAATAACAATAAATGTTAGAGCAAAAGGGCAATACTTAAGGTTATATGAAAGCAAAGTATTCAGTCAGGATGAGGTTTATAAGCTTAAGTTCACCACAACAAGGTAGAATGAAAACTGGAACAGTCTTTTATGCAGGAACAGAAATTGAGTCAATGCTGAAGCAAGTTTACCTGTAAATCTTAAATTAATTTTAGCGACAGGAAAAGCCAAATGAATACTTTATAAGGTAGCCTGGTCTTAGTGGGTGTTTCTATGTTTTTGAGTTTTGTATCTTTTTGAATTATAGTCTTGTCTGGATATATGCCCAGGAGTGAGATTGCTGGATCATATGGTAGCTTTTTTTTTAGTTTTTTAAGGAACCTCCATACTGTTCTCCATAGTGGCTGCACCAATTTACATTCCCACCAACAGTGTAGGAGGGTTCCCTTTTCTCCACATCCTCTCCAGCATTTGTTATTTGTAGACTTTTTAAATGATGGCCATTCTGAATGGTGTGAGGTGGTACCTAATTGGAGTTTTGATTTGCATTTCTCTAATAATTAGCGATGTTGAATATCTTTTCATGTGCCTGTTGGCAATCTGTATGCCTTCTTTGGAGAAATGTCTATCTAGGTCTTCTGCCCATTTTTCCATTGGGTTGTTTGTTTTTTTGTTATTGAGTTGTATGAGCTGTTTGTATATTTTGGAAATTAAGCCCTTGTTGGTCTCATTATTTGCGAACATTTTTCCAGTTCATAGGTTGTCTTTTGTTTATGGTTTCCTTGTTTTTGAGTTCTGAACTGGTAGCTCACTGAGAAACACAGAAAAGGAGGTTCCTAGTTTTTGTCCAATTATGGAAAACTTCACCCTCACACAAGGTCTCCGACCCAGCATTTCCAATCACCACAGCTTCCTGTGGCTTAATAAATGCAGTATTCTGTTTGGCAGCAGGGTACCTTTGGGCTACCTTTACACTCGATGCTCAGAGATGATGCCAAGGAAGGCCTAAGAGGAGGTGAGGGGGCCAGAATCCAGAGCTTTCAACCTCACTGTAAGCCTGGTTTGACCATTATCAGATCCCATGATAGGTAACTCGCATCATAACTAAATGCAAATGAGTGCGCTAAAATGCCTTTGATGTTAAAGTGTACTTAGGTTATGTCACAGATACCACACTCTGAAAAGATAATAAACAATTTAACAATGACTCAGAATTATCACCTGAGCATTAGGTAGGAAATAGAAGGGCAAGGAAACATGTAAATAACCATCATTTATTTTGTGAGGCTGCTCCAATTTCAAAGGTATTTGATTCCAGGATAGAAAAACAGTGTGGATCTGTTCCTAAAATAATGACAAAGTTCTCAGATTTACTGGGAAGCTTCATCTTAGATAAATGTGAACTTCTGAAGTCCTATTTTATTAACTAACTGGAAAAAAATTATATCTAAGGGTGTCTGAAATTCCTATCTGCCCCAGTACTGAATTTTGTCTTTATTATCTCAAGATAAATGTTTATCTGCTCTATTTCTAATATAACCTTCCCCAGTTAGTGAAAATGAATATGATTTGGTACAGCTGACTCTGCCGTAGTCATCTGAAGCAACCATGTAACTCTTAGTATTTTGCTTTTAAAATTCTTTGTATAGGGCTTCCCTGGTGGCGCAGTGGTTGAGAATCTGCCTGCCAATGCAGGGGACACGGGTTCGAGCCCTGGTCTGGGAGGATCCCACATGCCGCGGAGCAACTGGGCCCGTGAGCCACAACTACTGAGCCTGTGCGTCTGGAGCCTGTGCTCCGCAACAAGAGAGGCCGCGATAGTGAGAGGCCCGCGCACTGCGATGAAGAGTGGCCCCCACTTGCCGCAACTAGAGGAAGCCCTCGCACAGAAATGAAGACCCAGCACAGCCATAAATAAATAAATAAATAAATAAATAAATAAATAAATAAACTCTTTGTATAGAAGGTAAATAAATAAGTGAACCAATTATTTATCGGGTGCTCTCTATATGCCAGAGTGGTGTTATCGCATTTGATTAAAACATCCTCTACAAAATGCATATTTCCATTTTACCGATGAGGAAACTGAGGTTCAGAGAAATTAAAAGTCATGGCGTTATTTTGGCTCTCAGAATGCATGAAATACAACTCCTTTGATACTAAGTCCTAAGCTTCTTATCCACACCAGTTTTCAAATGTCTGATAGTAGGAATTTTAGTGTTTTGTGTCCTAGTAGTGTGGCTGGCATTCAGAAGTCTAGGAAGCCATTGTGATGTTCAGTAACACATACTTTTCTCTGTGGAACTTATGTTTTTTCCATTGCCATTATTCTAAACTCCAGCTGTGGCTGCAACTTGAAATCTCCTTCTGCTTCTCTCCCATGGTGGTGACCCAGGTCGTTGAACAGATAAATCATTAGATGAGGAAGGGAAGCAAGTCCCAAATGGAATGCATGGGATTGAGGTCAGTAACTATGTGTGGCTCTGGGTTGCGACTGAGATTCTAATGCGTTTCAATTCAGCTTCTAATGGATTTCTATTCTACATCTACCCTATGAATCAAAAATGTCCTTTGCCAAGTAACAATTGCACTTTACCTTCAGTTCCTCCTGCAAAATGGAAATAGTATTGATTTGTAAAATACTGTGAAATCTCAGGGCAACCAAACACCTTGGAACTACTATGAACGCTCATATATCTAGGATGTTGACAGAAACCACACTGCTAATTTTTTTTTTTAATCCAGTTACCTACCATTAATTCAAGTTTCTTGAAATGGTCCCTAACTATTACTTCTTCTATTAAGACTCAGTCTGCAACCTGAAGAACAGAACTATAGATGTCCCTTTGAAAAACAATATATATGTAAAATTTAAGACTAGAAAGAGCAAAGAACGCAAAAGGAATGAGACTAGCTAAGTAAATAAACATGTCGACCATTACAAAATGGATGGCCAAAAAGAATCACTAGAATCCTGAAAATAGACTGTAAGGTAAAATAAAAGCACTTCTCTTATATTGAAGTATTGAAAATAAAGCATTACTGATTAGAACAAACAGGATAAAGTTTAGCAGTAATAACTTGTGACCAGCTTTCCTACTCTTAAGACTTAAGCATGAAAACTAAATATGGAACTTCAGTTTCTGGTCAAGAAGCAGGGACTGGATTTACCCTCATGCCTTAAACAACTCAGACATTGAAGGACACGTAGCACAGGACAGTGATCCCTGAGAGAAGGGAAATGAATGAGGTGAGCCTTACGACGGCATCAGCCTGCTGCCTGAGAGGTAATTTCCAGACCAAAGCTCAGGGAAGTGAAACAAAACAGAGTCCAAAGGATGTACTGTTTTGAAGATACAGAGATCAGACTTAGGGGAGGCCAAGGCACCTAGAATTCCTGGGGCAGCGTATCAGTGACAGATCTTCAGATCTGGGGAGGGGTCTTTGGCTGCTTTCTGATCCACCCACGCATGAAAGGAAACCGTCTAAGGTCAGGGAAAGCACCACAAGTAAAGAGTGGCCTGAACAGAGAAATAGTATGTATCTGTGCTTTGAGACCTACTTACTAAACTGACATGAGACCATTCCCCAATTACAACTGGAGACCTCACCACTTAATCCATCATCACATGACTCAGATCAATGTCAAACACGTACACTGAGTCCAGGCACAACAAGTCCAGGCACCCCACAGGATATCTTCTGCCTGGTCCAAGACTCTTATACATTCTAGAAGACTGGACCTGTAGCAGGGGAGGGGAGGAAGGAGCTCTCATACCCATAGGGGCCAGACATGAGCACACTGCTTCTCCTAGAGCCCAGTGGACACACCATTACCTGATGCCATTACCATGACATGGAACCAAAGTAAGGAAACTTAGTAACTACAGCTATTGTTAGTTTTCCAAAGGTGAGAATTATCTGCCCTTTTCATAGCCTCAGCTTTTTAGCTCCTGCTGGAATATCTTGGATTATTTCTGATCTTGACTTTGCATGGTCGCATAGCAACCATCACAAGCCCTGGTTCAAGGTATCTGTCTGGACTCAGATTATCTTCTGAAAAGAAAATTCCCTAAACCCAAACTTACCAAATCAACCCTTGTAAACATGTCTAAAATAGAGCAGAATGAGAGTTTAAACAGAAATAAAATAATTTTTTCCACATTTGACCTATTTCATGGTTCCTCAAATTGAATGTCTTCGAGTTTCAAGGGGATTGTGGATATGGAAGATAAAAACAGGGCTTACCCCATTTGCAGAATTTTTTTTGTCTCTCTCTGTCAAAACATAAGCCCTGCCATCATTTCTTCTTAGTCAGTATCTGTTCCATGATCTGCTCTTTCTGTCATCTCCATTTTGTCTTCCAATCCCTATGCTTGATCATACGTTCTCACTGCATTCTCTTTCTGCTTCTCAAGGTCCTTCTCTCTCCTCATTCCCACCCATCTCTAAGATATACCAGAGTATATCACACTGATATACTCACTGAATGTGCTCATAAAAACAACCCACCCTAGCACACTGGTTAAGAGCAGGTGGTCTAGGATGCACTTGACCATTAATCTGGATCCATGCACTTGAATTCAAATTCTGGCTCTGCCACTAAGTAACCAGCGGCATGACCTTTTGCAAGTTACTTAACCTCTCTGTGTCTCAGTTGCTTGTAAAAAGAGAACATTAATAGTATATTCTATGCCTTGTAGAGTTGCTGTGAGGATTAATGGGATAATGCTTCTAAAGCTGTTGAGACAGTGCCAGGCATGTGGTGGGCTCTCAATTTTTTAAAATGTAATTATTATTAATTAATAATAATGTCATCTTTTACTTAGGGTTTTGCTTGGTGAGCCATCAAGCTCATAAATGAAAGGGAATTCTAGAACTTTATTTTTTCCAGAAAGGAAAAAAGGGACAGAGTAGACTCAAGGCTTACGAATTAAAAGGGAGGAAGAAATCCCACGGAGATGCTAGGATATAAAAAGTATACAGAAGGAAAGTTCTGTGTCTTCTTTTGTTCTTTCCCTCCTCCCTCCTCAGAAACTCATAGAAAGAAAGCTTTAGCATCTTCATGTCCTCAGGTCAGAATATAGCCTCACTTCTGGATGAGCAATGCTGTGTTCAGAATTACTGTTGACCAAAATTCAATAGAACCTTTTAAGCCATGTCATAATGCAGTAAAACATCAGAAGTAGGGAAAAAAATCATGCAACTTATTTTTTAACAGACTGTGGAAACTGTGAAAAAGCTTGTCACACTGAGGAAGAAATAGACTTCACTTACCTGCAGGAGGCTAGTTCGTTGATTAAGGCTTGTCCCTCTTGCAAAGCATCAGCTGTGCAGTCTTTAATTTCTCTGTGTAATTCCTCATGCCTCGCTGCCAAGACAGGCAGACTTAAACCTTCTGATTTAAGGAGCTTAAGGTAAGCTTCAACTCTTCCAAGTACATCAAATGCCTGCCAAAGAAAACATACTTTCATTTTCTGCTCATCTAGTTTAAAGTCTACATCAATGTGCACACAAAATACTAGAGATTAAACCAGCCTGTTCAATTTATTGGTTTGATCATAACCCAAAACAACAATCTGAGTCTTAGAAAATAGCTGTAGAGCTTTAAGGCTCCATTTAGGGAAACTGATCATAGTTTAGTTCAGCACAGATAAATGTCAACCCCATAAAATTACCAAAATGGTTTACAGTGAGAATGTACCTATACAACACAGTTATAACTATATAAAATTTGGAGAGCCAGGTTTATTTTTTGCACATTCTGTACTGGATACAACTAACTGATGAGATGTTTTAAAAATATTATGCAGACTTTCATAACCTGAATATCTCTGTAATATTCTTTTTAAAAAATCCCAATAAATTGCACTTTGAACCTGAAACACCATGGGGAAGTATTCAAAAAATTTTGGGGCTTTTGTCCTTTGCCTTTCTGGGTAAAAGATCTTCCGCCTGCTCCATCCAAGGCATCCATCTGTCTATAGAGAAGATTGGAATTTGGTTCTGAAACAGTGCAAAGACTAAGACCAAGGTAATATTTAGCTTCTGACATGTAAAACAGGATTATGCAGGAAAAAACATCACCTTGCAAACCAAGATACTGTCTTGAGAGAAGATTTTTGAATTTCTTTATTTTCTTCCTTTATTAGCAGATCAACAACCAGGTATGGGGGATTAAGCTTATAGAATTAACATAGAGTAGAGAAGAGCTATCCTTTTGGCCATTAAGGCCTAGTTGGCATTAAGAAGGTGGAATATATGATATAAAAACAGTAAAAGAGGACTGTGGCAATATGAGGAAAAAAGAGATCAGAGTGCCATGGTCTTCGTAGGTCTCCTGATAGCCCATCTGTGAACTTGGGCCTGGAGAGCAGGAGATGAGTTAGGTAAGTTGAAGAGAAGGTGAACAGCAAGGGAGCTCTTGCCACATTGCCCTCTGGCTGTACTGGAAGAAGCCACCTTACAGGGTGTTCCACACCACTCTGAAGAACAGTCCTATCCCAGGAAGCTTGACTGGGCCACAGTCAGCAGGGCCTGAAGCCTAGCCTTCCTGGGTTGTTACAGTGGAAGCCAGTGAGCTCAGCAGGGGGCCACCAGGTGAACTAGGAAGACCCCACAATGAGAGCAATGGTCTCGTGAGTCGACTACCACTGAGACCTGAGAGACCAGAGAGGGGAGCAAGGCTGGGTTGATGCTGAGGGAACACAGTTTAAGCCAAATGTAGAAGTTACAGCCGTGGACCTGTGTAACAGCACCCATACCTCTGCACCTGGCCACCTTTGAAGGGAGTGAGTTGTTTTTTTTTTTTAATTTATTGAAGTATAGTTGATTTACAATGTTGTGTCAATTTCTGCTGTTCAGCAAAGTGATTCCGTTTTATATATATATATGGTTTATCACAGGATATTGAATATAGTTCCCTGTGTATATAGTAAGAACATGTTTATCCATGCTATATACAATAGTTTGCATCTGCTAATCCCAAACTGCCAATCCTTCCCTCCTCCACCTCCCTTGCCCCTTGGCAACCACAAGTCTATTCTCTATGTCTTTGAGTCTGTTTCTGTCTCATAGATAAGTTCATTTGTGTCATATTTTAGATTCCACATATAAGTGATATCATATGATATTTGTCTTTCTCTTTCTTACTTACTTCACTTAGTATGATAATCTCTAGGTCTATCCACATTGTTGTAAATGGCATTATTTCATTCTTTTTTATGGCTGAGTAATATTCCATTGTATATATGTGCCACATCTTCTTTATGAATTCATCTGTCAATGGACATTTAGGTTGTTTCCATGTCTTGACTATTGTAAATAGTGCTGCTATGAACATTGGGGTGCAAGTATCTTTTCAAATTATAGTTTTGTCTGGATATATGCCCAGGAGTGAGATTGCTGCATCATATAGCAACTCTATTTTTAGTTTTGTAAGGAACCTCCATACTGTTCTCCATAGTGGCTGTACCAATTTACATTCCCACCAACATTAGGAGGGTTCCCTTTTCTCCACACCAAAGGGAGTGAGTTTTAATGGCAGAATTGGAACTGGACAAAATTTGAATTTACAAATGAAATCTTTCAGATACTGTCATATGACTTATATGTTGATATTCTGTTTTCCCACCAATGTCCTCATGTCTTCTGAATCTGCATTTACTGAGAGTGTATAAAGCAAATTCATTCCCATTTATTTAGTAGATGATAGGAAGTAATACAAATAATCACTACAGTTTAATGAGAACTATGTGCTTCTTCTCTATTTCATGTTTCACAATTACTTCTCATTTCATCAACAAATATTTCTGATCGTCTGCCGAGTTCCAGGCATATTGTCCTTAAGAGCCATGGGAGGGAGCAAGAAATTATCCCCTTTATATGACTGAGGAAACTGTGTCTCAGAGAAGTTAAATAAATTTCACGAAGTCATACTTGTGCTAAGGGACAAATTTGGTATTTATACTCAATCTGTCTGGCCCCGAGGGCTCTGCTCTTAAATCCTGGGCTATGGTGCCATGTAGCAAAGGATTTCTATGGCAGGCTTATGAGAGAGGGGCATTTCCAAGAAGACTGTTAATCTTAGGTGGAAAAGGTAGGATTTAAAAACTTACTTTTTGTAAATAGTGTCTACTTTTCCTTCTTACAGGTGAGAAAGGATACAGAGAAAGATTGAGCTATTTCTCTTATGTTTATAGGACTGTAAAAGAAAGATAGCTTTATTAAAGAAACTTTGAACCTGAAGAACTCTTCCTTATCTGATCCTTTTTCTTTCCTGCAGCTGGCAACAGAGCCAAATGTCTCAAGATGCTGATGTGAGAAAAGATGATTTGAATTGCTTCCTGGATCTTTCCATAACACACTGAAACACCACTAGGCAATAACCACTGTTTCTGGAATTCTGTTTTATATTTTTAATTTTATTGCTTATTTTGAATAAATTGGAGTCCCTTGTTCATCAAGGGTTAGTTTTAAAGTCAGTGCCTAAAGCAAAAATCTGGTATAGTCAAAATAATCATGAACTCCCTTAAATCATGTTTAAAGTTTAATATATGTTTATAGTAATACATACTCACACTTAGGACTGAGAGCCACCGAGCTAGGATAAAGGAAGAAATAAGGATAAATCTATACTTAGATGTCAAGACATTCACTTCATTCTTTCTTTAAGATAATTCTCAAGTTCTTACTGTGACTGGGGAAAGGATACAGACTTCAAAAGTGCTTTTTCTTGTCTGTAAGTTTAAGTCCATTCTATCTTAATATTAAGCCATTATAACCTTACTAAATATCATGTTTATTGTTGAGAATTAAAGAAGGAAAACATATGAAAGTAACAAGGGCACGATGGTGGAAATGTAGTAAGTACTCAGAAAATATTTGCTGGTTCTTACTCTAAATGTTGATTGATCAGACACATCTTTGAAAAATCACTGAGAAGAGCACGGCCACCTGCTGCCTGTCACTCATCCTACGTGGCTATTTCTCCTCATGTCCCCACTGAACAGCTGCTACTCTCAGATCCTTGGCCACTGGTCTCATCTTCATAGGAGTTAGATTCTAAAGCCACTTGTACATTAAACACGTGTGATGTGACTCCACCCTATTCCTGAAGGTTATCATAAAAGTATCATTTCCTGGGCTTCCCTGGTGGTGCAGTGGTTGAGAATCTGCCTGCTAATGCAGGGGATGCGGGTTCGAGCCCTGGTCTGGGAAGATCCCACATGCCACGGAGCAACTAGGCCCATGAGCCACAATTACTGAGCCTGCACGTCTGGAGCCTGTGCTCCGCAACAAGAGAGGCCACGATAGTGAGAGGCCCACGCACCGCGATGAAGAGTGGCCCCCACTTGCCGCAACTAGAGAAAGCCCTCGCACAGAAACGAAGACCCAACATAGCAATCAATCAATCAATCAATCAATAAATCTTTAAAAAAAAAAAAGTACACTATAAAAAAAAAAAAAAAGTATCATTTCCTAATGGCACGGAAATAAATTGAAGAGCTAAACATTCACTAGAAGGAGGAGGTGGTAGATCAAGGACCAGTATAGCCCATAACTTACAATTAAAATAGCCAGATTTTCTTCCAGAGCTTTTTCTCAGAAAGATCAAAGTGCCAGGAAAGTATTTATGAATTGCTCTATGTATCACACTTAATAGAACTATAGCAGTAGAAAGGAGGTGAGTGATTTCTTTCCTTCATTGGCTCAACGAATATATTTATAAAGATCTACTATAGGTAAGATGGGCTGGATGCTGTAAGAGAGCTTATTCCTTACCCTTAATCCTAACTTAACCCTAATGGGAATAATCTACAGACACAGATATAGTTAAATTTCTTAATTTTAAGAGGAGACCTCTTTCAAGATTATACTGTCTGCGATTGTCTGAATCATATGCAAAGCTCGTTTCTCTTATTCCCACATAGAAAATGATCTAAGTATCATTGTTCTCACTTAATCTACCCCCAGAATAGAACTGAGTGCTTGTGTATTTACCAGATCCGTAAGGAACCTGATATACTGGATCCAGTCTGGAAAGAATCTCTTTGTTGCACACATGGTACAGAACAGGTTATTTCCAGCAAGAACACTGTGACCTCCGCATAAACGCCTGTGGAATTAATATTTTACATTTAGGTTTTTTTCCTTCACATCCCCTCTTTCTTCAAACCTTGTGTGAAGGTCAAATAGAGGTTTTATGAGTGGACTGGAATAAACAAGGATATAGGCACAAGGATAATATTTTCTCCCTCTGGGTTCTAGCTCTTCTTGACTACTTTATATGGCACCACTCAGTTCTCAAGCAGACAAGGAGGAGACGAATCAGCTCTTTTGGCCCTGGTTTGGGAAAGAGTAAGGAGTTGCTTAGGTTTTGTGTTCTAAGATGCTAATAAATATCTTTCCTTTTTCCCTTGTTAAGCACAGGATCCCAAGCAGGCTGCACCAAATCAAAAAGAGATGATATCAAGACTTGGCACATTTGATTCCTTTAAAAATATCTATGAGATTAATACGTTTAGCAGGAACCATGAATCATGCAGCATAATTCTTATATCGTGCTATTTCACAAAGATGTTTAATAAGTAATATTGTTTACTTCTTGACTAAATTGAAGAGAAACAACATTAAAAGAAAGAAGACAAAAACCACTGTAGAACCCTGAACATTTCCTTTCATGAATCCCAAGGCTGGAGAATGAGTTTGGTCAGAACCTTTATAATTAGCAAGGATGCAAAACTTAACTCAGCTTCTAATTCGAGCACTGAACTCCACTATCTGCAGAGATTCAATTTTCCTCTGGGTTCAGTTTTTTAAAAGACCAAAAGCTTCAGTGTCTTTTCCTAAACATTACCTGAGATAACTTCTGGTGGCTCCCAGTTTGGCAAGCTGATTCCTAATTCAGGTCCTGTCCAAGCTTTCAAACGCCATGAAGACGGGGGCAACAGGGTGATGTAATTTTCAGCTCCTGATAACTTGCTGCCTCCTACTACTGCTCTGGCTTATTCCTTGCCTCTTCAAAGTTGTTGCTTCTGGTCCCCAGAACTCCCTCCGTGTTACAAGTGTTACAAGGTTGATCAGTGACGTTACTGAGAGGTGTTTAAAATCACAGGCACCTGAAGCAGGGTTCTACCTCACAATTTGAAAAGCTAAAAAAAACACTGGACCAGAAGGCATTTGGGATTGAAAGTGGAGTGTATCTGAAGCCTTTGATTAACAAGGAATTGGAGGAACTTTATATATTGACCATTTCTTACTTTTTATGAGATGAGTCCATCTTAGAGATATATAAACTAGACCCATAGGTAGAACTTTAGTCAGCTAGTCACTTTATAATTTCTGGTTTTCTTTTATCGAAATTGACCTAAATGGTTTTAGGATGATCTTGGGAATATTAACATGGAATATGTCCATTTGCAATGTGCAAAGCACTTTTTTTTTCATTTATTCAACAAATGTTTATTGAAATCTGTGGAGCAGGTGTGAAAATGAACAAAAGCACTGAGGTCATGTTAGAGTGGCGACTGCAGTATTAAATGCATATATAATGACAAATAATGGCTAGCACGTAGACGTGCTTGGCCGCTCTATGCACTAGTCATGTATTAACTCATCTAGATAAAGCAAGGACTCTGTGAGGCACATATAATTGTTATTTCTATTTTACAGATTAGAAAGCCAGATGCACAGGAAAGTTAAGTAACTGCCCAAGGTCACAGAGCTAATAAATGTCTGAGACCAGATTCATACCTAGGCAGCCTGGCTCCAAAATCCATTATATTATGTTACAAAAGTGTCATCCTAGCAAATGTTTCTATATATTCACTTAATACTCCACAATTCCATTTATTTATTTACACTCCAATTCTCCCCTGCAAAGATTCTGTACATTTATCACTGATTTTAAGAACTTTCATCACTTTCATTACTGAATGTTCCCCGAAGTAGAATTGTTAGACCATTTTATTTATTTTTATTTTTATTTTTTTTCCTGTTGGGTGATACAGTTGATTGAAAGGCAAACTCGCTTTCTCCAGGAGTTCACTTACATGGAGGTAGCTGCCTAAGAATATCTCTTCCCCATGACAAACCAAGGCAATCAAACCATACCCAAAAGCAGAAACCCAACAGAATAAGGCTATCGGCATTGTCAGATGACACTCAGAAGCAGGAAAAAAAATTATAAAGCTATATGATGATTGTCTCTTCAGCACTGCATTTGGCCACATACTTGTTTATTAAATATTTTTTTTCTTTTTAAACTAGCTAAAGAAAATACTCTCGAGTAGGGTTAGTTCTTAAAGCAACACACAGAAAAAAATACGTATGTGGGGCTTCCCTGGTGGCGCAGTGGTTGAGAATCTGCCTGCTAATGCAGGGGACACGGGTTCGCGCCCTGGTCTGGGAAGATCCCACATCCCGCGGAGCAACTGGGCCCGTGAGCCGCAACTACTGAGCCTGCGCGATTGGAGCCTGTGTTCCTCAACAAGAAAGGCCGCGATAGTGAAGAGGCCCGCGCACTGCGATGAAGAGTGGCCCCCGCTTGCCGCAACTAGAGAAAGCCCTCGCACAGAAACGAAGACCCAACACAGCCAAAAATAAATATTAAAATAAATAAATAAGAATACAACTCTTGCCAAAAACTGTCCTTTAAAAAAAAAAAAAAAAGTATGTGTATATAGTAAAATCAAAGAATGCCAGCACGTCAGAGCTGGCGAGGACCTTGAGCCCTGGTCCTCATCCGTGTCATCTGCCGCTCTGAGCACAGGTCTCTCAAGGTCACCCCGTCAAGGTGTTAGACCATTTTAGAAAAGAGTAAACTCAAGCTCAAAATGTAAATTGATTCGTCACATAGCCAATCATTTATTCATTCATTCAACAAAATGTTTTGAACACTAGGTGTCATACAAAGATGATTAAGACAATCTCTCTCTAAGGAGCACAGAGAAATACTAGGGGAATAATAAGAAATAAGCAATTAATGCTGCCTGAAGACCTCTCAGAGGAGGTGATACGGGTGATGACACGTCTCTTTCTACAGCACTACCCTCCTTCTCAGATATGACACAGAGATTGAACTTGAAATTTGTGTTCCTGTGTATTAAAGTAATTAAGCTCTTCTCTTTCAAAATGATCTAATCCCAACTACCTTGGATCAATATAATCTCTTATGAACAGTATAATGTAGTTAGTTGGCCTTGAAACTCCACAGTTTCTAATATTCCACTGCTTTAACTCATTCAAATAATTATTGAGCATCTACTACCTGGAAGACACTCTTCTAGGTGTTCTGGTGAACACAAAGTAAAACTGACATGTTACTTACCCTGAAGGAATTTTAATTTAGCAAAGGGAAGTAAATCTACCCAGAAATATCTGTAATACAAGGAAGAATATATTTACTGCCAATGGAGGGGAGCAACAGTATGAAATTATGCACAGAAGGGAAACCAATTAATACATTCATACCTTAGAATTCAGTTGATAGCTTTATTGTGAAAGATATTCATGAGTGAGTGACAACAAAACTGAGTGTCTTGATGATAAGACTATTAAATGTAGACTGAGTTGTGGGCTTTCATGAGAAATGTAAGATGTTAAAGGTATTCCTTGATTTTGATATTTTTTCTATTTTAGATAGATATTTAATAATTGTATGTTAATACTTTAGCCATCTTTATCAAATGTTTACTGTGGTTTAAATAGCCTGTCCCTCGAAGTGAGAGCGTGGCATTGACATATATACATTACCAAATGTAAAACAGATAGCTAGTGGGAAGCAGCTGCATAGCACAGGGAGATCAGCTTGGTGCTTTGTGACCACCTAGAAGGGCAGGATAGGGAGGGTGGGAGGGAGACGCAAGAGGGAGGAGATATGGGGATATATGTACACATATAGCTGATTCACTTTGTTATACAGCAGAAACTAACACAACATTGTAAAGCAATTATACTCCAATAAAGATGTTAAATAAATAAATAAATAGCCTGTCCCTGAGCTCGAAAACCACGAGTTTTAAAACCATTCTCAGAGGGAGCACAGGAGTAGATTAAATTAAGATATCATCTGCGTCTACAGGAGGAGGTTTGCCTCATGATAATTTTTGCAAGACCTTAGTATCTCTGCATATTTAAGGACAGGTTTAGCATAAGATAGAAACTTCCTAGCATGCTATTCAAGACCGTTCCTGACCCCTTGCCTCTTCTACCACTTTTTGCCTCTCATCACTCCCAGCTTATAACCTACACTCCTGGCAAAATAAATTACCTGAGGTTCCCCAAACAACATTGTACCATGTAGCCTTCCCCTAATCCCTTCTTGCCCAGCCTTCCAAATTTAGCTCACTGGTCCCTCCTCTAAGAGAAGCCTTGCTTGATACCTTCCCTGGGTCAGGTTAAGGATCTCTTCTGTGTTCCCTAATGCTCTAGGCTTACTCCATCATGGCTTTTCCCACAGCACACAACACTGCTGTTTCCTTGTCTCTCCTCTAAACAAGGCTGATGGGGTCTTAAAGGCAAGGATTGTATCTTTCACTGCTTTAGCTCAAGTACCCGTATGACGCATGCCAACATACTAGCTGAAGGCAAATGTGGAAGAAGGGAGGGAATAAAAGCAAGTTGCTTTTCTAAGAGAAACGGAAGTTGTTCTGGAAGTGAGAAATCGGAAACAGGCTGCTTAAGAATTATGAAACTGAAAGTAATTATACTTTCCTTGATGTCTAGTGACAATTGGCTTAATTTCTTGAATTCATTTCTGTCACTTCAACAAATTCCTTCTGGATAATATTTTTTGGATCTTCTACTTGGACAGGTTTCTTCTTTCAATCTGTACTACAACTGGACCATTTTAGTTAATTGTTTCTCACATCTTGGCTAAAATGTATCTATTTTGAAAAAGGTAGAATAGTGTGTATATAAATTTTTAAAAATGTACCAAACTCAGTGCTTAATTATTTTGTTTTTGTTTGAAACAATAATGTTGCTGTAGGCATTACTGTTTTGTATCACTGTAAATATCTTGAAAAAGTAACATCATCTTTTTAAAAGACATCAACTTTTCAGCAGTGATGGCAGAAGCAGTAGAAGCCACAAAAATTATTATATTTCAAAGTGCTTCCGTTATGTTCCTCTGGCTGCCCCAACTTTTGCTTCACCTGTGCTTTCAGGCCGATCACTCAAGAACCAGACCATGTAGTTTTGACCTCGGTCTCCCCTGCTTGCTTTCCCCAATGAAATCATATGGCTGGGAATGGAAAACATGGGAATGAAACTTTGTGACCCATCAGTCATGTTTTTTTTTTTTTTTTTTTTAATTTTTATTTATTTATTTATGGCTGTGTTGGGTCTTCGTTTCTGTGCTAGGGCTTTCTCTAGTTGTGGCAAGTGGGGGCCACTCTTCATCACGGTGCGCGGGCCTCTCACTATCGCGGCCTCTCTTGTTGCGGAGCACAGGCTCCAGACGCACAAGCTCAGTAATTGTGGCTCACGGGGCCCAGCTGCTCCGCGGCATGTGGGATCTTCCCAGACCAGGGCTCGAACCCATGTCCCCTGCATTGGCAGGCAGATTCTCAACCACTGCGCCACCAAGGAAGCCCCATCAGTCATGTTTTACAGCTTTAGGTTCAATCATCGTTGTCATATAAATACAGACTCATACTGTTCGGCTCTTGAAATATATTATATATATTTATCTCTGATTCAAACCACATTCCCTAAACAATGATAAATAGATTTTGGGTGATCAATACATATTAACCAGAGCTTCTTTTTTGTGAACATGCTAGAAATATAATAAATGAGATCATCTATAATCATGAAAGATGAAAATTTGAGGGGATCAAGATGAGTTACGATAACAGGTGTTATGTTCGCATTTCATGCATGTCCTCATAACTCTTAGCAACATCTGGTAACCAGAGAAACTCTTCTCCAATCAGCTATCATCCAGTGTTGACAATCAACCCGTACTTGTATTTGTGGCTAAGTGATTTAGCAAATAGGTTCACCGAACGCAGCAGATAACTCTAAAATGAAAAGGGAGTATCTCGGGTTCTTTGAGTTACATGGCTCAATCTCCACTTGAATCTGGTTTATGAAAAGCATCAGCAACATTCAGTAAAGTTTCAGATACAAAATTAACATAGATAAATCTGTTGCTTTTCTATACACTAATAATGAACTATCAGAAAGAGAAAGCAAGAAAACAATCTCATTTAAAATCACATCAAAAAGAATAAAATACCTAGGAATAAACTTAACCAAGGAGGTGAAAGACCTATACTCTGAAAACTATGAAACATTGATAAAGGAAATTGAAGATGTTGCAAAGAAATGGAAAGATATTCTATTTGCTTGGATTGGAGGAATTAATATTATTAAAATGTCTATACTACCCAAAGCAATCTACAGATTTAATGCAATCAATACTCACGACATTTTTCATAGAACTAGAACAAATAATCCTAAAATTTATATGAAACCACAAAAGACCCTGAATTGCCAAAGCAATCTTGAGAATAAAGAACAAAGCTGGAAATATCATGCTCCCTGACTTCAGACTACATGTTACAAAGCTGCGTAATCAAAACAGCATGATACTAGCACAAAAACAGATACATAGATCAATGGAACAGAATAGAGAGCCCAGAAATAAACCCACACACTGATGGTCAATTAATCTACAACAATGGAGGCAAGAATATACAGTGGATAAAAGACAGTCTCTTTAATAAGTGGTGCTGGGGAAACTAAACAGCTACATGCAAAAGAATGAGATTAGAACATTTCCTCACACCATATACAAAAATAAAATCAAAATGGATTAAAGACCTAAATGTATGACCTGAAACCATAAAACTCCTGGAAGAGAACATAGGTAGAACACTCTTTGACATAAATCATAGCAATATTTTTTTGGATCTGTCTCCAAAGGCAAAGGAAACAAAAGCAAAAATAAACAAATTGGGACCTAATTAAACTTAAAAACTTTTACACAGAAAAGGAAACCATCAACAATAGAAAAAGACAACTTACTGAATGAGAGAAAATATTTGGAAATGATATGATCAATACGAGGTTAATATCCAAAATATATAAACAGCTGATATAATTCAACATCAAAATAATCTGATAATAAATGGGCAGAAGACCTGAATATACATTTTTCCAAAGAAGACATACAGATGGCCAACAGGCACATGAAAAGATGCTCAACATCACTAATCATCAGAGAAATGCAAATCAAAACTACAATGAGATATCACCTCACACCTGTTCGAATGGCCATCATCAAAAAGTCCACAAATAACAAAAGTTGGTGAGGATGTGGAGAAAAGGGAACTCTTGTGCACTGTTGGTGGGAATGTAAACTGGTGCAGCCACTATGGAAAACAGTATGGAGGTTCCTGAAAAAACTAAAAATAGAACTACCGCATGATCCAGCAGTCCCACTCCTGGGTATATATCCAAAGAAAATAAAACACTGTTTTGAAAAAATTCACACAGCCTAATGTTCATAGCAGCATTATTTACAATATCCAAGATACGGAAGCAACTTAAGTGTCCATCAACAGATGAATGGATCAAGAAGATGTGGTATGTATATATAATGGAATACTACTTAGCCATGAAAAGAATGAAAGTCTGCCATTTACATCAATGTAGATGGACGTAGAGAGTACTATACTTAGTGAAATAAGTCAGAGAGAGAAAGACAAATACTCTATGTTATCACTTATATGTGGAATGTAAAATATTAAGCAAAGGAATGTATATAACAAAACAGAAGCAGACTCACAGACACAGAGAAAAAAACCAATGGTTACCAGTGGGGAGGTGGAGGGGTACTGGCAAGATAGGAATATGAAATTAAGAGATACAAACTATTACGTATAAAACAGATAAGCAACAAGGATATATTGTACAGCACAGGGAAATATAGCCATTGTTTCGTAATAACTTTAAATGTAGTATAATCTACAAAAACGATGAATCACTATGTTGTACACCTGAAAATAATATAATGTTGTAAATCAACTATACTTCAATTTTAAAAAAAGAAAAGCATCAGTAGCAACACTACTCCTGAGGTCCTGTGTGCTAACATCGCCACCTATTGCTCATTCCAGGTACAAACCGTCACACCTCAAGCCAAAGACTAGACATTCTCTAGGTAAGAAACAGACTCTTGAGCCTTGGGTAATCATTAACCCCTAGCAGGATTAAAAGGTAATCAATTTCACTCCTGAAACTACAGAGTAAAGGCAGTGGGCACTCTTGCCAATGTGGACAATTAGGTGATAATTATATTTTATTGAATTTCACATATTGGAATTACATTGGCTTATCGATTTTTTTGTATGTTTTGTTCGCTGCTATATCCCCAGCATTTAGAACAGTGCCTGACACATAGTAGATGCTCAATAAATATTTATTAAATAAATGAATCAGTAAAGAAAAAGGGTAATTATTCTCATAAATTTGCCACACTACTTATTTAGCAATTTCAATTTAAAAAATTATTGTGACTTTTTTCTAGTAAATAACAATGTCCCTAGATATTGATAGAACTGGTAGAAAGAGAGGGACAGGTGACAATAAAAGGAAAGAAGGGGAAAAGAGGAGGGTTTCCAGATGCTTGCAACAGAAAATACCAGAAACATATGATAAAAATCTGGATGAAAAAGAAATAAATATGATATGGAAGGCTTACTAAGAGTAGTCCATTCTGCAGATGAGATTATGACATTCATTTCTTTTTATTTTAACAAAATTTTAAAAAGTTAAAGGTTATCTTAAAAATCGTATGTTTTGCATTTTACTGAGCAAAAACACTCAAGCTGTTACATTCACTAATTCATATATTACCCATGGCACTAACATTTTTTCACACTGGTATTTGACACAGAAATTGAAGAATATTGACCTAGCTTTAACAAATTTGGAACAAGACGTTGTTTGCTAAAAAATGATTCCATTTATCAAGAATGAAATTGGTTTTCGAGGTACGTTTCTTTTTTTAAAGACCTGACGCTCTCTTTTTTTTTCACAGTGCTAACATCCTTACTTGCATGTGTGGGGCAAGTCTCCACTGCTCCTACCCATCTTACTGGTGTGTCAAGAATGCCTGACTCTGACCCCTCTTTATCTGGGCCATTCTCAGTGTTGGATTTGCAACCTTGAGGGTTGAAGGAACATCTTCCTCTGAGACAAAGAGCAGGCTTGCTTACTGTTTGCTATAAAACAGCCAATTCCCCAAGTTTAGGATTCTTTCCCTGCAGCGGTGCCCTCATCCATTGGGGTCCATCTGCATCGCCCCCTGGGGAACTGGGACTTGGGGAACTGATGTGACATGTGACACTCTGGTTACCTCTTTTGCTTTGAGTAATAAAGTCTTTCAAAACTGAGTTAGAAGTCACATGTCTTCTGTGAGCATCCATGAACTGTGGCAAGTTAATATGTTAGCTGGAAGGTTGGGTGAAAAGTCTCAGACCCCTCACAGCTGTTGGCAGCATGGCTTCATCAAGGATGTAGACGATCACAATCAGAAAAACCCAGCGCCCTCAAGGCACAATAAAGTGAATTCTCAAAAGGAAAGTTCAGTGCTTCGGAGATAAACTGAAGATGTAAACTGAAAATACTCCTTCACTAGTGAAAACAAAACTTTCAGACTAGAAAAAAATATTTTAAGGGATTTTGAATTTATATTAATACCTTAAATCCAGTGCTTTATTATTATTTTTTTATATTGATTGATTTATTTATTTTTATTTTTGGCTGTGTTGGGTCTTTGTTGCTGCGCGCGGGCTTTCTCTAGTTGCGGCGAGCGGGGGCTACTCTTCATTGCAGTGTGCGGGCTTCTCATTGTGGTGGCTTCTCTTGTTGCGGAGCACAGGCTCTAGGCGCATGGGCTTCAGTAGTTGAGGCTCGTGGGCTCAGTAGTTGTGGCTCATGGGCTCTAGAGCGCAGGCTCTGTAGCTTTGGCGCACGGGCTTAGTTGCTCCGTGGCATGTGGGATCTTCCCAGATCAGGGCTCGAACCCGTGTGCCCTGCATTGGCAGGCGGATTCTTAACCACGCGCCACCAGGGAAGGCCCTCCAGTGCTTTATTTTAACTAGGGTTATTTATGAGTGTTATGCCCAGAATGGGGTAAAATGGTAATTTTATAAAATTTGGAGATTCTACAATATAAATCAAAGAGAAAAATGCCATTTACAAGCCTTGAGAAGAATTTCCTTCTTTAATTTAAACGGATTTATTTACTATATTATTTCATCATTTATTGCCTCTTAATAATATGGTAAATAACTCATTTCAAGAGTCATGATTTAAACATCTGCTTTCCAAACTCCAGCTTCCATTTTTGCTGAGGTAAAAGTAGCCATCATCTTTCAAAATTCAAATCAAATTCTTAGATTTGGAGTTGGAAATTATTTCCCTGATGCTTTGAAAAGGGAAAATAAATTCTAAACCTTTCTAAGTACTACTTGGTTATAAAGAATTCTATAGTATGGATAAGTCCCAACTGAACTAATTATAATTTGAATGCCATGGGCATTCAAATGATGAAACGGGATCTAGAAGTCAAGTCTTTAGGGTTAAGAAACAGGATTTGTTAGGATTTGACCTTAATTACTGTATAAGCTTGAAAAAGTAACCACTCCGTTCTTCAATTTTTTAGAAATTACTACTGCAAGAGATATCATTCTTCCTCCCTCAAGGCCCAAGAATAATGTAAGAAGAAAAATTCCCCTGGCAAGCTACCAGACAATGACAGCAGAGAAAGCAAGGGTGAGGGAGTGAGAATGAGAGAGAGAGAGAAAAATTCTCCATTTTGCAGGACTATAAAGTATAGGGCTTATGCTAGAAGCATTTTACCATAGCAACATGTTCTATAACTGTTTTCCTTAGAAACAGCATTAACTAACTGGAAGATGACCCCCTCATTTTGTAGAATGAGAGTGTAATGTAAGTTTAAAAATCTCTTATTCAAAAACAGGACTATTGAAGAGAAATTTAACCAGCACTTACCATTTACTTAGCTCAACGGCTCCAGAAATTATGTGTTTCTTCTCTTAAAACAAAGAAATCCCAAACAACCATAATTTGACAACAAATATTTCTTTGACATGTTTTTTTTTCTACCATAATTCTAGCACCTCTCTTTTGGAACTTTACTGTTCATGCTTTCCAAGTTTCCTATTAGTAAAAAATTCAAAATTAAGTAACAATTTTGATACCTACCAGGACACTGTATTCAGATTGCTGATGTTATGACTTTAAATCACAATATACCTACCCTCTGTGGGTTCCCCATTAATTTTCTGTCACAGTGCCCAGTTTTACGTCAGTGAAATTTAAGGTATTAATTCCAATGAGGCAGTTTGAAGGTGTATGTTCAATTGGGAAAGGCAGAAATTTTTTCAAACATTATCGCCATCCTCAGATACTCAAGTGATGTGAACACATGAACATTACCACGCAGTAAGAGCCACATGCTACAATCAATCTTAAATGAAAATAGAGCACTTCTCCCACTCAAGAAGGCCTGGAAACAGTCCAAAGCAAGATCTCCCTTTGGCTGATTTACAAAGTGTGTGGGGAGAAATAAATTAGGAGTTTGGGAGTAACATATACCCACTACTATATATAAAACAGATAACCAACAAGGACCTACTATACAGTACAGCACAGGTAATTATACTCAATATTTTTTAATAACCTATAAGGGAAAATAATCTGAAAAAAAAGATATATATGTATGTATAACTGAATCACTCTGCTGTACACCTGAAACTAACACAACATTGTAAATCAACTATACTCCAATTAAAAAACAAAAAGGCAAACCAAGGCAGGGCAGTCAACCAGAGCCTTATGGTTTGCATGCCAAAAGCCTGCAATATTTATGTATCTTTACCTAATAAATGAAAGAGGATTTTTAAAAAGAGAAAGATTTTTTTGGTAAAGGTTTCAAGGGTTTTTTTGGTTTTTTCAAGGGTTTTTTTTCAAATTATTTGTCAAATATATCAAGGTTATATCAATATAACCTTGATATATTTTATGATAATTCCATTCCTCCAGGAGAAACACTACCGTGTTGGCACAAATGTCCACCTCAAACAGAACAATGGGAGCTCTAAGATAAAATTCTCCTGTTTTTTGGGTTTTTTTTCAGTGACCTTTTACACGTCAAAGCACAGAATCTCTTAGTTTTGAGTACAAAATAATGGCCAGAGTAGGAATATATTTTAAAAGCTCCTTTTTGCTGCTATCAATTTTGAAACTCTAAGTGGAGTCGAGATTTCTGTGACGTGCTCCAGCCTGTTGAAGTCATGGGTCTCTGACTGGTTTGCCCTGATGACCTAAAATCACCAGCTTCACCTCACACTGACCTTGTTTGCGCTGTTAAAAAAGTCATTTGCCTTTTTTAACCAGGTTTTCCTTTCCACCATGAGCCGACCAAATTCCTCTTGAAGCCAAGTCAGTTTCTGGTTAGAGAGCTGTAGGTGTTCTTTCTCCACATCCTCCTTGGAGAGCAGAATCCCCAGTGCCTCTGTCTTCAGCTTCTGCACTGCGGAATTCCATTCCTGCAAGAGATCACGCTTCAGTTTATTTTACACATCCTCCCCTTTGGAATCTCTGGTAAGACTCAGAGGACATTTACACGTGTTGAATGTATCAGCAACCTGTCATTATTTTCAAATCATAAAGGAGTCAATGCTACATTCCAGGTTTGAGTATCGAGACATAGGTAAAAAAAGAAAGAGACACAGAAAAGAGGCTAAAAAGGGAGAGGGGACGATAGTAGAAAGGGGCAGGTCAATTGGGATACGTGATTGATGGAGGGTCTGGTTGCCCTGAATTCGGGTCACTTGCCATTTCCCTTAACAATACCTGAAAATATACCCAAAATATGGTCATCAGTGTTTTTCAATCTCTAACTCATTTTTACCTATTTTTATTCATTTAAGTATAAAAACATTTCTCTCCCACAATTTAGTCTCACTGGCAATGTGGGCAAATACGCACAAGAAAGGAAGGGAAATCTCATAGTCTATGGTTGTTTGTGCATCTGCCTACACTTAGAACTGAAATTAAGACCTGTTACTCTGCACAAAGTTAATAGCTGTTATTGTGCAGTATTCTCTCCTTCCTGACCCCAGTTTCACCTCTCAATGTTTCACTATTAATGATTTATAAACATTTCAACAAAGGAAAAGAGGTAGTTTTTTACTTTCTATTGCATGAGGGTGAAAAACAGTAAATAGAGAAGAAAGAAAATAACAAGAGTTGAAGTAAATCAAACATATTAACATTCCATTTATTTGAAGGGAAATTCAAATTTCTTGCAAGAGAACTGAAGACAGATCTAGTTTCATAAAATAATGCTTATCTCTCACACAGGAGTCTTGTTAGCAAATTTTCTGGTACCCATCTCAGCTGAGACTGAGCAGTGAGCAGATGCTGCTTGTTAAAGCATCAGAAATTTATCACCAAATTTTAAAAATCACAGTCTGACTCCATCCTGGCTTGCTCCCCAGTGCAAAATGTCCTATTATTAAGTTACGTTTGTTGCATTATATTGTATAAAATAATACAATTTTAGTGCACTTTACCGCTATCATTTCCATTCATTTATTTCACAAGACAACTAAATACTGTGTACCTGGGACCATGTTAGGATAGATGTCTTGGGGAATATAAACAAAGAATAAAATATAGTTCTTTCCTTTAACAATACATAAACTGCTATTTTACGTAATTTTATATATACTGCATTATGAAGTGTATTAAATACATGCTGTTTCTACAAACACACAAATACACGTACATACACACAAAATGGTAGCATTTCAAATCGCACTTGGTAGATGCTGAAAATAGAAACTGTACATATTATTTTACGGACTTCATAGAACCTGTTCTAGTAATTGTGTAAGAGAAAAATAGTTTGATCAATGGACGCAAGAATAAGTATGGTAAGGGGGCAAGATGGCGGAAGAGTAAGACGCGGAGATCACCTTCCTTCCCACAGATACAGTAGAAATACATCTACACGTGGAACTGCTCCTACAGAACACCCACTGAACGCTGGCAGAAGACGTCAGACCTCCCAAAAGGCAAGAAACTCCCCCCGTACTTGGGTAGGGCAAAAGAAAAAAGAAACAACAGAGACAAAAGAATAGGGACAGGACCTGCACCAGTGGGAGGAAGCCGTGAAGGAGGAAAGGTTTCCACACACCAGGAAGCCCCTTTGCGGGCGGAGACTGCGGGTGGCGGAGGGGGGAAGCTTCGGAGCCACGGAGGAGAGCACAGCCACAGGGGTGCGGAGGGCAAAGCGGAGACATTCCCGCACGGAGGATCGGTGCTGAGTAGCACTCACTGGCCCGAGAGGCTTGTCTGCTCAGCTGCCGCGGAGGGCGGGGGCTGGGAGCTGAGGCTCGGGCTTCGGTGCTAGCCGGGAGGGAGTCCGGGGAAAAGTCTGCAGCTGCCGAAGAGGCAAGAGACTTTTTCTTGCCTCTTTGTTTCGCGGCGCGCAAGGAGAGGGGATTCAGAGCGCCGCCTAAACGAGCTCCAGAGACAGGCATGAGCCGCGGCTAACAGCGCGGACCCCAGAGACGGGCAGGAGACGCTAAGGCTGCTGCTGCCGCCACCAAGAAGCCTGTGTGCGAGCACAGGTCACTCGCCACACCGCCCCTCCCGGGAGCCAGTGCAGCTCGCCACTGCCAAGGTCCCGTGATCCAGGGACAACTTCGCCGGGAGAATGCACGGCGCGCCTCAGGCTGCTGCAACGTCATGACGCCTCTGCCGCCGCAGGCTCTCCCCGCCTCCTCCGTACCGCTCTCTCCCCCCCACCTGAGTGAGCCAGAGCCCCCGAAGCAGCTGCTCCTTTAACCCCGTCCTGTCTGGGCGGGGAACAGACGCCCTCAGGCGACCTACACACAGAGGCGGGTCCAAATCCAAAGCTGAGCCCCGGGAGCTGTTCGAACAAAGAAGAGAAAGGGAAATTTCTCCCAGCAGCCTCAGGAGCAGCGGATTAAAGCTCCACAAACAACTTGATGTGCTTGCATCTGTTGAATACCTGAAGCGACAACGAATCATCCCAAATTCAAGAGGTGGACTTTGGGAGCAGGATATATTAATTTTTCCCCTTTTCCTTTTTTTGTGAGTGTATATGTGTATGCTTCTGGGTGAGATTTTGTCTGTATAGCTTTGCTTTCACCATTAGTCCTAGGGTTAGGTCCGTTTTCTTTGTTTGTTTTTTTTAACTTAAAAAAATTTTTTTTCCTAATAAATGTTTTCTTAATAATCTTTTCCTTATTTTCTATTTTTTAGAAATTAAAAAAAAATTTTTAATAAGTTTTTTCATATTTTTTATTTAAAAAATTAAATTTTTTTCTTCTTAATAAATTTTTTTCTTAATAATTTTTTTCTTATTCTTTATTATAAAAAATTAATAAATCTATTTTTTAAAATTAAAAAAAAATTTTTTCTGAATACATTTACTCTTAATAATTTTTTTCTTATTTTTTATTATAATAGATTTATTTTATTTTATCCTCTTTCTTTCTTTCTATTTTTTTCTCCCTTTTATTCTGAGTCATGTGGATGAAAGACTCTTGGTGCTCCAGCCAGGCATCAGGGCTGTGCCTCTGAGGTGGGAGAGCCAACTTCAGGACACTGGTCCACAAGAGACCTCCCAGCTCCACGTAATACCAAACGGCAAAAATCTCTCAGAGATCTCCATCTCAACATCAAGACCCAGCTTCACTCAACGACCAGCAAGCTACAGTGCTGGACACCCTATGCCAAACAACTAGCAAGACAGGAACACAGCCCCATCCATTAGCAGAGAGGCTGCCTAAAATCATAAAAAGGCCACAGACACCCCAAAATACACCACCAGACGTGGACGTGCCCACCAGAAAGACAAGATCCAGCCTCATCCACCAGAACACAGGCACTAGTTCCCTCCACCAGGAAGCCTACACAACCCACTGAACCAACCTTACACATTGGGGACAGATACCAAAAACAACGGGAACTACGAACCTGCAGCCAGTGAAAAGGAGACCCCAAACACAGTAAGATAAGAGACGACAGAAAAACACACAGCAGATGAAGGAGCAGGGTCAAAAAACACCAGACCTAACAAATGAAGAGGAAATAGGTAGCCTACCTGAAAAAGAATTCAGAATAATGATAGTATGGATGATCCAAAATCTTGGAAATAGAATAGACAAAATGCAAGAAACATTTAACAAGGACGTAGAAGAACTAAAGAGGAACCAAGCAACGATGAAAAACACAATAAATGAAATTAAAAATACTCTAGATGGGATCAATAGCAGAATAACTGAGGCAGAAGAACGGATAAGTGACCTGGAAGATAAAATGGTGGAAATAACTACTGCAGAGCAGGAGAAAGAAAAAAGAATGAAAAGAACTGAGGACAGTCTCAGAGACCTCTGGGACAACATTAAACACACCAACATTCGAATTATAGGGGTCCCAGAAGAAGAAGAGAAAAAGAAAGGGACTGAGAAAATATTTGAAGAGATTATAGTTGAAAACTTCCCTAATATGGGAAAGGAAATAGTTAATCAAGTCCTGGAAGCACAGAGAGTCCCATACAGGATAAATCCAAGGAGAAACACGCTAAGACACATATTAATCAAACTGTCAAAAATTAAATATAAAGAAAACATATTAAAAGCAGCAAGGGAAAAACAACAAATAACACACAAGGGAATCCCCATAAGGTTAACAGCTGATCTTTCAGCAGAAACTCTGCAAGCCAGAAGGGAGTAGCAGGATATACTTAAAGTGATGAAGGAGAAAAACCTACAACCAAGGTTACTCTACCCAGCAAGGATCTCATTCAGATTTGATGGAGAAATTAAAACCTTTACAGACAAGCAAAAGCTGAGAGAGTTCAGCACCACCAAACCAGCTTTACAACAAATGCTAAAGGAACTTCTCTAGCCAAGAAACACAAGAGAAGGAAAACACCTACAATAAAAAACCCAAAATATTTAAGAAAATGGGAATAGGAACATACATATCGATAATCACCTTAAATGTAAATGGATTAAATGCTCCCACCAAAAGACATAGACTGGCTGAATGGATACAAAAACAAGACCCATATATATTCTGTCTACAAGAGACCCACTTCAGACCTAGAGACACATACAGACTGAAAGTGAGGGGATGGAAAAAGATATTCCATGCAAATGGAAATCAAAAGAAAGCTGGAGTACCAATTCTCATATCAGACAAAATAGACTTTAAAATAAAGACTATTACAAGAGACAAAGAAGGACACTATATAATGATCAAGGGATCGATCCAAGAGGAAGGTATAACAATTGTAAATATTTATGCACCCAACATAGGAGCACCTCAATACATAAGGCAAATACTAACAGCCATAAAAGGGGAAATCGACAGTAACACAATCATAGCAGGGGACTTTAACACCCCACTTTCTCCAATGGACAGATCATCCGAAATGAAAATGAATAAGGAAACACAAGCTTTAAATGATACATTAAATAAGATGGACTTAATTGATATTTATAGGACATTCCACCCCAAAACAACAGAATACACATTTTTCTCAAGTGCTCATGGAACATTCTCCAGGATAGATCATATCTTGGGTCACAAATCAAGCCTTGGTAAATTTAAGGAAATTGAGATCGTATCAAGTATCTTTTCCGACCACAACGCTATGAGACTACATATCAATTACAGGAAAAGATCTGTAAAAAATACAAACACATGGAGGCTACACAATACACTACTTAATAACGAAGTGATCACTGAAGAAATCAAAGGGGAAATCAAAAAATACCTAGAAACAAATGACAATGGAGATACGACTACCCATAACCTATGGGATGCAGCAAAAGCAGTTCTAAGAGGGAAGTTTATAGCAATACAAGCCTACATCAAGAAACAGGAAACATCTCGAATAAACAACCTAAGCTTGCACCTAAAGCAATTAGAGAAAGAAGAGCAAAAAAACCCCAAAGCTAGCAGAAGGAAAGAAATCATAAAGATCAGATCAGAAATAAATGAAAAAGAAATGAAGGAAACAATAGCAAAAATCAATGAAACTAAAAGCTGGTTCTTCGAGAAGATAAACAAAATTGATAAACCATTAGCCAGACTCATCAAGAAAAAAAGGGAGAAGACTCAAATCAATAGAATTAGAAATGAAAAAGGAGAAGTAACCACTGACACTGCAGAAATACAAACGATCATGAGAGATTACTACAAGCAACTCTATGCCAAGAAAATGGACAACCTGGAAGAAATGGACAGATTCTTAGAAATGCACAACCTACCGAGACTGACCCAGGAAGAAATAGAAAATATGAACAGACCAATCACAAGCACTGAAATTGAAACTGTGATTAAAAATCTTGCAACAAACAAAAGCCCAGGACCAGATGGCTTCACAGGCGAATTCTATCAAACATTTAGAGAAGAGCTAACACCTATCCTTCTCAAACTCTTCCAAAATATTGCAGAGGGAGGAACACTCCCCAACTCATTCTACGAGGCCACCATCACCCTGATACCAAAACCAGACAAAGATGTCACAAAGAAAGAAAACTACAGGCCAATATCACTGATGAACATAGATGCAAAAATCCTCAACAAAATACTAGCAAACAGAATCCAACAGCACATTAAAAGGATTATACACCATGATCAAGTGGGGTTTATTCCAGGAATGCAAGGATTCTTCAATATATGCGAATCAATCAACGTGGTACATCATATTAACAAACTGAAGGAGAAAAATCATATGATCATCTCAATAGATGCAGAGAAAGCTTTTGACAAAATTCAACACCCATTTATGATAAAAGCCCTGCAGAAAGTAGGCATAGAGGGAACTTTCCTCAACATAATAAAGGCCATATATGACAAACCCACAGCCAACATTGTCCTCAATGGTGAAAAACTGAAACCATTTCCACTAAGATCAGGAACAAGACAAGGTTGCCCACTCTCACCACTATTATTCAACATAGTTTTGGAAGTGTTAGCCACAGCAATCAGATAAGACAAAGAAATAAAAGGAATCCAAATAGGAAAAGAAGAAGTAAAGCTGTCACTGTTTGCAGATGACATGATACTATACATAGAGAATCCTAAAACTGCCACCAGAAAACTACTAGAGCTAATCAATGAATTTGGTAAAGTAGCAGGATACAAAATTAATGCACAGAAATCTCTTGCATTCCTATATACTAATGATGAAAAATCTGAAAGTGAAATTAAGAAAACACTTCCGTTTACCACTGCAACAAAAAGAATAAAATATCTAGGAATAAACCTACCTAAGGAGACAAAAGACCTGTATGCAGAAAATTATAGGACACTGATGAAAGAAATTAAAGATGATACAAATAGATGGAGAGATATACCATGTTCTTGGATTGGAAGAATCAACATTGTGAAAATGACTCTACTACCCAAAGCAATCTACAGATTCAATGCAATCCCTATCAAACTACCACTGGCATTTTTCACAGAACTAGAACAAAAAATTTCACAATTTGTATGGAGACACTAAAGACCCCGAATAGCCAAAGCAATCTTGAGAACGAAAAATGGAGCTGGAGGAATCAGGCTCCCTGACTTCAGACTATATTACAAAGCTACAGTAATCAAGACAGTTTGGTACTGGCACAAAAACAGAAATATAGATCAATGGTACAGGATAGAAAGCCCAGAGATAAACGCACACACATATGGTCACCTTATCTTTGATAAAGGAGGCAAGCATATACAGTGGAGAAAAGACAGCCTCTTCAATAAGTGGTGCTGGGAAAATTGGACAGGTACAAGTAAAAGTATGAAATTAGAACACTCCCTAACACCATACACAAAAATAAACTCAAAATGGATTAAAGACCTAAGTGTAAAGCCAGACACTATCAAACTCTTAGAGGAAAACATAGGCAGAACACTCTATGACATAAATCACAGCAAGATCCTTTTTGACCCAGCTCCTAGAGAAATGGAAATAAAAACACAAATAAACAAATGGGACCTAATGAAACTTAAAAGCTTTTGCACAGCAAAGGAAACCATAAACAAGACCAAAAGACAACCCTCAGAATGGGAGAAAATATTTGCAAATGAAGCAACTGACAAAGGATTAATCTCCAAGATTTACAAGCAGCTCATGCAGCTCAATAACAAAAAAACAAACAACCCAATCCAAAAATGGGCAGAAGACCTAAATAGACATTTCTCCAAAGAAGATATACAGATGGCCAACAGACACATGAAAGAATGCTCAACATCATTAATCATTAGAGAAATGCAAATCAAAACCACAATGAGGTATCATCTCACACCAGTCAGAATGGCCATCATCAAAAAATCTAGAAACAATAAATGCTGGTGAGGGTGTGGAGAAAAGGGAACACTCTTGCACTGTTGGTGGGAATGTAAATTGATACAGCCACTATGGAGAACAGTATGGAGGTTCCTTAAAAAACTACAAATAGAACTACCATACGACCCAGCAATCCCACTACTGGGCATATACCCTGAGAAAACCATAATTCAAAAAAAGTCATGTACCAAAATGTTCATTGCAGCTCTATTTACAATAGCCAGGACATGGAAGCAACCTAAGTGTCCATCATCGGATGAATGGATAAAGAAGATTTGGCACATATATACAATGGAATATTACTCAGCCATAAAAAGAAATGAAATGGAGGTATTTGTAATGAGGTGGATGGAGTTAGAGTCTGTCATACAGAGTGAAGTAAGTCAGAAAGAGAAAAACAAATACAGTATGCTAACACATATATATGGAATCTAAGGAAAAAAAAAAAAAGGTCATGAAGAACCTAGTGGCAAGATGGGAATAAAGACACAGACCTACTAGAGAATGGACTTGAGGATATGGGGAGGGGGAAGGGTGAGATGTGACAGGGTGAGAGAGTGTCATGGACATATATACACTACCAAATGTAAAATAGATAGCTAGTGGGAAGCAGCCGCATAGCACGGGGAGATCAGCTGGGTGCTTTGTGACCACCTAGAGGGGTGGGGTAGGGAGGGTGGGAGGGAGCGAGATGCAAGAGGGAAGAGATATGGGAACATATGTATATGTATAACTGATTCACTTTGTTATAAAGCAGAAACTAACACACCATTGTAAAGCAATTATACTTCAATAAAGATGTTAAAAAAAAAAAGAAAAAAAAAAAAAGAATAAGTATGGTAGATTAAGGCATTGGCATTTTTTTGAGCACCAATTACGAGCTTATGTTTTGTATGTATAACCCTCACAAACTTAGGTTAGATGTTATTGTTTTCCTAGTATTTACACAGGCTCAGAGGGGTATGTTATTCAAGGTTACATATCCAAGAAGTGGCAGAGCTAGGACTATTCGCAGGTTTGTATACAATGCTACATTCCAGGGAACTGAGGGTACAGAGACTCCAGAATCTCCAAATTTCTCAGTGAGTGCAAAAGCAATACTCTTAGGCATGAAGATGGGCTACGTGAGTTCTCAAGATCCTTCATTTCTTAAACAGCTATTTGTCCCCATTTAAGGACTGCTAATATGTGCCATGACATTATTTTGTAAAGCACTGTAAATATCCCTCCCACTTAAAAACCACTACTTTAACCTTATCGGGAAAAAGCAAATATTTCTAAAGCAGTTAGCATAATTTCTGGCATACATAATAGGCACTCACTAAATATTAGTCCCACTTTTCTTCCCGTCAGTTTTATCATGGTTCATTAGTGTCCCCAAATTTGTTCATTATTTATGGGAATTCCTGTTTCCCAGTTCTAAAATAACAATAGTGGAAGCCTTCTCCAAATGTACTGGTCAGTGTTATGTACTGATCAATAATATGAGATAAGCAAAATAAAGCAGGTTTCTTTACTGTAGTACTTCTTAGAATTTTTACTGTGTTAACATGCACTGAGACTCCTAGAGGAAAACGTGGTGTGAAACGTTTTGGACAAACTCCTTTGACCAAGAAACCATTTGTTTGCTAATCATCTCAGGGGACCAATGCTCCCGTTGGAACAATGCTGAGAAACACTACAGTTGTGGCTAAAAGGACCTGAACCAGCTACGGGTTCATTTGCTTTCACAAGTCTTTGTTTCTTTTTTTTGTTTTGTCCCAATCCCTCCAGCTACCCAGTTAGTCCATTTCCTGTCTTTTGAATCCATTCTCTCAATTTCTGTCTGTTAAGATCTGTGGGGCATTAATCCTCAATGAACTCAAGTAAGAAATGCTCAATAAAAAATGAATAACAAACAAACATAGGACAATAGAGAATATAAATCGGTGAAATCACTTTTATATTCCTTGTGCTAGAGCATTAGATCATTCCTTTCTTTTTTAATTCAATTTAACTGCTTTACTCCATAATATGAATGTACCGCGACTTCTTTATCCATTCTCTTGCTATTTAATTTTTCAGCTAGTATTTTGCTGTTACAGAAAAGATTTTGTTAAACATCAAAAAAAAAAAAAAAAAGAAATGCTCAATATGTGAAGACATAGAGTAAAGCAGGTAATTCTTTCAAAAAATTGGCATTGACCAGAATCTTCTGTGCTCGTTAGAGGAAGAACACTTAACAAATATGGAGAAGCTAGGGGAGGCCCAGAGACCTGGGGGAAGGAAAGTGGAGAGGAGGTTAGGATATGGAGAGATAGGTTACAGCCATTACGTGCTCAGTCTGGACAAAACTAAACTCTACGGTGTTGGTTTCTTAACTGTCTGCAAGAACGTAAGGGTTGATTCTTCTTCCTGTATACTAGCACTGTGCTAAATGCTTTACGTATAGTATCTCACTTAATCTTCACCACACCCCTACAAGGTAGGAACTATTATTATCCTCATTTTACAGATGGGGTAACTGAGGCTCAGAAGGGTTAAGAACTTTCCCAAGGTCTCAACACTAGTAGGTGAAAGAGCCAGAACTCAAATTCAGGTAGTTTGACTCTAGAACCTGCTTTCTCAACCAGTATCCTGGCCTCAGCTCTGCAGAGAGGTGATAAACAGTACTTTTTACACCACAGAAAGATTAAACACATTAACTTAGAATTACAGAGGTGAAACTTCCATAAGGTCTGGATAAGACCTGAAACTGATAAAAGTCCTTATATGACCCTGGGATTTTCTGATTTGAAATTAGAAGCCTTATTATTTCTAAATAAACACAATGCCTTACATATATAACGGAGAATTTACAGCCAAACTCAAGCTATATTTTGCTTAGCAACTGGACCAAAATAATAAAGTTCTTCTCTATGAATAAGAAGAGAAATCCTTGTTCTCTAACAGAGTTCATAAATCTGCCTTTAGTATAAATTTTGCAAACAACATTAAAGAGAGACTTCTGGAGTAGAGCCAAGTCTTTGAAAACCCACTGTAACCTTGTGCTTCATAATGTGTTATATAAAGTGGGCTGTGACCTTCCAAGGAAACTGTAAAGGACTATTTTGTGCCTCCTATCTTTTCTTATTCTCCATCCCCAGTCTTTTTAATTACATTTTCACATGAACTCTGTGGGCAGTAAATGAAGTTGGGTCCACTCAATACTTCTATGCAATCTTCTCAGAAAATTGGTTCTGTTTTCTTTGGGCAATCTATAGGCAGTTTCTGATGCGCTTCCATACTGTTCTGATGATGTTATTTCCCCAGCCGTTTTTCTTAGGGGATGCTTCGCCTATTTTACTTTTGAGACAAAACTTTCCAGAGTCATCTGAATCCAGCGTGCTATTTTAAAAACTTAGCTGTCCCTGTTGTCCAGGCTGGAGGAGCCCAACAGAGAAAATCTTGGTCCTTTTTCTCTAAGCCATTGCTGCCTGCCTGCTAAGTATTAAACCTCTGACTGGGTTTCAGTCACTTTGCAATAAAGTATTTCCAGTACTTGTCTCCACCAGCAGAAAGCCAAAGTCTGCCACTTCCTTGTCTTTTCAGCTTGACAGATGGACCTGTGTATCTCTGAGCCAATAAAGAAGTGGGGCACTGTGTGTTCCTGGGCTCAGGGTGTGTCCACAGGTCACTCCATTACTTTCCTTCTTCACTCACAGTAGTAACCCTTTTAAACTGTGCCTTTCAGTATTCCATTTGCTGAGGAAATGGAGCTTCTCTTGCATCCCTTGATTGTAAGGGTACTTTTAAGAGGATTAGCACTGATAGACAAGAAGGCGAAAATGGTTTCTTCTCCCCCCACCCGTTTTTTTTTTTAACAGTCCCAGGTTAGCTTTTCAAATAAAATTATGGATTGGTATAAAAATTATCCAGCCACTCAATTTAAAAAGTAAAAACATATTAGCGGGCTTCCCTGGTGGCACAGTGGTTGAGAGTCTGCCTGCCAATGCAGGGGACACGGGTTCGAGCCCTGGTCTGGGAAGATCCCACATGCCGCGGAGCAACTGGGTCCGTGAGCCACAGCTGCTGAGCCTGCGCATCTGGAGCCTGTGCTCCGCAACAAGAGAGGCCACGATAGTGAGAGGCCCGCGCACCGCGATGAAGAGTGGCCCCCGCTTGCCACAACTAGAGAAAGCTCTCGCACAGAAACGAAGACCCAACACAGCCGAAAATAAATAAATAAATTTAAAAAAAAAAAAAATTAGCTACTCCAATGGAAAAGAAACAAAATACTCCCAATATGTTTAGTAAGCTTTTATTCACTTGCAAACTTCCCTGATGAAGTGGATGGGGTGGGTTTAAATGACCCAGTACCACGTGGTAAATTATTTTCCTTATAAATTTGACTTCAGAATATAATTTTTAAGTGGGAGAAGATGGACAAGAAACAATAGGGAACTTTTTTTTTTAAATTAATTAATTTATTTTATTTATTTATTTTTGGCTGTGTTGGGTCTTCGTTTCTGTGCGAGGGCTTTCTCTAGTTGCGGCAAGCGGGGGCCACTCTTCATCACGGTGCACGGGCCTCTCACTGTCGCGGCCTCTCTTGTTGTGGAGCACAAGATCCAGACGCGCAGGCTCAGTAGTTGTGGCTCACGGGCCTAGCTGCTCCGTGGCATGTGGGATCCTCCCAGACCAGGGCTCGAACCCGTGTCTCCTGCATTGGCAGGCAGATTCTCAATCACTGCGCCACTAGGGAAGCCCCAGGGAACATATTTATAAACTGCTAAGAAGCTATCAGTTGTGAAGATGACTGGCCCAAATCACATGTGGCAGAAGCATGTGTCCGGCTCATGTGTAGGCCCCGTGCCATGGCCGCTTCGGAGGACATCTCAGTAGATACAGCTCATTTCTCGTTCAGTCTTTTAAGTCTACAGTCCCATTTGGTTCAGCACCGAGGAGAATTAACTCACTGACAACAAATCATAGAATTTTACGTGACTGCATTAACAGATGGGACAAACAAAATAAACCTGGTGATTTTAATCAGAGAATATTTGAAAGTCTGCTTTGAGCAGAAATTTTTTGAGAAGAAATGTTTACGCTTTTGGAGAGTGGCAGTGAGCTCTTGAAAAGCTGAAAGTCTCTGATCATGCCGAGCTGGATGGCCAGCTGGGCCACAGTTACTTCTCATGCTCCTTTCCCAGGCATTTCTCGCCGACATACACAAAAGCAAGGGTCATCTCACTCTTGGATGAGTACTGAGCTCAGTGTCCACAGGCCATCTGAACTCTGCCCTCACTGTGGCATATTTCAGCAGAGACACAGACAGACTGCAAACAGGGAAGAACTGTGATTCTGTGTATCACCTAGAGATGAAAGAATTGTGGTGTTTCACCTCCCGGCCGTAAGGCAGAAATCATAGCTACTGAATCAAGGAGAGCCTGTGGGCAAGAGCAGAGAAATGGAAGTACACTTTTTACTCCAAACTTAGTAAGTGGCCTCCGGCAGGGCATTTTGTTTTCCTGAGCCTTACTTCTCTGCAGTGCAGAAAGAGCCACCACCATTTCACATATGCTTCGGCTTCTCTAGTGAATCAGATGTAAATTCAACGGTGAATTGGCTGTGCTTCAAATTCCTGGATTTAAGGCCCTACTAAAATTTGGATTTTTAGCTATATTTTCCACAAGTACCCTACTGGATTTGGGACTGACAGTTTATTTACAGCAGAAATGACAGATGTCACCAAAGCAATCTTTGAATAATAGTTGCTGCTTTCTTTTTTCTCAGTCCATGCAAATATTCCAAAAGATGCAGGAAAAAACAGGGCTTGGAAGCTTCTTGTTTCCTTTATTCTGTTCAGTGCTTGGCCACCAAGTGCAGCCTGTGGGCCAGCCACACAGAGCAGGGTGCTTGCTGCTAATACTGAAGCAAAAGGACGTGTGGCAGAATAAATTTTTTAAATCAAATAAAATCATAACAAATTACACTCATAAGCAAGTCTTCAAAATAACGTTTGGAGCAGAAATACATTTATTTCTTCTTCCTTGGTTCAACATAGTTTTTAGATCAAAATTTAATTACACAGGAAGTCGGGAAGAAATTGTCCCAAGATTTGTGTTTTCTGAGAATCATTATTTTTTCTTTAGTGTCTTGTCCTTGTTTTTCTTAGATTTTTGTTCCTCTTGATCACATTTTCTTCAAGTTGATTAGGTAAGGAGTAGAGCCAGATCGGGGGCTATTGATGTTTCCAATTTTTAAAGCAAAATTAATAAAGTCTAGCTGGCCAAATTATTTTCATCTAACACAATTTGCCTACAATCAGAGTGTGCCACTGGCCGACGAGGTGATTGCAGTTTATATTAATGTCTTCAAAAGACTTACTTTTTAATTTTCTAGAGAATCTGTTGGAGATATCTTCAGGATCTCAACATGTAATTCAACCATGGGGAGAATTACTAGGTTTTGATGTTCACTTCTTATGAAGATTTCCCTAAATCAAGCAGATTAAGTTGGGAAGGGGGTATCCATATATTTTACCCACAAGGAACATCAGATATAGATTAGAACAATGACTTTTAGTTGTTATGTACAAGATCAATGTAAGAAAACCAGTAACATTCCTAGATAGCAACAATAGCCAATTATCTTTTCTAATAAAGATCCCATTTATAAGAGCAATAAACATTATGAGGCAGTTATTTGTTCAACCATGTATTTGGCAGGTTTAGTCTATGCCAAGCATTCTTCTAGATACGCCATCTAGGCCAGTGAATTTAGCTCCAGTGTTAGTGATGGTGGTGGTCCACCATGTATTTTATTTTGTTTATAACCAATAAACATGGTAAATCAGTACATTGTCTGGTTAGTTTGAAGATGACCACACTGTAGAACAGAGACAAGTAGAGCAGGTTAAGGGACTCTCAGGTGCCACGCAGGGTGGGAGTTGTGTGCAGTATTAAATATGGTGGTCAGGGTAGGCTTTTTGAGTAGTGAGATTTGAGCAAAGATGGGCAGGAAGTAAGGGGATGAGCCAAGAGGATCTCTGGAGAAAGAATTTTCCAGGTTGAGGGCACAGCTAGAATAAAGGCTCCCAGGTGGGAGTTTTCCTGCTGGGGTGGAGGAACAGCAAGGACACAGCGCGGTAGAGCTGAGTGTCCCACGGAGGAAGCAGGAGGAGAAGCAGTAAGAGGGGCACGGCGGGGCCAGAGTGGGAGGATCCAGAGGCAGGGCCTTGTAAACACTGAAGTCTTTTATTCTGAGAGAAGTGTGAAGCTGTTGGAAGGTCTGGGGCATAGGGTCTGACATAACTTTAAAAAAAAACAAAAATAAAAGCACAGGGCTGTCGTTTGAGAATACTTTGCTGGTGGAGGGGTGCAGGGATGCATGCACAGTGATTCCTGAGGAAGCTACTGCAATTAGCCAGGAAAGATGGAGGTAGGTCATTCCCTAGGACAGCAGTGGAGATCATGAGAAATGATAGGATATTCTGGATCTACTTAGATGACACAGCCCAGGTGATTTCCTATGAGTAAGAGGAAGAAGAATCAAGACTCTTTTGACCTGAGTAACTGGATGGATTGAGTTGCCCTTAACTGAGATATGAAGAACTAGGCAGAAGAGATTTTGAGTGGGAAGAAGAAGAATTCAGTTTCTGATATCCTCTTGAGCCTGTCTCTCTGGAAAGGCTGTGCTTAAGCTCCTGAAGTCAGTACCCACCACCCACTTCTACACACAAACACACACACACACACACACACACACACACACTCACAAACTCACATTCCATTAGCAAATACTCTCACAGATTCCTCCCAAATATGCCCTAAGCCTTTTAGACTGGTACAGTCTATTTAAAGGACTATGAAGAATAAAGGCTTCAAGTTGCCTATAAGGAAAATAAGATCCCAAACCTAAAGTAGCAAGAAGAAATTAAATACCCAGCAGTTTCAAATACATTTTCAAATGCACAGACATGCGTGTAACATACACAGCCAGTGGTTCTTTTCGTTTCTGGAATGCAGAAGCAGAATGACTACAAAAGCCAGCTACCATGAGGTGATGCTGCACCTCAATCCCAGGTAGTAGGAATGTCTCAAAGAAATGGTGTGAAGCCAGTAACATATTCAACACACTCAGTTTTCAAAGGTACTGCATAGTGATAGGTAAGAAGTGACAGTACTTTTCAAAATGTGAGGGTTCGGGTAAAACATACTGGTGACATCAATTTTCCTTTACTGTTTCTTGTGATAATTCATACAAAGTGAGAGGTGTCTAACCCTTTCTGATTACTCCCTAAAAGCCCCCTTGTGAGCAGTTCCTTTATGTCTTTCTCAGTCTGGGTTCTCAGGGGCTTACTGAATATGTGAAGAAAAAACTTTAAGTCTCTTTATCACTTAGATGTGGAGTAAAAAAGTCAAACTCATAGAAACAGAGTAGAAAAGTGATTGCCAGGGGCTGGGGGGTGGAGGAAATAAGGAGACATTGGTAGGAGAGTACAAACTTTCATCTATAAGATGAATAAGTTCTGAGGATCTAATGTAAAACGTGGTGATTAGAGTTAACGCTGTACTATATAATTGAAATTTCTAAGGGAATACACTGTACTATATAACTGAAATTTACATATCCACAAAGATAAATATGTGAGGTGATAGATGTGTTAATTAACTAGATGGAGGGGAATCCTTTCACAACATATACGTATATGAGATCATTACGATAAACACTCCAAATAGCTTACAATTTTGTGTCAATTATACCTCAATAAAACTGAAAAAAGAAAAAGTTTAAATCTCTGGATTCATGATGCAGGGAATCCCTGTATACAACTACCAGGTTTACAAAGAATCCAAACAGCCTGCATCATCCTTTCTGTGCCTGTACTCCCCATCAACACCCTGTTACCATCATGGGAGTGTGCAAGTGTGCAGCTTCAGAAGAGAAAGTACTGTGGTGCTTTGTCCTTAACAGTAGGTGCAACTCAGAGGCAGTGTTGGCTTTGGCCACTCTGCAGATCACTTTACTTTTCAACATTACCTGAAATTGCTTTCTTGTGTTTGGGTTAATAAAACGTTCACTTCCAAAAATCGGCGGTGGGGTGGTGGAAAAGAAAAGAGAAAAGAAAAACAAAAGTCAAGGATGGTTAAGAAGTTGGCAGACATTCACACATTAGTGTGAATAGATTGCTTTCCTCTTAACACTCGAGAACTGCAGCATTGCGTCCACCATCATGAAGTTTTGCCCATTATTTCTCTGTTGCCTCAGAATCGGGAGAGTTCCCATAGAACTGTGTTTAGTTTGTAGTCTCAATGATGATCATGCAGTAGATAGACAGACTCATGACTTTCTAGCCAAACTGAATGTCACTTATGAGCAGCAATTTAGAAGTCCAGCCAGGACTGACTCAGGGTAACATTTTGCTGCCAGGTTCCTGTCCAATGGAGTCATCCACTGACCCAACTAACACTAGCTGCGTTTAACTCATGTCCCAGACCCATCTACTGGGTGTTACAGGGAATCCAGAAATGAATACATCATGGCCCTTGTTTTTGAGAATCTCACAGCTGTGGGGAAATCAGACATGTGAACGACTGAAATGCCAGGAAGGCATTAATTGCTTTAATTGAGCAATAAGCAACACTCTAAGAAGGGAAAGACAAGTACTGGAGAGATCAACAACCATTTCAGAGAAGGAATCTGGACCAACGCTGAGCCTATAGGTCATCAACTAAAATCACTCCCTAGGCTGAAGTGGATACATAGAGCTTTAGACAGACCCTCTCTGCCCAATGTACTGACCTCAAAATATTATCCAGACATCCTGAATGTGGGTGCTTTGCCTTGCTTCTTAGCCAGTTTCTGTCAGGTCCAATCTTGAACTACATACCAAATTCTGTCCACGGCTTCTGTTTCTGCTTAGATTTTCTGCCTCAGTTGCTAACCCTTTGCCCTGACTTCTACTCCTCCTCCTCTTTGGTAACCAAATTGTGACCTCAGGCTTGCCTGCTTTTTAGCTTTATTCTTCCCATGTCAACTTTAAGATTATAATTAGCAACTAACTTTGAAAAAGAAGAGGAAGAAAATAGGGGAAAAGAGATTCTCTGTGAGGGGTCCAACTAACTCAAGTCTCAGAGGTGAGAAAGTCTGTGGTACGCATGGGAGTGATAAGCAGACCAAGAAAGCTTAGATTCACAGAGACGTACAGGCTAGGGGGCAGGCAAAGGGCAGGTCATGGGGGGCTTTAATAAAAGTCACAGGAGTCTGTATTTTATTTTGTATCCAAAGGGCATTTTAGGAGATGCTTGAGAAAAAACTGGCCTAGTCTCAGCTTGTCCAAAGGTAACTTTGATGACGTCACAAATGATTAACTGCAAAACAGAAAGACTGGAGGTCCAGACGCCAGTTAGGCATGGGGCAGGATAATTTATTGTGTTCTTCCTATATTGTCCCATCTGCCCTGTTTCAAGAAGAAAGTCAATTATTTTCTATGCCCCTCTTGCCTTAGTGAAGTTTATATTAAGACCAAAAGCAGAACTTATCTGCAAGTCATTTTCCCTCCTGCCTTTTGCAAAAAGACTAAGTCCAATAAAGACATTATGAGAGATGTGGTAAAGGATAAGGAGATAAAGGTGAGGGCCATACAGAGACAGGGAGATCTGGCTGGTGCCGGAGAGAAGGCTGGATGTGAGGTGAGGCATGTGGAGGAGATGCAGGGTCCTCTCAGGGCAGTGCCATGAAGACATGCACGGCTTCCCTGGGGACGGCTGTGTATTCCCTCCAGGGAGACTGGGAGTCAGACCAGCCTGGCACCTCAAACAGGCACAGAAGCAGCAGAGACACTGAAACTGCGGCCTCCATACAGGCTGAGACAATGATTGCCTCAGAGGGAAGCTGAGTGAACTGATGACCACAGTGGCTTCCCCAGTGCTGTGGTGCTGTGTGGACCCAGGAACATTTACAGAACCCTGGAAAGGGGCTTCAACAATGACAGACTGAATGTGTCACCAGTCATACGATGGGAGCTCAGAATCAGGCTTATGTTGACTAAAAAACCATTTTTTAAACAAGCCAGCAATATTTCATACACATATTGTAGTTTGTAGGCTCAGATTCATAGTACTACATAATGTAATTGTAGTAGACCTAGTGAAAGATTCTGAGAAACTAAAGTAGGGCCTGGGAGGAGAAGGCAAGAAGGAGATAGAGGTAAGAACTGACTAAATTTGAGAGATGATCTGAAGTGAGGGGAGAGGAAGAATAATGTGACTTTGAGGTCTCTAATCTGGGTGACTGAAGGGCTGCAATTTCTTTAGCCAAGAAAGAAAAATGGGGGAAGGCTTGGAGGAGAAAATAATAATTTTAGTTGAGTTAAAGTGCTGGTAAGAAATCTATAAGTCAATCTTCCACAGGAACTTCTAAAAAGAAGACTGGAGGGGCTTCCCTGGTGGCGCAGTCGTTGAGAATCTGCCTGCCAATGCAGGGGACACGGGTTCGAGCCCTGGTCTGGGAAGATCCCACATGCCGCGGAGCAACAGGGCCCGTGAGCCACAATTACTAAGCCTGCGCGTCTGGAGCCTGTGCTCCGCAACAAGAGAGGCCGCGATAGTGAGAGGCCCGCGCACCGCGATGAAGAGTGGCCCCCGCTTGCCACAACTAGAGAAAGCCCTCGCACAGAAATGAAGACCCAACACAGCCATAAATAAATAAATAAATAAATAAATAAAAATTAAAAAAAAAAAAAAAAGACTGGAGTTGAGAGAAGATGTAAGAGTTGGAGATCTTTAAGTCTAGAAATCATTAAGATAAAACCTATATTATCACTGTGGGACTGTATAACTCCACATGAGCAAAGTATGAAATGAGAAGAGAAAAGAGCCAGAAGTTAAGCATTTCATGTAAAGGGAGACTGGAGGAAGAGATGTCATTGAAAGAGATTTAGAAGGAGCCAGGAACCATCAGACAAATGGGAGAACCAGAGAAGGTGGTGTCTCAGAGGCCAAGTGCACAGAGAGCTTCAAGTCATCTGTTACTTGAGAAAGAGCAGCTTCTCCTAATGCAGGTAAAGGATTAGTGGGTGGGGAGGCTAGGGAGGCAGAAAATGAAGTAGTTGTATTCATTTCCTAGGGTTCTTGTAACAAAGTACAGTTGACCCTTGAACAACATGTGTTTGAACTGCAAGGGTCCACTTATACACAGGTTTCTTTAAATACATATACTACTATGTTTATGATTTGTGGTTGGTTGACTCTGTGGATGGGGAAACCATGGATATGGAAGGCTGACCATGAGACTTGAGCATCTACAGATTTTGGTATCTGTGGGGGGTCTTGGAGGAACCAATGCCGCAAGGATACTGAGGGACATCTGTACAACAAGGTCAGTGGTCTGAACAACAGAAATTTATCCTCTCACAGTCCTCTGATTTAGATTTTAGAGGTCTAAAATCAAGATATCAACAGTGTAGGTTCCTTCTTGGGGCTGTGAGGATATAACCTGTTCCAAGCACCTCTCTTGGCCTTGTTGATGGCTATCTTCTCCCTTTGTCTCTTCACATCGTCTTCCCCCTATGGGTGTCTGCCTCTGTGTTCAAATTTTCCCCTTTTATAAGTCACACTGAATTAGGGTACACTCTGATGACCCCATCTTAACTAATTACATCTGCAATAACACTATTTCCAAATAAGATCACATTCTGAGACACTGGGGGTTAGGACTTTAACATATAAATGTTGGTAGACACAATTCAACCTGTTAGTCATGAAAAAGGTAGAATAGTGTCTTAAGGGTTGAGAAGCAATGTTTATGTTTTCTATTTTATGAGAGACTAAATGAGGTATTAAGATGAAGAGAGAGGGGCTTCCCTGGTGGCCCAGTGGTTAAGAATCGTCTTCCAATGCAGGGGACACGGGTTTGATCCCTGGTCTGGGAAGATCCCACATGCTGTGGAGCAGCTAAGTCCATGCGCTACAACTACTGAGCCTGTGCTCTAGAGCCCGTGAGCCACAACTACTGAGCCTGCGTGCCACAACTACTGAAGCCCACGCACCTAGAGCCCATGCTCCACAAGAGAAGCCACCGCAATGAGAAGCAAGCACACCACAATGAAAAGTAGTCCCTGCTCACCACAACTAGAGAAAGCCCGTGTGCAGCAACGAAGACCCAATGCAGCCAAAAATAAATAAATACATAACTAAATAAATAAATAAATTTATTAAAAAAAAGAATGAAGAGAGATACAAAATGAAGAGATGGAAAAGGTAGGACTTCGAAGAATGGATGAAGGCTTAAATTTGGAGAAGAGGGGAATGGGAAACACACTGGGAGAAGGAAAGTGAAAAAGAGACAAAAAAGGACAGAGAAGAAAAGAGTCAAGTGATTTCGCTTTGAATGACTAAGTGACTGTGAAGTTAGGTTAAAGCCTGGTTGAGAATTTTAAAAGAGCCTGAAAGTTTTGTACTGGTGGTTATGGGGACAAAATAGGGAATTAATGGCTGATAAAGAAAAGAATTTGTAAGGCTAACTGATAATAGATCATTTGCTTTTTAAATAGATCTAATCAGAAAAAGTGTGCCAATTGTTTCATCTTCTTTGAGAAGTAGGAAGAAACAGAGAAAATGGGTGGTTGAGTTTACTCACAAATAGCCTTGGTCCATGCTGAATCGTACAAGGAGGGAAACCAGGAAAAGGTGAAAGGAAAGGGGGGGTGGGATGAGAGCACTTTTGGGTGATACCATGGAAACAAGTGTGGCCACAGGAGTGGAAAACTGAAGTAAAGGCCTTTGGAGTGATGAATGTCACAGAAATCTAAGGCCACTGCACTGAATGCCACCAAATGGATGCTAAAGAGTAGCACAGGAAGGTTGTAGGGATTTAAGGTGTGACTGGATTAAGACATAAGAAAATGCCTTTTTAGGTGTCCACCTCAAAGACTCAACTTCACTATTATTATTATCATAGTAATGTTACCTTGAGTTGTGATAGCAACTATAAGAAGCCATGCTTTGTGGGAATTTTTATTTAAGGGCTGACAAATGACAAGAAGGAGGAGAAGCAGGAAAAGGAAGAGGAGGAGGAGGAAGAATAAGGGCAAGAAAAAGAAAAGGAAAGAATATATATGAAGAATTTTTATAAAAGTCATAACTAAAAAAAAAAGAAAAAATTTTTCTAAGCATTTAAACTTAACGAGCTGGTGAAGGTGTCATAAGCAGGTGACAGCAGGTAGATTTAAACTTAGTGATCACAGAGTACAATATTCTCTATTTGTTTTCTGAACTCATCTCCTTCTTAGATGGGCATAAACATTCTGAGAGACTCTCTCAGTTAAATTTCCCTTGGAAATGAAAGCATATGGTTCACTAAGCTTTAAATTAACCCATAAGTTAAGGCGGAAGTAGGGTTACCAAGTGAGAAATCCCATCATTTTATAGATTTTCCCCAATGCTTGCAGGCAAATTCAATACTATTTATACATATTTTGCCTGCTAGTAATAAAATTGTTTATAATTTATGTTCTGTGAAAAATGACATCTGCTTTTAATTGGGAAGTTCATTAAAGAATCAGACAAGTAAAACAAATTATTTGTTAAAATGAAGACAGAGGAATTGACATGCACTAATGCAGATGTCTCTACTGTTCAGAGACTTAGTTAATTTCTGCCTTGAGACATTTCAGATTCAGACCCCACTTTATTTTTTAAATTGGATGAAACATTATAAAAGTAACAAACTCTGCTTCATTTTGTAGATTTTCCTTATAATCATCAGAGATGCTGTGAGCTGATTTACTGAAGCAATATGTTTTAAAGTGGTTTTGCCATTTTTTCGCATACCTTCAGTGAAGGAATTTGGGGATGCAATGGAAGTTCAAATAACAGAATAGTCAGCTTCATTATACAGGTTAATACATACTGAAATGAAAAGAAAATCACTCAACAATGATTGTGAAATACTTTGAAAATATTTGGACAACCTGGGAACTATAATTATACAAACTCTAGATATTGCTACACACTTCCTGAACCACCCAAGAGACCTACAAGTAGCTCCTTTTGTACTAAATAGTTCATGTAAGTGCTATTCCTGTGGAAATATTTCTATTTCAAAAAAAGGAACATTTGAACAATTTAAACACCTGTCTTTTGATCTTCAATTACCTGAGTAATAAATACAAGCAACAAAAATAAATCAAGTTCTAAGCTCAGACAATCATGTCCATACCTTAAGAGACTCAAAGATTTATTTAGACTTAAACCTTCCAAGTTCTTACAATGACCCAATATTTCAACTCCATCACTTAAACTCTCTTTCATTCTTCTGCAGTTCTTTCCTCCATAACCTTTGTTACCCAAAGGGTGGTCCAGAGACCAACAGCATCACTGCTACATTGGAGCTTGTTAGAAATGCAGATACTCAAGCCCCACCCCAGACCTGGTGAATCAGAATCTGCATTTTAAGGTCCCCAGGTAATTCATGAGTACATTATAGTTTGGGAAGATCTGGTCTACAATACACTGAAAGAATGGCTTTTTATAATCAGATAGATGAATGAGAGAAAAATGATTATGGAAGGGGAAATTTGCAGATAGTATGATCTTATACATAGGGAATCCTTAAAAAACTATTAGAGCTCATAAATTAATTCAGCAGAGTTTCAGGATACAAGATCAATGCACAAAAATCAGTTGTGCCTCTATAGACTAGAAATGAATAATCTGAAAAGGAAATTAAGAAAAAACAATTTCATTTACAATAGCACCAAAAAGAATAAAATACTTAAGAATAAATTTAACCAAGGGGGTTCAAGACCCATACACTGAAAATTATAAAACATTGTTGAAAAAAATAAAGAAGACCTAAATAACTGGAAAGACATCCTGTGATCATGGATCAGGAAATCTAATATTGTTAAGAAGGCAATACTCCCAAAGTCATCTACAAATACAATCCAATTCCTATCAGAACTCAATGGCCTTTTTTAAAAGAAATGGCAAAGCTGATCCTAACGTGTAGAACTGCAAGGGAATCCTGAATAGCCAAAACAATCTTGGAAAAGAACAAAGTTAGAGAGCTCACAGTTTCTGATTTTAAAACTTACTACAAAAACTACAGTAATCAAAACAGTGTGGTACTGGCATAAGGATGGACATATAGATCAATGGAATAGAAGTGAGAGTTCAGAAATAAACCTATACATGTGATCAATTACTCTCAATAAAGGTGCCAAGACCAGTCAATGAAGAGAATAGTCTCTTCAACAAATTGTGCTATGATAACCAGATACCCATATGTGAAGAATGACCCTTACTTCATACCACACACAAAAATTAACTCAAAATGGAGCAGGGCTTCCCTGGTGGTGCAGTGGTTAAGAATCCGCCTGCCAATGCAGGGGACACGGGTTTGAGCCCTGGTCCAGGAAGATCCCACATGTCGCGGAGCAACTAAGCCCATGCACCACAACTACTGAGCCTGTGCTCTAGAACCATGAGCCACAACGGCTGAGCCCACATGCTGCAACTACTGAAGTCCATGCGCCTAGAGCCCGTGCTCCACAACAAGAGAAGCCACTGTGAGAAGCCCACGCACCGCAATGAAGAGTGGCCCCCGCTCACCGCAACTAGAGAAAGCCCACGCACAGCAACGAAGACCCAACGCAGCCAAAAATAAATAAATAAATAAATAAATAAATAAATAATTAAAATTGATTTTTAAAAAAAGTTAATTAAAAAAAAATGGAGCAAAACCTAAATGTAAGAGCTAAAGCCACAAGATTCTTAGAACCACAGGAATAAATCTTCATGACCTTGGATTTAGCAATGGTTTCATAGCTTTGACGTCAAAAGCAAAAGCAAGAAAATTTAAAATAGATAAATTGGACTTCATCAAAATTAAAAACTTCTGTTCATCAAAGGACACTACAGGAAAAGGAGCTGAATAGACATTTCTTCAAAAAATATATTCAAATGGCCATGAAAAGATCTTCAACATCACAAGTTATCAGCTATTAGGGAAATGCAAATAAAATACTACCACTGATAGTACTTTACACACACACTAGGATGGCTAGAAAAAACATTTTTTTTAATATAAGAACAAAAACAAAAAGTAAGTTTTGGCGAGGATGTGAAGAAATTGAAAGCATTGTACATTGCTGGTAGGAGCACGAAATGGTGCAGCTACTGTGAAAAACAGTATAGTGACTCCTCATTAAACTAAATGTAGAAATATCATACGACCCAGCAATTTCACTCCTAGGGATATACTCAAAAGAATTTAATGCAGGTATTCAAACAAAAACTTCTATGTGAATGTTCATAGCAGTGTTATTCGCAATGGCCAAAAGGTGGAAGCAACCCAAACGTCCATCAACTGATGGGTGGATAAACAAAATGTAGTATATTTATACAGTGGAATATTATGCAGCAGTATAAAGCAATAATGTACCAATACAGGCTACAACATGGATGAACCTTGAAAACATGCTAACTGAAAGAAATCACACACAAAAGGCCACTCGTATGATTCCATTTATGACATATCCAGAATAAGTAAATACATGGAAAGTTGATTAATGATTGTCAGAGGCAGAAGCAGAGAGAGAGAGGAATAAATTGACTATTTAATGGGTATGGTGTCCTTTTTAGGGTCACGGAAATGTTCTCAAACTACAACATTGTGAATTTACTAAATGTCACTGAAGTTAGATTTTATGTTATGTTTATTTTACCATCATTTTTAAAAAAGCCTCTACTATGTTGTGCTTGTATGAGGCATTGTGCTAACTGTGTACTGCATGAGAATATAACTAATCCTCACAACGACTGCATGAATTAGGTACAATTATTACCCTCTTTCACAAAAGGGGGAACCTAGGCTCAGATACACAAGAAATTTGCCCAAGCGTAGATCAGAAGTAAGCAGAGATGCTAGGATTTAACTCTAGGCCCTGGGAGTGTACCATTCATTCCACTGCCATATTCTGAGATACTATGTATTGCTGCCTCAAATAATGTATGATATATCTACACAGTTTAATAACATGTAATCATTAAAAAACCGTATTTAAAATATGCATTTGAATGGAGAAATGCTTATGACATAATGCTAACTGGAAAAATTACACTGCAAAACAACACATACACAACTTTGTACATGAACACACACATACAGTGTATACATACACACATACACACACAGGGTTGGAATACTCAATTTTTTGTATGTTTTATATTTCCTTTTCATTTTCATATACACCCATGCACTATGGGTGATTTTAATTTTCTTTAGTTTTACGTATTTTCTAATTTTTCCAAAATGAGAATGTATTATGTAATCAGAAAAATAAAACAATAAACACATTTTTAAAGAGCCACATTCCTGTAGTGGTTCTGTTGATGATAATTATGCATTTAAATTATTCAAATAAGCTTGCAAGAGACTCTTTTACTTCCTTATCTCATAGTTATAAATATTTTGTAACTTTAAGCTTGACTTTTTCCTCTGAATAAAGTTTGCTTGGGACCTAAGCATTGGTATTTTTGTAAGATCTCCAAATAATATTATTTAAAGGAACTTGAGGCTAAGGTCACAAATCCAATTTATGAAATCACTCAGCAACAAATGGAAAATATTTTCAATGACTTGGAAAATCGGATTAGATGATGAATCATGGAAGATTATTTTTATCTTGAAGCTGAGGAATGTGAATTCTACTATAGTAAAACATTGAAGATGATGTTTCTTTACACTATTTTCAGTTTGTTTCTCTGGCAGAACTTCAAAGATTATTTGTTAATCAAGGACTTTATAAAAAATATATAGCCATCTATGAAAATTAAGGAGAATATGGACATACATGAAATATATGGGAAAATCCTCTAAGTCAGTGTCTCTTAAACTTTTGTGTCCATACAAATCTTCTGAGAGAAATTTGTTAAAATGCAGATTCTAACCCAATAGGTTTGGTGGGTGGAATCTGAGATTCTGCACTTCTAATGACTTCCAGATGCTGCTGTCTGGGAGCCACAACTTGAATAAGTCTTTATGTCGCCTTTAAGCCTTTTAAATGGGCATTAATAACCTCCATCTCAAAAGATATCATGCCCCATCTAAAGTTACTCTCATTCAAACTTCAGCAGTTTTCTAAGAGACTATTCTGTCTTCAATATCACTTCTTCCCATTCTTATCATTCACATTTTTTCCAAGGTAATCTTCTAAAATGCAAATCGGTTTAAGCTACTACTCCACTTAAATTGCACCTCACTGCTCATCAGGTCTCAAACCCAAATGCTTACAGGGGACAGGCACGTAATGTAAATGAGTGAAGCAAAGGTGGAAGAGGAGGTAATGAGGAACGGTGGGGACTGTGGCAAACCGAAGTACACATGCCTTTTCTCAAGGAAATAGCTATTGCTGGGCTCCAGCCAAGAGCTGCTATGTCTATAAGGAAAGATGAGTCTGACAATGCCAGGTCTTCCATTTTTTAGAAGGAACAGGAAATCTGGATTTCATTTTGATGAAAATATCAATATCTTAAGATTGGCAGTGAATTTTTTTTAATCCCGATTCCCCAAACAAACTACATAAAATCTCTGGGCATGAGATCCAGATGTCAGTATTTTTTTCAAAGCCGCTGTGCGATTCTTGTGTGTACCAACTGTAAAGGGCCTGAACTGAAGCAAGAGTTGACACTACAGAAGTGTGGGGATTTATAGTCCACCATGGTGGTATGAAAATTACTTTAAACTGAAAACAGCTAAACAATTAGCAGCCACAGAAAGAAATACTACCTAAACTTAAGTGGAGCCTCCTGAAAATACAGTTGCCATTGACCTCTTCCCAGGGAGTTTCCTGATTTAAAGAAGACTGATACTTTGCATCAGGAAGTATAAATTCAACCGCCATACACCTTCCCACTGGGAAACCTCCAGCCAGGAAGAAGACAGACTGCTCATTCCTTTATCATCAAGAAGCCCAATAAAACCTTCCATACTCTCCCACTGAAGTCCTAAAAACTTTTCTTTTGTTAAACTGATCTTTATAAAACTTTACTTTGGGCTATTCCATGAGTCTTCCATTACTGGGACCGCCCACGTACACTGTGTGAAAATAAACCTTGTCTTCACTCCTGTTGACCTGTCTATTGTCAGTTAATTTGCAGGGCCCCAATCACTGGAACCAAATTGGAAGAGGAAAAGTTTTCCTCCCAACAGAAGTAAAGGTTGGCTCCTGAAGGCAGTTCTTGGATAGACATTATTTCTGATGTGCAGAAGAAGGAATGATTATGTCTCCTCAAAGGAGATAATAAGGAAGTGTTTGTTAACATATTTTAATACACCCTACAACCAACTCTGAACTCCAGACTTTGAATTCAAGCCTTGGAGCATCAAATTGATACAGGATAAAATCTAAGAGTATTTAAGGTTCTTAACCGAAGGGTCGCTTATAATCTTCCATGTCTGTTATTTCTTTAACTGTTACATATGTAAGAGGAAAATATTTTTTCATATTCAGTAAAGAAAGTATAATTTAATACAAAATTACTCATACTTAAAGGCTGTATTAAAAAATCTTTTGGTTCAGTTCTTTCAACACATTCTGAATAAGGTATCACAATTATTAAGAGATATAAAAGTTGCCATATTTCTTATTTGAATGCATTCCAGTAAGAAATGAGAGAGGAATTTTCAAAGATTATTTAGAAGGAATTTACTGAGTAGACTAACAAGCAATACAGAACAGCTTGCTACCATTTGACTTAGCTTACCTTCTCTATGTTACCAGATTATTTATATGTGTCTCACTAATGAATCCCCAGCTTGAGGTCTTATTTCTATTTTAAAACATCTTTGAAAGAAACAATCCCCCTTCTTCTCCTCATACCCACACTCAAAAAAAAAAAAAAAAGTGTAATATGCTGCTTCCTGTTTAAGGAGATCTAAAATTGGATTCCTCCTCCAGGAACAAGGAATGATATTGTTGAAAAACCACAGACGAAAACTATTTGAATGTTTACACCATGGATGGGAAAGGAAACATTTTTGGAGGCACTACTAAAATGTGGGCGCCTTCACGAATATTTTCTAATTGAATTATTTATGACTCCTCTTTACAGGTCAGGAAGGTGAGGTTGAGAGAGGTCAAGTGTACCCAAGATTGCAAAGTGAGTGACAGCAGGAATTCAAACCTGTTTTTTCTTATGTAGATATAACCCGATGTAGTATTGCAATCTTTATTTTTAGAAAACTTGCTAATCCAGGTAGGAAGAGGTTAGTAAAGATGGTGAAGGAAAATGTTTGAAGCAAGGTTTCTAGGTCCTTTCAAAAATCCTAACATTGTAAATAGGACCAGCATCATGGGCAAGTGATCTGTATCATCACAGCGACATTTGTTTAGAAGTCCCCATGCTTGGTTTAAGGTTCTGCTGTTGCTGTATTGAAATCTCAATTCCTTTTTAAGAAAGGCCTCCATATTTCCATTTTAAACTGGGTCTCACAAATTATGTAGCTTGTCCTTCCTGCAAGGGCCAACAAAGTGACGGTAAAGTTTATAGATAAGAGAACCTTCCTTGAGGAGACAACAGGTGGTTGGCTCTCAGTGTCAGGGCCACATGACTTTCTGGAGTAGAATAAGGCCGATGCCTTAGACAGGAGATATGTTAGGGGATAACTTTCTGGGTGTGTTGCTTTCTTTCCCCATCTGCCTGGTCATTGTTTGTCAATGTATCTTTTCAGGAAAGAAAATAGGAGCCCCAACCCAGTACCAGCCAGAGGAGAGAAACAACATCAGGGTAGCACTGGAATCTGACCAGGTGCACAGCTAATACATGAGAGGGAAGCAACCTGACCTGTTTCTCAGTGCGCCCTCAACTCTCCATCAAGTGAGCTGGGAAGAGTATGGGAAATGGGTCTTGGAACAAAGCAGGGTCCGGAGTCCAATCAGTGGGAGGTTCTCCAAGGGGTCCCCCTCCTTTGTGTATATCTGGGGTAGAGGGGCAAACCAGAAATGGTGGAGCCCTAATTCTAACAACAGAAGCACTCAGGGGCATCTCCCCGCACCTTGACCCCAATTCACCCAGAAAAGGACAAGTTAGAGGACTGGCTTTCACACCTCCCATGCCTTACCAAGTGAAGTTGCTGGTATCCAAGGGAATATTAACTTACAGGGAAAAATAACATCTGATGAGCACAAGCAACACACCGAAATACCTAAGTCAGAGGACACAGAATTAATGCACCGGACAGACCAACAATTTAATATATGAATAAAGCACACCTTAGGATATAAAGAAGGACGTTAGACAGATGAAGCAGGAAAAAAGTTATGAGGAATAATCAGTGTGAGGAATGGGGTATGAAAAAGGTAAGAGCTGAAGTGAGGAACTCAGCAGAAGGACTAAATAGAAGAGTCAGTGACTAGAAGCCCAGGTATTATAAGGGATAAAGAAATGGGAGGCCATTAACATTATGAAGGACAGAAGTAGGACATCAATATCCACGTAATAGGACTTTCCAAAGCTATGCTGCATCTAGGAATTACCATAGTGAAGATCACAAACAGCTACTTAAGATCACAAACAGCTACTAGATGCAACCAGTGTTGTGGGAAGAAACACAATGAAATCTATGCCTTCATATCATCTATGCAAATTGAAAACATGTAACTCTGTACATATTTTAAGAATGGGAATATGTCTAAAGACACATATCGAACCCATTAGAGTAGGTGCCTGTGAGAATGGGGATGTGAGGAAGATAGAGAATGAAGGGAGAAATAATAAAATAAGCCAAGAGAGTAGCCGACCCAGAGATCTAGGATGAATTAAAGAGTTTGTGTAACTCTACACTGAGGACCAAACATTTAAAAATAAATAAATAAAGATAATGGATGGCTAGGTAGGCAAAAGGAGGCTAAGTCACTATCTAAAGTCACTAGAGAATCACAGAAAGACACTAAAAGAATGTTTCTTTCTTCTAGAAAGAGGATTTAAAAAACAGACATGAATCAAACATCCTTTTTTTAATACCAGGCACTGTCCTAGGTACTGGGAATACCAAGATGAGTAAGATACTATCTCCACGTTTAAGAAATGTTGCTATGGGCTTCCCTGGTGGCGCAGTGGTTGAGAATCTGCCTGCTAATGCAGGGGACACGGGTTCGAGCTCTGGTCTGGGAAGATCCCACATGCCGCGGAGCAACTGGGCCCGTGAGCCACAACTACTGAGCCTGCGCGTCTGGAGCCTGTGCTCCACAACAAGAGAGGCCGCAATAGTGAGAGGCCCGCGCACCGCAATGAAGAGTGGCCCCCACTTGCCACAACTAGAGAAAGCCCTCGCACAGAAACGAAGACCCAGCACAGCTAAAAATAAATAGAATTGGTGTCTAAAAAAAAAAGAAAGAAAGAAATGTTGCTATTTTCCCAATCTAGTCCTATCATTTCAGCCATCTCTGAAAAGGTGTTTTTCACACTCACATTGCTTTAAATTTAACAAGCATAACAGTTATTATCATCTAAATCCTGTCTCTTTTATGAGACTGAAACTTAAAGGGAGTTTTAAGGTCACTTAGGCCCACCTTCTGTGGCCTCAGAATTCTCTTCTATTTTCCAACCTGCAAAGTTTACTTCCCTGTAATGACCATGCACTGTTAGCATTTCTTCTCTAGGGAATGGCTGTGGATAAGTATGACCTCTGAGACAACTCCCATTGGTCTCTTGTCTCTGGGTGAACGTTGCTAGGACCTTTAACTCTCATCACAGACAAATTGGTCTGATCATTGTTTTCCCTTATTCTACCTTATTTAGGAATGATCGCCCTTGCCTAACCAACCACTCATACTCCATCCATCTGCTCAAACCCCACCCTTCTGGAAAGCCAACCTGGATCACCCCAGAACAGAGTGTCACTCCCTCTTCTGCATTTACACTGATGGGGTCTCTTTCAACCCATGTGACTCAGGGACCCCTGCTGCCTTGAATAACCAGTTATCTTGACATTGGACTATCTAGTGTCCCAAGTTGATGACAATTGTCTTAAAAAACTTTTTTATCAATAAGTTATGTTTGAGCTTTCATCTCTAAATAGATATTCAATATTTGATAATCTCTACAGATGCTATTGAGATTAGGGGTTCCAAAGGCCAGCCCATAGTTGAAGGAAAATCTTATATCATACAGAATGCTTCGTGGGAAGTAATAAAACATGAACTCCCAGCAAAGCAAACATACAATTTTGTTTTTTTTAGAAAATAAATTTATTTGCAAGGATGTTATAGGAAAATAGGTTTCTCTGCCTCAGTTTCCAAAACCAATTCGGCCCCAAAAGTACTTACTGAGTACATGGGGCAATACTCAGCTTCTGTATGAGATCTGTCACTGGTTCCTGAGTGGCTCAGGACCCTGAAAGGAAGTAGTCATCTTGTCTGAAATATAATGGTGTTTATCAGGAATCTATACCCTTTTCAAACAATATTTGCTTGGGTATTCATATGGCTTAGCTTATACATATAACCAAAATGTGTAACTCTGCCATATAAATTTATCCATGTAATGAAATATGCTGCAGTTAAAGGATATTAGTTTACATAGGAAAAATATTTATGATAAAGCTGTAAATGAAAAAAAGCATGACTCTAATGCTATGTTTCTAGGGTTGTGTATGGAAAGACTAAAAGGGAGTGCACAAAAATACTAATAACGGTTATCTTAATAATGATTATCTTTGGGTTAAGAATTCACTTTTATTTTCCTTTTTCTTATAGTTATGAAATTTTCCATGATATACTTTATATAATAAAATATGTATTATTAAAAATTTATTTCTTAAACCACTTATGCATACAACAACATAGGGATAATGATGGAAAGAATATCTATGTTTTTCTATTTATACACATCATCAGAGCTACAAAGGTAAACTGTAAACTATGATATAAGCTAAACTGAGGTTATACATTAACAAATATTCTACTCAAAACTGTCCTCAGGGCTGTGAGAAACCATAATAAAGCCACAGTTACAGTAAATATAACCCCAAAGTATGTCCAAGCTATGTGAATATACCATTTTTATTTATATGTTTTAAGGAAGCAACCATCCTATGCAATTCAGGTCATCTCTTGTCCTTAGCATTTAGGAATTTTTATAGACTTTTCACTGATAAAACTTGAGTATCACACGCACAGAATAAAATGCTATATGACTTCAATGAAAAAAAACTAATTTCTCAAACAGATAAACCAAATGCTGAAAAATTTTAAATTTAAAAAATCATCAGCCGTAACAGTCTTTTGTAACCGAATCTTTATCAGTCAGGCAAATATTCAAACCATACACTTTGAGTACCTAAGTATCCTGTAGTGTTCAAAGAGAAGCAAAAACCAGCAAATGAAAACATCATGAGCCCTATGAGGAGATTTCAGTCTAGATAAACGCAACCTGCTACCTCCCCTTCCCCCACCCCTCCAAATCCCAACCTCCCAAACATGTAAATATTTATTTGCTTTGTATTCCTTACGTTCAACCATTGTCTATTAGCGTTGGCCCACTGTTTTCCTGAGCTTCATGACCTAGCTGTACGTACAACTATCAACCACCCAAGATATTAACAACAGAAAGTCCTCTAAATCTTGAAACTGATTAAAGTATTCACTGTTCCCACTCAATCTACTAAAACCGGACTTTCATTTTTCTGCAGATAAAAATGGAGCACCTGTAAAGAACTTTGGAAAATATGTATAGACCCCACATGTACAAATGAGTCAATTTCCAAATAACAAGACACAAGGGCGAGAGGAGCACTGCTATGTGGCTGCTCCGCTCCTCCTGCTCTCAGCACTTTATGGTTCCATTGTGCACACCCACACACCTACAAGTTGTTGCCTGGCTGGTAGTTATTACTTTCTGCAAAAGTAAGGAATGTGAAGCAAGTTAAGGAACTAGGGAAATATAAATGGGAACAGCAAGCAAACTATACAAAGAGAGTTTTTCAGTACTCCACTAAATTACCTACAGAAGTGTATTCAAGAGAAGCCCATGCGGGCTTCCCTGGTGGCGCAGTGGCTGAGAATCTGCCTGCCAATGCAGGGGACACGGGTTCGAGCCCTGGTCTGGGAGGATCCCACATGCCGCAGAGCAACTGGGCCCGTGAGCCACAACTACTGAGCCTGCGCGTCTGGAGCCTGTGCTCCGCAACAAGAGAGGCCACGATAGTGAGAGGCTCGCGCACCGCAATGAAGAGTGGCCCCCACTTGCCGCAACTAGAGGAAGCCCTCGCACAGAAACGAAGACCCAACACAACCAAAAAAAAAAAAAAAAAAAGAGAAGTCCATGCAGTTTTCAATTATTTTTTTAATGTGTCTCTTACCTTTGCTTTTATTATCAGTTCCTCGTGCTTACGAATTAGCTCCTCATTGTCTGAAAGTGATGAACCTAGACTTTGTTCCTGTAAATTTCTTATGGTTTTCTGAAACCAACAAGTAACCTAGGTAAGAAGCAACAAAGACAGGTCAAATTTCAAATGATTAGAATAAATGAGTAAAAATCCAGAAATCCTTCCCTAAGCTTTCAAAACTTAAGCTACTTCAATTTCTTTTTATATAAACTCATGTGTTAAGTTAGGTTTTTTTTTTAATCAGGTTTTTTTTCTTCATTTCAATCTCTACATCGTTAAGAGAAAAAACAAAATAATACCCCAAAATCATGAGAATAATATATCACTTCATTGGATTACACAGCATGAAGAAAATAATTCAAAATCTCCTAGCGAAGAAGAACCAAAATAGATTCCCACACAGTCTATAAACCATGCATTCTTTTAGAATATAAGATTATGAATCTGAGTGTAGTTACATAGACTCACATGAAGATATTAAATAGCATATGTAGAATTATGTTTCTACTGTTAAAAGACAATGCAAAAATACTTATTTTGTAGCAATTGCTGAAAATCTGTATTCAGAAAAGGAAATGGAGAAGTTATTAAAATTCCATTGACATTATAAATGTCTAAGGGCATAACTCACATTCATTTAGACTTGATTTACAATACGTGCCTTACACAGTGTTAAAACAACAAATAACAAAAGACTTGAAAGAAGCTGTGCTTTTAAAAATGATGATGTAAGTTGATGTGAGACTGATAACATGTGGCCCCTGGATGCAGATTCCTTATCCCAATTAAAGGAAAGAGAGTTGGATTTTTACTCTCAAATCTTATACAGCATTATTCTCATGATCACATCATAGCTACCGATTCATAAGAACCCCACTACATGCTAAACAGTTTGCTAGTTGGTTTTCGGGCATCATCTCTTTTTCTCTCAACAACTCTATAACAAGTATGATATCGACACTGTAGAGATGAGGAGAGGTTAAGCAGCTTATCCAGGGCCATACAGTAAGTGGCAGAGCCGGGATCTTCCCCCACACCTACATTACTCCAAAGTCCATGCTGTTTCCACTGTGCCCTGCTACCATCCTTGGGCAACTTAAAGTCTGCGGTCATCAGGGGAAATTACTTCACATCTGAAAAATGAATCCCGGCAGCCCACTCAAAGTGGTGGCACTGCCCAGGATACACACTAGGTCTTTCTCCAGCCTAGCTTGTCTTGTCTGCCACAGCCTCAGGATTTCTCTGAACTCTTATAACATGGAGAGACATGTGAAGCAGGTGGCCAAAGAGAAAGCTATGTTAGTCCTGAAGCTCCACACAGCAAACATACATCACAGGGCTTCCCTGGAGGTGCAGTGGTTAAGAACCCGCCTGCCAATGCAGGGGACATGGGTTCGAGCCCTAGTCTGGGAATATCCCACATGCCGTGGAGCGACTAAGCCTGTGCACAACTACTGAGCCTGCGCTCTAGAGCCCGCAAGCCACAACTACTGAGCCCATGTGCTGCAACTACTGAAGTCTGCGCGACTAGAGCCTGTGCTCCGCAACAAGAGAAGCCACCGTGATGAGAAGCCCGCGCACCACAAAGAAGAGTAGCCCCCGCTTGCCACAATTAGAGGAAGCCCGCACGCAGCAACTAAGACCCAACGCAGCCAAAAATAAATAAAATAAGATAAATAAATTTATTTAAAAAAAGACGGCAAACTTAATGGATAAATGTTTAAAAAATAAATAAACATATACCACAAACACACATACACACACACACACACACACACACTACACACACTACACAGAAGTCAAGTTAGGGGTTATGGAGAAGAATACACTCCTTTACCATTACAGGGCTGATATCACAAAGCTGATTATGAGATCAAATGTCTATACCAACACTTAGCATTTTCCAGCATAGAATAGGCAGTAAAATAGGCAGGAACAGGGTTTCTCCAGCTTTCTGCTAATTGGAAATCTTTGTTGACCAGCATTTTAGGCTACTGTCAGTGCAAAGAAAAGAATAATGGTGACCCTGTAGCAGTTTTCATGTGAAGTACGCCTCATTCTCTTCAGAACATTTGGTGATCTGTGCACAATACACATATTAGCCGGTCCCCATATCTCAAGTACGGTGTTTATGTATTTACAATGATTTGAGGATGGTTTGTCTTTCTGGTATCCCAATTAGAACTAAATGATATGTATTATGTGCATATCAAAACCCCCAGAGAGTATTTTATCAAGAGCTATAAAATTTGTACATTATTAAATTTTTATTAAAATTTCTCACAAAAGATGCAGTAGGCCCATATAAAAACACAACTAGAGGAATGATTTAAGGGTTTCATCAAAGAAAAATGGATCCTGAATATAACTAACTTTCAGAGATCCTTTATTTTATTAAGTACTGGGAGTGAGCTTTATTTATTTTTAGCTAAAGTGGTAGGAACTCAAAAATCTCAAGAATGCTTTAATAGGGAAAGTTAATATAGAATCTGAGTGAAGAAAACATGGATACAAACAGGTGTTCACTAATCTCTAAAAACAGGTGAGAAGTCTGAACCCTCAGATAATCTTATTAAATTCTGTGAGTCAAAGACTTGTCATCTAACATATGCCAGCAGTGATGAAAGCTGGGAAGGAGCAAGATGTTTTGATTTTTTAAAGGTATTTACTGACCTCATCCCCTAGATTTGTCAAATACTATTTCTGCTCCCCCCAAAGGGATACTATTCCCTTGGGCATGGCAATACTAAATATTACCTATAAGAGAATATAAGATCTATGGTGGTATTCCATATATCCTGATCACGTACCTGCCTGATAAAGCACACTGACTCTCTAGATCTACACATTTTTACTACCAAGTGCACCCTGGGAAGAAACATAAAAACAGGTTGGCATAACACTCAGAAGAAAATGGTTCATTGTCGGGGTGTTACATCTCATCATGAGGCAGTCACATACATGAGCAGCCTCTTAGATCAGATTTACTTTGTGTGCTGGGAGATGCACGCAGAATAGACTCTCAGAGTCCATCTGATGTAAAAGCAAGACACCCTAAATAACCGACAGCATGTCAACCATAATGTAAATCAGTCATTGCATCCTGTGAGTAGCTATTGCAGACAGCTGCACAGATATTCCAAGAGCACTTTTTATAAGCGTTTAAATTATATCAGCTGCTGTTCAAAAGCCTCAGTGATAAGTACAGTAAATGATGCATCAGGACATTCTATTCTATAGAACATGGTCCCTGCAAAAGGTTAAAAACATGAGCCAAGGGTTGGGGGCATGTGGAAAGAAAGGAAGAACAAAAAGCATTCAGAGTATGCACTGGAAATTAGTTCTGGGCAATGATGGATTAAAAGGGAAAATGAGAATTTTTTTTTTTTTTTTTTGTAAATTGTCAGATTAGATGGGCTCTTTGGGAATCATTACTTCTTCCGGCATTTTTTTTTTAAATTTTATTTATTTATTTATTTATGGCTGTGTTGGGTCTTCATCTCTGTGCGAGGGCTCTCTCCAGTTGTGGCAAGCAGGGGCCACTCTTCATCACGGTGCGCGGGCCTCTCACTATCGCGGCCTCTCTTGTTGCGGAGCACAGGCTCCAGACGTGCAGGCTCAGTAACTGTGGCTCACGGGCCCAGTTGCTCCGTGGCATGTGGGATCTTCTCAGACCAGGGCTCGAACCTGTGTCCCGTGCATTGGCAGGCAGACTCTCAACCACTGCGCCACCAGGGAAGCCCAATGAGAATATTTTTACTTTCTCTTCCCAGTTCCTACCTTTCAGATTGATCTAAGTGATATGTTTGTGGCCATCCCACCTGTCTGACATGACATTCTAAGTACTCAGTACTCAGAGGAGGTAGAACTAAGGTAGAGAAGAAGTGGGGTAGATCTTTTTTTGCGGAGGTGAGGTGGGGATTGGAGGGGAAACACTTACTAGAGGTTGAAGGGAGCCAGAGAGAAAGGGAAGGGAAATTAACAAAGACGCAAAGAAGGAGCAATCAGGGATGTTCACTGAAAACCAAGAGCTGCCTTGGAAGTTAAAGAGAGATGCCAGGAAGACTCAGTCAAATGGTGTAGATCTGCTTTGTCCTATACCGTAGCTACTAACCACATATGGCTACTGAGTATTTGGAATGTGACAAATCCAAATTGAGATGTGTTCTAAGTATAAAATAGATGATTTCATAGACTTAGTATAAAAAATAATGAAAATATCTTGTTGATTGTTAATATTGATTAAATGTTGAAATACTATTTTAGATATGTTGGATTAAACAAAATATATTATTGCTTTTCTTTTTTTATGTGACTTTTTTCTCTTTAAATTTTTTTTCACTTTTTTAATGTGGCTACTAGAAATTTCAAATCACATTTATGGCTTGTATTATATATTTTATTGGATGGTTCTGTAATTCAAGGATATTCAGAATATCCTTATTTGTTAAGTGTAGATCTAAGGACTGAGTATTAATTAAGGGTAATTTAAAATAGCAGAGTCAAGAGAACGGTGGGATGAGATTATGGTTGGTAAACATGAATAGACCACTGAGTGGTGGTGAGGAAGTAGAACTAATGACTCTTTCAAAGAAGTTTATTGGATAAGGAAAGGGGGGATCGGTTGACAGCTTCGAGGAAAGCAGAGGTAACAGAGGGGTTCTTTCCAACTTTTTCATTTGATTAGATGAGACGTAAGCATTTTTTGTAGGTGCAGGGTACTGAAGATGCATTAAGGAAAGTTGAGGCAGGAATGTATTGATACCAGAAAGAGTGGGAAGGTTGGAAGACAGCACTACTGATCTTATCAGCTTTGGGCAAGAAAAGGCTAGTTTTTGCTTGTTGAATGATCCAGTCTCACCTGGACCCCTGCTGGGAGATAAGAATGAGGAAAGTAAGAGAAGTGAATAGGACCTTCCCAGAGCGGTGTCAGGTACTATAGGCAGGTCTCAGGTTACCTCACCCAATCCTTATACCTCCTATGATGGAGGCAGTTGCTTTTTCAACAGATAAGGAAACTGAGCCCCTGTCAGGGTAAGCAATTCATCTAAGGTCACACAACCAACAAGAGGAAAGTCCTACAGGTTGAGGCAGAAATGCCATAGTCAGAATTCATGCTTCCTTGTGTAGTGTTTTTTCTTCTCATCATATCCATCTGTAGAACCAAAGGATTCCAGGGAAGAGGAATGTTTCTTATTAGGCTATGTTCACGAATGTTCTTAAGATAAAACTAAAATGCAACACTATAGTTACAGAATCTAATTCTAACATGGAAGTAAGCCCTGTGAATAATCACGGGGGCTCAGTGGACATACTGCGTTAGAGAGGAGAACGGACGTGTGGGCCAGGTCTGCCAGAAGGAGTGCCTTAGAGGAAGAGGCCGGCTGCTGGCAGAGGAGACAGCAAGGACAAACTGAGAATTCCAGTTCCCAAACAGCACGTGCCAAAGACAGGACTAAAACACGGGGAACACGAGCAATAGAAAAATGCTTTCTGACAATCAAGGATAAACAACTCAGGTGGCAAGAAGGTGAATTTTTGCTGCAGCCCAAAGCTAGGCATCATACTGCCATAAACCATCACGGTCTCTTTTTCTGCAATTTGTTCTACAATCCAAGATCAGATCTTATTTTTTGATCTTTGTTTAAAACTATGCTGGGGGAGGTGAACTAGCAATAAGTAATTCAAATATCTTAACAGAAATGCTTAAGGGAAGATGAAAATCTCTCCAAATCACTTTCATTTTCTTTTCCATGTGCAGAACAGTTTTTGATGAATAAACAGTTACTATTAGAGACAAAAAAACTGATAAAGGAGGAAAAAGACATCAGTTATGTATCTTCTTTAACTCAAGATGTTTTGATAGTCTCTCTTCCAATTATCAAAGATGCACACATATACAAAGGTCTTTTCAATTATAGTTGATGGCCTCAGGTGACAGTTCTAATGTCTACTTTGATTTTGAAGGCATGTTAGTATTATAACAACCATTTTAGCTCCCGTAAGGTTTTGTTCTTTTTCTTTTTTACAGTAGGGAAACCACTTGTCATTATTTTGTATTAGGAAATCTGGTCAAATGTGCTCTGTATTTAACTAGGCAATAACCAGACTTCAAATATCCATTAGCTCCATTAGGTGATAATGCATATTAGGAGAAGAGGCATGGAAACGTGTCTCTGATGATTGTACTTGAGGGCTTGGGAGCAGAGAAAGAAAAAGAATTCCTGCCAAAAATGTGGCTTGGGATGTATTCTGGGACTGATCTAATTATTGGCTTGTTATTATTTGGACTTCATCTCAGAGACTCTAGGAGGACAAAGCTCACTATCTTCTTCTGTGGAACTTGAAAGCCCTCCATGATTTACTGAAGTCAACTGGAAGGTATTAGTATCTCCTCAACAAATGATCAGATCCCAGTATTCTCTATTGATGCGCAGTAGGAAAGCTAAAATATGTTGTTTGTCTTGAGGCAAAATTTTTGTTACTTTAACAGCTTCACAGATAATCTATCTCCCTGTCTGGAACCATAATTTTATGTATTTAATTATTCTACTTGTGCTAACATATTTGTCTTCTGATTATTTTGACTTGTCTTAACATATCATTTCTCTTCTCACATCTATATTTCAAGAAAAATGGCACTAAGGACTTCTTCCCTTACCAAGATTGCCCTCAACTTTTGTTTGTGTTTAGGCAGTTTCTTAACCTCCAACTACTTAAACAGTCGAAACTATTTAGTCCAATGAATAAAATCAATACAGTAGTAGTCTCTGGACCTAAATTCTATTTCTAGCATTAACTCTGAGTCATTGGTAAGAATCCTACCAGCAGTGGAAGGAAGTCTTTTTTTCAAGAAAGGAAACAGAGACCCAGCCGAGTGTCCTGGTGATGTGCATCTCTGCCTAAGATACCTAAGGCATGGTTTTCCCAGTATAACTTAGGGTTCCACCCTAAATGATCTGGAGCCATTCACTGTGTGTGTGTGTGTGTGTGTGTGTGTGTGTGTGTGTGCACGCGCGTGTGCGTGTGTGATAGAGAGAAAGAGAGAGGGAGAGAGAGGAACATACAGGGCTACTTGGGAGTGAGACCAAAGTCACATTTTCATATTATCATCCCAGATCCTAGGTCATGCAGCCTAAGGGAGTTCATATTGAAGCTTTGGCCTAAACACCTATTTGTCAGAAAAAATGAGAGCCAGAAACTATCATATTGACAGGATAAATAACTGTTACATTTTAAAGGATGTTTTAATCCTTTTAAAGTGTGCCATTTAGTTTGTTTGCTTATGAGTTGCCCTATAAAAAGCATTAAAATTAATTGGGCCTCTTTGCTTGTCTTTGGGAACCATGAAAATGAGGGTAGAGGAGAGAATGAGTCCCACTCCCTGCCCAGTATGGGGTGGCAGTGGTGTTGAGAAAAGGAAAGCCAACAATCTCCAGCACCAGAGGCAGGGAAGAAAAAGAGCTCAGGATGGTGGAAAGATACACAGGCAGCCCTGGGGCTTAGCAGACAGCTCAAGTAGCAGCTGCTAACTTTGTCACACAATGGAAGGTGCGTACAATGGGAGCAGTGAAGAGCCTTTTCCAGGGAGCACACACATCAAACAGCTTTGTCATCAGTCTTATCACTGCTGAGAAGGTAATTTAGTCACAGTGTGTGTCCCCCAACCCTCTTACCAACTTAAGTAACTGTGCCCAATTAAAATGTTGTGAAGCCATCAGTCCAATTGAATGGTATACTGAAGTGAAAAACTAAGCTTAATGAAAATGTAATCAATTACAATAGGTATAAATGAGCTAAAGAAATAGCTAAAGGGTGGAGAAAGGGAGAGGAAAATTGATTTTTAACTTAATCTTACAAATAAAGTTGACCTTTTGAATAAAGTAGGCTGGATACCAAGCCATGAAATGGCATTCATTCCCCCTCCACATAATTTTAGAAAGCTAAGATTATCTAGTGATTTAGAGAATTGGTATGGGATCTGGCTAATACGTAGGATTTTAATGTGCTGGTGATTATCCAGTAAAGCTCAGAAACTAACCATCGAAAGATGTAGAGATATGGTGAACATTTATTGAGCACTTACCATATGCCAAGCCATGCTCTAAGAATATTTACATATATAATCTTGTTTATTTTTATAACAAATTTATAAATAGATACTATTATTATTCCCATTTTACAGAAAAGGAAACTGAGGCACAGAGGCTGAGTAACTTGCCCAAAGTCATAAAGCAAGTAAATATAAAAGTTGGGGGGCTTCCCTGGTGGCGCAGTGGTTGAGAATCTGCCTGCCAATGCAGGGGACACGGGTTCGAGCCCTGGTCTGGGAAGATCCCACATGCCACGGAGCAACTGGGCCCGTGAGCCACAATTACTGAGCCTGCGCGTCTGGAGCCTGTGCTCCGCAACAAGAGAGGCCGCGATGGTGAGAGGCCCGCGCACCGCGATGAAGAGTGGTCCCCACTTGCTGCAACTAGAGAAAGCCCTCGCACAGAAACGAAGACTCAACACAGTCATAAATAAATAAATAAATAAATAAAAGAACATGAATTTCTTTAAAAAAAAAAAACAAGTTGGGATTGATATCCACACCATCTGTACCAGAGTCTTCTGTTACTACCTTTGACATGCAGTGTCATTGAAAGTAATGGTAGTAGCATGCATTCGAATTAGGAGGGGGTTCTATTGCTTTCAAAATCACATGTTTCTCCTACAAACACTTTAAGATACTTTGTATTTACCCTGGCATAACTTAGAGTGAATTCTAGAGACAGCCTATGTGCTAAAATGAAATTCTGTGATAAATTTTAATCTATGAGTGGTTGGAAAGTCATGTATATCTGTTACTGGATTGAACTATCAGATACCAGTATCCAATAATAAGATAATTCAACCCTTATTTAAGTCTTATGCCACCCAATGTTAAAAAGCTATATTCACGGGAAGGGGGGGAAGATAAATTAGGGGTTTGGGATTAACATATACACAATACTATATATAAAACAGGTAAACAAGGACCTACTGTATAGCACAGGGAACTATACTCAATATCTTGTAATAACCTATAATGGAAAAGAAGCTGAAAAAGAATATATATATATATATAGAGAGAGAGAGAGAGAGAGATGGATATACACACATATATATAAGTGAATACCTTTGCTGTACACTTGAAACGAACAGAACATTGTAAATTAACTATACTTCAATTAGAAAATTAAAGCTAAATTCAAAGAAAGATTAAAAAAAAAACCTTGCTATGTTGTAGCCACTAAGCTAGGCACTTTTGTTACCTCATATTAATTTAAGCTGGTCAGCCATTCAAGCTCTAAATCCTAGTCAGAAGGTAGCATCATACAAAGGAGAATATACATGCATGTGCACACAGCTGTGAGCACACACACACACACACACACAGAGTTTTACAGTTGCCCAGCAGGTACAAGACTGGTGCCCTGAGGCTGATATCACTGATATCATGATATCACTGATATCATTTAAATTGCCTATTAACAAAGAATATGATTACATATGGTTACATGATTATGATATACATGGTACTCAAATTATAAAAACTTCCAAATGTGAATTCTATTACCCATTTTTCCTCCCACAAAGATGGGTATCTTGTAAGCATATGTGATCTGGGTAGTAAAAATATGATCTGCCCTTATGTCTTATTTAATTCTCCTAGATGTCCTTGATACTGCCTTGTACAAAGAGACCATGAATAACCTAGTTTTAATTTATTTGTTTGTCTCACTTATTCCTGACTGGAGCAATTGAGAAAAATTACATTCATAAATCTTCTTGCCAAGATAATTAATTATGAACGAAATACTCCAAGCTGCTTCTGATTTTCATTAATGAAGCAGATTATCTGCAAAATAAGACGAGGCTGGAGTTGGGAAAAAAGGTCAGCTGCTCATCTTTAAATGTAAAACAAGTGCATTTTTTTACATCTGAAAACAATGATAAAGAGAGGACATGCTATGATTATGTTTTTCAGGCTATCACATCCCAATTAAGATAGAAAAGTATGTGGTCTTCATTTGCTTTTTTTTCTGCAATTGATATAAATCTTAAGTCGCCATCATTCTGGTCACCTAATTTCTTTTCCAAAGGAGAATTAGCTAAACTATTATAGTTCAAAAGCATTAGGCTATAAGCATTTAGAAACAGAGAAGCACTAAATGCATCTTTTAAATGGCTCTTATGAGAGAAGATGCATTAGATATTCAGACATCCACATTATTATTCATTAGTAATCTTTGCTCTAATTCTCCGTTTAATTTTCCTTCTTTTTACATGGTTAAAATGATTGAAAAACCTGATATTTTATTAATGGAAGGTTTGACAGCTTCTATGTTCCCTTAAAAAACAGTACAGAACTGACAAAAATATCTTTACCCTCCAATGAAGCATGTGCCTCTGTGGTTCCACAATGTTCTAGGCTTATCAGGTAGATCTTCTGGGAACATGATAATCATAGAACTCAAATTACTAACAGAGTTACACTCAATTTGGCGTCCCTGCTGCTATTCTTCCCCATTGTATCATCAACAAAACTTTAAAATAGAACATTCAGGAAAAACTTGAAAACTTAGGTAAGTTAATTATGCTTGTACCTATCTGGATTTAAAAATATTTCCTTGCTCACATAATTACCAACACAGTAAACATTAATTATTGTTTCTAATATTGAGAAACTGAAGAGACTCTACTTCTTCATCAGTAAGATATTATTTAAATTGTGCTATATTCAAATAGTGACATACTACATGAAAATTATCTATGGTACTTTTGACATAAGACTATGTCTATGATGTGTTCAATTTGATATTAGGTAATAAGATAGTACGCATAGGTTAATTCCATTAGTTTTTGTTTGCTTGCTTTGTTTTTTCTTTAATAAATGTGTGTGTGCCTGTGACTATGCTCATGCTTGGATAAAGGTCTAAAGGTGGCAGCATGTCAAAGGCTAATCGCAATTATCTGTATGGATAGTAATCTCATCTACAGTTTTAACTCATTAATAAGTGAACATTATTAAGTCACAAGCAGAAAATAATACAACTATATTCTTGTTTTAAATCATTAATTGAGTGCCCATTGAACAGTATGGCTAAGATTATAAAAGTGACTTTTATTTGATCACACCTTGTGAATGCAAAATAAATAATGAAATTAGCCTTTAATGTAAGTCTTTATGTGAGCAAAGAAGGGTAGGACTGCGGGAGTATGTAATGGGTTGGGCCTTCACTGTTCTTTTCAGACATAATGACAAAAAATGTTAATACTAATATAGCAATTTCCATGTGCCAGGTACAGTTCTAAGCACTTGACATATAATAGCTCATTTGATGATTCTAATAACACTATGGTGTAGGTACTATTACATCACATTTTACAGAAAACAACCTCAGGGAGGTTAAATAATTGCTCAGTTACTCAGCTGGCAAATGGTGCAGTCAGGATTTGAACGCAGCAAACAATCTGGCCCCAGGATATGTGCTCTTACAAGCACACAGAAACAACAGTGACAGTGATTATTTACTCGAGCTGCTGTCACTGGTATTAGCAAAAGAAAGTGTAATATGGGGCGTTTTAAAATTAAGAGCCTTAAATTTTATATTTAAGGAAATGACTTATTTATTGACCAATTTTTAACATTTATTTATTTATTTGGTCTCATGATCTTTTAAAAATTTTTATTGAAATATATTTGATTTATAATGTCGTGTTAGTTTCAGATGTATAGCAAAGTGATTCAGTTATATATATATATATTCTTTTTTAGATTCTTTTCCATTACAGGTTATTATAAGATATGGAGTATAGTTCCCTGTTCTATACAGTAGGTCCTTGTTTATCTATTTTATTAGTAGTGTGTATATTTTAATACCAAACTCCTAATTTATCCCTCTTCCCCCACCTTTCCCTTTTGGTAACTGTTAAGTTTGTTTTCTGTCTGTGAGTCTATTTCTGTTTTGTAAATAAGTTCATTCGTACCATTTTTTTAGATTCCACATATAAGTGATACCATATGATATGTGTCTTTCTCTGTCTGACTTACTTCACTTAGCATGATAATCTCTAGGTCCATCCACGTTGCTGCAAATGGCATTATTTCATTCTTTTTAAGGCTGAGTAATATTCCATTATGTATATGTACCACATCTTCTTTATCCATTCATCTGTCGATGGACATTTAGATTGCTTCCATGTCTTGGCTACTGTAAATAGTGCTGCAATGAACACTGGGGTGCATGTATCTTTCTGAATCATAGTTTTCTCCTGATACAGGCCCAAGAATGGGATTGATGGATCATATGGTATCTCTGTTTTTAGTTTTTTAAGGAACCTCTATACTGTTCTCCATAGTGGCTGCACCAATTTACATTCTTAGCAACAGTGTAGGAGGGTTCCTTTTCTCCACACTCTCTCCAGTATTTATTATTTATAGACTTTTTGATGATGGCCATTCTGACCGGTATGAGGTGATACTTCATTTGTAGTCTTGATTTACATTTCTCTAATAATTAACGATGCTGAGCATCTTTTCATGTGCCTGTTGGCCATTTGTATGTCTTCTTTGGAGAAATGTCTATTTAGATCTTCTGCCCATTTTTTGATGGAGTTGTTTGTTTTTTTGATATCGAGCAGTATGAGCTGTTTGTATATTTCTGAAATTGACCAATTTTATTTAAAATAATATTTATCCTTAAGATTATTACTAAATTGATTTTGGTTCTAGACTATTAGGAGTAGAGTCTAAGTGAAAGCCTGGTTCTTTTAACCACAACTGTGCATCTTAAAGCCTTACTATACCTATGGCAGCCTCCAAAAACTAAACAGTATTAAGAAACTTAGACACGTATAACAACAGTAATGCTAAACCCAGGGGAAAGAACAGGAACTGAATGAGAAAGAATTCGTAAGTTGTAAGGTTTAACCAAGCAGAGGGAGGACAAGGAAACTAATATTTATTAAGCATCTTTTAAAATGGTAGGCATTGTACAACATGTTTTACACATGTTATTCCATTTAATCCTTAGAACAACTCTGTGAATTGTTATTATTTCCAATTTAAAGATGAGACTTATTAAAATAACAATGAGGTACCACTATGCACCTATCAGAGTGGCCAAAGTCCAAGACACTGATAACACCAAGTGCCGACAAGGATGTGGAGCAACAGAAACTCTCTTTCAAAAGTGGTACAGCCACTTTGGAAGGCCGTTTGGCTGTTTCTTATAAATATACTCTTAGCATATATCATCCAGCAATTGTGTTCCTTGGTATTTACCCAAATGAATTAAAAATTTATGTCCACACAAAAACTTGCACATGGATGCTTATAACAGCTTTATTCATAATTGCCAAAACTTGGAAGCAACCAAGACGTCCTTCAGTAGGTGACTGGATAAATAAACTGTGGTCCATCCAGACAATGGAATATTATTCAGCACTAAAAATAAACGGTTATCAAGCCATGAAAAAAACATGGAGGAATCTTAAATGCATATTAATAAGCAAAAGAAGACCATCTGAAAAGGTTACATACTGTACAATTTCAGTTATATGACATTCTGGAAAAGGCAAAACTATGGAAACAGTAAAAAGATCAGTTGTTGCCAAGAATTAGGTAGGGAGGGATGAAAAGGAGGAGAACAGAGGATACGTAGGGCAGTAGAATTATTCTGTATACTGCAATGGTGGATGCATGTCATTACACATTTTTTCAAACCTATAGAATGTACTGCACCAAGAGTGAACCCTAGTGTAAACTATGGATTTGGGGTGATAATGATGTGTCATGCAGGTTCATCAATTGTAACAAATGTCCCACTCTGATGGGGGATGCTGATAATGGGGGAGGCTGTGCACGTGTGGGAACAGAGGGTACCATGTACTTTCCACTCAATTTCTCTGTGAATCTAAAACTGCTCTAAAAAATAAATTCTATTTAAAAAAGCACTCCCTCAAAAGAAGAGCACACACTTCCACCAAAACATGAGACCCCGTAAGTTAGAAAACTCACCAAGTCAAAAACCTTCTGTAATACCTTACTTTAGTTATTATCAAATCATCTTTCTGATTCTAGGGTTGGCAAGGTATCTAGATCTCCCTCAAGCATATGACTGGATTAGATAGTTCATTTTGAATCTTCATGTGATTTTTTTTTTTTTACTGCAGAGGATAAGTGGATGAGTATTGCCACAGTCTTGAAGCAGAATGGCAAAATTACTACCTTAAAACTAAATAAATAAAACTTACTGTAGCTGCTTTTTCAATCTTGGGAAATTGGCCTGTGTTTGGGAAGCCTCTTTGCAGATACAATGTCTCTGGATAAGAGAGGTCGTGGTTTAAAAGGAATAAACTACTCTGTATGATGAAGTAAGAGGAGTTTTTAGTGTATTCTTGGAAGCACTAGAGGCAGGGGTTGGGGGTTATGAATTCAATAGAAAGAAATAAGAGGAAGGTTCTTTTCAAGGGGACAGCAGCTCTGGGAACATGGTGTCAGGTCAGGATTAGGGGAGAGAGAAAAGGACGAAGAGAGAGAAAGAAAGAGAGGGAGAGAGTGCCATATGATACGGAGGACAAGGCACTTTGGAAATAGTTGTCTGATAAACAACTTTAAGTTTATTCTTGTCCTGAGCATTAGTTCTCCTTTGTTATGCCAGAATCATCAGTTAAAGACTATTGCATTGGATAATAGTATTCTGGGTAATGAGCATATGAAGGTGGGGTGGGGGAAGAACTAAATTGGGGAGGCGCTATGGCTTGGCAGGCAAAGCACAGAAGAAGCAGGACAGTGAATGGTAGCAGTCAAGACAAAAGGGCTGAAGGTGGAGGTGGGTTGGAAAGTATATAGTGACTTAAAGGAGGAGATGACAAAATGCAAGCCGACTGTATGTCTGGAGGTGTCTGCATTTGGGTGTCTGCTCTATGTCACCTCCTCAGAGAGGCCTTCCGTGATTCCTTCTCTGATTAAAAGTAGACCAACACAAGTCAAAATTACTGCCCTAGTTGATCTTCTTTATGGCACTTGTCATTGTTCATTTGTTTATCATAGGCCTTTCTCATCACACTAGAACAGTGGTTCACAACTGGGGGTAATTTTGGCCCCCAGGGGACAGTCAGCAATGTCTGGAGACCTTTTTAGGCTGTCACAACTAGAGTATATTCTACTGGCATCTGGTGGGTAGAGGTCCTGAATGTTGCTCAACACCCTAGAGCGCCCAGGACAGCCTCCCCAAAGGAATTACCTAGCACTGGCGATCAATAGAGCTGAGGATGAGAAAATGCACTAGAAGGAAAATTCCTGGAGAAAAGGACTTTATCTTGTGTGTTATGTATCCCTAGTACTTATAATAGGATCTGGGTACATAGCAGGTACTCAATAAGTATAAGTTGAAAGGTTAATCATTTAAATCCTCATTTTTCCAGCTTGAAAGAACCAGTTTCTCCTGGACTCATATTTGCTACCAGCTGTATGTCTATCTTTCCAGTTCGGATCAGAGCAATAATATAAAATATATGAAGAGACCCCTTTCCTATGCATCCAGACCAGATGTCCTTCCACCTCATTTCTCTCTGAAAATTCCCTCCAGTTAATCTGTACAGATTAAAGCATAGGCTTGGGGCAGTTATAAATATAGCCATAAATATCCTACCTATTTGAGTTGGGGGTTTGCAAAGAGAGTTCTATCCACTCTTACTCTCAAGTGATTGGGACACAAGGAACGCATAGCAAGCACATTGACAACTGACCAGAGCTGGGCCTGCAGTCTGAGTAATGAGCTCTAACAAGCCTGCAAACTCATCAACCTCCCACCCCAAAGCCCTCTAACCACTGAGCATCCAGACATAGGCCAAGGTCATATTTCTTCATTGGTGCCAGGCTACTCTTCTAAGAACATTATCTCTATTTCGGGCTGACAGACTTTTTCACTGGCATTAGCAGCATCATGCCTCCCCAACATTCAAGAAAACTGCAATGAACTTTTCAGAATTTCAAAGAAATGTAACTAAAGGTAGTGACCTGGACAGAAGCACGAAAGAGAATCCAACAATAGAACCTAGTCATTTTCAAAACTGCTAGCGGGTATTCTCCCATTTAAAAAATCAGTATTATAATGAGAAGAAATAAAATCTTTGTTTTTACATTACTTGCTTGGGAAAACAACTTGGTAGTCTGAATCAAAGACCAAAAGATTTGACCATGATGACTGAAAAGCTGCCCCAGGAAATGGCTCATCCACATAACAAGCAAACTTCATTAGACAAGGTCAGGACACCATCAGTGCCCCTTTGGGTTACCTGACTTTCTTGTTGGTCCCACTGACATATCTGCAGAACCTGACTCAATTCCTGCTGCTGTTGCTTCAGGTACTTGTCTAATTGCCGTCTCCTGTCTTGGAGAAGTTCAAGAAGACTGTCAATCTTCAGGCAGCTGTTTTGAGCTCCCTGAATCATCTCGGGATTCACATTAGGTCCATCACACTTGATTTTTTCTATGAAGTCAGTGAGTTGTTGACTTTTGTTTAAAAGGGCTAGAGATCGTTCTAAGAGTTCTAGAAGAAAATTAGAAAAAAGAATAGTGATATGAGCAAGTTTTTATATAGTAATATTTGGACTCATCATATAATTTAAAATATATGTAACCTTCTATTAAAAATAAGGAATTCAAATGTGTAAACATAAAATGCCTCCAATACAACTGGTCAAATACCTTGGCCTAACAACTGCTACGGCGCTAACTGCCAGATGGTAGGATGCTGAAGTTCAGTGATGGCATAAGTCAGTACAGGGGAGTGGAAAGACTGTGAGATTTGGGCACTGGTTCAGTTGGTTTTTAGTGGTGATATGCTGGTTAAGGTGCCTACTCTCCTTGTAGCGCTCTACATCCTGAGGTGACTGGACTAAATCTGAGGTTTAAAGGCTAATGCCTGCAGTAACCAAACAAAAGCTCAGTGAATACGCGGGCCAGGTACCCAGACGTCAGGGACTATGGCAAAGTGGAAAATACATGCCCAGTCTCACAGGATCTGCTGTCACCCAGTGCTGACCAATTGTGGACATGAGGGAATACAGGGTCAGTGTTGATGGGGCTTCCAATTTCTAAAGAATTATAAACACGGATTTTTATGCGAAAGCTTCTGATTTTTAAATGTTTTGTAATTGGTATTTTTTAAATTAAAAAATACTGAAGGATCAACAAAACATGGCTCTCTGGCAAATGGGCCACCGGTTTGCGCTCTCTGGAGTAGACAGCATTACTGGTGTGGGCAACATCTGGTAGAAACGGGAGATTAAGCCTGAAAACTGAAGGACTACCAAGGGAGAGAGTATAGACGGGGGAGTTGAGAGTAGCACTTTGAGGATCCCCAACCTCACTTGGGGACCCACTGGAAGAACCCTTGGGAAACTATCCATTCCCCACAAGCCAGAAAACGTCATCTGTTTCCTGGATTTGTGCAGCCACCTCTTAATTGCATCTCCTCTCCAATCCATTTCATCCATTCTCCATATATTAGAAAGATCATTTCTGAACACACTCTCTCTCTCTCTCTCACACACACACACACACACACACACACACCCCAATGGCTTCCCAGTATCTTAGAATTAAGGACAGACCCCTTAACATGATTTCAGTTCTGGCATGGTCTGGTCCCTATTTTCCCTTTCAGATTGTCTCAGTCTCTTTACCTCCATCCATATCTTCTTTAAATACCTCACACATGGTATACTCCTTGTTGCCCCAGAACTTTTTACTACGTTCTCTGCCAGGGATACCATTCTCCTCAACACATTCCTTCTCCACCTTTATTCTACTCATACTTCAGGTCTTAGTCAATTGTCAATTCCTCAAAGGACAAAGAAGACTGGACCAAATCCTCCTATTAAGTGTTCTCATAGCACGATGTTCCTCTCATTCACAGCTGTTATCACAGCTATAGTTCTACATTTATGCATTGGGTTAGTGGACTAAAATCTGTCTTTGCCACTAGGCTCCAATGCAAATATGAGGACAAGGACGGTGACAGTATCCTCAGCGCTAGCACAGTGACTGGCACAGGGGAGATAGTCGATAATTTTGTATATGCTAGAATGAAATCAAATGTATTAAAAGAGGGGGAAGAATTAGAGCTATAGGTGCTAGAGATCAGCAGTCTGCCAGAGATGTAAAAAAAGAGATGTTGGGAAGACTTGGGGTTTTGTGACGGGTAAGTGATAGAAACAGAAGCCAAGTTACCAGGTTGAGAAGTGGGAAGGCAGTGATGAAGTGCAATCAACAGGAAAGGACAATCTTTGAGACATTTGTTGTTAGAAGAAAAAAAAAGGAGAGACTATCAGCAGGGTTGAATACACTGCTTTTTGTTTTTAGATGGGAGAACTATGAAGAACACCCAGAAAATAAGTATGTCACACTATTAGAAATGGACTTATCAGTGCTAAAAGCCATGCATCCTGGTTAGTAGCTCAGTGTTCTTCCCACTGTGCTGTGGCACTCTCTTTAGCATTCTAGCATCTGACAGTTAAACAACACAGCAATGACTGTGGTATTTGGGTTGACTGTCTCTTTAAACTGACACCTTTTTTTGAGAGATGAATAGAGACTGAGATAAGGGAAGATGCTGTAAAGAGATATTTTGAGATAAAAGGGAAAGAATTTCAAACAGTTCATGCCATATGACCTAGATCTGTCCAATAAAGTATTAGATGGTGCTATCTGCTCAGAGTAAGAAAGGTGTGATTAGGTGCACTGGGCAATTTGATTGAGGATTAATAATACAAAAAAACAAACAACAAAAACAACCATATTCTTGGAAGCAGGACAGGGAATGGGATAAGTCAAGCAGAAGAAGAAAAGTCAGGGAGAGCATTCAAATTAAAGTAAATCTCTTAAAAGGAGAAGTGGAAATAAACATGAACAAGATGAGAGGGACAGAGGCAGAAAAAACCTATCTGTCTAGAAAAAATTCTTATGTGGAAGGGAAAGAAATAACTTGAAAATGAGGTGAAAACAAGTTATGGAAGTCCTTGGCTATCAAACTGAAGAGTTTTGATTTGTAGAGTCTTAATGTAATCATCAGTATAACTGATTCTCCATATGTAGGTATACATATTTCCTTTACATTCAAGAATGTGTTATGATATTGTGGAAGCAACCTAAATGCCCATCAACAGATGAATGGATAAAGAAGTTGTGGTACATATATACAATGGAATATTACTCAGCCATAAAAAGGAACGAAATTGAGTCATTTGTTGAGACGTGGATGGATCTAGAGACTGTCATACAGAGTGAAGTAAGTCAGAAAGAGAAAAACAAATATCGTATATTAACGCATGTATGTGGAACCTAGAAAAATGGTACAGATGAACCGGTTTGCAGGGCAGAAGTTGAGACACAGATGTAGAGAACAAACGTATGGACACCAAGGGGGGAAAACTGCGGTGGGGTGGGGATGGTGATATGCTGAATTAGGCGATTGGGATTGACATGTATACAGTGATGTGTATAAAATTGATGACTGATTAAAAAAAAAAAAAGAATGTGTTATGATATTGTGAACAGTTACATACATACATACACACACACACGCACGTGTACGCGCGCGCACACACACACACACACACACACACACACACGGGAAGTATGGGCAGGTGGCGGGGTTTCCACGTAGTACTTCTTTTCTTCCTTTCATTAACTACCTCTTCCACAATAGACTTTTCAAATGAAAGAGGGAAGCACAGCTTTCCATGCTCAGGGTATTGCAACTGAAAATGGGTCAGGCCAAGCTGTTCTAGTCCCCACAAAATACATATAATTAGCCAAAATTTCCATTTGCAAACTTTTTCTGGTTTTCTGTTTCAACTTTTGCCAAAATGGTATAACCACCACCATGGTACCACCAGGCATGCAGCCTCCTGAGCCCAAGTTAACGTGTAAAAATGCACCCGGCCTATGGTCAGTCTGTTACCTGCTACTACAGTGGTGCTTAAAGTGTATCAATTGTTCTCTAAGTTTCCTCTGTCAGCTTCTTATATCTCACTTTTTTTTTTTTTTTTTTTTTTTACTGTTTATGCTTTCCTAGCTATTTATTCCATCAGTTGATCGTGCAAAGTGATGTATTTTTCCTCAAGGCTAAACTATCTAGATATATCATGAACTTCAAGAAATACAAAATCTCTACAGTGCATTTATTTTAATGATTGTATTTTTCTCCATATACAAACCCTACTTATGACATAATACCTTGTGATGTAAGGCTAGTAAATAGTCAATAAATTTTTGTTGTTTAACTGTTTTAATTGTAATTATATCAAAAAATAATATTAAAGTATACTTTCTATTAATAACTTTACAGTTTGTCATCAATATTAAGTATAAATAACAAACTTAAGATGGATAAATGAGGGATGCACACAAGTCAAAGTGAATTTATAGCTTGCAAAATAACCTTTCCAAATGAGTATTTTCTAAAAAGCATCAAGGTCACATTTTGACACTGGGAACATGGGTGATATTTCTTCCAAATACATTTTTAAATATTCCAAATATTACTCAATGAGATGGTATTTCTTAAACTCATTAATGGGTATTTAAAAATATACACAAACATAGAGAAAATAGTATAATAGACCCCAAAGTACCTATATCTCAGCTGTATTTAATATATACATAGGGGCTTCCCTGGTGGCGCAGTGGTTGAGAATCCGCCTGCCAATGCAGGGGACACGGGTTCGAGCCCTGGTCTGGGAAGATCCCACATGCCGCGGAGCAGCTGGGCCCGTGAGCCACAATTACTGAGCCTGCGCGTCTGGAGCCTGTGCTCCGCAACAAGAGAGGCTGCGATAGTGAGAGGCCCGCGCACTGCGAGGAAGAGTGGCCCCCACTTGCCACAACTGGAGAAAGTCCTCGCACAGAAACGAAGACCCAACACAGCCATAAATAAATAAATAAATAAAATTTAAAAAAAATATATATATATATACATAGAACATCTAAGAAAAAGGAAGTAATAATATGATTATTCCTGTGAGGAAGCTTCTTAGGCACTGTGTTCATTTTAAGAAGGCCATTGGAAAACTGAAAGGTGCAATTGTGATTCTTCAGGGCTTAGAACCAATTTTCTCCTCCTTAATGTCCCTGTAGTACCTTGTTTATTGCTCATTTTGCATCTGCTACTGAGTCTTAAATTGGGATTATATACAAATAACACTCAATAAACATACTTTGAATTGGATGTTATTCTAAACCTTGGAGATTCAGAGATGTAATAATCCCAGTCCTCCAGAGTCTCATAATCTGGTGATGAAGAGCAGGGAAATAAATTATTACTACACAGTGTGCCGGGTGGTGTAACAGAGGGACCCACAGAAAGAACAGAGAGAATTCACCAATAAATGTATACATGCCCCATCAAATTGTAGGCTTCCTGAGGACAAGGGCCATGTACTCTTTCAACACACATGACTCTGGTTTTCTTACCTGGCACAGGTTCAGAAAATATTGTTTAATTATGTGTTGTTGAATTGAAAGCAACCAGTCTGATAAGTAGTCTGGAAACTATGTTTGCTGGAAAAGACTTTAATTAACTAGGCATGTTGCACCCAAAGGAGAGAAGACTAGAGAGGACACGTTAGTCTTCAACTATTTCAAGGACTGTCTCATAGTGGAGGGAATGAACGTATTCTGTAACTTTCCAGAGTGTAAAACCTTCAACCCATTCATCCTGGTTCTGATCTCTGAAATGCTACAGAATAAGTCTCTGACATGCAACATAGCCTTAGCATTGCTGAAGAAGAAAAAAGTACAGATTTTGACATAAATTGAAATACCGTGAATATTAGGGATGTTTGATTATAGTTTTTCCAGTCATATTACTAACCTTCATTATCCTAACATTCACATTTTGTGCTACTCACTGATCAACATCTCAGACACTTATGATAATTGCTAGCTGTAGTTAGAGCTATAATTTATTTCCTTAAATTTAAAGATAATAGATATTGCTGTGATCTGAATGTGTGTCCCCCTAAAATTCATATGTTGAAATCCTAACGCTCAATGTGATGACATTAGGAGGTGGGGCCTTTGGGAGGTGACTAGGTCATGAGGATGAAGTCCTCATGAATGGGATTAGTGTTCTTATAAAAGAGACCTCACAGAGCTCCCTAACCCCTTCTGCCATGTGAGGACACAGTGAGAAGTCTGCAACCCAGAAGAGGGCCCTCACCGGACCATACTGCACCCCGATCTCAGACATCCAGCCTCCAGAACGGGGAGGAATAAAATTCTGTTGTTGATAAGCCACCTAATCCGTGGTATTTTGTTAGAGCATCCTAAATGAACTAAGACAGAAATGACATCCTTAACTGAAAATCAGAGTTTTGTTCTTAAATATGTATTTCAAATCAGGTAATCTTAATCATATTCCACTGAATTAGTTGATTAATAAATTTCACCGACTCCCATATTATGAAAACAAAGCCCTTGAAGCTACCCTTGGGCATATGAATTGGGAGCCAAATATCCTGACTAGAGTCTCCTGCAATCCCTGTGCTTCACATATCACATAGAGGGACACAAAAGTGTCATGATAAACATGCCACCAGGATGGAAGAATATTTTGTCATCACAAAAATAAACTATGTTTCCTGCCTTTGGCTAGCACTGTTATCCATCTTTCTAGATTAAGAGGAGGCCCCGTGGACTCCTCTGAAAGGCAGGGCATTGGTCCCACCATCAGCTGGATGCCAGGGCCCTGTAGCCTAAGCCCTCCAAACAAAGCAGCATGTGCGCCATGAAAACTGGCTCACTGAGTCACAGATCCTAGTAATTGAAGGAGCCAACATTAACAACAGCATTTAAGCATTCCCTGCTTCAGCTGCATCCCCAAATATTTATGGAAAAGTCCCTACTTCCACAACCTCCCCCTCTGGTCCCTCTGGAAAATGCTTTCATGTGACTGCCTCAGTACTGAACCTCTTCACCAAAAGCATCAGTCACTGTCAGGTTTCTGGAGGTGAAATTGCTTTGTGATGATCTTGTTGGTGGGATGAAGATTGAATTGAGGCCACAGAACCCATCTCAGAGGCCTGGACTCAAGTCACTTTCCAGTCTCCTAAGAGGAATTTCATGTGCTTCTGTTTACCCACTTTGGGCCCAGCTAGATTACTTCCGCTGTATAAAAATGGGCAGGCCGCTGCTCTAATGCTGATACTTTTGATGCTGTTTGTAACCCCTGTTAGTGATAGGTCCTACAGAACAGTAATCTGTTAAAATTATAGGTATATATGTAGTCAGATCTCAACAAATTTACACAGGAAAGACTGAGTCCTTTAATCTTTGAGTTTTAGAAAAATAATGATCTACTATCCAGGGTCCTTTGGAGGGTGATATAAACACAATCTATTTGTGGCTTTAAAAACACCTTTTGTCCCTGTCTAGCATGATCAGGTTTGGAAGCTAGAAGGTGAGTTAGAACTAAGACAAATGAATTCAGGAAGCCATCACTTGTACTCAGCTCTATTTGGCAGTAATAATTGGAAGAACCCATTAGGAAGAAAAGAAGTGATTGTTCCTATCTATTTATCTAATCTGCTTTCACAGAAAAAGATTACAGTAAACAGGTGGTCTTCCACAAATGCCTTTCCTACTGCAGCCCTGGTCCAGCCCAAATTCTGGTGGAAAAGGCCCAGCATACAAATTGTTGGTTAACAACTAGACTATCTTTACAGTTGTTTCGGGGGGAGTTGAAAATAATTTTATATAGTGTTTTATTAGATTTTTATCTGGAAAAAGTTCACTAATCCTTTTTTTTAAAAACTCCAATAGTGAAAGAAAATTTCTTTCTTCAGAGCTGTTATTGGAAGGGTGACCTTCACTTCCTGATCCTTAGAAGGAACAGTCACTGAATTCAACCATTTATTCAATCAAGAAATATTTCATAAGGGGTTTCCCTGGTGGCGCAGTGGTTAAGAATCCGCTGCCAATGCAGTGGACACAGGTTTGAACCCTGGTCTGGGAAGATCCCACATGCTGCGGAGCAACTAAGCCCGTGCACCACAACTACTGAGCCTGCGCTCTAGAGCCCACAAGCCACAACTACTGAGCCCACGTGCCACAACTACTGAGGCCCACGTGCCTAGAGCCCGTGCTCTGCAACAAGAGAAGCCACCGCAATGAGAAGCCCGCGCACCGCAACGAAGAGTAGCCCCCGCTCACTGCAGCTAGAGAAAGCCCGCGTGCAGCGATGAAGACCCAACGCAGCCAAAAAAATAAACAAATAAAATTAATTAATTAATTAAAACTTTATAAAAAAAAGAATATTTCATGAGGATACACCAAGTGCCTAGACCTCGCTAGATGCTGAGGATATGTAAGGATGAGCGAGGTGGAAATGGCTCCTCCTCAGGAACTAAGATCTAGCAGACTGCATAACTGAACCTCCCAGAGGCTCTTCCTCTACCGGCCCTGAGAATCATTTACAACCAGTTCTTTCTTGCAGAATATGACCAGAAATAAAGCTTTACTTAACCTTACTTAGAACAAGTTGAGGTATACATAATCAGATAAATTAAAAATATACTGTCATGCATGAGCATTCTCATATTAACAGCTTTAAAACCTTTAAAAGCTTATGTGAGGAAGAGAAAGTTCTTGCCTTTGGTATGATGTTCATGAAGCTGAAGGAGTGATTTCAAGGACTCGGAACTCTCAAATTCCTGAGTGTTCTGGAGGAAATCTTCCGTTTGGTCTATTTTAATGGCAAACTACAACAGAAATGCAGGGGAAAGACATATGAAAAACTAAAAAACACTGTGCCACTTTTAGTTATTTGTAAACATTTTTCATGAATTAATGGCCTAGCTGATTGTGTATGTGCTTGTGTGATAAGCTGTGTGTTTGTGTGAGCATGTGCTGGCTCACGTGTTTGTATGAGGTTCTGTGTTCGCATGTAGTCAGTTTACAAAGTACTGGGATAAGAACTTTCTTCTCTTTCCTTTGCATTCTTTTCATACCTGGAAATATGTTATCTATGCTGAAATAAACCAATTTGTTTACTGTTCTAATGTGTATTGAAATTTTAAACTAAAATTATTGTGTCCCATAATGCAAATACAGCCACTGTCAACATCCTAAAGCAGTTTCTCAAAGAACAACTAGAAAGTTTGTTAAAAGAAACCAACAGAAGTTTAGTTAACCAGTAACCTACATAATTATTAGTAAATTTAACTTAAGAATCCACTTGAGGTTGAAATATAGTTCATTTTTTTCTCTATAATTAGACCTAGAACTAAAAAATGTAAGTTTCAAAATAATACATAGTCTAATCCCATCTCTACACCTGATTTTAGCCCAAGTGCCGAGAAGTAATGTGTAATCCTATTTCTTATACAAAGCAAAAATACATATATTTTTACAGAGGGTGGTGCAAAAAGATACATAGCAAAGGGTTACCTTTAGGAGAATGAATAGGATTAGGGATAGGTGAGGGGTGGTAAACTTTTAGCTTTTAAATCTATAACTTATAATTTTGTTTGCATTTTTGTCAATGATTTATGTACTTTTATAGAAATAAAAATGAAATTAGATGTAGCAAGAATGAAAAATGGAAAATTTCTCCTCTGTTTCAAGAAAAAAAGGAAGAGCAATTTGACATCCTAAGTGGTAAGGAACATGACCAGTCTCTCTTTTTGTGTTTCTCCATAGAGGAAGTATGAAAGGGAGATGCTTGAAGTGATGTCAAAATTCTCAGGGGAATAACCTTAGATACAAATTTTAGAAAAGGGCAAAATATACTTGGTTATGCTAGTACAGTATATCCATAGTAGTAGACAAATAACTGGTTTATTTTAGCACTATAGTTCAAAGGAAATTATTATCATTTATAAGAGCATTTAAATCAACACATTCACCTTTGGATCAGGTGTAGAATAAACTCATAAAGGTGAAGTATCAGTGAGAAAGACACAGAAGCCTATCACAGTGCTTGTCACCTTTTTTCAAGTTTTATCCAAACTCTCATCTTTGGATTTAGTGGTATTTAATATTTTTATGTGACTATTTGATTAACAAGATTTACTATATTTTGATTATTACAATAGCCATATAAAATCCAGTTATAAATGGCCTGAAAAGATGAGAGAGCAACTGATGAGCACATCCCCTTTTGAAATGCAGAGAAGGCTTCTACCATCCTGTTAGAACCAGCAGATGGACACCAGCCACTGTCACTTGGGGACACTGTTTCTAAATTGAAGCACAGTGTTTGAGAAGCCTGTGAGCCTGAAGCCATCTTGTACTATCAACCACGCAATAAGAAGTCATTTTGTATTTCTAAAGAACTCCTGCGTGCACATAGTTCAGTAAGTGGATCCTATCTACATATCATTTACATCTCTAATTCATTCTATTTCTAATAGTTGAATTTAAAGACATTCTTTGAAGAGAAACTTCAAAGGAAAAGAATAAAACAAAACCCTGGTGGGTAGTTTGGTTTTCCCTGTAGATCACTACAAGAAGTTTTGGAGTCACTGTGTAACTTATACCTATATTTCAACTGGTTTGACACTTTTTAAAAAACAAACCAATAAATAAACAATGCTTTACTCAGAAAAAGCTTCCTTCAAGTTCTATTAACTCTTATCTCGGGGATATTTTCTTTTCCCTACTTTTCTTCTTTCTGCAGTTAGTACAGGATAGAAGTGGCAACAAGGGGACACTTTTCAAAAACACTATTCTTAATTTCACCCTCATTCTTTTTTTTTAAATACTAATGAAAATTGCTTTGGCATACACAAGGGGCAGGGAAAATCACATAGGAGTTTTCCATCAGCTAAGTATGAAGTAGTCCACAAAATTGGAAGGAGGATAATGTATGAAACTTCATCTTTTCATGAGGAATCAGAGTACTGGGTTGAATTACGGGTTGACTTATACTTCCTTTTATTTCATGTAATATCTGGAAGTCATTTCTCATCATATAGAAAATCAGCTAGTATTAATGCTCCTACCCAGTGAGAAACAAATATTGGACTTAATGTTTAAAAAAAGATAACTTCCTATGCTCAAATGACCTGAATTTCAAGGGCACTAATACTTATACCCCACCTACTAAGATGAAATGAATCAGATGTATCTATAATTTGACCCTTGTAGGTGTATTTCGCTTGGTTTATTTCTTTTCAGGAGAGAAAACTGTGTGTGGAACTTTTCCCCGAGATGATCTGTGAGTTGGACTTCAGTGTTCAAATTGTGAAAAACAAACCTTGAAAGCTACAATAAGATTTTTGCTCCTCCTTTTAACTTTTAAACGAGTTCATGATGCATGAAATTGTCTACCTCAATTTTAATGTTCTATTACTAATCTTCTTTCCTTCATTATTTTGGATTTAAGTCCTGAATTTTCAGTTTGGAAATGTCATATTTTTCAAAGCTAGTGCTTTATCATAATGAAGCAGTGCTTTCACATCAAAATGAATGTACTGTCACTTGACAGAGAAGTTAAAAGTGAAATTTCCAATAAGTATCTTACACTAAATATAACACCTCTTTTGATAATGTTCTTTGAGTCTCACATTTTGAAATTGGGTTCCTCAAAAAAACTTAGGCCCAGGACTTTTTCCTTCCCTTATATTTTAAGGAGCTCAAACTATGGAAACTCAACTATATGCCTTAGGAAAGTACTCTATCATATACTATGCTTACAAGTCAAACATTCTATGGAATATTCTGCAATTTCCTTTTCATAAGCAGTAGAAGAAATTGTATCCTCCAACTTTCAGTTAACAAGAACACGCTAGACCAGCATTTCCCAGTAATCCTATCATCGGGGTAATTATTTGATTTAGTAATTGTATTACTATTATCTAAAGAGGGAAATATATCAAAATGACTTATGGGTAAAAGATCCCATTTTTACTTAATATTTATCAATTTTAATTAACTGTACTTAGTTTTTGTTTGAAGGCCTACATTTAAAATATTAACAATTTTATTTTTTGAAAATTAAAAATTAAATGTATATGTCTTGGTTATTCTACCATTTCTTGAACTGACTACAATGTCTATTTGCAGAAAGAAAACATTTTCAGGAGTGCTCTGATGTGGAGAAGGGAAAAGTTTTTTTAAACACAAACCTCCAAGGCATTTTCAAAAAATTCAGAGGTCAACCTGAGAAGCTCCCTCCTTCTCTCAAGCATGGAGACCAGGGCTGCCCATGCTTCACCCAGAGTTTTGGCCATGGCATCATAGACCTGGCTCTGATCCTTGTTCTCTTGAGCCGTCTTGTCTGCTTCCTGCAGGAGTTCCCATACTCGGTCTTCCAAAGCCTAAGTCCAGGCAAGAAAAGGCAGAGTGTCACTCAATGTAAGAACTTGGGATCATATTTTAGACATTTGGATTTTTGAAATTATATACACTCTAGGAAGGTCTAGAAGAGAATTTATAAACACAAATTGCTGTGCAGGCAGGTAGATCAAGCAGGCAGGAGGGAGCAACAGAGACTGTGGTGAACTGTGGAGCATGGCCAGGCTAAAGACATCCACATTTAAACATTGTTCAAACACTGTAGAGATTTATCAAAAATATACAACTACAGGGACTTCCCTGGTGGTCCAGTGGTTAAGACTCCACGCTTCCACTGCAGGGGGCATGGGTTCAATCCCTGGTTGGGGAACTAAGATCCCACATGCCATGGCACAGCCCCCTCACAAAAAATACAACTACATACCCAGGGGTACAGAATACTGTGTTGACCTCACATTTCAAAAAAGGAGAACTAACTGGAATACATCTAGAAAGGAGTAATCATGAAAAAACTATTGTGAGAAATGAACCCAGTAAAATTTATTATTTATTCTAAATAGTTATTATTGTTAATATATTTGTGAAGCTTAGTGTAAATTTATGAGTAAGTTCTTGAAAGTGAATAGTCATAATGTAAAAATTAGAATATCTGTAACCAACACTACAAATTGTTTCAACAAAATATGGAAAATGAAGGGCAACATGTGCCTCCATAATTGTCTCATTTGGGGATAGGAGAAGGATCCTACAGATCCTGTTTTGTTCTTGATATTGGCACCAAAATCAAGGCACACTTTTAAAATATAATAGACTAACAACAACATGAATAAATTCTAAAATGTCAACAGAAAAGGAAACTAAACATGTGATAATGCAAAATACAACAAAGAAAACAAAAGAAATAAGAACACATTTATTTGGGTATACAAAAAACCAAAACATAATGATAGGAAAATGATTAAATATCAGTTAACACCCAAAAAATGGATGTTAACTTTTCAATTAAAAGACAAACATTATCAGATTAAGGGGAAAAAATTCAACTAATTTATGTTTACTGGAGCCATAAAACTAAACTGAAAAGACATAACATTTGAAATAAACTGAAATGACATAACATTTGAAAAGACATAACTGAAAAGACATAACATTTGAAAATAAACTGAAAAGTCATAACATTTGAAAATAAGGAGATGAAATATATCAGGCAAAGACAAAAAAGTAAAGGAGGATTAGCAATGTTAATCTCAGACAAATTAGAAATCAAAACAAAAATCACTGTGATTAAAAAATGGTACTCTAGAGCTCTACCCACCATCAGAGCCTCTTAGATAGCCTCAACCACCAGAGGGCAGACAGCAGAAGCAAGAAAAACTACAATCCTGCAGCCTGTGGAACAAAAACCACATTCACAGAAAGGTAGACAAGATAAAAAGGCAGAGGGCTATATACCAGATGAAGGAACAAGACAAAACCTCAGACAAACAACTAAATGAAGTGGAGATAGGCAACCTTCCAGAGAAAGAATTCAGAATAATGATAGCAAAGATGATCCAGGACCTCGGAGTAAGAATGGAGGCAAAGATCGAGAAGATGCAAGAAAGGTTTAACAAAGACCTAGAAGAATTAAAGAACAAACAAACAGAGATGAACAATACAGTAACTGAAAGGAAAACTACACTAGAAGGAATCAATAGCAGAATAACTGAGGCAAAAGAACGGATAAGTGACCTGGAAGACAGAATGGTGGAATTCACTGCTACGGAACAGACTAAAGAAAAAAGAATGAAAAGAAATGAACACAGCCTAAGAGACCTCTGGGACAACATTAAACTCAACAACATTCGCATTATAGGGGTCCCAGAAGGAGAAGAGAGAGAGAAAGGACCAGAGAAAATATTTGAAGAGATTATAGTCGAAAACTTCCCTAACATGGGAAAGGAAATAGCCACCCAAGTCCAGGAAGCACAGAGAGTCCCATACAGGATAAACCCAAGGAGAAACACACCGAGACACATAGTAATCAAACTGGCAAAAATTAAAGACAAAGAAAAATTATTGAAAGCAGCAAGGAAAAAATGACAAATAACATACAAAGGAACTCCCATAAGGTTAACAGCTGATTTCACAGCACAAACTCTGCAAGCCAGAAGGGAGTGGCATGATATACTTAAAGTGATGAAAGGGAAGAACCTACAGCCAAGGTTACTCTACCCAGCAAGGATCTCATTCAGATTCGATGGAGAAATCAAAAGCTTTACAGACAAGCAAAAGCTAAGAGAATTCAGCACCACCAAACCAGCTCTACAACAAAAGCTAAAGGAACTTCTCTAAGTGGGAAACACAAGAGAAGAAAAGGACCTACAAAAACAAACCCAAAACAATGAAGAAAATGGTCATACATACATACATATCGATAATTACCTTAAACGTGAATGGATTAAATGCTCCAACCAAAAGACATAGGTTTGCTGAATGGATACAAAAACAAGACCCATATATATGCTGTCTACAAGAGACCCACTTCAGACCTAGGGACACAAACAGACTGAAAGTGAGGAGAGGGAAAAAGATATTCCATACAAATGGAAATCAAAAGAAAGCTGGAGTGGCAATCCTCATATCAGATAAAATAGACTTTAAAATAAAGAATGTTACAAGAGACAAGGAAGGACACTACATAATGATCAAGGGATCAACCCAAGAAGAAGATATAACAATTTTAAATATTTATGCACCCAACATAGGAGCACCTCAATACATAAGGCAACTGCTAACAGCTATAAAAGAGGAAATCGACAGTAACACAATAATAGTGGGGGTCTTTAACACCTCATTTACACCAATGGACAGATCATCCAAAATGAAAATAAATAAGGAAACAGAAGCTTTAAATGACACAATAGACCAGATAGATTTCACTGATATTTATAGGACATTCCATCCAAAAACAGCAGATTACACTTTCTTCTCAAGTGCGCACGGAACATTCTCCAGGATAGATCACATCTTGGGTCACAAATCAAGCCTCAGTAAATTTAAGAAAATTGAAATCACATCAAGCATCTTTTCTGACAACAACGCTATGAGATTAGAAATGAATTATAGGGGAAAAAATGTGAAAAGCACAAACACATGGAGGCTAAACAATACGCTACTAAATAACCAAGAGATCAATGAAGAAATCAAAGAGGAAATCAAAAAATACCTAGAGACAAATGACAATGAAAACACGATGATCCAAAACCTATGGGATGCAGCAAAAGCAGTTCTAGGAGGGAAGTTTATACCTATACAAGCCTACCTCAAGAAACAAGAAAAATCTCAAATAAAAAATCTAACCTTACACCTAAAGGAACTAGAGAAAGAAGAACAAACACAACCCAAAGTTAGCAGAAGGAAAGAAATCATAAAGATCAGAGCAGAAACAAAGAAAACAATAGCAAAGACCAATAAAACTAAAAGCTGGTTCTTTGAGAAGATAAACAAAATTGATAAACCATTAGCCAGACTCATCAAGAAAAAGAGGGAGAGGACTCAAATCAATAAAATTAGAAATGAAAAAGGAGAAGTTACAACAGACACCGCAGAAATACAAAGCATCCTAAGAGACTACTACAAGCAACTCTATGCCAATAAAATGGACAACCTGGAAGAAATGGACAAATTCTTAGAAAGGTATAACCTTCCAAGACTGAACCAGGAAGAAATAGAAAATATGAACAGACAAATCACAAGTAATGAAATTGAAACTGTGATGAAATATCTTCCAACAAACAAAAGTCCAGGACCAGATGGTTTCACAGTTGAATTCTATCAAACATTTAGAGAAGAGCTAACACCCATCCTTCTCAAACTCTTCCAAAAAATCACAGAGGAAAGAACACTCCCAAACTCATTCTATGAGGCCACCATCACCCAAACCAGACAAAGATACTACAAAAAAAGAAAATTATAGACCAATATCACTGATGAAAATAGATGCAAAAATCTTCAACAAAATACTAGCAAACAGAATCCAACAACACATTAAAAGGATCATACACCATGTTCAAGTGGGATTTATCCCAGGGATGCAAGGATTCTTCAATATACGCAAATCAATCAATGTGATATACCATATTAACAAACTGAAGAATAAAAACCATATGATCATCTCAATAGATGCAGAAAAAGCTTTTGACAAAATTCAACTCTGATTTATGATAAAAACTCTCCAGAAAGTGGGCATAGAGGGAACCTACCTCAACATAATAAAGGCCATATACGACAAACCCACAGCAAACATCGTTCTCAATGGTGAAAAACTGAAAACATTTCCTCTAAGATCAGGAACAAGGCAAGGATGTCCACTCTCACCACTATTATTCAACACAGTTTTGGAAGTCCTAGCCACGGCAATCAGAGAAGAAAAAGAAATAAAATGAATACAAATTGGAAAAGAAGAAGTAAAACTGTCAGTGTTTGCAGATGACATGATACTATACATAGAGAATCCTAAAGATGCTACCAGAAAACTACTAGAGCTAACCAATGAATTTGGTAAAGTTGCAGGACACAAAATTAATGCACAGAAATCTCTTGCATTCCTATACACTACTGATGAAAAATCTGAAAGAGAAATTAAGGAAACACTCCCATATACCATTGCAACAAAAAGAATAAAATACCTAGGAATAAACCTACCTAGGGAGGCAAAAGACCTGTATGCAGAAAACTATAAGACACTGATGAAAGAAATTAAAGATGATACCAACAGATGGAGAGATATACCATGTTCTTGGATTGGAAGAATCAATATTGTGAAAATGACCATACAACCCAAAGCAATCTACAGATTCAATGTAATCCCTATCAAATTACCAGTGGCACTTTTTACAGAACTAGAACAAAAAATCTTAAAATTTGTATGGAGACACAAAAGACCCTGAATAGCCAAAGCAGTCTTTAGGGAAGAAATGGAGCTGGGGAATCAGACTCCCTGACTTCAGACTATACTACAAAGCTACAGTAATGGAGACAGTATGGTACTGGCACAAAAACAGAAACATAGATCAGTGGAACAAGATAAAAAGCCCAGAGATACACCCATGCACCTATGGTCAACTAATCTATGTCAAAGGAGGCAAGGATATACAGTGGAGAAAAGACAGTCTCCTCAATAAGTGGGGCTGGGAAAACTGGACAGCTACATGTGAAAGAATGAAATTAGAACACTCCTTAACACCATACACAAAAATAAACTCAAAATGGATTAGAGACCTAAATGTAAGACCAGACACTATAAAACTCTTAGAGGAAAACATAGGAAGAACACTCTTTGACATAAATCACAGCAAGACCTTTTTTGATCCACCTCCTAGAGTAATGGAAATAAAAACAAAAATAAACAAATGGGACCTAATGAAACTTCAAAGCTTTTGTACAGCAAGGAAACCATAAACAAGATGAAAAGACAACCCTTAGAATGGGAGAAAATATTTGCAAATAAATCAACGGACAAAGAATTAATCTCCAAAATATATAAACAGCTCATGCAGCTCAATATTAAGAAAACAAACAACCCAATCAGAAAATGGGCAGAAGACCTAAATAGACATTTCTCCAAAGAAGACATACAGATGGCCAAGAAGCACATGAAAAGCTGCTCAACATCACTAATTATTAGAGAAATGCAAATCAAAACTACAGTGAGGTATCACCTCACACCAGTTAGAATGGGCATCATCAGAAAATCTGCAAACAACAAATGCTGGAGAGGGTGTGGAGAAAAGGGAACTCCTTGCACTGTGAGTGGGAATGTAAATTGATACAGCCACTATGGAGAAAAATATGGAGGTTCCTTAAAAAACTAAAAATAGAGTTACCATATGATCCAGCAATCCCACTACTAGGCATATACCCAAAGAAAACCATAATTCAAGAAGACACATGCACCCCAATGTTCACTGCAGCACTATTTACAATAGCCAGGTCATGGAAACAACCTAAATGCCCATTGACAGACGAATGGATAAAGAAGATGGGGTACATATATACAATGGAATATTACTCAGCCATAAAAAGGAACGAAATTGGGTCTTTTGTAGAGACATGGACGGATCTAGAGACTGTAAAACAGAGTGAAGTAAGTCAGGAAGAGAAAAACAAATATCGTATATTAACACATAGATGTGGAACCTAGAAAAATGGTACAAATGAACCAGTTTGCAGGGCAGAAATTGAGACACAGATGTAGAGAACAAACATATGGACACCAAGGGGGGAAAGCGGCAGGGGGATGGGGGTAGCGGTGTGATGAATTGGGCGATTAGTTTTGACATGTATACACTGATGTGTATAAAATTGATGACTAATAAGAACCTGCTGTATAAAAAAATTAATTAAATAAAAAAGAAAAAAAAAAAGAAAAGCACTGGATAGAGAACATATTGAGGTCCTTGCAGGAATGAACAAAATGACTTCAAACCCCTAATAGAAAATGAAAAGCTATTTCTGATTGAAGTGGCTACATGACATGCCAGTGAGAATTTCAAAACATAAGATATTTAAATGTTAATCCAAATAACAGTGATCTACCTCCAAGGAACAAGTATGTTAGAATACATTTTAGAAAGAATTGTTCTTTCAGAAAAATTCTCAATTGTTCATTTTGTCCGTAAATTTTACACTAGTTCCCTATGGTGCAATGATTATTTTTTTTAATGTATGAAAACAATTGTATGACACATACAGATGAGATGGACAGTACAAACATTTGCTAGTTAAAATTGAATATAGAAATGTAGCAAACTTGACAAAGACATAGACAAAGGTCTGTGTTTTGTAAAGTTCAAGTCAGCATTTTGGACTTCATGGTAAAACCAATTGTCTCATTAAATTGAGTCCGTTAGTTTCTGATACCCATGTTTAAGTAAGAATGCATTCTGGGATTTGTAGTTCCCATGGGCTGAGGACTGTATGAATGACTAGGAAGATATCAACATATTCCTTTTTATGTATCTGTGGGGCATGCCTCACTAAAACAAAGTAAACATATGTGAAAGCAAACATGTTCTGTCATTATCACAACCACATTGCCAATGCTGATATAAAATGTATTCTAAATCAAAGTTTATAGTGATCTCCTGCTATTTCTTCTAAATCTAATAACTGTCCTGACAAATTTGTTTCAAAACTCATCATACGGGCTTCCCTGGTGGCGCAGTGGTTGAGAATCTGCCTGCCAATGCAGGGTACACGGGTTCGAGCCCTGGTCTGGGAAGATCCCACATGCCGCGGAGCAACTTAAGCCCATGAGCCACAACTACTGAGCCTGCGCGTCTGGAGCCTGTGCTCTGCAACAAGAGAGGCTGCGATAGTGAGAGGCCCATGCATCGCGATGAAGAGTGGCCCCTGCTTGCCGCAACTAGAGAAAGCCCTCGCACAGAAATGAAGACCCAACACAGCCAAAAATAAATAATAAATAAATAATAAATAAATTTTTTAAAAAAATTAAAAAAAAACAAAAAACTCATCATACAATCCATACTAATGACCAGTTTTTTAAGAATAATTGCCATTTGCTGATGGGTGAGTTGTGTTTATCTATAAATATAACAGTCTTTGAATTAATAAATATTACAGTTTACTTTCAATCTGATTCTAATTCTACTGCCAAGCACTTTGGTTATTAGATTACATTTCAGAGTCAGGATGAAGATACCATCTGAAATTTCTTTCCTACAGATGACATCTGAATATTGATTTTCTGAAGTTTTCTTGAAACCACAACTTGCCCTCTCTGTCAGGTAATTTAAAATACATCCTAAGTAAAGAAGAACATAAAATCTAGTTTTAAAAGCTACAGAATTTCTTTTGGCTTCTTTAGAGTTTTGAAATTACCAAACATACAAAAATTCAGAGAATATTTTAGGGTATTCTATTTAAGTCAAGAACAGAACAAAACAAGTTAACCCAAAACTGGGATGTATTTAGAGATTGCCTACATGTTGGATTTATCTATGGAAAAAATAATAACAAGAAAAAAGTAATACTGCAATGAACAAGCACAGCACACAGCATTCTAAAGAACTTTCATTACAAGAGGTAACAAATAATACAAGAGGAATGGGATGTTTGCTTCCTATCCCTACCCCTGCTTCAATACAGTGTGTGTTTCTTAATATAAGATACTTCTCTGGGATACTTTGTACTTTCCTATCTTCCAGATGAGCAACACCTCATTTCCCTCTTCTCTGTAACCCCAGTGAAAATACACTTCCACCAGCCACAAGGAAGCCCCCCAGGTACTGGCCCAGATGTCAACTACGCAGTATTACCATTACTGCAGCCTTCCTCTCTGACAGCTCCAAGGCTGCCCTTGAGGGGTCTGTTCCTGAAATAATGCCCTGTGGCCTCCTTCTCTCTCTTTCTTCAATCAATTCCTTGGCCAGAATCCTCCCCAAATTTCCAACAAAGTCCAGCTTGTTCATTTGAGTTTCATGGCAGGTGATATTACTTGAGATATCACTTAATTATAACTTGTAACTTAATTGTAACTTGTTATTTGTGTTTTACATGCATGGGGCATGGGTGGAGAGAGAAAAAGAAAAGAAATTAAACAATGTGAATGCACCTTTGTTCAATGTTATCAGCTTCTAAATACTTTATAAGATGTTAATATACAGCAAAAAACCACCCTGAGAGGAAAACAGTGGGGATTTTCATATGAAATTGTTCAAATAGTATTCAATGTCCACTCTCCAGGATATTGTAAGGGATCTCCACAACCATCTAAGAGATTAACTAGATGACTTTTAAGGTCCCATCGAATTCCATGGTTTTGTGATACAATAATCCATTAATTCACTCAACTTTATTGAGTACCTACCACTTGCAAGGTACAAGGAGCAGCTGAAATCTATAAACTTTGTATGCAAAATGTTCAACTTTGTTTTCTACCACATTTCATACAAAGGGGTTAATTTTTTTTTTAATTAATTAATTTATTTATTTTTGGCTGTGTTGGGTCTTCGTTTCTGTGTGAGGGCTTTCTCCAGTTGCAGCAAGCGGGGGCCACTCTTCATCGCGGTGCACGGGCCTATCACTGTCGCGGCCTCTCCCGTTGCAGAGCACAGGCTCCAGACGCGCAGGCTCAGTAGTTGTGGCTCACGGGCTTAAGTTGCTCCGCGGCATGTGGGATCTTCCCAGACCAGGGCTCGAACCCGTGTACCCTGCATTGGCAGGAGGATTCTTAACCACTGCACCACCAGGGAAGCCCCAAAGGGGTTAATATTAAAGTTGGTGTTGGTAAGAGGCTTCTGATATCCAAGTTCTTATTGAAATACAAAAATAAAACCATTGTTCATACTATTGAAGAAATGTATTTTTTCTCTCTTGATAGGACATAATTTGTTTTTGCTATTGAAGACTTTACTTTTTCTTCCTTTCTTAGACACACAAACACTAATGAGAAAATTAAGTTGCTATGGCAGGCTTGTTGGTTTTTTTTCTTTTTGCCAATAGAATAGCCCTTTTCTTCTCTGTCAATAGTACCCTTCTTTCATGTGAGAAACCCATGATATGTGACTTTAGGAAGGGGCAACCCTGCTTCCTCACCCACTGACAAGGGAAGGCAACGACATAGGGCTAGCTCACAGGAGTTACCCACCCCAGTTATGAATTGGTCGATAGATGCAAGGACGAAAATGTGATTGATTCATGGAAGGAAGATGTTCCAAGCCTGGAAAGGCCTATTCTTCCAGAGTCCTTTCTGTGGGAGCTATCTAAAAAGACCTTTCACCAGAGTTACTAAGTTGGTAGAATGTGAGCCTGAAGTAGCTGATTGGCCATCCTACCAGCCATGTGTGAAAGCTCGTCCAAGAGATGGAGAGACAAAGCCTTGAACATTACTGTGTTCCTGATGCAGCCGTGCCCGATCCTCCTACCTACACAAATAGACACATTCAGAGATTTAGTTCACATTTCTCACGGCTTCTCCAAACTGAACCTACTTAATGAACACATGAAACAAACTAAAATCACCTCTGTCTTTGAACTGAGGGTTAGCAAAAGAACTGTATATGATAAACATCATTATTTAACCACTTTAAAAAACATGTTACTCTGGAATATGGTTTTTGAACAGAGTGAAGTGTCAGTCCCTGAAGATCAGTTATTTTCCCCAGCACCCCCTTTCTGACTGCCCATTCAGCCCCTCCCCACATCCACAATGTCTAAATAAAACTGTTTTACTTTAGATAGTTGAGGATCAGAAATAAAAGACTTAAATTTTTAAGGTCTAACAAGAATCTTGGTTTTGACATCTATAATGAAACGTTAACTAATAACTGTGCAGTAATACTATCCCTCCTTTTAGCAAGTAAAATGATAAAATATTTCATAACACTTATTTCAAAACACTTTTGAAATAAACATCATGGGATCACTGTCAAGTTCAGTGTTGAATGATTTCTCCTGTCTCCACTACTTAAAATATGTCTGGATTGACTACCATTTATTACCTTCACCTGTCATCACTTAGCTTATCTGTCACAATCACACAGTAATGATAACTGATTCAGAAGGAGTCCCAGGGAATACATTTTCTTAGCTTAGCCCATAACATCTCAGTGTGGCAGTACGCACAAAGTGACTGACGTCATCTTCTGTATTCTGTTATCTTCTTCAGAGCAGGTATTTTATCAAAATGGCTGAGTCTTGATTTAAAAAAAAGTAACAGTTGCTGAAAAGTCTGAGTAAACGTCTGGGCTTTAGGTTATCTATGTCATTGATTTTAATAAATTGGTATTTTTAGTGTTTTGGCCAAAGTTACATAACATACTGCTAGCCATCTCCTTTGCTAACATTAGGGTTGAGCAATGCTCATTCATCAGATATTTGTGGAGCCCCTACCATGGGCCTGACTTTGAGACATTTTCCAAGGTCACAGAGAGACACATGACATGGTGTCCTAACAATGCAGGCTGGTGTGATGTATATATTCCCATAGCGTTTGGTAGGGTTGTCCTGGGCATGAACCAGTTCTAAGCCCTTTGCAACCACCCCTGCAGCTGAATCCTCCCTATCCTCCCTCTACTGCTCAATGCTCCCAAACCTCAGGCAGTGAACTGGCTGCACAAGCGCCGCCTGGGGGAGATTTGGGAAAATGCAGGTTCCCAGGCCCTGCTTCAGAGGACTCTGACTCAATATATTTGGAGTGAAAAAATGGGGAACTATGTTTCTTAAAAAAAACTCCCCCTTGAGTATAATGTACAACCATGTTTTGGAAGCACTTTTCCACATATCCATTCTTCTGAAGTTGGAAAATAGGACAGCTATTCATGGGTCAGTATTAGGGCTTTTAAAAACCCACCAGTTCCCAAAATACTTCTGTCACCGGACTTATTAGGGCGCCTGATAATTTCTCCTTGACAGTAGTTCTTTTAACTTTAGGCAAAGGTCATTCTCTACCTAAAATATAGCAGTGATTATTCATCAGCCATAAGATAAAGAGAAACCTCCTCTCCGTGGCATACCTGGCCCCCCATGATCTGGCCACTGCCTGCCTGTCCATCCCTATTTGTCTCAGGATCTTTTTCTCAATTCCCTTCTCCCCTGCCTGTAGCCCAGTGATGCAAAATTGCTTACTGCTCTCCTAAGGCTCCACACTGGCTCAGCTCTGGGGCCTTGGTATGTGCTCTTCCTATTGCTCAGCTGTCTGCCCACACCTTTTATACCTAGAAAATAATCTTATGAAGAATGCCCTGATTCCTTCCTATACTCTTCTTTTTCCCTGTAACTATATTTTATACAGGTTTCTGCTGAAGCCTCTCTAAACTTACTGGACTTAACTTGTTTAAATGTCCATCTTTTGATGTCTGAAACTTAACTTTAAATAGTCCCCTCCCTCTCCCAAAAAAAGAAAAGGTGAGAGCGAGAGCGAGAGAGCGAGAGAGAGAGAGAGAGAGTGAGAGAGTGAGAACTGCAATGTTAATGGAAGAATGTTAACAATTAGTAAATCTAGGTGAAGGATCCCTGTAGGACTGAAATTTTTCAAAATGAACAGTTAACTACCCCAAATGGCCTACCTCTGTGTAAGTTTCTGGAGTATGGGAAGCATCATACTCATCTTTTATTGCCCACATCTCATACCTGCTTTCATTAACTACTGAATGAATCAGTGAGTGAGAGGAATAGCACATTGATATCTTGATCTCTTTTGATGCATGATAAAATTTTACCTTGTGGAAAATAGCTTGAATTCCAGCTGAGGTTGGAGGCAGGGGTGGGGGGGGGCGGTGCCGGGGTGGGTGGTTGGGATTGTGGTGGAGGGTCAGGAGCAGAGGAGGCTGGACTTTCTAAGCTGCTGAGACTGTTTCTACAGGGTAGAAGGTGCAAGAAATGGTGAAGTTGGGATGAACTGTCCCCCAGGCAAAACTTGAGGACAAAACGTATTCCCTATGTCGGGCCCCGTGCTTTGAGAATTCTTTTTTTTTTTTTTTTTTTAGTGGGGGCTGAGGAAGATTTTCCACACCCATAAAAATGTAGCTGTCTATTCATTTGGAATTTCAGTTTTCACACAGCAGAAATACTTCTAAGTTACAATTATCAAACTTTTAATTTTATCAGACATTTTGAACTTAATTAATACTTACAACAAAAATAAGTACCTACCAGTGACCTATTAGTCCAACTTTCTCCACATATTACTTTCTTGATTTGTATCGAAATAATAGTTGACCTTTCCAAATAATAATAATAATAATAATAATAATGACTGTACTATCTTTTTACAGTGTTAGCTGTGCTAAGGAGACACATTATTCCCTTGTAAACTGGAGGACCCATCCTACAAATGAGCTTCCAGTTTCTACTTACGACTTAATTTGGGAGAAAGCTGCCCTATCAGGGTGTTCCTGGGGAGTAAAAAACACCTGGGCCCTCACCTCATGAGTCTTCTCTGAGCCCTTCTTTACACCCTCATTCCCTGTTACTTGCTTTAGAGCATAATAAAGCCCTCCCTTCACCTTGGTGCCTTCCTTAAATTGGAAAAAAGTGGCAGGTGGGTTACACAAAATATCACAGAGAAAAATTAGTTAGACACTATCTGAAGTGCAAAAAAAAAAAAAAAAACCACTTCAATTTTTCAAACTATAAAGAAAAAAAATCCATTTCTTGTCCTTACTTTGAAAAAAAAAAACATATTCTCAGATTAAAAAAATCCATTCTCAGGTTAAAGAAGCCTCAGGGCAGTCACCAAATACAACACTTAGATTAACTGACAGTAGCAGTTTTGGTTTTGCTTAGTTTTTTTTTTTTTTTTAAAAAAGCTAGTTGTTAAACAGAACAAAATGGAATGCCCAGTTGACAGTGTAAGCAGGCTTTGTATTGACAATGAGATATGGAGCTTCTAAGATGAGCAATCCATGAAAAATAGCTTGCCTCAGGACTCGGTCAAGACCAGCTTAATTTAAGTTTTCCTCTCCCACTTGTTTAGTCATTAAAACTCAGGAAAGTATTTTGGAATTGGATCTGAGAAAAAGACACTCTGGCCAACATCATAAAGCTGGTTATTTAAAGAGGTGCTAAAAGGCACTACTTTCCCTTTGGGTTCTAAAAGAATAGGAAACCAAGGCTATTCTGAGATACCTGAAAAATGCACTCTTTTTAAGTGTAGCTTTGAAATCGCTGGTTTTAAGTATAGCATATTTTATGGACATTATACCACCTCAACTGCCATGCAACACACAAAAAGGATTATGGATTTTCTCTTCAGTGGAGCATTAAATAGTTCCCTGAATAGCAATTTTCTAAAAGAGCAAATATAGGTGGCGTATCCTGCATATGTTTTCCTGACACTGCAGAGTCTATCTGTAAGACACACTGCACGATACAGGTAACAGTTTCTGGTTCATAGTAAAAAAAAAAAAAAAAACACCTCAGTTTTACCACTAAAGTGAAAGCAATTAATTTAGTATACTTAAAAGCAAAGAGTGAAATTTTTGGAAACTTTTGAGAATAGTAGATTGTTAAGTTCATTACTTTTGTCAGTCTCCTGCACAAAACATCACAGATTTGTTCTGGCTTCTGCTGTTCTTTTTAGCTTACTTTGTTCTTGTTCTTTTTAGAATACTTTACACTTTCATTTCTGCCTACCCACAACCTCTTAGCCTTCACATCCCAATTCCAATGCTGCCTCTTCCGTGAAACCTTTCTATTCACCCCAGCCAAAAGCAATTCCTCCTTCGCCTGGATTCCTTTGTCACTTTATTTTCACCTTTCTAATTTGCATGTTACATTTCACTCTATAGTACAATCGTGAAAGAGCAAGTTGTAAATTCTGTCGATTATAAATCAGATGAGAGCACGGACTTTCTATAGGACAGTACAATATTTCTTTTTTTCAATTTGTTCAAGTTGAAGCTACCGCAAAAGGTAAATAGCAAAAAAATAGTAAAATCAGTGCCTCAAAATTCATATTCTGAAAAAGTTTTGAATTAAAAAGCCAACATAATTAGATGTTCCATGTACCATTTTAGTGATTCATGGGCTTCTTATAAAGTAGCCCTTTGTGTTTAGAAGAGTAAGATACTGAAACAGTCATTGAGACGTTAGTGAAGGATGTTTGCTTACAAATGCTGATGAATCTGCAGTAAAGAAGGTAGGTCAGGTACTTTCCAATGACAACACCGTTCGCCATAGTCAGGTACTGGCTTATGATACAGAAAGCCAATTCAGAGAACAAATAAAGCTAGAAAATAGGCTTATTGAAACTTGATTATTGCACAGATATTGCTAACATGATAAATTTTTTTTACTATACGTGCAATGTAAATATGGTGATATGAAGGAAGAATTCCTTTTTTCTGCTTTATTGTTGATAAACACAACTAGCTCTGAAATGTAGAAAATTAAATTGGATTGCATTGTCAACAAATATATTTTGAAGTTTAAGTTTTGTGGGGGTCTATGTTCTGATGGGACAACTGAAATGACAAGAAAATATCCTGGACTCACACTAAGGAGCTTTGCTGGAATGAAAATCAACATCACGCTTCCTTCATCAAGAAAGTCTTACTGTGGAAAAGAAACTACAACTGCACTAAACAGTGTGCTTAGTGACATAATGAAGATCATAGATTTATAAAGGCTAATGCATGACATTTGATATTATTTTCTTTATTACGTGATCAGATGAAAGCTGGTGATGGCCAACCACTATTGCATGCTGAGGTACAATGGTTACTGAGAGAAAAATTTTTTTCAAGAACGTGTAACTACAAAGTAAACTTCCAGTGATTCCGTAAAGTAAAAATAAATAAATAAATAAATAATAAAATAAAATTAATATCCTGAGAAGAAAGGTCATTAAAATTTTCTTTCAGATAATAATTCCTTAAAACCAATTTTTAAAAAAATGCAGTTTCCATTAGATTATAAATCCCAAAAGCCAGACCATGCCCCACTTTCTTTAGCCTCCCACAGCTCCAAGTTCAGAACCTTGTGGTTTGTCAGTGTTAACTATTATTTGGTGATTCAAAAATACTACTGTGTCTACCGAGCCAACGCTACACAGTTTACATGGCTCTATCTACTTGCCATTTTAAGATTAAAGTCTCCTTGGATCCCAGTACTTAATACAAATCCAGAAATGTAATACATATCCCAAATATTTCTATCATCTTGGTGTGTGTCTTCCTAGAGACTTCAGGAACTGATAAAATATATTCATGATCTACACCACTGATGAGTGAGGTACCTTCCTATTTAGAAAAATAAATGACTCTTACAGCCTTATTTTCATATATGCAGAGCATTAATGGTGAGAGAGATGCATTCATTATAAAGACCTATCAACACTGAGGCCTCACTACTGTATACTTCGATTACTCAATACCACACTTTGTCCTGTGTCAGTAATTCTAATTTAACTACGTAATGCTTTTAGCAGTGTTCAGGTAGGCAAAGTTACTCACAACTATTACATATTTTCTTTCTCTATTTTCTTTATTCACACCTTGCTTTATATCAAAAGTAAAATGATTATTCTACAGTAGGAGACTACACTTTAATAACTTCAACACACTCAACAGAAGAAGTAAAATAGAAAAGTAGGGCTTCCCTGGTGGCACAGTGGTTGAGAATCGCCTGCCAATGCAGGGGACATGGGTTCGTGCCCCAGTCCGGGAGGATCCCACATGCCACGGAGCACCTAGGCCCGTGAGCCACAACTACTGAGCCTGCGCGTCTGGAGCCTGTGCTCCGCAACAAGAGAGGCCGCGATAGTGAGAGGCCCGCGCACCGCGATGAAGAGTGGTCCCCGCTCGCCACAACTGGAGAAAGCCCTCGCACAGAAACGAGGAGCCAACACAGCCAAAAATAAATAAATAAATAAATAAATTTATTAAAAAAAAAAAAAAAAAAGAAAAGAAAAGTAATGCAGGGGTTTCCCTGGTGGCGCAGTGGTTGAGAATCTGCCTGCCAATGCAGGGGACACGGGTTCGAGTCCTGGTCTGGGAAGATCCCACATGCCGCGGAGCAACTAGGCCCGTCAGCCACAACTACTGAGCCTGCACGTCTGGAGCCTGTGCTCCGCAACGGGAGAGGCCGCGACAGTGAGAGGCCCGCGCACCGCGATGAAGAGTGGCCCTCGCTCGCCACAACTGGAGAAAGCCCTCGCACAGAAACGAGGAGCCAACACAGCCAAAAATAAATAAATAAATAAATAAATTTATTAAAAAAAAAAAAAAAAAAGAAAAGAAAAGTAATGCAGGGGTTTCCCTGGTGGCGCAGTGGTTGAGAATCTGCCTGCCAATGCAGGGGACACGGGTTCGAGTCCTGGTCTGGGAAGATCCCACATGCCGCGGAGCAACTAGGCCCGTCAGCCACAACTACTGAGCCTGCACGTCTGGAGCCTGTGCTCCGCAACAAGAGAGGCTGCGATAGTGAGAGACCCGCGCACCACGATGAAGAATGGTCCCCACTTGCCACAACTAGAGAAAGCCCTCGCACAGAAATGAAGACCCAACACGGCCATAAATAAATAAATAAAAGAATGTGAATTTCTTTAAAAAAAAAAAAAGTAATGCAATACTAAATGCTGGTGAGGATGCAGGAAAACTGAATCCCTCAACATTGCTGGTAAGAATATAACATGGTACAGCCACTCTGCAAAACAGTCTGGTACTTTTATATAAAAATAAACATAAAATTACCATAAGACTCAGTATTTATCCCAGAGAACTGAAAACTTCTGTCCACAGAAAAGACTGTACATGAATGTTCATAGAAGCTTTATTTGTAATACCCCAAACCTGGACACAGCTAATATGTGCCTGAATGGGTGAATGATTAAACAAACTGGTACATTCATACCATCGAATGCTACCTAGCAAAAGAAAGGATGAGCTATGTTACATACAACTTGGATGAATCTCAAGGGCTTTATGATGTGTGAAAAAGACCAAGTGCAAAGAGTCAAAACTGTATGCTTCCATTTATATAAATAACATTCTTGAATAATGAAATTATAGTGATGGAAGACAGATTTGTGGTTGCCAGGGTTTAGGGGTTGTGCCTGGGAAGAGATACAAATGAGTATAAAGAGGTAGCAGAGGGAGAGCTTTGTGATAAAGGAATTCTTTGATTGCAGAAGTGGTTACACTAAATCTACACATGTGATAAAATGATACAGTACTATGCAAATACATTGTATCAATATCAAGTTCCTGGTTTTGTACTATACTATAATTGAGTATGTTATAACCATTGGAGGAAACTGGGTGAAGGATATCCAGGTCCTTTCTGAACTAAGTTTGCAACTTCCTGTGAGTCTAAAATTATTTCTAAAAATGGTTAAAATTAAAAATACATAAAAATAAAATAAAGAAAATAAAATCTTGTAAATATGTAAAACTGGATGGAATTCAATGACAGTAAGCATATACTAGGACTCTTCTGGGCATCTGGGTCTATATTGTTGCTCCATATTTATTTTTTAATGTTACTTGTATGTTATCAGTCCTCCTCTAGATTGTAAGTTTCAGGAGGGCAATGATTTTCGTCTGTTTTGTCCACTGATAAATCCCAAGAGCTTAGATCAGTGTTTGCATACGTAATGTATTCAGTCAAAATCTGCTGAATGAGACAAGTGAGACAGTAGATCTATTGCTTTAGCATGTATATGCAATAACTTACGGCAAAAGATGAAAAGATACTCACAGTCTCAGATCCTGATCATGAGAATTGTAATAATCACACCAAAACATCTTTTTATCTCCTTAACTTTCCATTTGATCTTGTCTTTCATTTACTCAAGTAAGTGCAGACACACAGTTACTCTAACTGTTGCTTACGTAAGTTCTCAGTAAACAAAAAATGCCTTGTTAGCCTTGAAGTATATAACTTGACATTGTAAAGCACAAAAATAATTTTAAAAATATGAAGTTCTATTATATTTTTAAAAAATAATAATAGTTAGGACTTCCCTGGTGACACAGTGGTTAAGAATCCCCCTGCTAATGCAGGGGACACAGGTTCAAGCCCTGGTCCGGGAAGATCCCACATGCCGCAGAGCAACTAAGCCCGTGTGCCACAAGTACTGAGCCTGCACTCTACAGCCCATGAGCCACAACTACTGAGCCCACATGCCACAACTACTGAAGACCGCACGCCTAGAGCCCATGCTCCACAACAAGAGAAGCCCCCGCTCACAACTAGAGAAAGCCCACGCACAGCAACGAAGACCCAACACAGCCAAAAATAAATTAATTAATTAATTAAAAATAATAATTAACATTGACTTTAAAATGTTGTAACAATATAATTCAATATATCAGTATAGCTCTTAGTCTCATAGTGATGGGAAGATTATTTAAATAGATAAGACATGAGAAAATAATTTTGTGCTATTTTATCATTATAATAAATAACTTTATTATAATTATAACAATATAATAATAATAATACTTTATTATTATGATCACTTAGAATCCAAAGAATTCCATAGAAAGCATTTGCGTGTCTCAATACAAGGCTGTATCTTGTCCTGCTACTCTAACCATATGAGGATCTTTAGAACTAAAATATAAAAGTTTAATTTTACCTAATTTTGTCCTTAGCCTGTATGTGAATTATGTGACGTCCCCCACCAGGTGTTCCTCTGGCCAATCCACACTGCCTCCGCCATGGGCCCTAAGGATCTGCACACCAGAATCTTCCATGCTGGCACAGGACAAGACTTAGGTCACTTTTCCCCATTGGGGACCAAGGCATCTTCATTGTTGGCTGTGATGTAAAGCACTTTTTGTGAAATCAAGTGCACACTTCTAGATAGGATGAAGCCTGAGTGCTCAGCTTGTGCCAGGAGACCTCAGGATACGGCATAGTGGAAAGACCATGACAAACTGGATTTTAATCAGAGTGGGAGTCCCAGCTCAGCCAGTTACCCGCCCTGAGCAAGTCATCAAACCTCTCTGAGAACAGACTGGTGGCTGCCAGAGGCAATGTGCTTTCCTCATAATACTGTCATAATGACAAAATGAGGTGATGCATGGCAAGTGTTTAGCCCAGTGCCTGGCGACTGCAGTCATCTATAAGGTTAGTAACCGTTAGCACCATCATCACTACTGACAGTTGCCAAAATGTAAGATAATGGTAAGGTCATAAATGTTTTGGAAACCATGTACTTCCTTTCACAGGCAGTTTACGCCTTTATTTCACTATCAACATAGGTTATATACCCTCCTCTGTAAACCATACTTATTGAATTTAAGTTTTAGTTCATACATACAGTATGGAAACAAAAAGGCTTTCTGGCTTAAAATATTTTCTGATGCAAGAGAAAGGAACATGCCATACCTAATTCCAGCTGTGAAAACCTGACTGCACATGCCTATTGGGTGGTGTTATCACCCTGCCCTGTTTGCAAGGGCTGCCCTTAACCCAGACTGGCACACACATAACGGAACCCGATGTCTGGTTGGCTTCCAGTTTGAAACAGAAGCTGCAGCTAATGGGCTGCTGAAAACACTGAGGGCCACAGCTGTCCAGGGTGGAAATAGCCTCTCACTGAAAGCTTGCCATGGCCCTCGTTCAGTTAAGAATTCTTGGGGCAACTCTTTAACTTTCAGTGGTTCCTGTGCTAAAACCAAATTAGTAAAATATCAGATGGTTCCGCTGTTGCTAGGAAATGTCAGTAACATAAGCCATGACAGAAATAGACAAAATTAAGAAAACTAACTTGGAAAATTCTGACATTGTATTGAATCAGTCAATGTGGACTCAAAAAAACAAAATAAGCAGGTCTTTTTTTTTTTTTGGTCACTTTTCAAACCAGAGCCATTTTACTAAAGGCCCATAAAACATCCTTTTTAGCAGAAAATCTGCTCATAAAGGAAATGCCAGAACCACCTTTCCCTTTCAAAGTTACAACTTATTCCCTTTATAATTAAATGTAAACAGAATCAGATATTTTCTTTTCCTCAATTTACTGCGAAAAAATTTTTGTACAAAAATTTCTTTTGTACAGACCCAATAAAATATGGTATTTTAAAACGGATTTAAAATGTACCCAAAGAGGCTTTATGAATGAGGCACAAAAACACTTGCAAGTGATGGATATGTTCCTTTTCTTGATTTTGTTGGCAGGTCCATGGGTATATGCATATTTCAGAACTTAAATTGTGTTCTTTAAGTATGTGCAGTGTACTGTGTCCGTTATATTTAACAGAGCCATTAAAAAAAGGCTAAGAACAGACGTTTGTCTCAACAAATAAATGTAGCAAAGAAAAGTCAAGTAAAAAAAAAAACAAATAAAAAAAATAAAATGTACCCAAAGAGCTCTACAACATTATTTTTCATAAATGAATTTTCTTAACTTTTCCTTCTTGGGTATTTGCATATAAATGACTCTTCCATGTCTGCTCTGTGAAATGACATAAATAATATAATTAGAAATAATCTACAGGTGCATGGATTAGATTATTAGCAGTGGTTTCTGTTGTTTGAGGGATGTGTCTGTACCCTTGGATTTGTTTAGATTTTACTACCTTTCCCTCAGATCTGTAGCTTTTTATGTAACTGAAAAAACAGAGTCCTGGAGGCTTATCAAGAATGTCATTGTGTGTTTTACTGGAGAACTTGAACTCTACCATGCTTGAATAAAAAAACCAAAATAACAACAAAGAGAATGACACATTCCCTAAGACTTGATGAAAGCTAGGACATTGGGAAGTTTTTGTACCAAACAGAAGGATAAATAAATACGAGTACTAAACTAACATTTGTTCACAGGATGAAGCCAAAGTAGAGGAAAGAGACAGCTACTTCTGTCTTAAAAAGTTAGCTCTCTTCCCTGCCCCAGAAACAAAACTTCTCACACCCAATACTCCCACAGCCCCATATTTCAAGTTTGACCTTAAATTCTACCTTCTCCATGAAACTACTCCAGCTAAATCAATTTCTCTTTTCACCTGAACTTGCCTATCGTACTTTCACTATCATCAATTTTCATCCGGGGACCTAATTAATCATCCAGTGCCTTGATGTTGTGATTTCACTGCTTCATGGTTCTCCTAGGGTCATTTCCCCATGTTATTACATATTATAAATTTCTAGAGGCCAAAGATGTCTCTTCCGTTTCTTTTGTGCCTCCCCACCCTGCAATGCCAAGTACAGAGCCAGGAACACAGCAGACAGGGAGGCCAGTCCAGCAGAGCAGAGCCATCATGGTGCTACACAACTAGACTCCTGCAAATCCTCTAAGATCCACGGCTGTAACATTGATAAGAAATTACAGAGTGGTCCTTTTCAGTCAGTTGAGAAGTCACATCCTTCCAACTCTCGAATGAGTGGGATTTTATACTCCAGCTGATGGCCGAGGCATGCAGCATGCTGAGTACAGGCACGGCACAGAGGCACACCACGGCAGCTGGAGTCCCAGCTCCACTGCTTCCCAGCTGTATGGCAATTGGCTTGTGTGTTCATTAGTCTCCTCATTTGTAAAATGGGGATTAAAAATAATAGTAGTTGATAATCATTCAACACTTACTATGTTGTGAAGCACTGTTCTAAAGTCTTTAAATGTTTTAACTCATTGAATCCTCACACACACCTTATTAGGTAGGCACTATTATTATCCCATTTTACAGGTGAAGAAACAGACAGAGAGAGGGCAAGAAACTTTCCCAGAGTTACACATCTACGCAGCAACCCTGGGATTCACATCTAGGCAGGCAGAGCTTACATGCTCACCTGCAAGGTATAATGCCTCTCATAAAATTTACCCCTCATGATTATTTTAAGGATTAAACAAATTAATAGTTTTAAAATATTTATTAATACTTGATGTTAAATATTAAATATTTTAAAGTGGTTGACACATAGTAAGTACTCAATAAAAGTCCACGGTATCATGCTTATACGTATGTCATAATTTAGGCTTCAAAACTCTACAACTAATTTAGACAAAAATGATCTAGATAATAACTTAATATATGCTGACACAGTCTCTGCCCAGAAGGAAGCTTATACTCTTAGGAGAAATATATATGCATGTAGAAAAACTAAGCAAACCGATGTTAAAAGTGACACTAACTGATGAGGAAGAGCCCATTAGACCTGCAGGTGGCAATTGTGGCTTGCCCTTGCCCTATCCAGTGTCTTATCACGTAGGGCTCTAGGTAGCTCCTTTTAGCAGGTACCAAGATGATTCTGGTGTAAATACTCATAAACCACACTTTCAACACATTTATATAGGCCACACTTGAACAGGTACCATAATAGAGTATGAGACTATACTTATATAAAGAGGTGCTGATTGAGAAGCCCAGTGGAAACAAGTGGAGAGAGATGGGCCCAAGGTGGGGCTGGAGCCCAGGGAATGCTTCCCAGAGGAGGGGGACTTAGCATTCTAAAGCAAGGACATCAATAATTCACTCGGAAACTCATCCCCCAGCTCAGTTAAAAGAAGAATAATGACACAAATCAGAAAAACTAAAAGTATGAATAATTTATCAGTTCCACCCTGTTCTCTTAAGAGCCCAAATGTTCTGTACATTAATAACTGAGTCTTCTTAAAACCCTCAGAGCTGTTGTGAGGAAGAAGAGCACGGTATGTGAATACCATTAAATCATCACTATTTTCTTTACCACAGTCCTTTTTTACACATTTCTTTTTTTAATACACAGAGATGAATGGTTCCTGAAATTATGTAATGGATACATGTATTCATTCATTCACTCATTCTACAAACACAGTTTGTTGAATATCTAATCTACGCACAGTGCTATAGGTCCTAAGGGGAAACACGTTCAACAGTCTAATGAAGAAGACAAAAATGAAACATAGACGGTTTTCCATGAAACAGATAATACAGGAGAGGTAGGCAGGCTACAAATTGCAGAGGGGCCTCAGAGGAGAATGTTGTCAATAGCATAAACGGGGAGGATTCCAGACAGGTTTCAGAGAGCAATAATAACTTCCTCACTGTCAAATCTCACGGCACATTCCTCAAACACGCTGCTGCTTCCAACACTCTCCAAAACTGTCTTGAAATTTCCTTTTGCCCAAATTTTGTGATGACACCCTGATTATTTTTGCCTCTAACCTTCCATGGCCCTTTTCCAATTCCATTGATGGCACCTCAAACCTTTTAATGTGGTTGTTTGATGGTAGTTGTTTCTTCTGGTTTGGGCCAGAGTTTATTCTTTACTGTGCATGAGAATCATTGCAAAATCTTTTTAAAATGTACAGGTGTCCCAGCATTCCTTGACTTGGGTTTTGGGGCCTGGATATATGAGCCATGTGTTTTGTTTTGTTTTTTTTTAAAGATTCTTATGCCAGTCAGGATGAGAACCACCTACATAGGCCTGCCTACCTCTAACTGTCCCATGTGGAGACTATTCATTTTCACATCATTCCCTCTCACCGGCTTCCTGAACTGTCTCAGTTCTGGGCCTGGAAACAGTCCTCAGACTGAGAACCGTGGAGCATGAAGTCACCGTCCCAGACTCCTCCACCCAGGATACCATTTCTAAGACTACTTCTACTGGGACCATATGTAATCTGAGAACTGCCTCCCATTCCTCTTGCCCTTGGTCACTTGTGAAAGACCCTCTGATCGTCTATCCTCTTTATAACCCTCTCCCTGATTCCTTTCCTTCCAAACTTCACCACTGTATCTCATGGAAATTCAGATTCATAGCAGACAAACTCTTCACTAATTCTCACACTCCACTACTTAAGTGAAGGCTGCTCATCTCCCCTAACACTGGTCTCTCCCACTGTAACGAAATCATCTCTCTCAATCAGCATCACCTTCTTACTTCAGTCAAATTTGTTGGAGAATGGCCTACTCTTGCTATCTCTGATTCTTCTCTTTACATTTGTTCATTCATTAAACAATCACAACTTGGTGTCCAGCATCATTGCTCCCCTGAAACTACTCTAGTAAGTGATACCAGTAACCTCCAACCTGTCAAATAGCAAGAAAATTCCAATTAAAATGGCACTCCTTTGGCAATTACGTAATAACATCAGGAGGACATCTACTTTTCTTATCTGACAGGCTTTAAGGTTTGGGATTATCATGGACTTTTCCCTCACTCTCTACATAAAATAAATGATCTGATTCTATAATATCTCCTTTACAACTTATTAGTTTAATTCATCAAAAATGTATTTCTATTATACATAACATACTGTGCTACCTGCCAAAACAAGGACTTTTATTTATTTATTTATTTATTTTAACATCTTTATTGGAGTATAATTGCTTTACAATGGTGCGTTAGTTTCTGCTTTATAACAAAGTGAATCAGCTATACATATACATATATCCCCATATCTCCTCCCTCTTGCGTCTCCCTCCCACCCTCCCTAACCCACCCCTCTAGATGGTCACAAAGCACGGAGCTGATCTCCCTGTGCTATGCGGCTGCTTCCCACTAGCTATCTATTTTACATTTGGTAGGGTGTATATGTCCATGCCACTCTCTCACTTCATCCCAGCTTACCTTTCTCCTTCCCCGTGTCCTCAAGTCCATTCTCTACATCTGCGTCTTTATTCCTGTCCTGCACCTAGGTTCTTCAGAACCTTTTTTTTTAGATTCCATATATATGTGCTAGCATATAGTATTTGTTTTTCTCTTTCTGACTTACTTCACTCTGTATGACAGACTCTAGGTCCAACCACCTCACTAGAAATAACTCAACTTCGTTTCTTTTTATGGCTGAGTAATATTCCATTGAATATATGTGCCACATCTTCTTTACCCATTCATCTGTTGATGGACACTTACCTTGCTTCTAGGTCCTGGCTACTGTATATAGGGCTGCAGTGAACACTGTGGTACATGACTCTTTTTGAATTATCGTTTTCTCAGGGTACATGCCCAGTAGTGGGATTGCTGGGTCACATGGTAGTTCTATTTTTAGTTTTTTAAGGAACCTCCATACTGTTCTCCATAGTGGCTGTATCAATTTACATTCCCATCAACAGTGCAAGAGGATTCCCTTTTCTCCACACCCTCTCCAGCATTGATTGTTTCTAGACTTTTTCATGATAGCCATTCTGACCAGTGTGAGGTGATACCTCATTGCAGTTTTGATTTGCATTTCTCTAATGATTAGTGATGTTGAGCATCCTTTCATGTGTTTGTTGGCAATCTGTGTATCTTCTTTGGAGAAACGTCTATCTAGGTCTTCTGCCTAAATTGGGTTATTTGTTTTTTTGATATTGAGCTACATGAGCTGCTTGCAAATTTTGCAGATCAATCCTTTGTCAGTTGCTTCAATTGCAAATATTTTCTCCCATTCTGAGGGTTGTCTTTTGGTCTTGTTTATGGTTTTCTTTGTTGTGCAAAAGATTTTAAGTTTCATTAGGTCCCATTTGTTTATTTTTGTTTTTCTTTCCATTACTCTAGGAGGTGGGTCAAAAAGGATCTTGCTGTGATTTATGTCATAGAGTGTTCTGCCTATGTTTTCCTCTAAGAGTTTGATAGTGTCTGGCCTTACATTTAGGGCTTTAATCCATTTTGAGTTTATTTTCATGTATGGTGTTAGGAAGAGTTCTAATTTCATTCTTTTACATGTAGCTGTCCAGTTTTCCCAGCACCACTTATTGAAGAGGCTGTCTTTTCTCCATTGTATAGTCTTGCCTCCTTTATCAAAGATAAGGTGACCATATGTGCGTGGGTTTATCTCTGGGCTTTCTATCCTGTTCCATTGATCTATATTTCTGTTTTTGTGCCAGTACCATACTGTCTTGATTACTGTAGCTTTCTAGTATAGTCTGAAGTCAGGGAGCCTGATTCCTCCACCTCCGTTTTTCTTTCTCGAGATTGCTTTGGCTATTTGGGGTCTTTAGTGTTTCCATACAAATTGTGAAATTTTTTGTTCTAGTTCTGTGAAAAATGCCAGTGGTAGTTTGATAGGGATTGCACTGAATCTGTAGATTGCTTTGGGTAGTAGAGTCATTTTCACAGTGTTGATTCTTCCAATCCAAGAACATGGTATATCTCTCCATCTGTTTGTAACATCTTTAATTTATTCCATCAGTGTCTTCTAGTTTTCTGTATACAGGTCTTTTGTCTCCTTAGATAGGTTTATTCCTAGGTATTTTATTCTTTTTGTTGCAATGGTAAATGGGAGTGTTTCCTTAATTTCTCCTTCAGATTTTTCATCATTAGTGTATAGGAATGTAAGAGATTTCTGTGCATTAATTTTGTATCCTGTTACTTTACCAAATTCATTGATTAGCTCTAGTAGTTTTCTGGTAGCATCTTTAGGATTCTCTAAGTGTAGTATTATGTCATCTGCAAACAGTGACAGCTTTATTTCTTCCTTTCTGATTTGGATTCCTTTCATTTCTTTTTCTTCTCTGATTGCTGTGGCTAAAACTTCCAAAACTATGTTGAATAATAGTGGTGAGAGAGGACAACCTTGTCTTCTTCCTGATCTTAGAGGAAATGGTTTCAGTTTTTCACTATTGAGAACAATGTTGGCTGTGGGTTTGTCATATATGGCCTTTATTATGTTGAGATAAGTTCCCTCTATGCCTACTTTCTGGAGGATTTTTATCATAACTGGGTGTTGAAGTTTTTCAAAAGCTTTTTCTGTGTCTATTGAGATATCACATGATTTTTATCCTTCAATTTGTTAATATGGTGTATCACATTGATTGATTTGCATTTATTGAAGAATCCTTGCATTCCTGGGATAAACCCCACATGATCATGGTGTATGATCCTTTTAATGTGCTGTTGGATTCTGTTTGCTAGTATTTTGTTGAGGATTTTTGCATCTATGTTCATCAGTGATATTGGCCTGTAGTTTTCTTTCTTTGTGACAACTTTGTCTAGTTTTGGTATCAGGGTGATGGTGGCCTCGTAGAATGAGTTTGGGAGTGTTCTTCCGTCTGCTATATTTTGGAAGAGTTTGAGAAAGATAGGTGTTAGCTCTTCTCTAAATGTTTGATAGAATTCGCCTGTGAAGCCATCTGGTCCTGGGCTTTTGTTTGTTGGAAGATTTTTAATCACAGTCTCAATTTCAGTGCTTGTGACTGGTCTGTTTATATTTTCTATTTCTTCCTGGTTCAGTCTCGGAAGGTTGTGCTTTTCTAAGAATTTGTCCATGTCTTCCAGGTTGTCCATTTTATTGGCATATAGTTGCTTGTAGTAATCTCTCATGATCCTTTGTATTTCTGCAGTGTCATTTGTTACTTCTCCTTTTTCATTTCCAATTCTGTTGACTTGAGTCTTCTCCCTTTTTTTCTTGATGAGGCTGGCTAATGGTTTATCAATTTTGTTTATCTTCTCAAAGAACCAGCTTTTAGTTTTATTGATCTTTGCTATTGTTTCCTTCATTTCTTTTTCATTTATTTCTGATCTGATCTTTATGATTTCTTTCCTTCTGCTAACTTTGAGGGTTTTTTGTTCTTCTTTCTCTAATTGCTTTAGGTGTAAGGTTAGGTTGTTTATTTGAGAAACAAGGACTTTTAAATTTGAGTCTCTTTACTCTCACACTCAGAACTCTAATCCAAGTTCCAATGTCTCCATAGACATCTCTTAACTCCAGTGGTTTTTCCATTCAAGTTCACCCTGTATATTGTTTTAAAGGTAATCTTTCTCAAACTCCATTTTTAGCAAACTTTCCCCTACTTTAAGAACCCACTCTTGGCCACAATCAAATCTAACTGCATAGCCCAACATGTCCTGACTTTCAGCGCAAGCCCTTATCCTCCATACAAGTTTTGCCTCATCTCAATATTTCCTGGCAGTGTTCTTCATGTGCCTATGTGTATCTTGCTTACACTTGTCTCAACAGCTTTGCTAACCCATTCTCTGATCTGGAATGTCATTTTGACTCCCAATCCTTACCTGTCACTTGCTTTGAGATCCAAATAATATTCTCATCTCTTGGGCTGGTAACTCTTGCATGAATCATCTGTCAGCACCTTGTATATAGTTTTTCATATATTGATATTATCTGGCAATGGATATATTTTGAATATTAATCCTACCTCTTTAAATAAATTAGAGAGGCAGTGATACATAGTGACATAAGCTATTGTGGAACTTGGGCAAAAGCCACTACTGAACTTGTTTAATCATCTGGTAAATGTGAATATATCCTTGATGTAAGGATTAAATACCTAATGCTAGTACGATGACTGGCACATAATAGATGGCCAATAGGGAGTAAACATTATTGCTTCTGCAAGCCTTTCAAGGGGTAGGAACTTGTCCTCATTTTGTAATGTTTCATGGCCATAACACTTAGGGCACCCAATTCTGACCTGTGTACACAGAGGATGACCTATAGCTATATATTGGGTCCCTAAGTCAATGATGAAAATTCTGGTAAGTATGGTGAAATTCTATGTGTAAGTTTAGCTAGTTGTCTTGTAGAAATATAAACCTGAGTTATTAAAAGTAATCTCTCACAATGACTAATGAATTGGCCAAAATGGGAATTTCAGGATTGAAAATGTTGTTTGGTATTCCTGTGTTTACTTAAACTTTTTTGCAGGCCAGTTGTAAGTCTCAGATAATATGGAAAACCTTATTATTCTTGAAAGAGAAAGAAAATCCAGAATTTATAATTATTTGTCTTCCTCATCTTGATGAATTATCCAACACTTTTTCCAGGGGGGTGACTTAGTTCTGAAAAGCAGGACTTACTAGAGATTTAAATCTTTACCTCATTTATATAAGTAACCATTTACAGACCGTGTATGTCCTTCTCCAAGTACAAAACACTTAATGACAATAAAAACTGGTGGACCACTCAAGTTACTAGAGATCGTTATTTTTCAGTAACATTTGCATCCTCTCTTTTGTTTATTATTCAGAATTTAGGCCATCGCCTACAACCATAAAGGAAAACTAGTCATATGTGAAATACTTATAAATGAATTAAGCAACACAAAGAAAAATTCTTTGTTAGTCCAAGTTTTACAAATATGCTAACGAAAAGTATATCCTTGCTCTATATTCATCACTCAAGTAACAACATCTATAATCTTTGATGACCTGTTAACCAACATTAAGCAAAATTAACCAAGGCATATTAACAGAATTCTTTCAGCTGTTTTTAGAATCTGAATTGCATTTGGCCTCCCATGTTATTAGCACTACTAAGCAACAAAACCATAAGAAGTCCACTGAGCAATATCTGAGCAATGGATGAACAATGAACAACAAACTAATACATATAAAATCATTAACGAAATGTGAAATAATGCTTTCAGAACTCACAACCAGAAAATTCACCATTTAATTACTGCCTTCTACTGTCAGCCTTTCAAACTAGATTAATATTGATACAAAGCTTTCTTTTCATTCTTTCAAAATGCTTATGTAATTTGTTTTAAAGAAATTACTCTTTCAAGTACAATCAATTGCAATAGCTAAAACACATGTGCAAATGCAATTACACTCCTACATTTTAAAAAATATTACACTGGGAAAAATATATGTACTCCTGTGAAAGTATCTAATAACACTGCTTTATTAATCACCTTCAAAAAATTGCCATTAGAAATATTTTGGCCTACTTTTCTTTCATTTCTTGTCCCTGAAAGAAATCTCATCTCATAATTATCCTTTTCATATTCTCCATACATTGGCTTGATTATAAGCAGACTTCTCCTGAGCTAAAAAATAAACTATTTTCATTCCCAGAAGATTTAACCTACTTTAGTCTCTAAATATTCACTGTCTAATACGGTAGCCACTAGCCATTTGAAATGTGGCTAGTTCAAATTGTGATGTGCTATAAGTATAATGTACACACAGGATTTTGAAGATTTAATACAAAAAATTAAAATATCTCATTAATAGTTTTTATAATGATTACATATTGTAATCATTATAATGATTATAATCATTGTAAATTGTCATATTGAATGACATTTTAGATATATTAGAATAAATTAAACATATTATTAAATTAATTTCACTTTTTTAACTTTTATTATTGGGTGAGTTTTGGTAATTTGTGGTTTTCAAAGAATTGGTTCATTTCATTTAAACTGTTGAATTTATGTGCACAGAGTTGTTCATAGTATTACTACATTATATTTTTAATGTCTGTGGGGTTTATAGTGATGCCCCATCTTTCATACCTAACTCATAATTTTTGCCTTCTCTCTTTTTACCTTTCTCAGTCTGGCTAGAGGCATATCAATTTTACCGACTTTTTCAAAGAACCATGCATTTCTCTGTTATTTTTCTGTTATCTGTTTCATTAATTTCTGCTCTTATCTATTTTTTGCTTCATTCTGCTTGCCTCAGTTTTAATTTGCTCTTATTTTTCTAGTTTCTTAAGGCAAAAATATAGATTGTTGATTTGAGACATTTATCCTTTTCTAATGTAAGTGTTTAATGCTCTAAAATCTACATTAGGCTATTAGAAAATGTAAAATTACATATATGTTCAATAAATGGTGCTGGGATAATTGGATATTCACATGTGAAAGAATGAAACTGAATCTGTATCTTACACCACTTACAAAAGTTAACTCAAAAGGATTAAAGACCATGAAACTCCTAGAAAACATAGGAACAAAGCTCCTTGACGTGTGTCTTGGTAATAATTTTTTTGGATATGACATCTAAAGCACAAGCAACAAAATTAAAAATAAACAAATGGGACTACATCAAACTAAAAAGCTGCTGCACAGCAAAAGAAACCATCAACAAAGTGAAAAGACAACCTATGGAATGGGAAAATAATATTTTCAAATCATATATCTGAAAAGGGGTTAATATCCAAAATATATAAAAACTCCTACAATTCAATAGCAAAAAAACCCAAATAACCCAATTAAAAAATGGGCAAAGGATCTGAATAGACATTTCTACAGAGAAAATATATGAAAGGCCAACAGGTACATGAAAGATGCTCAACATTGTTAGCCATTAGGCAAATGTGAATTAAAACCACAATAAGAGGGGACTTCCCTGGTGGCGCAGTGGTTAATAATCTGCCTGCCAATGCAGGGGACAAGGGTTCGAGCCCTGGTCCGGGAAGATCCCACATGCTGCTGAGCAACTAAGCCCGTCCGCCACAACTACTGAGCCTGCACTCTAGAGTCCGTGCGCCGCAACTACTGAGCCCGTGTGCCACAACTACTGAAGCCCGCGTGCCTAGAGCCCGTGCTCCACAACAAGAGAAGCCACCGCAATGAGAAGCCTGTACACCGCAACGAAGAGTAGCCCCTGCTCGCCACAACTAGAGAAAGCCCACGCGCAGCAACAAAGACCCAAAGCAGCCAAAAATAAAAATTAATTAATTAATTATTTTTAAAAAAAGAAAAGAAAAAAACACAATGAGACATCACTGCACACCTGACAGAATGACCATCATCAAAAGGTCAAGAGATAATAATGCTGGCATGGATGTGGAGATAAGGGAACCCTTGTGCACTGTTGGTAGGATTGTGAATTGGTACAGCCACTATGGCAAACAGTATGGAGGATCCCCAAAATGTTGAAAATAGAACTACCAAATGATACATTTCTGGGAATATATCCAAAGGAAGTGAAAACAGTAACTCAAAAGTTATCTGCACCCCCATGTTCATAAGAGCATTATTTACAATAGCCAAGACACAGAGGCAACCTAAGTGTCCATTGATGGATGAGTGGATAAAGAAGATGTGGTATATACATACAATGGAATATCATTCAGTCATAAAAAAAAACAACGAAATCCTACCATTTGCAACAACATGAATGAACCTTGAAGGCATTGTGCTAAGTGAAATAAGTCAGAGAAAGACAAATAGCTGTATGATCTCACTTACATGTGGAATCTAAAAACAAAACAAACAAACAACAAAACTGAACTCATGGATACAGAGAACAGATTGGTGGTTACCAGAGGCAGAAGGTGTGGAGAGGGGGAATTGGAGAGAGGTGGTCAAAAGTACAAACTTCCAGTTATAAGATGTAACATACAACACAATGTCTAGAGCTAACACTGCTGCATGATACGGGGGAAAGTTGTTAAGAGAGTAAGGGAGTTCTTATCACAAGGAGAATTTTTTTTCCTCTTCTTCTTTCTTTTTTTTATTGTACCTGTATGAGAAGATGGATCTTAGCTGAACCTAATGTGGTGATCATTTCACAATATATGTAAATCAAACCATCATGCTGTATGTATGCCTTAAATTTATACAGTGATGTATGCCAATTATCTCAATAAAATTGGAAAAATAAATAAATAAAAGTAAATATGAGATTGCATTTTTGGTTCACATTATATGTTTCTATTTATTGCTGCTCTAAGAAGTATAACACACTAGCAAAGTATTTTCTGTCCAACACATTAATAAAAGTTTAATAGCCTATGGGAACACTGAAGCAAAAATCTCAGGCTTTCAGAAAGCAGTTGCAACAGCCTTCAGTGGTTTGGGTTTCTCTAGTTCCGATTATGTAAATACTTCGGATATGCTTTGAGCTGAACTTACAGTCAAAAAAAACATGTCCTATGAAACTGAATCTAACAGCTCATGGTTCTTTAGAGTTCCCTCTCTACTGACAGAGTAATTAGGATTTCTTTAAGAAAATCAGCCATCTGTATAACGTGAGTTACTGGGCTGAACGGCGAGACTTCTCTCTCACCTTCTCTGTCTTCTCCTTTCACTGGCTTGACCCAGTGCCTGAAATTTGTACCATAGAAGCCCCCTTACTGGTCTTCTGGCCTGAAACCTGGGGCTTTGGTTTCCTTCCCACCACTGTGTCTGCCGGACCAAGCATTGGGGAGAACAGAGGGAGGAAAACACCATGTGAATTTACAACAAGCTCAGGGACCACAGGTCCTCTGGTCAGAGAGGACCCCCTCTCTCAGAGATTCAGGCACCTGCCTGTTGCCTCCATCTTCACCATCACTGGGGGATAGCCTGGGCTGGGGCAGAGAGAACAGAAAAGCACAAAGCAAAAGCAAAAGCAAAAGCACAGTATTTCCTCCCTTTCTGTCTGACTCGCAGAAGTCCTCTTTCTAGTGCTCAGATCTGAAAGAGGAGACTTTTCTGGAACTTTTTCTGTCCATATCTGATGCATACTTCAGAGTGTCAACTTGCTTTTGAATCCAAGCTGGGTAATATTGAAGAGAGAAAAAACAATACTGCTGGCTTGGTGGTCTTTGGAATTCTAGTCTCTTTCCCTAATCTACGTGCTAATCCCTCATTTTCAGCATCCTCAGCACACATACATACTGCCAAGGTTTATAGTTGCATTTAATGGAGACAGGGTGGAGGGTATTTATTCCATCTTTCCTGGAACTGGAACCAGTATCCAATTTTAAGACATTTAAAAAAAAAAAGACAAAAATTCTAATCTCACTCAAGTCCCTGAACTTCAAATATGTGTTAGGTGGGAGATGGAGGATACAGGTAATTTGAAGATCAGAGCTAACCACAGAATCAGAAGTTTGCTGTATTCTCCTGAGGACTAATAGCTAGATGAACTTGTCATGAGAATGATATAGCCATGTTATTTGAAAAAATCTTGAGTTTTACACATTTATACTTATAGTATATCTAAGATAAGTCTAGAGTTTAGAAAAGATGCATTCTGGCTAAGGCTAATCAGGTAGGAGTCGTACTAGACTTAAAACAAACAAACAAATCAAATTCCCCTCGTTCTTGGTTAAGTACAATACTTACTTATGGCTTTTCTAGAGCAGAAGTATCTGTTGCCTTCTGGATAGAATGAAAAAGGTATATTTTTACCCTGACATTTAATCTAACTCAGTATATTGAAGATTGGGAGTGGGGGTGAGTGGGTCCTATGCTACCTGCTACCATCTTACCTCTGTTACCCCTCACTTATATTTCTTGAACTGTCAGAGTTCTGCCTTGTCAGTCCAAATCTTGGACCAAGACCCTCTTTTCATAACTAATAAGGACTGTGGGTTCTACTTTCCATTAAAAATTTTTGCTTGTAGATTTATATTTTAAAGGAATACTTTTAAAATAATTAACAGCTTGGAAACTACAGGCCTATGATCTCAAAAATGTTAGTTGTGATCCTGACTTTTGACCAAGTTTTCAAATAGGAATATGTTTGTGACAAATAACATAAAGCCCAACCAACACTGGTTTAAACAGTCACGAGTTCATCTATGTCACAACAATAGTCCTAGGGCTCAGCATACTCTTCCACAGTATAAAAGTAGCATAAATAATCAGCTTATAAATTTATTCCTCTATTGTTGGATACTGTTTTGTTTCCAGTTAGGTTATTCTACCAAAAACATGTGAAAAGATGCTTAATATCATAGCAAAGCATCTTCATATCTATATCCTTACTAGTGCTTTCATTTCCAAGGATGAATTCCCAGAGGTAAGGTTGCTGAGTCTCAGGATGTGAGCATTTTACATTTTAATGCTCGCTAGTTTCCCAAATGATTGTGTTCATCCAAATCCTCACCAACAGTATGGTAGAATGCCCTTTTCCTCACATTCTCACCATATATGAATGTTATCAATATTTTAAACTTTTAATGGTGTATAGGCAATTAAAAATTTATCTTTTTATCATTATTTAGTTTCATTTCTCAGGTCATTATTGACATTGAGCTTCTTTTTACATGTTTATTGGCCATCTGCCTCGCTTCTGTGAACAGTCTATTTTTTATTTATTTATCTTTGGCTTATTTGTCTTTCTTATCAACATGAAGGAGTATAACCCTTTGACTGTCATATAAATTGCAAATATTTTCCTTCCAGTTCATCATTTGTCCTTTAAATTGGTCAATGGTGTCTGGAAAACTCATATTCACCTCCAGGACAGCTCATAAATCACTTTCTCTGTCAAGCTTCCCCTAGTTTTCCTGGCAGAATTAGTCATTCCTTCCACAATATACCCATAATATTTTGTGCACACCCCTGTGTGCTGAATTATAACTACAAACTTTTTCCTCCTGATCAAGAAAGTATATCAAAATTCAAGTCAAAGAGACTAACATTATAATAGATATCTTTGCATCTGCTTTTCAGAATCATTTTTCCAAAAGTAGATCACTCACAAACTTCAAAATTTTCTTTTTATTTATTTATTTACTTATCATACCATCTTTCATTTTAAAGAATCTTAGTTCTGCTTCTCAACTGTCTCTCCATGAAAACTCTTGTTTTCTTCTGCCTGTCTCTTTTCATTCATGAGTGTTGCCTTCAAAATCCCTAGAGGATGCCACCATTGCTCTTGCCCTCTGTTCCAGTTATCTACTGCTGTGTGACAAGCCACTGTACATTCTAAAGACCTAAAATAACAATTATTTATTGTGCTCATGATTCTCAGGCAGGGCTCAGTGGGTAAGACTTGTCTCTGTTCCGCATAGGTCAGGTTGGAAGCCCAACCAGGTCTGGAGAATCAACTTTCAAGATGGCTCAAATGGCTCGCTCATAGGGTTGGCAAATTGGTTGGCTGTTGGCCAGGATCTCAGCCAGAGCTGTTGCTGGGACCCTCAGTTCTTCTCCACATGGGCCTCTCCATAGTACTCCTTGACGTGCTCAGTTGGTTAGGTTCCAGGAGCAACTATTTGAAATTACAGGAAGAGAAAGCGGCCAGTCTCTTGAGACTTGACTGGAAACTGGCACCACATCATCTATGCTGTATTCTTTTGCTCAAAGCAGTCCCAGAGTCTGACCAGTTTTAAGGGAATGAACATAGACCCCACTTCTCATTGGGAAGAGTGCCAAAGACTTTATGGCCATCTTTAATCTACCGTAATCTTCTTGTATATTGGGTCCTTCTAGAGTTGTCAAAAAAGTTGTCAGTATCTGCCATAACCAAGCCCTGCTCTGTTCCTTGCAGAATTGTGGAAGATGCTTCTCTTCTTGTGGACTCTGTGTCACTTGGTGTCCCAGCCACAAAGCAATACGATGAGTGCTTCATGTTTCCCACAGGCCCTTCAACTTCAGCCAAGGAGTCCAACCTTGACTGCTAAACCAAGACAGGGATAAGATAGAGAACATCCTTTCCAAATTTTGTACTCTTCAGGCTCTGTGCCAACAAAATTTTCGTCTTATAGACTCCTTCCCTTCTAGTAAATCAACTCGCATTAACACTTCATTAAGTATGGACATCCTCTGAACTGTGGCTTAGCCCAAACTAGTAACAAATATTTTGTGATATCTGCAATCTTAATGTGCCTTAACTCCATGTGTGAGAAGCTTATCTCACGGACTCTCTAGCCTCTTAAACCAACCTATCTTATAAAAACAATATTTTATAAGATTGCCCATGGCACTTTCCAAATACAGAGAATGCTATTCGAATTTTATTTCACTCCACAGCTCCATACTATTCACTGGAACTGAACATCTGGGAAAAGAAATACCCTGTACACTAGGAAAGTGTTAAGTCAGCCAGGGAAAATCACTGGGAAGCTTTGCTGTTTCATAGTTGTGAGAATACTATTTTTGTTTTTTAAATAGAAAAGTTCTCTATTCTCAAAAGCCTAAAAGAGAAATTATACTGTCCACTAGTTCCCACTCCCCCAGGAACCCTGCATTGTTCCTACATTGTTTCAGTGACCTTTGTCAAAATGATCAGTGAAAATATGCCAGGTACGTTACATGTATAGAACACTAAGACACAGATCCCTTTGAACCAAAGATCAATTAAGTGTTGGAATTTGGAAGGTGCCAATTAATTTCACCTCTCTCTCCTCAAGATTCCAAATCAACTGAGAAATAGACATCAAGGTCAGATATGGATCAAAATATCTGCTCTTATTACTGGTAAAGCTGGACTGGAGGGTGGGTTTGATTTGACTTTCTTTTTCTCTTTAAAAATCTAGTCCTTGTGACCTGTCTATGGAGACAACTGGGTCTGAGGTATAGACACATATTTGGCTGCTCTGTGTAGGTTGCATTGTGGCCTTCCTCTTCCACATAGGGACATCTGGCCAAGTCATGCAGAAGCAGAGAGAATAGAGAACCTGCAGTCCATGGGTAGTCAGAGTCTGCAGAGAGAGCCTTTGAGGCTGGCTTCCCCATGGTGGCCACTTCTTCCCCTAGTCTCACCAACTGGGTAACACACCCCCCTCACTCCTAAAGGAAGAGAAGGGAAGAGAAGACAGGGGTGAAAGCATCGTCCGCAACATTTCTGAGAGAGTAGAATTCCCTAACTTGTGGGTCTATAGGAAAACACGAAGGAGAGAAAACGAATCTCCTATATGAAGTAAACATTTAGGGTAAAACACTGCTATGACATAGATAACGTAAAATAGGTTAGTCCTCTTCCAATACTGTCCTAAAGGGTTCCATCACATTCACAACACACATGCTATAAAATTTTCTCTAATATGTAAATATATATAATTCAAGTCACACAGACTTACTTTATTAAAATACATTATTAAGACCATCATCAAGAAAGTGAAAAGATAATCTACAGAATGGGAGAAAATATTTGCAAATCCTATATCTGACAAGGAATTAATATCCAGAATATGCAAAGAACTCCTACAACTCAGTAACAAAAAACAAATAACCCAATTAAAAACTGGGTAAAAGACCTGAATAGACATTTGTCCAAAGAAGATATACAATTGTCCAGTAAGCACATGAAAAGATGTTTAACCTCATTAGTCATTAAAGAAATACCACGAAGACTCAATGCAGCCAAAAATAAATAAATACCAAATCAAAACCACCACAAGATACCACTTCACATCTAATAGGATGGCTATAATTAAACACACACACATACACACACAGAGAAAATAACAAGTTTAGCCAGGATGTGAAGAAATTGGAACACCTGTACATTGCTGATGGGAATGTAATATGTAACAGCTGCTGTGAAAAACATTTTGGTGTTTCCTCAAAGAGTTAGTACAGAAATGCTATGACTAGGCAATTCCACTCCAAAAGAATTGAAAGCAGGTACTCAAACAGATACCTGTACACCAACATTCACTGTAGCATTATTTACAATAGCTGAAAAAGTGGAAATAACCCAAGTGTCCATGGACAGATGAGTGAATAAATAAAATGTGGTATATCCATATATTTGAAAATTATTCATTCATAAAAAGGAATGAAGTTCTGATACCTGCTACAGTATGGATGACTCTTAAAAACATTATATGCTAAGTGAAATAAGCCAGACACAAAAGGATAAATATTACATGATTCTATTTACATGAAATACCTAAAACAGACAAATTCATAAGGGCAGAAAGTAGATTAGAGGTAACCAGGGAAGGGAGGAGTGCGAGTCTTTGCTTAATAGGTACAGAGTTTCTGTTTGGGGTGATGAAAAAGTTTGGGAAATTGATAGCTGTGATGGTTTCACAACATGCTGAATATAATTAATGCCCCTGAATTGTACACTTAAAAATGGTTGAGGGCTTCCCTGGTGGCGCAGTGGTTGAGAGTCTGCCTGCCAATGCAGGGGACACGGGTTCGAGCCCTGGTCTGGGAAGATCCCACATGCCGCGGAGCAACTAGGCCCGTGAGCCACAATTACTGAGCCTGCGCGTCTGGAGCCCGTGCTCTGCAACAAGAGAGGCCGCGATAGCGAGAGGCCCGCGCACCGTGATGAAGAGTGGCCCCCACTTGCCGCAACTAGAGAAAGCCCTCTCACAGAAACGAAGACTCAATGCAGCCAAAAATAAATAAATAAAACTATAAAAAAAAAAAAAATGGTTGAAATTGCAAATTTATATTATATATATTTTACCACAATAATAATTTTTTAAAATAATGTATTCACGCTAAATATTCCAGTTTACAGCAGAAAATCACACTATTCCTTATTTAAGGAATAAGTTTTAGTTAAGACTTTAAACTTTACTACTAATATATTTTGACTATTCATTTTTAACTAAGTAAAGAGAAACAGGACAAAAATAAACATTCACTGGGTCAGAGATTTAGTCAGAATCAGGGAGTCGATAGATTTATGAGTCAAGTCAGAGGCGAAATTTTTCAGTTTTTTATACTTGAAAAGGTCATTCTTCACTGAATGCTAATATCATGTATTAAAAACAAATACAGGAGCTAGGGTCCAGAGGTTTTCTTGGTTCTTACAGTTGTAATTCCTTTGCAATTCCTTAGCAATGTAGTTACTTGCAAGATGGATACTGAGGGACAGAACGTTCTCAGCAACATTCGTAAGGCATTTCCAGCCCCTCTTTTCCTCCTTGACCACCTGAGGATACAGTGTTGACAGTGGCCACAGACAGATCTTTGTTACCTGCTTACATCTCCCTCTCCCCTCTCCTGAATTTTGTCTTTCTCATTAAAAATAATCGAGTCTGGTTTGGGAATCTAGATGCCTTTAGGGAATGAATGCTTTTTCCACATGACTATGTTTTCCCCACCGAAAATAGGGAAATATTTTTTCTCTGGACACTCTACAGGAATGGTTAAGTACCCTGCTGAAAGGAAAATAAGATCTCTGGGATATAAGACATTACCAACATTAGAAACACTCATAAAAATTCTGTGTTTCCAGAATTTTTCCCTTTAGTCTAAATTATTATGGTCTGAGATATTTTTCAATGGAAGGCAGAAAATAGCTTTTCTATCAAATTAAACATCCAAATTTCTCTGATATATTAATTATCAACAGCAAGCACTTCTATAAATCATTGCACGTCTCCCCCAGATTTCCTTTTTAGGTGTTTAAGGGTATCTGTTATTATCATAATTTTTCAAATAAAGAACCTGAGACAAGAGAGTCTATCTGCTTTGCCCAAAGCAGAGTGGGCTCAGCACAGAACTCCTACACCCTCCCGACACTCCTAAGAGTACATTCTTCTTTATAATTAGAACAAATCCCAGAGCCCTGTGCATAGGAAAAGGACTGGAATGAACATTAAATATGAAATATTATTGGCTTATTGAACTACTAATGTTCCTATCATTCAAAAAGCTCATATTAAAAATGACTTGGTACAACAATTTTCTGCTACAGGTTAAGACTGTACCTACCCTAACAGCATAATAACTAGTACACTGATTAAAATAGTGCTCTACCCATTTGCAATATGGAATTCACATTTTTCTTATTTAAAAAAGTATTTTGTCAGCAGGTCTGAAACAGACTTCAGACTCCTTGATTTTTTTTAACCAAAACGATGCTACTACTTAAAATTTCTTGGGGGTAAGTGGCTGGTTTGTTGGGTAAGGTGGGGTGGGAGAGGGTATGGGAGACAGACATTAAGAGGTCATGGTTAGAGGCCTGCGTGAAGCCAAAAGGCCTTTTTACTTGAGACCTCATGTTCTTAGACCCATGTGCAGAGAGGCAGAATGGTCCCACTATTCCATTGCTTGTTATGGTAAGATCCACAATAGATATGAACCTTTGATTCATCCTCTCCCAGTCATTTTTACAGATAAAAGCGTGAAGTCCAGAAGGCTAGTCCATAGCCAGAAGACTGGCATTAAAGGACAAGACTTTAAAATTGAGAATCACAAGCACCTTCTAAAGATGGATCCTGTTAATGGAAAACACTTTTCCAGCTGAGCTTCTGAATGGATGGAGGTATGCAAATTTGAGCATAGTTGTTAAGTAGAGATGAACTGCTCTGCTTACAAAAGAATTCTCCCTGGAGTTGTGGGCCTGGACAGGAATAGGGTTGGGGGGGAAAGAGGTAGCCTGAGAGACCCAGACTGCTGTGAGCTTCCCCACCACTCACAGTTCATCAGTGTACCCGAAAGTGCTGGCTGGGCATGAATTGCTAGCGGGACCTGGGGAAGGGATGTAGCTTCAAATCCAGGTTAACTTTAGAAACAGTTGGCACGTACATATGGAGGGGCTGGGGACATAGGAGACCTTGAGAAAGTAAAACTCTGTGGATGGGCAAGAATTGCAAGAAAGTGTTGGGTTTCCACAATTCATAATATTGAGCTTTTTGTGTAGCAGCAAAACCTTGAATTGTAGGCCAAACGACAGTAGTTAGCAGCACAATTAGCGCTAAAACACAGGTCTTTTGACTCCTGGTTCAATGACTGTTCACATCATCATGTGTTTTTTAAGATATACAAAGGACTTCCTGGTCACCAGGGATTTCTACCTTGAAAGACAGCCCAGAGCCCAGAGCAAGGAGCTGTCTACACAGGAGAACAAATTCTGGATTCTAATAGCCCCCTGCTTCAGTACTAATTCTTTCTTCAACTTCTCAGTCTGATTTTCCCTTTTACTTTTACTACTGCTGTTGGTATATGTCAGAAGCAGAACAGATCTGCCTCTAAATCTAGGAAGCAAGTGGAAATTCCAGGCTAGATGTTCAAAGAAGCCAGTAATATTAAAGTACTAAAGACACAGAACATCTAGTCATTGCAGCCTTCTGAATCAAACGTCTTTGATCTTAGTGATGACATTCATTTGCCTAAGAGGGTTATTACTCACAGAGTTGGCTGCTGCACAGGGCTCCATTCTCAGACGGAGAAACCACTTGGAGTTTAACGTCTTACCTGTCACTGTCTTGAAATTCTTAACAATTTTATCTTTGACTGTGTGCTTTATAAGTGAAGCCCAATGGGACAACAGAGGAAGTGCTAGGGGATGGGAGCTTCATCTCGTGTGTGGTCCTGCCCTCCGGGGAGAGAATCTCTTTGCTATCCTGTCTGCTCCCCCGCCCCTGCTCAGTGACCTCTGTCATCTGCCCTGGCAGGGGTCAGGGCACAGCTCGGGAAGGGGTGGAGTTAGGCCTACACCCTCTGCACTGAGCCGGGACTGAGGCCCAGTGCCTGTGAGGGGCTGCACTCACCCCACATATATCCCCATGGCTGAAGGAGCCAGACATTAAATAGCAGATTTAAAAAACACCATGACAGGCCAAGAAAAAGCTTTTTCCTGCTTTTTGAACAGGGAGCCCCACATTTTCACTTTGCACAGGGCCCCACAAACTACATTCTTGTCTCTGATTAGGTACCTTACCTGGCAATCTCAAACCAATACTGTTTTTAGATTCTTAACTACATAACCACAACATATAGGTAATAATAACTCTATTTATTAAAACCATTCTTTGGTTTCAAGAACTCTTAATATTAAATATAAAATCAGATATTTTCAACAGTTCAAGAGGGAAAAAGCCTCTATATTATTTTTGCCAGCAGGTCTCATTAACAATAGGAAGTTTGGATCTGTTGTTGTGGCTTGACAGTATGTTGCATGAAATGGAAAAATGATGGAATTTTTTTTTTTTTCCACTGAGGCAGCCAGGAAAAAAAAGGTACTTATTTCTCCACAGTGAAAATATTATTACTCCATATTTTCTATCACATTAGGGAAAGTTGAAAAAAATCTTGTTACTTCTCTTCAATGTTGGTGTTTGCCCATAAATAACTATAGTGTTTTTCCATTACCTATCTGGCACTATGTTAACATGGCCATAGGCCAGTGGCACCACGGGAATCAAGAGGAAGTGTAAGAAACAGCTTTTTATCTCTTTTTAATTTTGTATCTGCTTCATATCTTAATATCTTACCTTGAGCTTGGCCAAAAGAAGTTCATGATCATGAAGAAGTTTTTTGGTTTCATCTTGATTGCTTCCAATTTCCAGAAGATTGGGCTGTGATTCAGCCAATTGAAGTTGTACCCACTTGCCACACTAAAAATAAAAATGAAATAAAATGCACTTTTAGTTCCTCTTGTTCCTTCCCTTTCACCCTTCTCCTTTTTTTTTTCTTTTCTTTTTTTAAGCTTCCAGTTACACTGTGAACACTTTATTCTTTCCACAGAGATAGACAGGCCTTACGTAAATTGAAATAGAACAGGTCTAACATAAATCCATGCCCTGACTTTCCTTCTTTTTTTTATGCTTAGGGATAAATTCCTTTCTCTTTGCATACTGTATTTAAATTAAAAATTCCCCAATGAGGAATATATACAGTAGATTATGTATTATTGAAGAGTACCAAATTATAGAATAATTCACACACTTTTACATTCTCTCACTCACAAAACTGAACTCTATAAAAATAGTGATTTGAGCAAGTAGAGTGCAAACTTCACCAAAGGGAAAAGGTTTCATAAATGTAATTTAGGCTGATTAGTGTCTTTACACTGGCCTTGCTGATTCAACCAGAAAGAATAAATAGCAGATGAAGCAACTGATTTTTCGCTTATTCCAAAGTTAAAACAATATTTTCCAAATTTTGTTGTTGAATATTCAATAAAGTATGTATAAAAATGTCAGTGAAATTAGATGTGTGACAACTGCTACTTGAATGCAGCCAGCTTGTTTTCCACACTTAGGACCCTTTCATTGCTCCAAGATATAATTCATCATTGCATTTCCTAAGGAATTGCTTTTCTAAGAAGAAACAACCGATGAAGCAAGAGGAACCGCTATCAGGCATGTGCACGTGGCTAAGTGAATTGCTGAAGAGAAATGAGAAACCACATGTCTATTCTAGATCATCAGTGCCCTGAGACTGTTTAGAAATGAGAAGTCCATACAGAGCAGACACAGGCACTTCTACTCCCTTCAGATGGACTTCCCACTTTGAATAGCTTGGGTTTATTCCATATGGGATGGCAGTGAACTAAGGGAGCTGGGGAGGGAGGATGGAGGGAACATTCTTAGAAACACAGTTCAGTTAAAATAAGAGTTTCCAGTACAATTTTAGAGGTTTTATCTTCTTACTGTCAATTTACCTCTGATTCTTTTATCATTTACTCTGTATGCATTCTTCCTCATCCTACTCTAAGAAATGTTTCATATTTAAGGGAAAGAAAATTTAACTTTTTTTAAAAACAGTAATTTTTCCTCTTTTCCCTCTCTGCTGAAATTTGCAGTTACTCAAAGCATCATAAAATCAAACACAAATTATCAATTTTGCTACTTTTGCTTCAGGCTTCTTTCCATGTCCACTCATTGCCTTTGAAAAGAATAGAGGTCAAGGGACACAGCAGAGGTTCTGTTTATGTAGACCAAGTCTTAAGAACCCTGGGGAATCGGCCTGGGTAGGCACACTTTGCATTCAGTGCTTCTAGAGTGAATCATTTTGCTCAATGTCAAGTGCTGCTTTCCTGTTACGAATTTTCACATTAACATAAAGTTCGCAGCAATTAAGTGAAAGTAAAGAGGCCTGTCCTCTATGCTTCTTACAAAAGGCCAGAAAAGTCATTCAGTTAAGCTTGGTGGGGCCCTGAAAGTAACAGGCTGCGGTGAGCACCAGCTTGCTTGCTGAATTCCCTTCATTAAACACTGAATTCCTGAGGTGGTGAGTTGTCTAAATCCAAGCATAAGGTTTCAGGGATTTTTACAGGACATATTCATAGGAAATAAAATCATGGATGCCTTCTTCAACCTAAAGATGTGTGGTCACCTTTGCAAATGAGCAAACTGTTTGACATAAAACATGCAAAAACCTTTAAGCCCCAAGTGGCTTCAACTTCCTGCTGTTAGGGGCAAATTTGACACACGCCCTCAGCACTTTCCCTGGTAGGGTCTTTATTCCCCCCAACCATGTGACAAGGATTTACTAGTGTCTTTACCATGTCAGAACCAAAGCTGCAGAGGGCACGTGTCACAGTCTCTTATTAGGTGTTCCCTGCACTCATCATGCCAAAACATGCCACCCTTTATCTGCTGGGACCCTCTTCTTCCCTCCTTCATCACATCCACTCTCAAAAATCACAGACATTTCCCAGGTCCACTGGACTCCAGCCTGGCAATCACGAACTTTTAATCACAAATGCTTTGTCTTTAAAAACCAAACTGAAAGTATATGGTAGAGTTTGTTGTTGCTTTTTAGAAAAATCAAGCTGCTTATAGATGTTTTCTGGCTAACTGAAAGAGAAACTCTAGCAACTGGCTGAAACTTAGAGATTTTTCTCTTAGTTGCAATTTAAGAAAGCAGTAAGATGTACCTGCTGGGTTATTTTCTATATGCTGTGTACTGCCGATTGTGTGGAATGTTCTTTAGGATTAACAGCACACGGTAAGAAGCCCACAGCTACACAGAAAAAAGGAAGTTGTCAGCTTACCTTTATGATGGCTATAACGATTTTGGAGTCCCCAGCCTGCACAGCTACTGAACTGACTGTTGTCGTAGAAAACTCCTCACCAGGACTTCCTTGGCTGGACATGGTACATTAGAACCAGAATTTACGCTTTGGGCAGCCTCCGTACAGATGTGTGTCTGCTGGTCATTTCAGAAGGCAACCACCGGGGTTACTTGGATTCATTCAGGGCAAGAGCTCCCCTTGCACTGATTACTCTGCCAAAAGGAAAGAACAGGAGGTTAAAAATAGACAACCCCATTGAGTTTATCATGAGAGAGAGAGGAAAGAACTGGAGAGAATCGCCACACCCCTAGTATGGTAACACTGAACGCCTGTTATTTTGGCCATTATCTTAAATGCAGAGGGCAGCTTCTAGCTCTCTGACTATCAGCTGATGTTTGATAGCAAATGGAAAAAGAATTACATCCTCACAACCCAAATTACTTTAGCCACTGAATCTATACAGTTTTGGTGGGCTTTGAAACCAGCCAGTCATTAACCTGGGTATCAATCTTTTCAAAATTTTTGAAGTCTCCTCCATGCAAAGAAAACTCCCAAAAATGTACTTTAAAAATAAGTTCTGGTATTTGTTTGGGGATTAAGCCACAAAATTGTTTGAAATATCTTTTTGGATTAATCTGTTTTCCTAAAACTTACTGCCTTTTGTCAAATGAAGTTTATATGAAATGGTCACATTTTCTCAGAGTCTCAGATTTCTTAGGGACATTTAAAAAATATTTCCATGAGCAGTTATCAATAGATATCTACCAAGTCAGGATTTCTTTAAGACCATCTATTCCACTGAACAGTATTTTCAAGTTCAGTTGCCACAACTACTGGGAAGTAATATACTTTGCTGTTACTTTGAATTGCAGCAGGAAAATGTTTTGGGTGTTTTGGATTAAAGGTTAACACTATGTGTATTTTGCTACACTTTTTAAAAAAAGGATAACATTGTATTTCAGATTCAGTTTTTACTTTTCCCCCATGCCTTGTGCAGGAAAATTATAGACAGCTTAAATCAGAGCCCAGGATCGGCAGATTAATCCTATTGCTAGAAACTCAGTGTGTGTTACAAGTTGTCGGTGGTATTAAACAGCAGCTGTTGGATTCCCTGTCAAGGAACAGCTGAAAATAACCCTGAAGCTTAGGTCAGAGGTCAGATGCAAACACATCAGAGATACTGACTCCAGAGCTGCTGGAGCCATCGGAAATCTCTGGAACAAAGCCAGAACAGAAGATATAGCAATAAACAGAGTTAAATGAGTCCACTGGCTGTTCAAACCCTTAGCTCAATTTAAAAGCACGGTCAGGTTCAGGGGCAATATTCAGAAGGCTGAGTCAGCACCACTGTTTCGTTCTGCTAAGGTTCATGATAATATTCTTGAACCAAAGGGGAAATAGTGCTTTTACATATACTTTGGTTTCAGCAACTATTTTTTTCCCCAGAGCATGCCCTGGCTGCTCTGCGGTTATGCAGCCATGACCTAGTTGCCTGCTGTTCCAGGGAAAGGAAACCACCCTGGATCCCAGTTCCTGGGCTCTGGGAACTTTACCTGAGGCCAGAAAGGGAGCATTTGGAACAAGCTCGGGAGAGCAGATGACAAGAGACAGCATGATGTAGGAAACATTGTAAATGGTTTCATTTTATGGCGGGGATGGAGAGCTTGCAGAGAACCAACCCTACCTCTCTGTAGGGGCTGCCTCCGTGTTGAAGGTGGGCTCCTTCTGCTTTAGCAAATAGTTGGTCCAAACAAACCAAAACAAATGGAGTGAAACCAGTTTTCAGCTAATTGCCCTGAAGGAAAACCAAGAGCTGACAACTGTGTCACATAATCTCCACACCCTAAACTAAAATGCCCAAAGGAGCCTTGCTTAAGCCTTTGTGTACACAGGAAACCAGAACAGCAAACAGTGACCCGCACCCAAAATACACAGTGCACTTTCGCCCAAAGTTAATCCTACTGTTAGAAACTCAGTGTGTGTCAAAAGTTGCCTAAAGGCCCTCAGGAGGCAAAGGGAACTTCTGGCAGCAGGCTGCACAGACCACGGCTAGAAATGCGTGGTTACGTCCACAGAGCCCCACTTCAGGTGGATGATTATGTAAAGGGTGTGGAGGGCAGTGTGGGCTGTGTGGAGTCACCGGCCCACAGGAAGGGAAAGGAAGGAGAGAGGTGGGGGAGGAGAGAGAACACCGCTGAAAGTCTGATTAATTTCAAGGCTTAAGGGCAAAAGGAATTAGAAATATTTAAGACTTTGTTAAAGATTAATCCAACAGTGCAGCAGCAAAGGTCGTATGTTTCTGTGTATAGATGACCTTTCTTTCCAAGCAGTCCCAGAGTGTTTGTTGCACAGAAAATGTTTTCTGCATTGGTGGACATGAGCAATAATGTAAACTGCATATACGAATTTAAGTGGTTTCTAACTAATTTTCTTTTAATTCAAATTCTTGGCTTTAAAATCTTGAAAAGACTTGAATCACTTTTCTCTCCCCTTCCGTTGCTTTCTATTTCTTCCCTCGCTTTCTATTTCTTCCCTCTTCAACTCTTTAGTCCTTCTCCCTTCAGAAGCTCTGTTTTTCAGACCTCTCCATCCACATCTAGCTCATTTACAACCTTGGTCTATGTCCCTTTATCTAGCATAACATTTAATTATAAGTTGCATTATTAACTCTGGGAAATAGTTTGGAGAATAGCAAATACAAAATATATTGTACTAAAGAAATTGCTACACTATAATTAGACTTTTTAAAGCTTTTTGAGCTTCAGTTTGTTTATACTCCACCTCCCCTATCATCACCAAAAAAAAAAAAAAGACAAAACAAAACAAAACAAAAACCCTTACAGGCATTCTCATATTCTTTGAAGTTTACAGAAGATCTTGCAGAGGTTATTATGTCTTCTCTGTTTATCCCTCTGGGAAATGTCTGTTTTTATACCAGCTGAATTTTAGTGAAAAATCCTCCGTGGGGAATCAAAAAGCTATAACTGGATTCTGTAGAATTGCAAATAGCATTTCTTTCCCCCAATTTTTCTTTCTTATTGTGGTAAAATACACATAACAAAATGTACCATCTTCACTATTTTTAAGTGTACAGTTTCAGTGATATTAAATATATTCATAATGTTGTGCAACCATCTCCAGAACTCTTTTAATCTTATAAAACTGAAACTCTACACGCACTAGACAATAATTCCATTCCCTACTCCCCCAAACCTCTGGCAACCACCATTCTGCTTTTGTCTCTATGATTTTGACTACTCTAAGTATCTCATATAAGTGAAATCATATAGTATTTGCCCTTCTGTGACTGACTAATCTTACTTAGCATAATGTCCTCAAGGTTCATCCATGTGGTAGCATATGTCAGAATTTCCTTTCTTTTTAGGGCTGAATAATATTCCCTTGTGTATATATTCCACATTTTGCTCATACTTTCAGCCACTGATGGACACTTGAGTGGCTTCCATGTGTTAGCTATTGTGAATAATGCTACTATGAACATGGGTGTACAAATTATCACTTTGAGACCCTGCTTTCAATTATTTTGAGTATATACCCAGAAGTAGAATTGCTGGATCACATGGTAATTCTATTTTCAATTTTTTGAGGAAATAACACACTGTTTTCCACAATGACAAATAGCACATTTTAATGAAATACAGGTAACTGATAGTATGAAAACTTTATCATATGATTATTTTTTAGCTCTATCTGTGAGGATGCCATTAAAACAACACATTTTCTTTGCTGGAGTATACTATATGTGGGGTCTGCTCATCCTGAGTGTTTATCTTAATCAATGCTATTATTGATTAAACTGTATTTAACTTTATAGAGACAAATTAGATAGACCTAATATAAATAACCCAAAATAAGTTTACTTATCCAGATTAAAAATTTAAGGCAAAATTTTCTCTGCTATTATTATCAGTAAAAATAATAGCTACCATTTAGTTAACAGCTAATTGTTTACCAGGGACCGGGATTAGTACTTTATACTCTTTATTGCATTAACCCACATGACGTAATGGCTGCCAAGACTTATTTTTCTGACTTTATAAATCACACGCACACACACACGCACGCACGCACGCACGCATTCACATATAGTGGTTCACTGATTCCTGCCACCTCGGGTCTAACCTTTTCTGCCTGGGTTTCAAAGCTGTCTATGGTCTGGTCTCTCCTACCTGCCTAATAACGTATACCATTATTCCTAGGCCCCAAAGATCATCTTTGTTCTCTACCTTAATTCAGTTGTTCTATCCAGAAATATCATTGTCTTCTTCCCTCATCTATCTGATTCCTCCCATTGCTTAGACCAAGATAAAGTATCAACTCCTTTTAAAAGTTGAAATACCTACTTATATTCCCCTTTCCTCAAAATTTAATTGTAATTCACAATTTAATAATTGCTTGAATTATAAACTTGTATTGTTTTCTATTTATTTCACTTCTATTGGTATTATTTCTTAATTAGATTTAAGGCTCCTTACATAAAGGAGTTATGTCTTAATGTCTTTTTTTTTTTAAATCTTTGCAGACCACCTCAAGGGGTTATCGTAGAGAATAAAAGAGTTGCTTTACGTAAAGCACTTAGAAGAGCACCTGACATTTAGCAAATACTATACACACACACACACACACACACACACACACACACATATAAATAGGTGTGTGTGTGTGTATTAGTATATATATGGAGCACAGTACTAGGCACAGAATTAGTGCTTATAAATACTGGCTGACTGAATCACATTAGTCATATAGAAGAAGTTTTGATACAATTCACTCATTCAGTATTTACTCATGCAACCAATAGTTATGAGCATTGCTACATACCAGCCACTTATACATTAGGAATATAGCAGTAAGCGAAACAGGTCTCTACTCTCGAAAGGGTGACATTCCAGTGAAAAAAGACCGTAAACAATGAAAAACATAACCAAGATAGAAATCCACAGTGATAAAAGCTAAGGGAAAACAACTGGTAGTGGTTAAGTAGACTGAATCACAAAAGGTTTCATTTAGAATTTGACAGAGAAATCAGGGGATACTTTCAGGGTATTTCTATTGGAATACAGAGATTAACAGGAATAATAAACTGATAGTGATTCCAAAACAACAACAAGAAAAAGTAAACCATACAAAATGGCAAAGGCAATGGGTTAGGGGCTCTGAAGTCAGACTGCCTTTACCTCTTTGTGCCTCAGTTTCCTCAATGCAAATTGGAGATAATGGGAATACCTATGTCATATAGGTTTGTTGGGAGGATTAAATAAAATAACATTTGTAAAACACTTTAATGCCTGGCACATAGGTGGTGTTCGGATAGTTATACATGATCACTTCTAAGACAACATCTGTTAAGGGATTTCCTAAATCTAGTAACTGTCACAAAATTTGAAATAACTTTTTAAAATTAAGTTGAATTACAACACTTGGTAGGCAACCCAAATGGATGAAATATATTAGAAAGACATAAAATATGCATTACCAGGGAGGAAATATTTCAGTATAATCAAACGGTAAAAAATCTCAATGAGTCAGCATTTCTCTAGAATACTGTATTTAACCATTCACTTTAGACAAAATTTTCCCTAACTCATTCTTTTATTTCTTAGTTTACAAGCACTGTCACTTAACATCCACAAGTAAAGTGAAGCTGCTCTTTCCTCTTAAAACAGCCTCCATTCTGGCCATCAACTTGTTCTTCTATGTAGGTATTCATTTGTTCATTCACTGAGTAAGATTAAATACCTAGTAGGTGTGAGGCACTGTTCTAGATGCCAGGCACAGAGCAATAAGCAAAACAAAGTTCATCCACTGATGGAGCTTGCCTTCTGGTGGGGGAGGCACAACCAACTAGAAAACAAACAAACAAGAATACATATATAATTATGTAAAGATGTAATAAGTGTTATGAAGAAAAATAAGGCAGAGTAAGAAGGTGAGAGTGAACAGGGGAAGAGGGATACTACTGTAGGAAGGAGTCAGGAAAGTTTTCCTGAAGAGATGAGATTTGAGTAGAGACCAGGATTAAGTTGAAAAGAGCAAGATATGCAGATATCTTAGGGAAGAACATTCCAGGTAGCTGGGCACACTTGTTATATCTGAAAAACATCCAGTAGGTCAATGTGGCTGGAGCTAAGTGAGGATTGAAAGAAGAGAACACTGATAGAACATGATATCAACCAGGTAGGGGCCCGGTTTGCTTGGACAATCATGGTTTACACCTGTTTCCCTGGCACAATTACTCTTAAGGCCCCTTCCACTCTTTAAGAGTTCAGTTTGGATGATAAATTATGTGGTAACCCTGCTGTTATGCCAAGGTAAGGACTTTGGATTTCATTCTGAGAGAGATGGGACATTATTGTGAGGTTTTCATCCAAGGAATGACATCATTTGACTTAACATTGTTAAAGAAGCTCTTCATGGAGAAGAGACTGTAGGAGTCAAGAGTGAAAGCAGAGGTAGGATGAATTCCATAGCACCCAAAACACAAATGCCGGTACAATTCTCCTTTGGGATGTTTCTTTACAGACACTTAAGTTTTACTTAAGAAATATCATGACTCTTTTTTAACAGTTTTACATTCTGTGTACATTGACTGCCATAGAATTCCTTACAATTAAATGTATGTAATGACATAAATCCTTAGTTTCTCCATAAGACCTGGGATAATAATTATAAGTAAGCAACTTCAATATCCAGCAAATTTCCCTTCTATAAGTAGTAAGGAAAGCAAAGCTAAACAAAACTTGGGAAAGTTCAAAGAATACCTAGTGTGGTCAAAGATCAAAGATGGCTGTATTTACTATAATTTTAAGCCATAGTTTACCAAAATGATGTGTGAAATGATAGCAATATCTGTTCAACTATGTACATATTTTCCTAAAATTCTCTATTTAGACCAATGCATGATTTGGAAAACTGTCAAATACTTGTGTAGAGTTTAGTTAAAATAATCAGCAAATGTGGCTATGATTGATTTGGCAAAACTTGCTTTTCTGAATGGGAGAGATGTATATGATACTTCAAGCCAGAAAAGATTTTTTTAAAAAAATCACTGAAAAGCTTTCATGTAGAAAGTTTATTTTTAAAATTTAAACTCACAAGGCTTTCTACCTGCATTGGGCTGTGCACCCAGGCTTCAGTGTAGCAGGGTTCTTTCTCTGATATAATTCCAGTTAACATAATGAAGTGTCCTGAGAGTTACCCTTTAGAAGGGAGGGTGAGTAAATGAGAAGACAAGAGTCTTAGTCAACTTGATTTTGGAAAATTACACTTCTTTTGTTTTTCCTTACTGTTGCTAAACTCCAGTTGAGGCTGAGAATTTCCATTCCAGAGTAATCCCCAGGGAGTCCTAAAAAGCAGCAGTCCTTCCAGCTGCTTGGGAACCCAGCAGTGACACTAAGGGTGAGCTGCCACTTCTCCACGCAGCTATAATTTTTGCCAAGGAAGGAAAAATAATATAAAACTCAAGAACATAAAGATCACATTACCTCAACAAGATGGTGTTATCCATGGATTCTAAGCAGGAAGTATGCAAAGAATTAAAAAAAGAAAGTTTTTTTTTTAAAATGACATTTTATTAAGAAATACTAAGACCTAAAGAATTTAATGTACATGTGCATATATCCTGTATAAAATATACATATGTGTGCAGACAATTATATGTAATAAGACTCTTTTTATATTGTTATAATGGGCTTTCTCAGTTGTATGAGGTGATGTTTCATCATTTACTGACAGTTTATTGGCAACAGTTTAATGACAAAGCCATTTTTAACAGAATTCCCCTGTAGATTATGTTTTTAAAAACTTACTTAACTGAGTTTCTATAAATTTACTGTATGGTTTTTGAGATCTGCATCCTCAGTCCAAGTAAGAACGCCTCACACCAGCATTCATACAGAAGTCCCTTGCTATCGTTATCTTCATTTTTGTTAATACATCACTCACCCCAGTTGTGGAACCCACCTGAAAGGCAATGATTGTTGAGAATGTCCGGAAGGATAAAGAAGTTACTAACACCTGCAGGAAAAAGGATATTCATATACTCAGGCTTTTAGGAAAAACAGGAAACAAGATGAGAGAAACTCAGAGAAATCTGGAAATCAAAAATGGAAACAAAAGTAGCAGGTCGTTTGTGCCCCACCCCATACAACTCACACCACTCTGAGCAAACCGGTTTCCTATCACAAATTCCAGTCTCACAAAGGAAGGACTTCAAAAGCAAAGTCAATTTACTTTATCCAGAGTTTAGATTCTGCTCTGGCATGTCCCTGCCTTAAGCTCCTGCTATCAGGGTGAGTTGAAGGCCTCACCACTAATGTCTCTTGAGCACCTGCTGTACACGGCCCTGATTCCCTTTATCAGCCCCATCCTCATTAAATCCCTTTAGGTTTGTAAAATTTATAACCAATTAATCTGGCTGGGCCTCTCAACAACCTTGTACAGTTGGCCCTCCGTATCTGAAGATTTTTATATAAGGGACTTAAGCATCCGTGGATTTTGGTACCCACAGAAGGTCCTGGAAGCAATCCCCTGTGGATATCGAAGGATGACTGTACTATAGTCAGGGCAGGACTGTTAATTCTGCCATATGAGTTGGAGAATTGAGGCTAGAGAAGTTAAAATGGCTTATTCAAGTTCATGAAGTGAGTGAGTCTAGAACCCAGCCACTTCCCTCTTACTCTCTTGCTCCAATGCCACAGGGAGTAAGCTCTATCCTAATGTTGGATGAAAAGTTATACAGATGTCCATACAAACCAGCTAGCCCACAAAAGTTGAGCATTTGCTGACAAGAGCCCTCTGAGTCAGAACACTACACCAACCACCCTTAAAAGGCAACAACAGAAGTACAAAGCCACATATCTATTCTCAGCTTTCCCTATTAGAAAACTAAAGATAAAATACACACATGAAGCAATTTGGCCAGAAAAGCTTTATAACATAAGAAATAGACAAAACTAAAATGTCCTGTAAATGACAAGAACCCTTTTAAAGAATTTTCCAAATCAATGTGAGCAATCATTAGACAGAACAGCTTTATGCATGGATGTAAATTAACATTATAGTAAAACTGATTTGGGTTTGTGTCATAGTTCCTTTTCTGCTGTTGTTAAAATGAAATCACATTAAGGATTTACGATATAGACGAACGGAAATCAATTCTTTACTAACATACACTATAGGATTGTTTAGTGATTTGTATAGCCATTTGTATGAATTATGCATTGATATTCATCTTTCCTGGACTTAAAACATGAAAGTATCTGCTTTTCAAATGTCTGTTTAAAATCTATCTTATGTACTTCCAACTTCTCAGGTTCCTAATTCTATTTTATTAATTTCTCCATACTTTAAACAGCTATGTGTAAATATAAATAATTAAAATAAGATGTGGTTTCCTTGGATTTTCTTTTTTCCATGTACCTCATTGATATTTAAGAAAAAAAATTCAGGGGGAGGGGAAATAGCTGTTTTGAGCATTCATTTTGAAATTTACCAGTATGTTGAATATTCAGTCTATCTTTACTTGCCATTTCATTGGATTATGTTAGATAGATAGATAAATTTAATACAGATAAAAAGTAGAGGCATATATGGCCAGGTTTAAACACGGGCTGACTCCCTTAATATCTGAATCCACTAACTTTGGCCTTTCCACTAGTTTTTCAGAACATATTTTGATGTAATGATTTCCAACTTTTAAACTACCACACTCTGGTCTAATCTATGAAATTACTAACACATCACTTCCTTCTTCTTGCCAATGGCATATCATGGAGAAAATTGTGTTGTAATATTAATTAGGTTTTAAAAGATGTTTTGGAAAAGTATTTATATTCCTGTGGAGATGTTTAAAGATACTTTTGAGGTATCACAAATTTTAGGCTTAGAAATATTAGTATTCCAACTATGTATTTTTTCCAGGCTTACTGAGATATACTTGACATATACCCTTGTGTAAGTTTAAGGTATACAATGTGTTGATTTAATATATATACATATATATATTATTAGACCCCCAGAATTCATCTTCTAACTGGAAGTTTGTACAATTTAACCAACATCTATCCATTGTCCCAATCTCTCAGCCCCTGGTAACTACCATTCTATTCTCTGTTTCTATGAGTTTGGCTTTTTTTTTAGATTCCACATGTAAGTGATATCATACAGTATTTGTCTTACTATGTCTCACTTATTTCACTTAACATAACATCCTTGAGGTCCGACCAGGTTGTTGCAAATGACAGGATTTCTTTCTTTCTCGTGGCAGAATAATATTCCATATATATATATCACATCTCCTTTATCCATTCATCCACTGACAGACACTTAGGTTCTTCCTGATATTGGCTATTGTGCATAATACTTTAGTAAACATGTGAGTGAAGATATCTTTGAGATCTTGGTTTCGTTTCCTTTATATATACACCCAGAAGTGGGATTGCTGAATCATATGGTAGTTCTATTTTTTAATTTTTGAGGACCCTCCATACTGTTTTCCACTGGCTGCATTACTTCCATTTCTACCAACAGTGCGCAAGGGTTCCCTCTTCTCCAGATCCATGCCAACATTTGTCATCTCGTCTTTTTGATGATAGCCATTTTAACAGGTGTGAGGTGACATCTCATTGTAGTTTTGATTTGCATTTCTCTAATGATTAGTGATGTTGAACATCCTTTCATGTATCTGTTGGCCATCTGTATGTCATCTTTGGAAAGATGTCTATTCAGTTCCTCTATTTTTTAATGGGATCAGTTTTTTGTGGTCTTTTTTTTTCTTTGCTATTGAGTTGTATAAGTTCTTTACATACTTTGTATATTAACCACTTATCAGACATATGCTTTGCAAATAACTTCTCCCATTCCATAGGTTGCCTTTTCATTTTGTTTATTGTTTCTTTCACTGTGCAGAAGCTTTTCTGTTTGATGTCACCCCAATTATAAATTATTGCTTTTTGGTGCCATATCTAAAATTTGTTGCCAATACCAATGTCAAGGAGCTTTTTCCCTATGTTTTCTTAGGATTTTTATGGTTTCAGATCTTATGTTTAAGTCTTTAGTCCATTATGAGTCACTTTTTGTGAAGGGTGTAAGATAGGAGCACAATTTCATTTTTATGCATGTAGTTATCCCAACATCAACTATTAAAGAGACTATCTTTTTCCCATTGAATCTTCTTAGCTTCCGTGGCTTCCTTGTCAAATATGGGGCAGTTTATTTCTGGGCTCTCAATTCAGTTCCATTGGTCTATTGTTTTCATTACTATAGCTTTGTAGTATAGTTTGAAATCAGGAAATGTGATGCCTCTGGCTTTGTTCTTCTTTCTCAGGATTGCTTTAGGTATTCAGGGACTTTTGGAGCTATACAAATTTTAGGGTTGTTTATTCTAGTTCTGTGAAATATGCCATTAAAATTTTGATAGGGATTGCATTGAATCTACAGATGGCTTTGGGCAGTGTGGACATTTTAACAAAATTAATTCTTCCAATCCATGAACACAAATCTTTCCATTTTCTTGTGTCTCCTTCAATTTCTTTCATCAAATCTTGTAGTTTTCAGTGTACAAATATTTCACCTCCTTGGTTAAGTTTACTCCTAAGTGTTTGATTATTTTTGATGTTATTGTAAATGGAATTTTCTTTTTCAGAACAGTTGTTGTTCATGTATAGAAATGCAACTGATTTCTGTATGTTGATTTAATATCATGCAAATTTACTAAATTTGTTGATTAGTTCTCAGTTTTTCTGGTGGAGTCATTAGGGCTTTCTGTATATAAGATAATATCATCTGCAACAAAGACAATTTTACTTCTTCCTTTCCAATTTAAATATTTTTTCTTTCATTTTCTTGCCTGATTGCTCTGGTTAGACTTCTAGTACTATGTTGAATAAAACTGGTGAGAGTGGGCACCCTTGCCTTGTTCCTGAACTTAAAGGAAAAGCTTTCAACATTTCACCACTCTTATGTTAGCTGTGAGCCTGTCGTATATGGCCTTTATTATGTTGAGGTATAGTCCTTCTATATTCTACTTGTTGACAGTTTTTATCATGAAAGGATGTTGTATTTTGTCAAATGCTTTTTCTGCATCTATTGAGATAATCATTTGATTTTTATCTTTCATTCTATTAATGTGGTGTATCACATTTATTGATTTGTATAGGTTGAAATTTCTTGCATTCCAGAGATAAATCCTGCTTGATCATTATGTATGATCCTTTTAATGTGCTCTTGAATTCAGTTTGCTAATATTTTATTTAGAATTTTTGCATTTATATGCATATTTTTATTATTATATAAATTTTAGGTGTACAGCATTATAATCCAGCATCTGTATACACTGCAAAGTGATCATGACCACAAGTCTAGTTACCATTCTTCACCATACAAGTGTGACCCCCCTTCCCCTACTTTGCCCACTCCCCAACCCCCTTCCCCTCTGATAACTACTAATCTGATCTCTGTATCTGTGAGTTTGTTTTTGTTTTATTTTGTTTGTTCATTTGCTTTGTTTTTTTTAGATCCCACATATTAGTGAAATGATACGGTATTTGTGTTTCTCCATCTGACTTATTTCACATAGCATAATACCTTCAAACGTTGTCACAAATGGCAGGATTTCATTATTTTTTATGGCTAAGTAGTATTCCATTGTGTGTGTGTATGTATATATACACACATCTTCTTTATTCATTCATCCATTGATGAACACTTAGGTTGTTTCTATATCTTGCCTATTATAAATAATGCTGCAATGAACATAGGGGTGCATATATCTTTTCAAATTAGTGTTTTCCTGTTCCTCAGATAAATACCCAGCAGTGGAATAGTTGGACTATATGGTAGTTCTATTCTTAATTTTTGAGGGCTCTCCATACCATTCTCCATAGTAGAAAACAGTGTATGAGGGTTCCCTTTTCCTCACATCCTCTCCAACATCTGTTATTTCTTGTCTTTTTGATAATAGCCATTTTAACAGGTGTGAGGTGGTATCTCACTGTGGTTTTGATTTACATTTCCCTAATAATTAGTGATGTTGGCCATCTGTATGTCTTCTTTGAAAAAATGTCTATTCATATGCTCTACCCATTTTTTATTTTAGTTTATTTTTTTATTTTATTTTTCTACCCATTTTTTAATCTGCAAATATCTGCAAATAGTAACAGTTTTACTTCTTCCTTTCACTTTGAGCTTTTCACTGTTGAGTATGATGCTATCTCTGAGTTTGTCATATATGGCTTTTATTATATTGAGGTATGGTCCCTCTATACCCACCTTGTTGAGAGTTTTTATCATAAATGGATATTGAATTTTATGCATCTATTGAGATGATCATATAAATTTTATCCTTCATTTTGTTAATGTTATGTATCACATTGATTAAGTCGCAGATCTTGAAACATCCTTGCCTCCTCGGAATTTAAATTCCACTAGAGGGTGGTGTATAATCCTTTTAATGTATTGTTGGCTCTGGTTTGCTAATGTTTTGTTGAGGATTTATGCATTTATGTTCATCAAGGATACTGGTCTGTAATTTTCTTTGTGGTGTCCTTGTCTTGATATCTGGGTAATGCTGCCTTTGTAAAATGTGTTTGGAAGCTTTCCCTCCTTTTCAATTTTCTGGTATAGTTTGAGAAGGAGTGGTATTAACTCTTCTTTACATCTTTGGTAGAATTCTCCTGTGAAGCTGTCTGGTCCTGGAATTCTGTTTGTTGGGACCTTTTTGATTACTGATTCAATTTCAACATTAGTAATTGGCCTGCTCAGATTTTCTATTTGCTTATGATTCAGTTTTAGAAAATTGTATATTTCTAGGAATTTATCCATTTATTCTAGATTGCCCAATTTGTTGGCATATAATTTTTCATAGTGGTCTCTTGTGATTCTTTGTATTGCTGTGGTATCAATTGTAACTTCTCCTCTTTCATTTCTGATTTTATTTATTTGGGTCCTCTCTTTTTTTTATTGGTTTGGCTCGCAAAAGGTTTGTCAATTCTGTTTATCTTTTCAAAGAAAGCAGCTCTCAGTTTCATTGATATTTTCTAATTTTTTTCACTCTCTATTTCTGCTCTGATCTTTATTATCCCTTTCTTCCAATAATTATGGGCTTTGTTTGTTCTTCTTCTTCTATTTCTTTTAGGTGTAAAGTTAAATTGTTTATTTGGGATTTTTCTTGTTTCTTGAGGTCAACCTGTATTGTTTTGAACTTCCTTCTTAGATACACTTTTGCTGCATCCCATAGATTTTGGTATACTTAATTTGTTTTTATTTGTCTCTAGGTATTTTTTATTTCTCCTTTAATTTATTTGATGACCCATTGGTTGTTCAGTAGCATGTTGATTAACCTCCTATTTTGTGGTTTTTCCTGGGTTTTTTTTCCTCATGATTGATTTCTAGTTTTATATCATTGTGGTTGCAAAATATGCTTGATATTATTTCAATCTTTTTGAATTTATTGAGACTTATTTTGTGACCTAATACATGATCTATCCTAGAGAACATTCTACGTACACTTGAGAAGAATATGTATTCTGTCTTTGGATGGAATGATCTGTATATATTTACTAAGTCTATCTGGTCTAATGTGTAATTTAAGTCCAATGTTTTCTTATTGATTTTCTGTCTGAAGGATCTATCTATTGATGTAAGTGAGGTGTTAAAGCTCCCTACCATTATTGTATTGCTTTCAATTTCTCCCTTTAAGTCCATTAATATTTGTTTTATATATCTTGGTGTTCCTCTGTTGAGTGCATATACATTTATAAATGTTATATCTTCTGCTACATTGACCCCTTTATCATTATGTAATGCCCTTCTTTGTCTTTTATTACAATCTTTGTTTTGAAGTCTATTTTGTCTGAGTATGGGTACTCAAGCTTTCTTCTTATTTCCATTTGCATGAAATCTCTTTTCTATTCCTTCACTTTCAGTCTGTGTGTCCTTTCTTCTGAAGTGAATCTCTGGTAGGCAGCATATAGATAGATCTTGTTTTTTTAATCTATTCAACCATGCTATATCTTTTGATTGGTGAATTTAGTCCATTTACACTTAAAGTAATTATTGACAGGTATGTACTTATTGCCATTTTGTTAATTATTTTCTCACTATTTTCATAGTTCCTTTCTGTTTCTCTCTTCTCTTTCTCTCTTCCCTTGTGTTTTAGTGGTTTTCTTCAGTGTTATGTTTAGATTTCTTTCTCATTTTCTGTTGTGTATTTACTATAGGTTTTTTTCCCTGTGGTTACTATGAAGTTTATATATAACACCCTATGTAAATTGTAGCCTGTTTTAAGTTGGTAGCAACTTAAATTTGAACATTTCCCAAAGCGTTACCTTTTTACTACCCCCCCACACACATTTTATACTTTTGATGACACATTTTACATTTTTTATTTCATGCATTCCTTAACTAATTATTATAATTCTGGTTAATTTTACTATTTTGCCTTTTAAGCCTCATGCTTGCCTTAAAAGTGACTGATCCGTTATCTTTATTATATATTTATCTTTTCCAGTGAGATTTTTACTTTTGTATGTTTTCTAATTATTAATTAGTGCCATTTATTTTTTAGCTTAAAGAAGTTCCTTCAACATTTCTTATAAGGCCAGTTTAGTGGTAATGAACTTCTTTAGATTTTGCTTATCTGGTAAACTATCTCTCCTTCAATTCTGAATGATAGCCTTGCTGGGTAGAGAATTCTTGGTTGGACTGTTTTTTCTTTCAGCACCTTGAATATGTCATGTCACTCCCTTGTGGCCTGTAAAGTTTCTAATGAAAAATCTGCTGATAGCCTTATGAGATTTCCCTTGTATATAAGTTGTTTTTCTCTTGCTGCCTTTAGGATTCTCCCTTTATCCTTAACTTTTACCATTTTAATTATAATGTGTCTTGGTGTGTTTCTCTTTGGGTTCATCTAATTTGGAACTTTCTTGGATTCCTGGACCTGGATGTCTGTTTCCTTTCCCGGATTATGAAAGTTTTTGGCCACTAATTCCTCAACTGGGTCTTCTGATCATTTCTCTCTTCTTCTAGAACCCCTATAATGTGAATGTTATTCCTCTTGATGTTGTTCCAAAGGTCCCTTAAGTTATCTTCACTTTTTAAAATTCTTTTTTCATTTTGCTGCTCTATCTGGTTGAGTTCCATTGCTTTGTCTCCCAGCTTGCTGATTTGTTCTACCTCATCCAGTCTGCTGTTGAACCAGTCTGTTAATTCAGTTCAGTTATAACTTCCGTTTGGTATTTTCTTATATTTTCTATATCTTTGTTGTAGTTCTCACTGTGTTAATCCACTTTTCCCCTGAGTCTAGTGAGTATCTTTACGACCATTACTTTGAACCCTTTATCAGGTAAATTGCTTATTTTCATTTTGCTTAGGTCTTTTTTTCTGAGGTTTTGTCTTATTCTTTCTATTGTAACATATTCCTCTGTCTTCTCATTTGTGTAATTCTCTGTGTTTGTTTCTGTGTATTAAGTAAATCAGCAATCTCTTCCAGTCTTGAAGGAGTGGCTTTATTTAGGAGATGTCCTGTGGGGCTCAGAGGTGCAATCCTGCCTGTACACCAGAGCCTGGTGCTCAAGGGGTATCCCCTCTGACGGCTCTGTGTGCCTTCTTTTTGTGGTGGAGCCACAGCTGCTGCTGTGATGCACTGGTGAGTGGTGCTGGCTCCCAGACAAGCTGCAGGGCCCAGCCATGGCTGCTGCACTTGATGGTAGGTGGGGCTACTGGTTGGCTGGCTGAGAGGACTAGCTGAGGTGCAGAGGTGGGTGATGCTCTCAGTGGGGCATGCCTACTGGCACTAACAGGTTAGAGGGAGAATTTCAAAATGTTGCCTGCCAGTGCTGCATTAGCAAGGTAACCTGAGGTTGCAAAAATGTCTGCGGGGAGAATTCCAACTGGTTCCTGCCTCTCTGGCAGATGCTTCAAGATTAGTAAGTGGGTCCCCTTCACCTATGATCCGTGCACTTTTCAACCTGGTGGGTTGTTTTTTTTTTTTGGTGGTGGTGGTTTTCAAGTTGAGTGAGTCTGCAGGTAGGCCCCTTAAGAGTGAGTTTTCCATTCTCTGCAGTCTATAGTTTTCTTGGACATATTCCCTGATGGTTTTCAAAGCCAAACATGTTTTGGGGGCTCATTTCTCCGGTGCAGGATTTAAGGGTTGAGATGCCTGGTGTGGAACTCGAATCCCTCACTCCTTATGGAAAAGATCCATAATGTTGTGATCCCTCCTGATTATGGATTGCTGTGGCTGAGGTGTGGTTTTTTCCCCTTGGTGAGACCTTATTTCAGTCCTCCTACCTGTCTCAATGCTGTCCTTTTATCCTGTGTTGTGGAGGCTCTGTCCATTCAGTTTTCAGGTAACTTTCTGAGGGAATTATTCCATATGTAGTTGTAGATTTGTTGTGTCCATTGGGAGGAGGTGAGTTCAGGATCTTCCTATGCTGCCATCTTGAACCCTCTCCTCTTGCATTTATATTCATCAGGGATACTGCCCCAAAGTTTTCTTAAAGTGATTTTTGCAGTATCCTATAGATTTTGGTATGTTGTGATTCCACTTTTTTTTTTTTAGGGCATTTAAAAATTTCCCTCTTGATTTCTTCTTTGACTCATTGGTTGTTCAGGAGATTCTTCTTCCTATTTTTAAAATCACTTTTGTCTATTTTGGTTTGTAGATACCTGGACAAGACAGGAGGGTGATTTGGCTGTATCATCAGCCACCCATAGGTCACAGGTAGATTTGACTGAATGGGCCAAACAGTCCAGGTCAAACAGGTGGTAGAACAAATAATATGGTTAATTTGCGTTATTACTCAACTCAGGAAATTTGAGTTATTACTGCAATGTGATATCCCCTCTCACCATTAGCATCCACAGACTGGTTAGGTTTGAGGACATATGAGTTATGTATTTGAACAGTTTCCTTAATTTTCTCCTTCATGGCTGTCAGGAGGCCTGGATAAGTAACATGGCTGAAGCAAAGGCACATTTTAATCAAACTGAAGTATGAATTCAAACTCATTTCTTTAAAAACAGAACTTTGAGATTGAGGAATTGGAAGGAAGCCTTTTGGTTCAGAATGTATGCTCCAGAATAATAATGAATAGGGTGTATTTTATTTAGCACCTCTCCACAGAATTCCATCTCCTAAGTATATTTGGATGTGAAAATTTTGCAGAATAAAACAGGCAGACCAGCTCATGGGGAATTGCAAGGTAGAGGTTTTTGTACCCTCACAGTCTCTGCTCCTTCCTGGTCTCCTCTGCACACCACCTGCCATGGGCCCCTTGCCTCAGTGTCATCCACTCCTGCCCTTACCTGGTTATTAACCATTTCCCATCAGGGGGTTCTTAATCTAATGTGTTAGTAGATGCTGACTTATGCTATGGCTCCTTTTAGATGAAGCTACATTGAGAGGCGTCTCTTGACAAGAAAAGATGGCATTTTTACATTCAGAGAGTAGACCCTCAGAAAGCAAACCTGTGGTCTTGTCCTCTCTCTCTCCCCTATCATCACACTTGTATCCCTTATAGAAAAGCCCTGTAAAATGGTCAAATGGGTTAAAAACAAAACACAACAAAAATTTGATGGCATATTAGATTCCATGCAAATATTCATTTATTTTTTCAACAAAGCACTTCTGATGTTTCAGGCACTGATTTAGGCACCAGCAAAACAATGGGAAGGAGACCCATGGGGTCTTTGCCCTCAAGGAATTTGCAGTCTAGGAAGCTCACAGAAAAAAATTTCAATATAGGGCACTGCTCATGTGCCAGCTAACCTCTTATTAAAGAGTTTATGATTTCATATAATTACCAGAGAAACACTTTCAGGTATTTCCTATTATTAATCTCATTTTATTAGGAAAATTGACGTAGATACATTAAATAACTTATCCAAAATTATGAGGTTAATATGGCTTAACTCATGTCAACCCAACACCAAAAACAAGACTGTTAACCACTGGCTCTAGACTGTAGAGCCAAAGCTTGTATAACTCCAAAGCAAACTTACAAATTGAAAAAGTATACAGTTAACCCATAAACAACATGGGTTTGAACTACATGAGTCCACTCACATGTGGATTTTTTTCAATAAATATGTACTACAGTATTACAAAGTCAGCACTTGGTTGAATCCACAGATGTGGAACTGTACATATGGAGGGCTGACTGTAAAATTATATGCGGATTTTCAACTGCAGCAGAGTGTTGGTGCCCCTAACATGCATGTTGTTCAAGGGTCAACTGTATATGAATAATTTCCAGGTAAGCTCTACACTTACAAATTCTTTTTACCATCAATCTGACCACAAGAGAGAATTGGTTGTGGTTTGTTAGTCTGGGGACCTGGGTTCTTGTTTCAGTCTATTTCATCTGTCATTAATGTTGATACAACATGCTACTCTTGTACATCTTTATTTATACCCCATGGGTTGGGCCTTGTTATGTGTGTGCTTTACACTTTATATGGAAATATTCTACTATAAATATACTTTGTATATTTATACTGTAATACTACAATCATTATTCTCTTCTTGCAAAACTTCACGTTGTTTCTCCATTTTCTCCTACCCTTCCATTTTCACTATTTTCTGGATGTTTTGTACTTCTCTCTTATACTTTTTCTTCTCTGCATTCTGCATACCATCTTGTTCTCTCTCTCCATGCTGTATACTGTGCCCATTCAAGTAATACAATCTACAGCTACTGCTTCTTCACTTCCCTTCTTCTTTTGTCTTAATCATCTTTAAGCATATAACCTTTTCTCTTCATTCCTTTAAATCTGCTGACACCTATACTCATCCAGGGATTTTTTTCTTCATTTACTTATGCCACAAAAAAAATTCTTTTAGTACAAAAGAGCTGCTTCTATGTGATGCTACTAAAAAGAACTTTTGATTTTTGTTTTGTTTTGAAAGCAGTCCTAAAAGCAGTGTGGTACTGGCAAAAGAACAGATACACCAATCAGCAGACAGAACAACAAGCCCAGAAGCAGGCCCAGGAAACTTAAGAACTTATTTTCAAGGGAGTATCAGAAATCAATGGGAGAGATAGATTATTCAATAAGTAATGTTGACAACATTTGATGTTTGGAAAAATCTATCATATTAGATCATTATCTCATATAATGTGCCAATTCTTTTGGATTTAAAAGTGAAAAATTAAAACTGTACAAGAGGAACAAAATTTAAGCTGAAGGAGCAGGATTTTTTTAAGCTTTAAGGCAATGTAAGAAATCAAAAAGAAGATTGGTTAATAGATTTCACCATAAAAATAAACATACTAACGTCACCAAAATTCATAAAGATTTTAAAAAATGACAAACTAGGAACAATACTGCTCCAAGTATGATAAAGGATTATTAAAAAACTTCTACAAACAAATAAGAAAAAAGGCTAAGACTCCAGAGGAAAAGTACACAAAAATAATAACAGGCAAATCATCAAGAGGAAACACAATAAATAATACCAAATTATTAAATTATTTTCAGCCTCACTGGCAGTTAAAGAAATATAAAATAAAATGCTTTTTTCAAAAATTTGCAAAGACTTTTAATAAATAACACTTCATGCTGGAAGGAGTGCCGTAAAATGGGCACTCTAGCTTTTGATGGGAAGCATAAATTTGCTTCTGGAAAGCAATTTAATCATAGCTATCAAAAGTCCTAAAATATGGATACATTCCAATCCAATACTTCCACTTTAAGGAAACAATCTCAAGGATAGACACAATCACAGTTAAATACAAGAATGTTGACTGCAGCATTACTTATCAAAGCGTAAGAAAGAAAGAAAGAAAGAAAGAAAGAAAGAAAGAAAGAAAGAAAGAAAGAAAGAAAGAAAGAAAGAAAGGAAGGAAGGAAGAAAGAAAGAAAAAGAAGGAATGAAGTAAAATGTTTTGCCTAATAGTAATAATAGTTAAATTATGGAATCTACTTATCATTGAATATTACACAGCTATTGACTTGCACTGGGAAAAAATTAATAAAGGGAAAATTTTATGTTACAATGACTGTAAAAAGCAGAAAATAAAGTTGAGTAATTGTATAATATTGTTAGGTAAAATACAAAGGAAATGCATCAAATATAAACTGTATATTTTCTGCATTGCCAAATTATGGGCAGTTTTTAATTTTTAATATTTTTCTCTATTTCCTAGGGTACTTTTTAAAAACAATAACTATACTTTATTCTTATATTTAAACAGAATTTTAAAGAATAAAGCAAAAAGAGACAGTTGACCACAATCATCACTCAGTTTCCAACTAATGAATGAGATATGTTCTAAAAATCTATTGGTAGGTCAGTTGTTCATAAATTGCAACATACAATAATATTAATACTAAGTTTCTAGGTCATCCAATAGAGTAACTTGCTTAATCCACAATGTAGTAACTTGCTTAATCCACAATGTAGAAGACCAATTGCATTTTAATCGTTTTGGTGGGAAAATATGTCCCCAGTTCTAAAAGAATACTCTAGGAAAGCCTGGTCTTGTCATCACTACAGGACTTCCCTGAAGATTCAACTGTGTAGACAAGTGGGTAGAGCAAATAGTCCTATTCTGAGAGTGTTCTAGATACAAGAATAAAACAGATTAGAAAGACAGGAAAGTCAAAGATTGCTGCTGACTCTTTCATGTTCCCTCCCAGACTTTGTTTTGACTAAGGATAGACACTGGCAATATTACTTATCTTCAGGGATTTGGAGGAACGCATCATCCTGGGATTGAGGTACTTGACCCTTCCAATACAGGCATGGCTTCATTAGCATCAACCTGCAGCAACAGAGTTACCATTGAAATCTTCAGAGTATTTTCTTTGCTTACCCATTCTTAAAACGGATCTTTGTCCTATACAAAATAATTTGTTTGAAATAGACCTGAAGAGAGGGATGTAAGCAGATTTCAATGCACATTGTTTTCTCAAGGTATTTAAACCCATGATGTTATCTTCTACATATCTAAGATATTAAGACTTCAATGAGATTTACTTTTTGTAGCATTTTGAAAATAAAAAAGGTATATTGAGTTTTAAAATTCTATCCCCCCAGATTTTCATATTTTTTCTTTCCTACTTCACCTTTGTTGCAACAGATATTTCAGAATATACTTACTAATACTTGCTAGGAATTTAATATTTAGAAGCTCTTTAAAAATACCCATTTTAACAAAAAAAAATCAGAAAATAAAAGTAACAAACATAAGAAAATTATGATGACTTATTAACTCCACACCTCAAAGATAACTTATTCAAGTTCTAAAAAGTTATTTTTATTTTTAAAATGGAATACTATTTCTATAGTTTTGGAACCTGCATGTTTTCACCCAATAATATATCATAACTATCTTTCTTTTCAATAAATAGACTTTTACCAATTTCAAAAAACATACTTCTATAACAACAACATAATACTCTAACCTTACAGAATAAACTTATTCAAACCTTTGGATTGTTTGCAATTTTTTATTCTTATAAACATATTTATAATTAAATCTTTTCAAGAATAGACTCTTTAAGTGGAATTTAAAATTCTAAAGGTAGCTAAGTTACAGTTTGGTGCAGTGCAAGGATATTTAATAAGGGTGTATGATTTACTAACCATTACATTTTATTTAATCATGACTACAAACTAGCTTTTATGCTTATTGTTCACTTCTTTTCCAGTTTTTCCACCTATTGTTTTTAAGATACTTTTCTGACTTCTTCATATCACTGTAATTCTCTTCCTCTTAGTCCTGGCAAAAACTGGGTATTTCTTGTGCTTATTTTAACTTTCACATAAGAGTTTATGCTTATGAGAATACTTTTGGGTAGATTTTATGCAGAAGGTGGAACAACTTTGTGGATACATGTGTCTAATGGGAACTCTAGAGATGAGGGTGGACACTGTAGCTAGTAAAATGAAAATATTAATAATAAAGATACATTCTTTTTCAAACACATATTTTCCTTGTATGTTGAACTGTCACTCAAATGTACTTAACTTCATTGGACAAGGTATAAGGCATGCCAACTTCCAAATTCTGGCAACTCTAAATTCCTGGTAGCCATTCTGGAGCTGCTACTATGTATAGCATAATATGATTAATTGTCTTATTTTAAATACAGCTAACTTTGTTCTATTATGCATTCCCCAGCCCCAAATACACATTCGCCTTTTCAGTCTTAAAAATGGACTTCTTGAGGGGCTTCCCTGGTGGTCCAGTGGCAAAGAATCTGCCTTCCAATGCAGGGGACGTGGGTTCGATCCCTGGTTAGGGAACTAAGATCCCACATGCCCCAGGGTAACTAAGCCCGCACGGCACAACTACTGAGCTCGCACACCTCAACTAGAGGGCCTGCTTGCTGCAAACTACAGAGCCCACGTTCCCTGAAGCCTGCGCACCACAACTAGAGAAGAGAAAACCAAGACACCACAACTAGAGAGAAGCCCATGCGCTGCGGTGAAGAGCCCGTGCACAGCAACTAAGACCCAACATAGCCAAAGATAAAAATTTAAAAAAAAAAAAGGACTTCTTGGTAGGAACAAAAGAAACTTAACTACTACCTACTGTGAAGAGAACCTAACAATTTCTGACAAAGTAGGACTTAGAGAAAGCCCTGAGTTTCTGTGCCAAGCCTGTGGGAAGGTAGGATGGGGGCTATTGACAAGGGAAGGAGAAGCACAAGGGAAAGTGTACTTAGCCTCTGTCTTCTAAGACTCCAGATTATTTCAGAATAAAGGAGTTACATTTTTGTTTTAATCAAAGATTTTAGAGAATATTGCTAGAAAAAATTTAAAGTTAAAAAAACTAATTTGAATAGATTCAGAAGTGCAGAATTCATCAGATTATGTTATACAGACCAGTATGACTTAATTTTCCCTAGAAGGGATGAACAATCTTTATTAACAGAAACCAAATTTATTGTCCAAAGTGATAACATACAAAGAAATACATATCAAAATCTGTTGCCATGAATTATAGTTTTTAACATTTTTATTACATTTACAGTGTGTGTGGAACATTATAAGGATTTACAGTAGAAGCCAAATATCCCAGCCCTTAAAAATCAAATAGGAAAGATTGGATGAATCATACATAAATATCTTTGAACACAAGCATTGGAAACATACATATGATTATAATTTTATAGCCTTATACAGGTAACCACTATATGTAATAGAACAGGCAGGAAGGGTAAGACAAAGGGGATAAAAGTCACTGGGGTGTGAAATAACTACAGCTGGGTGGTACAAAATAAAAACACAATATTGAAAATATGATTTGTAAAGGTTAAAATGTCCTGCAGAAACATAGCTATCCCTTATGCACAACTGTGAGGTAGAATTCTCCCCACACCGTTTTCTGGTTTCTTGACCACCATTTGGGGGATTTTCCTGTCCAGATGGTTCTCTCTCACACTGCTGTACCTGGGAATGACTAGTAGTACATGTTCTTTACTACCGCCATTGAACAGAATCTTTTCTGTTCAGTTATCAGTCTTATTTTACCTACTGAAAACGGGTGGCAAAAGTTAGTAACATAAACTAATGCTGTTTCTTCTAGTTAATATATCACCATGCTTGGGTAAGTACTTTAATCTTTCAAGGAGTTAAACTAGTTCTAAAATTTCAGGGATGGGAACCATTTGGGGAGCTGTTCCGGGCAGACAGGCATTTGCTTCCCTCAACACCAACTGCCAACTGTGAAGAATGCCATCTCTATCCCAAACCCACTTCTCATACTTCAAATATGGGTCATAAAAGTAGTTTACACCTTTCTACACATTCAAAATATGGTGAAAATCCAGGACACAGAACAACCACAATGAAAAAAGGTATGGCAGTTTCTTTTAAAACTACCCTGTGACACAGAAATTCTAATCCTAGGTATTCACTCAAGAGAAACGAAAGATTATGTTCACGTAAGACTTACGTTAAGAATAATCATAGCAGCTTCATTTATAATTGCCAATACTGGAAACTGCTCAGGTATTTATAAATAGGAAAGTGAATAAATAAACTGTAATATAGTCATAGAATGGAATACTTCTCAGCAATAAAAAAGGAACGAACTATTGAAACACCCAACCACATGGATAAATCTCCAAAACACAGTAAATGAAGAAGCCTTCTAGAAAGAGTACATGCTGTGTGACTCTATTTATACGAAGACCTAGAAAGCACAAATCTGATTTACGGTAGAATAAAGAAGAGAGGTTACTTGTGGGGGGCCGGGGGCGGGGGGAACAAGGACTGACTGGAATGGCCATATGGGAATTTTCTGATAACATTTTATATTTTGATAGCACTGTATGCATTTGCCAAAACCCAGCAGATACACACTTAAGATTTATGCATTTCACTGTATGTTAATTTTACATAAAAGTAAAAATGTAAGCAAACACTGAATTCTAGTTAATGATATGTATGCTAAAGTATTTAGTAGGAAGTGTGCAGATTTCTGCAATTTAAAATGCATCAAAAATAATCTGGATTGATGAATTGATGGATGGATAGATAGGTGATAAAGTATAATGCTAACTAGCATCTGGGTGGTGAGTACACTGTAAAATTTTAACTTTTTTATGTTTGAAAAATTTTATAATAAAATGTTGGGGGAAAAAATCCAGGGTGCAATGCTTGCCAAATAATGTTGCTGAGAATTTCATCACTGATCTCATAGCAACATATCAAATTCATCCAAACAGTGTCAACTTAGAAACTTAAGAGTTTGTGAAAGGATATTCCTGAGTGTGAGATGAGCAATCAGTTTTCAAATCTATGCTGACTGAAAATTGTCAAAGGGATATTTCAATCTCCTCATACTTTAATAAAAATAATACATATATTGATAGTATATTCTGAGCAAGTTTGTTGGCTGCGTAGACTAACATAAGAGTTAAGATGAAAAAACATTAAGGGAAAAACCAAGCATAGACATTTTTACTGACTTCTAAAACTAAAACAACCAGGGTAACAATAGTAGAAAAGATGTGTAGAACCAAAACGTGATGTGAGGCTTGATCATAGTGAACAGGTCCCTTTTTCTGAATGGAAGGACATCTGAACCATCCTCCTGTCTCTCCAGGGAGCAACACATTTGGGGACACCCTAAAGAGATGGCATTTGACTTGTAAATACTTCTGAAGTGGCACCTTGAGATTCACCAAGAATGGCTTCAGAATTTAGCCTTTTGACAGAAATAGTTTTCTACATGCCATGGATCCATAACAACACTGCTCATAATACCTGAAGCTGGTAACTATTTTTAGTTATTTGCTAAGAATTCCTGTATCATGATACGTGGGTATTATGTGTATTGCCTCCTAAGAGTTTTCTGACAAAAATAATCTTGATTCTTTTAAAATTTTACTTACTGCTTTCACACTACGTAGTCATGGTTGTGGCTTTCCTGTGATCTCTTAAGTTCTTCATGTTCTAGTACAGGTTCTGCTTTTTCTTGAAGCACACGGGCTAGTTTTGACATGTTTTCACGTCTGCTTTAAAATATTATGGTCATGTTATTCAGCATCATATCTAGGAGGCTTTTCAGTCTTAAACATTCCCCCGTATTTATGCTATTTCATGGAGCACCCTTAGTTCTATCGGCCTCTATTACAGGACCAGTCTTTTTCTGTTATTATCACTGCCCAAGTTTACCAGGATTGCTCTTCTCTAACCATAACAGCACTAATGGTGGTCAGATTCATGCTCTTGTTTCTATAGGTTGGTGCTGACTCACTAAGATCCTGAGTATGACTTTTACTTACTTTCTTGCTTATTAATGGAACTGTGTCGTGTCCTGTCAACCTCAAAGTAGATGATACTCCTCATTTGTCCTCCATCTGGCTGGCCTATCATCCTGTCATAAAAGAGTTAATTTGTCAGATTTAAATGGCTTCCTATTTACTGCCAAGCTCATTGACCCCACCCTTGGCATTTTCAGTGTATAGAATGGAGGGAAACGGAGCGTTGGGAGGTGAGCAGACAAGGTTCCCTTTCCCCCAAGACCCCATGCTTGCCATCTGTGACAAGAGCAAGATTAAAGAATGCTCCATTTTCTATTCTGAAAAGATAATACCTTCCATCTTGAATGACATTTTGGCTTTCAATACATTTTTTAACATGACTGTACTTCATTCTTAAAATTATCTGGTATGATTTCCCTATTTTACAGATCCAGAGAAATTTAGTGATTTACCAAGGTCAGTAAATGGCAAAGCCAGACTTTGAAGTCAGGTATTTAAACTCCAAACTCTTTGCATTATATTCACTACAGTTGTTATTTTAGCCTTTATGATCTTTCCTCTACTATTCTTGCCATTATTCATGTATCTTAGCTAAAACTAGGTTTTCTGTAGCACACACTAAAGTCAAATAATGTCAGGTGTTATATCTGTACTTCATTTTGCCTCATCAAGGTATTCATTGCCCTAAACACCAAGAGCGTATTTTCCACTCCCATCTGGAGCTTTTTATTTTTAGAACTGAAAGTTAACACTGGTTAAGTTTGCTAATTAGGTTAACTGGTCAGCTATGTTCCAGCCCATCTTCTTAATCCTAGAGAATTTTTTCCTTTCAAGGTTTAAGCAAAGACACCCCAATCACAGAACTCTTGTCATTGATGATATTTACTGATGTTAATTTCCTCTACCATTTTCAATAGGCTCAACATGGGGAGGACTTTAGCAATTATAGTATGCTTGGTTTTTAGTAACCACAGTATTTATTATGGTCCTGTGAGGACAGGAAAAGTACACAGTAATTTCCAATCTCTCTGGCAGAGAACTTACAGTGTAGTGGAGAATTCTGAATTCTTTCTCCAAATGCAGATGGTACAGTGACACAGGTTCACAATCAATCATGACATTTGTTACAGTGGGTTTATGTATGATTTACTCAGCACCATCAGAAAAGTAACTGTCACGTTCACATTAAGGAGAATGCACTAACCATAATAATAATAATACACTAAGTAGCACACCCCACACATGAACTGACAGGGTAATGAAACAAACAACAAACGCGTTAATACTAGGTAACGCTTTGGAGCACTGACCAATTTAAAGGCCTGTGAAGTGAGAGAAATATCCAACCTTCTACACAGCAAGAAAGCCTCGAACTGCCATTGATATCCTAGCTGGCAGGCTGAGCAGTTTCGTCAACATCACCAATGAGTTACCATAGTAGAACAAGGCCATCACCAATGAGGACTGGGAATAAAGTCAATTTCATCTGAAATGAAGTTATCATCTTCGCACATCAAAACTCTGCTGGGTTAGACATGTGTGAAGAGAAGAGGCCAAAACTGTCCTTAGATATGGAGCTTACATGGGAACAAATACATGACATGAAGACAAAAGGAAAAAAACAAAACAAAATGAAGCTGGCCCAATTAACATTTCAATAATTCCTTGAGATGAGCTAAAGTAATGTGGAAAGTTGTAGCATATACCAGTTAGAAATGATGGTTCTTTCTCTGTTATATCTGCGGGGCTAATGTTAATTTATGATGTACAAAGAACTTGTCATTTCAAACAGACTGCAGTCACTTCCTTCACAGGTATTCCAAGTGAACTATGACCCTATGAAAAAAATCACATTAGGGCACTGTTGGGTTTTCATTCATAACTGTCTATGTGTATATGGATACACAAATAGAAAGTAGCAGCAAAGTTACAAATGAAAAGCAACAATATTATGTGATAAAAACATATTCATCTTCATTTGAACTACTCAAATTACAAATATTTCCAGATGTGCCTTATTTCACTCTTGCTGTAGACAGGATAGCTTAAGGCATATAAACTTAACTCATTTGACAATCAGTAGGTGAGCTGATGGTAGAACTGAAGAGTCTCTTTACTTACAGTCAAGTTCCTTTCTGGCAAAGCCTTAATGAAAACATTCGAATTCTGTGAAATTCAGTAGGAGAAATAGATATTGAGTACAACTAAATATCTAAATTAGCCAGTATTTAAAATACCAAATGACTTCCTGATGAATAGATTCACTCATAAGTCAGTCCTAACTTTAGGAAATCTGTTTAAAACATACTTCAGACTACAATACAAGAGGGATTATTACTAATGCCTACAATAGACCATTCACATACAGGGGAACTGAGAAACTATTATGCATGAGCAAAAGGCTGGGAACAGGAGAAGTCAGGCCCAAAAGATTCCTTCCCTCAAAAGAGCTTACAATGTAGCAGGTACAGACATAAACAACTGTAGCTCATGGTTAGCACCATCATGAAGACTGAAATGAAGAATCACAAACGTTCACACTCACAAAAGTTAAGCCCTAAAAGTCTGAGGATTATCGAATATAGAAAAACCTTCCTGGATGTTCTCAGAGCAGTGGCAGCATGAGAGGGAACAGCTGAATGTGGCCCCCAGATTTTCTGGCATGTCTGACTATTAAAAAAAGGCTGCATCTTTTACCAAAATTACTCCAAGAGGAGAAAGGTGGAAAATATGATAAATAACTTCACCTAGGTTGGAATGTCAAGTAGGTAGCTGAAAGTACAGGCTTAGAATTTTGGACCAGATACGCAACCCAGGACACTGGGATAAAATAGAAACCCTAAGGATGAGATACTTCCAGAAGCATTCTGAAGACAAGATCAGAGAGAGCACATTTTAGTAGATGCATTTTAAGTAAGAGTTATGTGACTGGACTCAGTTACAGCGGAGGATAACATCTTCAAGGGAGGAGACACTGTCTAGGAAAGGTTGCTCAATGGTATAAATGCTGTAGAGGCAAAGAAGGATAAGGGATGCAGACTGAGAAAAAAAAAGTCATTCAATTTGGAAACTGGGAGCCCATTGAGAACCACTGCATTGCAGGGCTGTGTAAAACCAGACTGCAAGGTGCTGAGCAGTGAGTGATGAGGGTGCAGGGTCAATGGATATGGATTTCTCCAAGAAGTCTGGCAGTGAAGAAGGCTGGAGAAACCAGCAGGCTCAGAGGGAGCTTTTTGCATTAGAAGATACACGAGCATTTCTGTAGACAATGAAAGGAACCAGCATACAATTCTTTGCATAATTTTGTATTGATCACAGACTACAAATTGTTTTTAATCTTTCTCAAAAACATTTTCTGAAATAAAAGTTAACAAAAAATTATATGTTTTTACCATTTAAACTTAATATAAACTTAAAAGCACTAACATTTTATAAATTTTATTTCTAAAAGAGTTGTACAATTTTTGTTATTATACTACTTCAGAATCTTGCTTCTAGTCTATCTTGAGAAATTAAATTTTATTAACAATTGCTATTTTAGTTCCTGAAAGATTACTCTGATATAAAGGATTACACTTAAGTAACTATGTATGCCTTCTTCCCCAGCCCTCCTCCCCCAGAAACAAAATATCTTCAGGGTAGTTAATAATTTGGATAACATTTTTCAAGTTGAAGAAGAGAAAAATGAGAAATAGTATTCCATTATTCATAAGTTCTTAAAGATCTAAATTGTTCTTCACAATAATTTTTCATGATAAAACATGCTTATTTATTATATACACATGCTTACATATAAATTTCCTGGCTAAAATACATGCAACCAACATGAAAAAACAAATACTAAACCATCCTCACAATGCTAAGAATGCCCTTTTAAATAAGGCACTCATGTTTGGAAATAGATATAACCACCAAATTAAATAAGATGTTTAAAAGAATCCTTTTATTAAGCACAAACAACTTTTATACATTATCAATACAAATAGGAAAATGTTTTTTAATGAATATGATATATCAAAAATCTGAAGGTTTTCTTCATACTGACACAATAAAAATACTCAATTTTGAAGGAGAATTACAAAGTAAAATTTTGAGGACACCACTGTCTACTAATAACAGTTTAACTATAGTCTAAATTTACTACATCACCTGGGGAGGAAGGGCAACCATTTTTTATAGAGAGAAGTTCTAAACTCTTATTAGCACCATTCAAAGCTTATTATCAGTTATTCATCTACAAACTGACAGGTCAGGTAAAGCTTTAAAGCAAGTTTTCAGTGCAATGTTTACAGTTCCTTCTTTTAAGATACTTGGAGTCTATGGTCTCAAAGCATGTTAAATAATTCTGCTTGGTAGTTACAAGATGTTAACATGTGGAGAGAAGTGTGTAATGGAAAGAAATGAGGCTTATCCTGGCTGTGAAATGCATCTTAACATATCGTAGCTAATGCTGCAGTATGCCAACGACATGCGGGATTATGAACTGCAGATCTGCGGGGAGAAGGCAGCTATTAGCTCTCTGTAGTCATCATTTCGGGATGTCTCAGCTGCTGCCTTTTGAGACTAACTAGTTTCATCCTGTCTCTGATGTGTTCTGCAGTAGAAGCCATGTCACTTGGACTCCCAAAATATTGTTCAGTTCTAAAAATCAAAACAGAAAAAGCCTAGTCAGATTAATACAAATCCATTGACTGTAGTGAATGCAAAAGGAAGCAAAAATTACCATAAAAATTACCTACGTGGTATGGTGTTAGTTCTTTTGCAGACCATACTGTTTACCTTTGAGTAGCAATTTGGTAGGAGAAACATTTTTTAAAATGGCATAATATATATTAAGACATGTTGAGAAAAATTTATTAGAAGTATAAATGTCCTATCATGTACACTTATGATAATCTCAATAAACCAAACAATTCAACAAATAAACAAAACAATGCAACAGTATAAATGTTATACTTTTAGCTTGGGGCCCATAAGCATACACAAATATAAAATCTGTATGTGTACTTCAGAGCTAAGGGCTACGGACACCAGTTGTCAAATATAGCTAACAAGTAAAATACTCGTTTAATGTTAAGCCATCATTTGGGATGTTAATAGGTAAAATTATTTAATTTTATCCTATTGGCAAAGACACAGTATTCAGAGTCACAGAATCTTTTAGAGCTCTAAGAGTTCTTGGAAATAATCTGGTTAAGCTCTTCATTTTTTAGATCAGAAAACGAAGACCTAGAAAATTAAATGACTAAGATCACATAGTGGAAAAAACAGAATTTGAACCTGGGTCTTCAAGCAGTGAATCCAGAGAGACCACCTAATTTCTTTTATTGTTCTAGGAGAATGTTACAAGAGATAAATCTGACTAAGCTTACTGTCAAACTTTACACAGCATAAACAAATTATCATATAAGAGGGAATGAAATAATAATTGCAAATATTAAAGTTGTGAAATTTGAATATACAGCCCTAACTCACTCTTTTATCTTAAAAATGAAAATGACACATGAACTATTTGTAGAACACAGGAGGAGAAGCCCAAGCAAAAATACCAGGGGTAGATGCTCCTAGGATGACTTAAGTAGAATGAGACCGACTTTATGACAACTGGTTATGAAACACAGAAATGAGATTTTGGCGGGGTGGGGGGGGGTGTCCTGGAATGGAACAACCAGAAGCACCCTACTAATACTGTTACCAGCTGAATTTATAAACTTTTAGATTTTATTCTCTTTTATACATTGGAGATATACATGACTTTAAGCTACTTCTGATTGTTCAAGTTTAGGTACGACTAGAGATTATCTAAGTACAGACTATGAATAGTATTTGTTCATGGGTATAAAGTTATATCTTCTCAATATCAATTCCAAATAATCATTTGAAGTTCATGACACAGTAGTAGTGGCACTTACCATGTGTCACAATTGTTTTAAGTAGTTTATATACATTTAGCTCATTTAATTCCCGTGCTCTTGTAACCTGAGGAGGTATGGAAAATATATCCCTATTTTTAGATGAGGGAATTGAGGCACGGAAAGGTTAAGTGGCTTGCCCAAGATGTCATAGCTCATAAGTGGCGGAGCTGAGATTTAAACCCAACAAATCTGGTTCCAGAGTCCACAATCGTACCCATTACACTGTGTTACAATGTAAGGATACCTGTATTCAATGGTTTGGTTTCTCTAGTGTTTTAATTAAACATCCTCTGGATTACCTCTAAATTATTTTTACTGAGAAGGTCTAGCTCCTTGTAGATAAAACTCCTTCTGATTCATTTACTGGTCTGTTTATTTTCAAGAGGCTATTTCTTATTTTTATCATTAACTTTTGAAATGGAAAGGAATGTGAGAATCATGACCCCATCATTTTACAAATGAAGAGATTAGGACTCCATATAGCACAGTGAAAAGAGAATGGATCTGGTGCCAGACAGACCTGAAACTATATTCTAATTCCACTTAGAAGCTGTGAAATCCTGAGGACCTTACTTAATCTTTCTGAGCTTTAGTTTCTTCATTTGTAAATCAAAATAATCATACTGCTCTAGCCCTGGTCAAAAGTAATTAAGGTGAAGTGTTTAACTTGGGGCTTGGTATATATTTTAAGTCACTAAACATTAGTTCCCTCCCCATCCCTTCCATGAATGAAGCCCAAAGTCACCCAACTTCTTACCATCATAGTCAAGGCGAGAACCCAAGATGTCAACCTAGTCAATGATCTTTATTCTACAACAAGCTATCAAGAGCAATACATTTGACAGCAGCAAGTATCAATTGCTACTATTGTTAAGAGCCCAGTATGGATTTCTCTTCATTTTAAACTAATTTTTTGTAGAAATTGAAAATGTGAACCAAAGCTAATTTACTAGGACTTTTAAGAAACAGACTTTCTTCTCTTGATATCCCTTTAAGACCTTACTGATAAAAACACAAATTATAAGAGCATGCACCATACCCATCAGGATAAACCACAGGAACAGTTAGTCTATCTAAAAGGGATTTCCCAACTGCTTCAATTTCATCAAATTGCTCCTCATCATTAACAGCTTCAGGCTCTTCTGGACAGTCTTGCAAAATCTGCAACAAATAAAAGTGCAACATCAATCAAGAGACACAGAAAAGGAATCAAGTTCATGCAAATTTAGTAGATTGAAGGTGTTTTTGTTCTGTTCTTAGCATCTTCATGTATGCCATTATAGAAGATTGATCAAAGCTGGCCCAAGAAATTCAAACAAAATGAAATACACAATCCCTACTAATAATATAACTGGAGTATGAAGAGGTTTATAGCGATTTCCAAGAAAAAAATAATACTAGACTACTATTTGGAATCTAAGCTCAAACTGTGCTTATAAAGTAGTATTCTTTCATTCATTAGGTAACTATTTATTGCATACTTACTTTATGTTTATGTAGCAGCTTGGGATATGAATGAGATACAAATTTTGACCTCAAAGAGCTTACAGACTTCAAAAATGAAAGAAAATATAAATACGTAACAATATATACTCAGAGTACAAACACATAACTGATGTGATTACCTAGCTAGAAACTTTATAGTTATTTTAAAAAGTGATCCGCTGACCTGAGTTAAATGATGTAAGCAAACAAATGAAATAAAAATAACAACAAAAAAAGATGTAAATTGATAAGGTTTTAATTCAAACACAGGAAGTTCTGCAGTCCTTGATATTATTTTTTCCTTAACTATTACCATCTACATTTAAATGGTACAAAAGAAAATAAGGAAAGAAAGAAAAAAAATGCTGTGATTTGTAATAGTTAAGTCTACAAGTACAGACCCACACATAGTAGCCACTAGGTACATGTGGCTAGTGAGCTTTTGAAGTATGGCTAGTCCCAAATTGAGATGTGCTATGAGTCTAAGATACACTCCAGATTTAAAATAATAATACTAATTTTAAAAAATTACCTACAGGAAAAAAACCTGCAAAATTTGGGGCAGAAGAAAGTATTTATTTTTACAACTTTTTTTGCATTATACTTTACTTAATCCAATTATGTTTACTTCAGCATTACTCATAAAGGACATTTTCATATTGTAAAATTCTAGATTCAATTGAAATATTTTCCCAGTCACTATCATTTGCTATACAATTTGCTTATAGTTGTGGTTATATTTATGCTTACTGGTATAAAATACAACACACTCAAAAGAAAAATAACATCTGATAACAAAAGGCTTAGGCTTTACATAGGTGGGCACAATAAAATAACCTTAAATAGAGTTTATTATAAGCATGATAAAGGCCATGTAGCAGAAAAAATAAGAACATTAATTTTCTATGAAAAAAAGTCTCAACCATATTCATTCTTACATAACTTCTTAAAAAGATCTAGGTTTTAAAACGTCCTTGCAGATACATTTTTAAAGCACGATCCTAAAAAGTTATCAGTGGTGTTAGAAATCAGGCCAGTGGCCACCCCAGGATGGGCAGCAGAAGCAGTGTGATTAAAAGAGGGTGGAGAGCCTCTGGGGTGCTGGTAACGTTCTGTTGTTTGAACAGTGCACTGATTACACAGGCATGCTCACTCTATGAAAATTCAGTGAGCAGAACATTTGAGCTGTACACTTTTCTATGCTAATACTATACTTCAATAAAAAGTTTTCATTAAAACAATCAGCAGATAAACAAGTCAAGCCATTTTGTGTACTTTCATTCATCATCGCTAGGCCATTTTACACTAAAACACTGACCTGTGGAGTTCAGTGACCAGCTCAGAAAGAGTTAACTGTGGACATTTCCTAACAGATGTACTGCATAACACAGACAGAAACTGCTTAATTCCTGAGGTTCCTGGCAATTTCTCTTCTGTTCTACAGACTAAGGTTATCACATTTACATCTTAGGTTTCTCATATCTTAAATTGTATTGAACATTCCCTACATATAAACTGTGATTGTTAAGAGATCAAAACAAAGTTAACTACTTAGTAAGACTCCTCTTTGGAATGGAAATATAAGGCTCGGGTGCTATAAATTTTCACTGTGCAGTTGAGAAAAAGGTTCTATTGAAAAGTTGCCTGCATATTTCATTTTTGGTTTCTGGGACTAACGAATTCATTAAATAATAAATTCTAGAATGAATCTTTAAAGATAACACATGAAAAAAAAAAGGTTTTATTTTTATCCTTACTCTCATAATTTTAGCTGGACAGTCTCTAAACATTATAAAAATCACAAATGACCTTTTAAAACATTTATGACAATCAGTAGTAGTTGCCAAAGCAAAGTTTCCTTTCCTGGCATAATGAAACAGATGGGAGTCATGACACCTGAAAGAACAAACAGTACATTCTGGGCATCAGGTCTGGTGAGGAGAGACGTGCTGCTGAGAGAGGACTACTGGATAGTTTCAACTCCTCTAACCATAGTACTCTAGCACTGGTATGGCTTACTAAGAATCTGATTTGAATTTTCTAAGACAATACATTATATCTAAACAAGCTTTAAACAATGGAATTAATATAAATTTTTAAAAAACAGACTTATAACAAAATTACAAGGTTAACACATTTTAAATGTACAAACACTACTGAAACTACATTTTTAAAAAATCGAACCTTTTCAGCATTTGAGTGAAATGCAATAGCCATTTCCAGCCTATGTACCCTCTCTTCAGATGCTATTGTAAATTGTTTCCATACTCTGTTCAGTCGAGGAAGTGTATCCCCAGATGATCGAGAGGTGCAGCGCAAAGACTGGCACAGCACAACTGTGGCCTGTAGCAACTGTCTTCCATAGTCATAAGTGCTCTAAAAAAGAAAAAGTCAACATGAAATTATAATAAAAGAATTCTGAAAAGAGGGATGGGAAAGTGTGCAGGAGGACTGTGGTTACAATTAAGCAACACTACTAGAAATTAATAATGAATAAGTCCACTGGCACTTATTGCTACAAATTGTCTGCATGCATAAATAATAAAGGGGAAGCAATACTTTCAGTTAATTTTTATTAAGTTTATTTCTTGTCTGGCTTCCCTCTCTTACTCCGTTTTCCCCACCTCGGTCTGCTCAACCATGACTCCCGACCCCACCAAAAAAAAAAAAAAAGTTTGCTCACTCATTGATCAAAACGAATGGGTGGCAAGTGGGCACTTTATATTCTATACAGGAAACCACACTGTTACAATGTGAACTCAATAGTTAGGGAAAATAAATTAAGATACTTTTCACATGCAAAAAAAAAAAAAAATCTGTGTTGTTTTGCTAACATTAGTGAGATGCAGAAACTAGGGTTTGTCATTTACTGATTTACTTTTGTGAATGAACAGTTACTGCCTAAAAATGTCATAATATATACCATATATCAGAGGAAGCATACAGAACCTGTATTCAGGAAAACATAAACCCTCTCAAGTTTATGCAGGCTAGTTTTGATTCACCAGCTGACATTTTCTTAGTTCTGTAATATTTCTGGATTAACGTAACCAATCTTCTTGGACTTGGAAGGTTAAGTGACATTACAATCACGCAGAAAGCTATGCAAACACAGAGCTTGTAGAAAAGGAAGATAACCAGTTCTGCACCTGTGCAACATCGACAAATTTTCTATGCTTCTCCAGTAGGACTTTCGTTTCCTGAGCATCATCACCCAATCTGATGTGGGTCTTAAGAAGAGCATCCAGAAGTTCACTTAGCCATTCTACTGCCTAAATGAAAATAAATGACAGTGAAGCTGGGTTCATAACTCTTTATAAACTCTTATATCAAAACATCATATTTATATAAAGAAAGATTACTAGCATGTGATTAATTAATCCATTAGTTATAACCTTAATAGTTTATTTCATTCAATGCCAAGCTGCATGAATTAATGACCTCTCCTCCCACTCAAAATTTTTAAAAATCTAAAGACAAGACCTATTAAAGAGAAGCACTCATTTAAAATTAACATCACAAGATTTATATTAATAGAACATCATGTGTTTATGTAATATAATCTTATTGGAATCTCATTATAGATTTATGTTGCTACTTAAAATCGTTAAGTTTCTTCTATGTCAAGCTGGAATCACGTTCTTTGATGCTAACTACACAAAGATAGCAAACTGTTTATCTAGCTGAAAAACCTTCTTGTGGGTTAAAAAGCAATAAGCTACACCAGCCTTCATCCTGGGATGTGTAACTGACAACCAAATCAACAGTAATAAATAATAAATAATCCCAATTGCTAGCTCAATAGAGAATTTCATTGAGAAGATAAGTCAAATGAGACCAGCAAGGGCTTCCCTGGTGGTGCAGGGGTTAAGAATCCACCTGCCAATGCAGGAGACACGGATTCGAGCCCTGGTCCGGGAAGATCCCGCATGCCACAGAGCAACTAAGCCCGTGCACCACAGCTACTGAGCCTGCGCTTTAGAGCCCGCGAGCCACAACTACTGAAGCCCACGCACCTAGAGCCCGTGCTCCACAACAAGAGAAGCCACCGCAGTGAGAGGCCCGCGCACAGCAACGAAGAGTAGCCCCCACTCGCCGCAACTAGAGAAAGCCCGTGCACAGCAACAAAGACCCAATGCAGCCAAAAATAAATAAATTAAAATAAATTAAAAAAAAATGAGACCAGTAAGATAAGTGGGAATACAAAACTTTATTATTTTGACAGGATAAACTAGAATCTGACTTAATGAATTTACTTGCTTAGGACCATGAAAAGTACACTTTTGTTTACAGTTAGGTGAAATCAATCTTCTAAGAAAAGACAAGTGCATAATGTGCCTGATTGATCTTTACCTGGGCAGCATCTTCTTCACATTTAAACAACTGCACCATCTGAAGCATCTTTAATCTTCGCACATCTACCATGTCTTCACATCTAATAAATCCAAACATAAATTTAGGACATTTCAGTTTTGTTGATAACTAGTATAACACCACCATCCGGCACACGTGTTTTACAGTATACTAAAATACTCAGTCCTACACTACGGAGACTGTAACTATTTTGTATTGATTTGTAAGAATTTTAAGGGTATCTGTATCTGTGTTATATCAAAACCTTAAAATACCTGAATGGTACTAAATCACAAACCCTTCTGAGTATAGTATGGATTCTGCAAAATACTGAAGCAAAGCACAAACACAGCAGTACACTAAAACTCAAAGCAATATCAACTGCCAATTAGCATTAAACAACCTTCAAAGATAAAAATGTAAAGTTTCTAAAATACTAATTTAGAGAATGGTGCTCCAAAGGAATAAAAAAAAAATAAAGCTTTTCATTACATTATACATTACCCAGAGTAATATCTAATTTTGAATTTAAAAAAACCTCCATCTATGTTCTTAAGAAAGAAAAAAATTCTGTTGATCTCTGGGTGGAGAGAAACACAATTCACAGTATTCTTAAATTTTACTGTGGTCTGCCTGGATAATATACAGATTACAATTTTAAGCTGACTTGATCTAGCTCAGCTCTGATCCCTTCATTCTGATTCCCTTCATTCCCATGCAATTCCATGAACTTTAGATGGGAAGGTAGAAACTCACTGCAGTACCAAATACCAATAACAAGCTACCCATGAGGCACTGGACTCCACTATAGTTGATATTCTTAAGGAAACCTGATAACAATAGGTAAGTCATTGTCACAAGGCTATTTTTTATAAGGATGCCCTCAACAAAAGCCCATAACATATTGTTAAAATGCAACTTGGTTAAATAATTCTACAAGGGACTGAAGGGAAGTAATCATGGTAAGTATTTTTACAATCGGAAGCTAAAAGACAATGTAAGACACTTCAGTGATGAAGATGATATCATACACATATTCAACACATATTGTCAGGTATGAATAATGTACTTGAAAAGGATAAGACATGGTCTCTACTATTAAGATGGTCTCATTTGGGGAGATGCACTTTTAAATAAACAATGTGATAAACACTACTGTGGAGCTGTATGAGAACAGGGAGGAATAAGTAACAAACTTGCCTTAGAAATCTAAAAAGGCTTCCAAGGATAAGTACCCCTGAGTCTTAAAGAATAAGTAGGAATCCACTCGGCAGAAAACAAGGAAAGACGTATTCTAAGTCATGGATGCATGGAATAGCATGATTCGTTCAGGAAAGTGAAAACAAGTGCGTGGTTTTGTAGAAAAATTAAAGGAGGTAAGATTATGCAGGACTGGATTATGAAGGATCTCCTACACTATTCCAAGGAAACTGAACTTCATCTGAGAAAATAGGAAGTCACTGAGAGGGGTTTACACAAGGAAGTTGGGGATTAGATGTGTGCTTCACAAAAGACTGCGCTCTTGCACAACAGACTGTAGACGAGCAATGCCAGAGGCAGCTAAGATCGGGAAGAAAGAAGTGTTCATGATTCAGAGACAGCGGAACTTGGGCACTTGAATAGGCTGTAAGGGATGAGGAAGAGTAAGGATTTTAATAAATCCTTGGGATAAAGTCCAAGTTTGGTAGCTGATGGTACTTCTAACCTGGATAGGAAACTAAAGGAGAAGAGCCAAGTTTTGGAGGAGAATGATTCTCATCTGTCCATAGTCGTTTTTTTGAGTAGTGTATGGGGCCTCCAGGTGGAGACATTCAGTAAGTAAGAGGAACTACGGGTCTAACATACAGGAGAGGAGTCTGGGTCAGAGTCATAACTGCTCAATCACGGTCATATTAAAGAAAGTCATTAAAGTAGGGAGAAGACAAAGAGTGAGAAGAGAATTTGGCCTCAGAACAAACCCTGAAAGCAGTGAAATTAGCTAGAGGACAAGAAATCAGTGAAGAAAACCAAGAAGAAACAGAGTGCCAGGAGGAGACTCATAAGGGTGTTTTCAAAGAAGACAAGGTTGTCAGGAAGTTTGAAGAAGAAAGAAAAAGTCATTTGTGCCTAATTCTATTCAGAGTGGTCAAGCAATGTCAGGACCAAAAGTATTCCCTGGATTTTGAGCAAGATCAAGCATTTATTACACGTGGCAACTATAAAGTCACTTGTGACATCAGTAAGAGTATGTTCAGTGAAATGGTGAGGGGAGAGGGGAGACTGAGAAGGGATGAAAAGTAACTAGAGGCAGTGAGGAAGTATGAGTGCAGATTAGACCATCAATGACAGCTGTCAGAAAGGAGAATTCTAGGGCTAGAAGACAAAGGGTTGAAGGTATATGCATGTGTGTAATTGTCTAATTTTTTTTTAATAGGAGAGATTTAAGCATTTAAATGAAAGGCAGGGATCAGAGTAGAGAATGGGAATTGACGGAGTGAGAAGATGATGGGGACACACAGCTTTGATAAGAGCAGACATGTATCATCTTTGTGATGAGAATAAATAATGAAATGGATACGTTTGCAGATATGAGGATAGAAGGAATTTCTGTCTAATGACTATTTTCTCTATGATATAGGGGAAGAGTTTCTGTGAGGTTTTTGTTGATGACCTTAGAATTTCTAAGTGTATAAAGATTTCACACAACCATGCTAGCCTATATATACTAGCATATATTAATTTAATCCTTTACCTTGCAATACTCTGCAATTGCTATTGCAAACTGAGTTTTCAAAGAACCCTTTAAATTCCTAGTTCTACATCAAAGGAAACTAAACATCATCTTACCCAGAGTTTATTGTCTAATCCTTCTACAGCAAATATGAGAACAATTGATGCATGAAAATTTCTGAGACGTTTAGATGAAGAAACACATCAATGTAAATGACATTTAATAGCAACTCTAAACTAAATGAAAATGGAAAAGCAAAATTCTCCAAAAAGAGTTTTCTTAAAAGATAGAAGAGTCATAGGCTACACTGGGGATATGGAATGTGATGTACTAGAGTGGAACTGAAATTTTTACCACTGAGTAAAAAGGGAAAATGTACCCATTAATTGAACAAACTGCCATTATTTGTTAGTACAATTATATACAATAATCATTACATTCACCAAAAACCTACTACATGCTTACTATATAACAGATAAGAATTTTTACTTTGTATGGAAAATATAATTATATCACTCTTCATTTTAATTAATATTAGGTTGTCTTAGCAAAAATTAACATGAACAGTCAAACTTTGCCTTTGTTTCCTAAGCTGCATATCTTCCATCACTCCTTGTATGTGGTCCACATTTTCTTTATTTTCAATGGTTACATCCTTTCCATAGGCCCAGGATGCCTGATTGGAGATCTGATCCAGAAGACCTTGACCTTTTTCACGCAAACCTTGCAATCCTACATCTAAAACAAAAGTTACTATATTTAATCTCTTAAACCAGAGAAGCTTTCCCTCCCTTAAGTAAATCCTCTAGCAGATACTGTACTTGGATTCCAAGTATAACAACTTGGCACATTAAAATACTTTGGGATGCAGCCCTCTGAATATTTCGATCAATAAAACCCCTTTAAATGTGGCTCAAACTGGAGCTCCCTCTCATTCAAATTCTCCCTAAAGAGAATTTCCAAAAGGTGAATTTCCATAGATAACAATTACTTTTCAAAACTGTAAATAGGAAGTGTGAGAATTTCTATTTTGGTAAGATTTTCAATTTTTTCCTTTCTGTTTTTATGTAGTCCAATTTTTAGGAGAATAAGGCAAATATTTTGTTCAAAAAACATATGAGTTACAAGACATTAAAACATTCAAGCAATGTATTCTCACTGTAAAAGGACACTGAACATTTTGAGTATAGGTGCTGTCCAGCTTACACCCAACGAGAAGCAACACTTAGGATATGTTTACAAGACTCTAAATTAGGTACATATACCAGAATTCTTTTAGCATTTTTAAAAGAAAAATATGGTTTAAGAAAACTTGTGACATTTTGAAATAAATTTCATTTGGCATATTAAATACTAAACATGTATTACTCATATCATCTGTTAAAAATAACGAAGACTGTAAGCAAGTAAAATGCCAATACAAACGTGATTTTTCAAACTCATTCGCTCAAGTCCTTTTCAAAATTAATTAAATTGGTTCAATCACATGTCACCATTTTCCACTAAATCTCTGCCTTCAGTTACTGCTTTCCTCTCCTCCATTCTCCTTTGCCCTCCTGTCCCACTCAATACAACCCCCCTCCCATTTTCACATCCACTATCCACCTCTCCCAGTCACGTCCTAGGGAAATTCACTGTATTTCCTACTGTAGTAAAATGTAAAAAGCCTTGGTGTCAAGTAAGGGTACTAGCTTAATGAAACTGGACCATCCTCTCCTTGGAGAGTATGTCACCTCGGCAGTATTCCCAGTTTGGAGAAACAAATGCACAGAACCAAACCAACTATTTTTTCACAAGGTTAGGATATAGCAACAACAAAAATCATTGCATAAAACACAGTTTGGGGCATACAGGGTTTACCACAGAACACTTCACAGCTAATTACAGTTTATGCATGCACTACAAATAACTGCTCATAGAATATGCAAGACATAGCACCTGTAGATTCGGCTGGGTAAACAAGAAAGGCTAAAGGCCCTGTGAAGGAAGGGTGACTGACCAACAATGAAAAATAAAAACTGTAGCATAAATTACACCCTTTAAGGGGATAAAGCCTTTTTTATACCAATTTTTCCTATGTTCCCTGTAAATAATTATAATTAGATCAGTGTAAGTTGACTTGTCTAACCATGGTAGTGATATTTTAAAAAAAAAGAACCCTTATGTTTCAGCATTTTTAAAATCTGCTTACCAACACTTTTCAGCTTCTCTTCAAGCAGTTTTAAAGTTTGCTGAATCGATGCTCCATCAGCTGGTGCTACATCTACGCACAACATCCCTAATAAGCCATCCAACTGCTGAGACAACTAAAGCAGAGGGACACCAAAGAGATAACCCTGATGTAATCAGCATCTAAAGTGTTTAATGATTAATGAGGTTTATATCTAATGAGGTTATCACAATTATACTTGAAAAAGACTCTGCTGTTAAAAGACAAGGACAAATAATTAGAATACATGTTATCTGAATGACAGAACACACAGATGCATGCACCAGGAAGACAAAGTATGTCCAGGTCAGCAGAATGTTAAAAAGTATTGAAACTTCCATTTCAATCTATGTTATATAGCATGAAGATTGAAAAACTATCCAAATGAAATATATCTAAGAGGTTGGGACACTCTATTTAGACAAAAAAAAAAAAAAAAAGTTTAGTTGCATGCAGAATGACTTAAAATTTTTTAAAAAATCAAAGAAGTTTATCTTATTTCCCCCACCAGTAAATTTTATTGTTCCAGAAAAATAATTAGGAGACATGCAAACCTGCAAAAATGATGTGCAGATAAGTATTCAGATAATTTGAAGAAAAGAAAAGCAGTCAGAGTAGACACTTACATCTTGGGCAACACCATGAAATTCAAGAGCTGCTTGTAAGAGATTCTGCCTAAATTCCAGCTGACTGGCCTGTCGATAACAAACATCACTAAGTTGTTGCTGCAGCGACTTCAGTTCCACAAGATCTTCCTCATCCCCAGCATTTAAGAGTGCTGCAATTTGCTGATTAAGTTCCACATAAACTGCAAACCATTCCTGTAATATAGACGTTGTAAAGTAAATTAAGGATCAAATCAGTTCCTGAAGAATACATTTTACAATATCTCCAGATATACTAAGTAACATATATGAGAGTTTTCTAAAGCAAAATTATTTAAATTGAGGACGAAAAGTCCCCAGCGCCCAAATCCTTCCACTGCGATCCCTGGAATTCACTCCTGCCAATAGCAAGATCTATTTGCTCATCCTGGCCTCTAAATGTCCCCTTCTCTTTCCTGTTGTATGTGAAACCTGTCACCCTCAGAGGAAGCAGTTAGCACTGCAGCCCTTCTGATGGCTGTTTTTGTTTATACAGCCAACCTACCACAAGCCTGGAGGTGGGGGAGATGGCTGCCTCACTCCTCATTACTATTTCCAAACCATTTCTTCTGTTCTTTCTCTCAAAAACCACATCTCCTGTGAAATGCATGTAGTCGGATTACATCCTGCCAACCTTTTCTGTTGCATGCCCTCATCTCAGAGTTAGCGGACTTTCCTGAACTTCCTCTCAGTGCCAGCCTTCTTCCTCACTTCCACTGTGTAGACATCCAATCAACACTGAACTCTTAGTTCCTTGACTCCCTCCCTCACTTCCAACTATCCTGTCCTCACCCCACCTCAGCTACCTACTCCAACAGACACAAAATTTTGTCATTATCATATACTACTATACAGCCCCCAAATCTTAATTTCAAGAATCCCATTCTCTGATCATCAGTTGCTGACTCTCCAATTCACATCCTTTATGTCTGCTCCTACAGCCCCATGAGGTCCACCAATCCATTGATCTCAGCATGTTCTACTGTTCAGCACTCAGGAGCCTCATGTCCTCACTTCTACCCTTTGTCAGAGGCTATAACCACCTCCCAGGGCACAACCCATGCTCATGCCCTGCTCTCTTTCCTTCCATCAGATTCACGTGTCAAAATGAAGAACAGATGCAGAAAAAGCATCCATTTATGAGAAAAACTCTCCAGAAAGTGGGCATAGAGGAGACAAACCTCAACATAATGAAGGCCATATATGAAAAACTCACAGCTAACATCATACTCAATGGTGAAAAGCTGAAAGCATTTCCTCTGAGATCAAGAACAAGACAAGGATGCTCATTCTCACCACTTTTATTCAAGACAGTTTTGGAAGTCCTAGCCACAGCAATCAGAGAAGAAAAAGAAATAAAAGGAATCCAAATTGGAAAAGAAGAAGTAAAACTGTCACTGTTTGCAGATGACATGATACTATACATAGACTATCCTAAGGACACCACCAGGAAACTACCATAGCTCATCAATGAATTCAGTAAAGTTGCAAGATATGAAATTGATTACAGAAATCTGTTGCGGGCTTCCCTGGTGGCGCAGTGGTTAAGAATCCGCCTGCCAATGCAGGGGACACAGGTTCGAGCCCTGGTCCGGGAAGATCCCACATGCCGCGGAGCAACGAAGCCCGTGTGCCACAACTACTGAGCCTGCGCGTCTGGAGCCTGTGCTCCCCAACAAGAGAGGCCGCGATAGTGAAGAGGCCCGCGCACCGCGATGAAGAGTGGCCCCCACTCGCCGCAACTAGAGAAAGCCCTCGCACAGAAACGAAGACCCAACACAGCCATAAAATAAAAATAAAAAAAAAAAGAAATCTGTTGCACTTCTATACACTGAAAACAAACTATCAGAAAGAGAAATTAAGGAAACGATCCCATTTACCATTGTATCAAAAAGAATAAAATACCTATGAATAAACCTACCTAAGGAAGTAACAGACCTGTACTCGGAAAACTATAAGACACTGATGAAAGAAGTTGAAGACGACACAGGTGTAAAGATGTACCATATTCTTGGATTGGAAGAATCAATATTGTTTAAATGACCATACTACCCAAGGCAACCTACTGATTCAGTGCAATCCCTATCAAAGTGCCAATGGGATTTTTCAAAGAACTAGAACAATTTTAAAATTTGTATGGAAACACAAAAGAACCCAACAGCCAAAACAATCTTGGGAAAGAAAAACAGAGCTGGAGAAGTCAGCCTCCCTGACTTCAGAATGCAAAGCTACAGTAATTAAAACAGTATGGTACTGGCACAAAAAAAGACCCATGATCAATGGAACAGAATAGAGAGCCCAGAAATAAACTCATGCACTTGTGGTCAATCTATGACAAAGGAGACAAGAATACATGATGGAGAAAAGACGGTCTCTTCAATAAGTGGTGCTGCGAGAACTAGACAGCTACATGTAAAAGAATAAAATTAGAACATTCTCTAACACCATGTACAAAAATAAACTCAAAATGGATTAATGACCTAAATGTAAGACCAGATACTATAAAACTCCTAGAGGAAAACATAGGCAGAACACTCTCTGACATGAATCGCAGCAATATTTTTTTGGATCTGTTTCCTAAAGCAAAGGAAATAAAAGCAAAAATAAACAAATGGGACCTAATGAAACATAAAAGCTTTTTCACAAAAAAGGAAACCAACAAAAATTACAACCTACTGAATGGGAGAAAGTATTTGGAAATGATATGACAAATAAGGGGTTAATATCCAAACTACATAAACAGCCAACATAACTCAACATCAAAAAATAAACAGCCTGATTAAAAAATGGGCAGAAGACCTGAATAGACATTTTTCCAAAGAAGACATACAGATGGCCAACAGGCACATGAAAAGATTCTCAACATCACTAATCGTCAGGGAAATGCAAATCAAAACTATAATGTGATACCACCTCACACCTGTCACGTCACATCTGTCAGAATGGCTATCATCAAAAGGAACACAAACAACAAATGTTGGCAAGGATGTGGAGAAAAGGGAACCCTTGTACACTATTGGTGGGAATGTAACTTGGTGCAGCCACTGTGGAAAAGAGTATGAAGGTTTCTCGAAAAACTAAAAATAGAACTAACATATGACCCAGCAATTCTACTCCTGGGTTTATATCCAAAAAAAACCCAAAAACACTAATTCAAAAAGATACATGTACCCCAATGTTCATAGCAGCACTATTTACAACAGCTAAAATATAAAAGCAATCTAAGTGTCCATCTACAAATGAATGGATAAAGAAGATGTGGGATACACACACACACACACACACACACACACACACACACACACACACACACAATGGACTACTACTCAGCCATAAAAAAGAACAAAATGTTGACATTTTTAGCAACATGAATGGACTTAGAGGGCATTATGCTAAGTGAAATAAGTCAGAAAAAGATAAATCTATATGATACTTTATGATAATCCATATAAATGTGGAATCTAAAAAAATACAACAAACTAGAAAATATAATAAAAGATGCAAACTCACAGATATACAGAACAAACTAGTGGTTACCAGTGGGGAGAGGGAGTGGGGGGAGGGCAAGACAGGGGGTGGGGATTAAGAGGTACAAACTATTAGGTATAAAATAAGCCACAAGGATATACTGTACAACATGGGGAATATAGCCAACATTTTATAATAGCTATAAATGGAGTATAACCTTTAAAAACTGTGAATCACTGTATTGTACACCTGAGACTTATGTAATATTGTGTATTAACTGTACTTCTATTTGAACAAACAAAACCTCAGACCTGGTTTCTCTGCCTGCTGTGTGCCTCCAGCAGCTGAAGGTGGCTGGATCAAATCAACTATGTGGATAGGTGTCTTTTTAAAGTTGTGACCAAATAACCTCAAATGGGCCTTCAGAAACCCTATTGTATTTCTCTAGTTATTTCACCTCCCTATTCTTATGATATGTTTTTTTCACTTCTTAAATCTCCAACTCCCTTTCACCTCTTCACTCTCGCCAAAAATCCAACTTCATAATTCACTACGATGCCATCAGAAGAGAACTCTTTCATCCTCTCACAGACAAATCTATGACCTTCCCCGCTTCTGCAGCCCTAGGCTCTGCCCTCCCTGCTAAAATAATGAAGGAACTCTGCCTGATTCTAAGGCCAACTGCTCCACTGCAATCTATAGACTAACCTCTGCTGCCTATGCAAGGCTTTGCTCTTGCAATTATCTTCTCTTTTCAACTGGATTATTCCCATCAGCATACAAATAAACTGAATCTTCTACTAAAAAACAAAATATATACTTAAGATACGTGCGTTTTAATATATGTAAAGATAAAAAACCTTCCCTTAAAGGAGATCATTATACTCACTCTATCTTATTTCCTATTCTTTTTTTAATTCACTCTGATCAGGATTTTGTCCTTCCCACTCTTATCAAAAAATCTCAGCCTTTATCTTATTGGACCTCTCAGTTGATTTTAACAAAGGTGACTACCTCTCCCTCCTTTTTCACTTCTTTCCTGAGCCACACAGATCCTTTTCTGCCTCTTCTGCTGGCTCTCCTTCCTCTCCTTGCCCTCTAAATTTAGGAGTGACCCAGGGTTCAGCTTTCCAAAGGCTCTTTTCTTCTAAACCAATACTCATTGGGTTTGGATGATTTCATCTTGTCCCACGCCTTTAAGTAACATCTATAGATTAATAATATCTTCAACACTGACCTCTTCCCCAGATACTGATACCCAACTGTCTAACAGCTATCTTCATTTGGATGACTAACCTGCCCCCACAGATACTGATTCTCCAGCCTCCCAAACCTACTTCTCTCAGTTTTCCCCACCTGAATAGTCATTAAGGCTAAACACATGACTCCTCCAAGAGCCAGTCCTGCCGGCTCAACCTCATAAGCCTGACAACTTCTCACCACTTCTGCTGCCTCCATTCTGTTAGCTTCCTGTCTTCCTATTTCACTGTTCGTCCCTTCTCCCTATCCCCTATACAATAGCTGGTGATCTTTTAAAAACATAAATCAATTATCTGCTCAAATATTTCTCCAATGATTTCACATAATATTTAAAACAAACTTCAAGTTCCTTTTTCTGGGCTAAAATCACATGACATGTTTTGGCCCCTGACTCCCTATCTTGCTCACTGAACTCAAACACTGCCAACATAACTGCTGTTCCTCTATCATGGCAAGTAAGCTCCTGCCACAGAGTGTTTCTACTGCTGTGTCCTTGATCTGAATTGCCCTTTACTTGGATTACTCCTTCGTATCATTTCAAGGTCTCTGATTAAATGTCATCTCCTCAGAGAGGCCCTTCCGGAAAGCCTTACCTATACTGCTCTCCACTCCCTCTTTCCTCAACTTGAATGTAGGTTCCGTATGATAAGACAGTGCTATATTCTCAAGAGCCCAGAACAACAAGTGACATTTAGTATGTGCCCTACTAGCATGTACTGAGTGAACATATAAAACACTTTTTATATTAGGTATTGTAGATTTGTTGACATTAAATTAGGTAGGTAACAGGTACTGTTCCAAATGCGGTCTCTCTTATGCCCTGTACCTAAAACTTGGGTTTCTCTAATTTATCATATTGTCTTATTGCCTGAACTACTATGGAATTTTTGAGTATGATTACAGAGATGACGTAGTCATACGTAATGCAAAGAACACTAGACTTGAAAGACAGACTCAAGGTCTGTCTTTTTCCTCACTAAGGGTGTGATCTTCATCAAGTCACTTAATCTCTCAGAATCTTTTCCTTCCTTTACAGCAGTATGTTCAACAGGTGGCGATTTTGCTCCCTAGGGAACACTTTGCAATATTTAGAGACATTTTTGGCTGTCACAACTGGGAGGGAGGGATGCTACTGCATCTAGTGGGTAGAGGCCAATGATACTGCTAAATACCTACAATCACAAGACAGTCCCTACAACAAAGATTTATCAATAAATAAATCAGCAATGCCAAGGTTGAGAAAACCTGTTCTCTACAGCTGTCCCTCGGTGTCCTTGGGGGATTGGTGCCAGGGATTCCAAATTCCAGCCATGCTCAAGTCCCAATTTATGTAAAATACTTTCTAACCACACAGTGATTATAAAGTTAATGGAGACTGACTGATTTAAAGCAGAAAATATTGCCTGAGAAAATGATCACTGTTGTGTTCTAAATAGAAAGGGATTTCAGTCTTATCTATAGTACTTACAAATTTAGTTAATGCTCTAAATAAGTTGGTCTAATTCTTTGAAGAAGTAATAACAGTGATTCAGAGAAAAACAGTAAACTAAAGGATAAAAGACCTGAGATATTATTTCTTGCAGTGAGAACTCTCTATATCAGATCACCTGGGGTGCTTATTAAAAATACCTAAACGCCTCCCCACCTACCAAATCAGAGTCTGTGGGGGTGGGGCTCTGCCACAGGCCTTTTAACAAACACATCAGGTGATTCTCATGACCATTAAGGGTTAAGAACTACCATCCTCAAGCTGATTTTTTTTTTCCTGGTTTAAACTTGCAAACTATAGGCCCTAATAACCAGACCAGAGATGCAAACAATTTAAGAACTCCTGTGTCTCATGAAATTAACACCTGAAATTAGAACTGAGGTTGTCATAGAGAAATAATCAGTCTCTCTGGGATGTGGGGGAAAAACTCTTATATATATAAATATAAATATATATATATACACACACACACACACATATTTTAATCAAAATGTTCCTTCCTAGGAAATTGGGGAACATAAAATTTATAGAACCTCAGATGAACAGGCTGCATTCAGTTCAGTTATGGTCATTCTCTGGTTTACCTCTCATAAACATTTAATTGTATAGAAAATGATTATTTCTAGCCCCCTCCCCCAGAAAAAAAAAACCACACACACAGAAACAAAAACAAACTTAAAAAAACAATCCACCACCAAGATATGGGATTTGGATTAAGATGGTAGATAAGAAATGAACCTGGATGTTCACAAACTAGGAAACAGCAGTCATCAGGACTGACACTGGAAATGTATGTGAATCGGGGGTGATGCACAGTTGGTGAAATGATGGGTATTTATACTTTATACTATGATATAGGAATCTCAATCTAGGAGGAAAGAAACACTGCCAACTCACTTAGGCTAATACCTTAGGAAGAAATGGGGTCTTGATTCTTTACGCAGACCTGTTTTGCTGCTTACTATAAGGTACAACACACCAGTATTCTCTTCGGAGACCAGAAGTCAGTACTGTGGGATGGGGAGACACTGACAGAATCCTAAAGCAACGTCAGAGATTTATGCTTCTGCACCTTCCTATTATGTGCTTTTCCTACCACTCACCTACCTCCACCTAAAAGCTAAAGTAAGATTACTGGACGAAAATACTTTAAAAATTATTTTAAGTTATTGTAATCATTTTCATACACCTTAATATTTTTTCTGTTGTGCTTACCTACTATTCAAAAACCAAGTAAACTTCTCATTGCCACTCCTTGACAAAGAACTATATATTAGTCGCATTTTCATTTTCTATATATTAGCATTGAATATCCTAATCAATTTGGGTTTATTTTTAGCTTTATTTCTGAATTATGGTTTTATAAAGAATCTAAAATGTAATACTTGACAGAGTGCTTTAACACAAAATGGTATATTAAAAGTTTCTCCAAATTCTGCCCATACTAAGCAATCAATACACTAAGAATTTGTCATTATAGTTTCATAAGACCTGAACAATTCCAAAATAGGCTTTAAAGTGTTGACTTTTATTTACAAAGAGAAAAGAAAACTTTAAATAAAATATTAGAACATCTTAAAAATAAGCTGATATACGCGTCCTGCAGCAAACAACCTATTCTCAAGGTGACAATGCAGTGCCACCTATTGGTTAAAACAGCGCAATTCAAGTTTTGCCTTTTAGAATTTCATGGAATTTTTTTTTCTGAATATTTTCAATCTCTGGTTGGTTGAATCCTTGGATGTGCATGGAACCTGTGGATACGGAGGGGCCAACTGTATATATATTATCTTTGCAATTTTCCTAGTTAGTACTTGTAAGAGACTTAAATATGAAATTCCATAATTGAAAAATCTATATATTTTATGCATTTCACAGGTTCCAACATAATGGTTTTTCCTTTTATGCTGAAAAGAAACCTGAATACTTTGTATTTAACTTACAGCTCCTGTTCCTGAGGTTATACTTTTTAAATTCAGGACTAGATAAAGGTTGTATTTTTGTACTATCACTCTTTCTTCTGTTACACTAGTTTTTAAAATTTCACATGAATTGTGTTTCTATAAAAATATATAATTAAGCTATACTGGAGACAAAACCAAAACCAAACTTCTAATGAGTATGTACTAAGTGGTCAAAATGTACTTGATAGCCATTAAACATACCGTACTTTATGCCCCTAAACCAAGGTGTACAGCAACTTATCACTTAGTACCACACATGCTATTAATTATGCACATTAACAATAGCTCTGTAACTTGCAGAGGAAAGAGCCTCTCACACTGTGCTGGCTCTCGATCTCTTCGTGCTTCTGCTGTAGGGCTTGGGAAGCCCGAATGGAGTCTCCAATCCCCCACTGGGCTCTCAGCTGTTCTGATCCAGGCCCTTCAAGCCAGTTCACAACCTATGAACGGAAGTTGAGATGAAATTTTTAAATAATCAAAAACTTTTCAAACTTTCATTCTAATTGGTTTTCCCTTCCCAAAGTTCCTCAAGTATTTTTAATTTAAATTCTTTAAATTCTATTGTATAGGCAGTAAACGTTTCTTCTACTATACAGCTATAATGTGACAACTTTTTCAAAACCTAAATTTGATAAAATGTACACTACAGCACCTCAGGCTTTCAGGTATCTGATCACCTGCCAGGCTAAAAGAAATATGACATGCTCCCATAAAAGAGGCTTAAAAATTAACTTATGATGATAAGAAAATTAGAGAACTATAGGATTTAGAATTGGAAGGGACACCAGAAATGACATTGGTCAAATTTCTTATCTAATACTTAAGAAAACTGAGTTTCAGAGAGATTAAGTGACTTGTTCAAGGTAACATAATTCATTATTAAAAAACTAAGACTAAAAGCCATGTGTCCTGACTCATACTCTAAAGTTCCTTCCAAAGCACTCATAAAACAGAATCAATTAACTGATATAAAGTTAAAATACTATTTTTCTCACTTTGAAAAGAAAATTAAAAACTGTAGAATTATACTACTGCAGTACCCTCTAGGGGTTCTTCTTAGGATCAGCCAAACATTCAGACCCACAAGACCATCTGAAGTCCCCTTGGCACCAAGTCTACTCAGAAGGATGAAGGGAAGGGACTACAGTCTGCCAGGGTAGCAGCACTGGGTGCTTCTCTTCTGCCGGGTCCCTGAAGGAGTCCAACAGTTCAGGGGATGAGATCCATATGGGACAGATATGGGAGACACTCTGGCATCAAAACCTCACACCACACAGGCATCATGCCCATTATAAAAGTCACTGAGCTCCAAGATGCCCGAAGTTATGCCTTCCATCAAGTATTAACAGTTCTCCCAGTCCAGAGCCAGAATAATTTTTACTACAAGCAATGTCGCCTGGTAACACAGTTGGCATTTTTATCAGGTTTTCAAGGGAACAGACCTAGATACTTAAGCAAAGATCAAATTCTCATGCACAAGAAAGGGTTTTGTTTTCTCTACCCACAAACATATATACTCTAAAACTACACAGACACAGTGAAGTAATTCTAACAGAAAAAAATATTGCCCAGCTTTACCAAGCTGAATTATTATTTATCAAGCTAAATTACAATCAGGAAGTCAATAACAGCTAAACTTAGGATATGCCCTGAATCTAAACTTAGGAAAGGTCCCAAGAAGTGAATGAGGATGTCTGTGCAGCATGATATTAGAGACTCAGTGGACAGACAGGCTAACCTTATCACAGACCCACAGTGCATTCCATAGTTATTACTAGGTTAAAATATATTTAAAATCTAAGAGTTTATGTAATTTTAATAATCGTATAAAAGTACATCATAGGGAAAAATCATGTGTGTTTCCTTCCATTAATTTTTCACATGCATTGCATTTTCATGTTACTCCAGATTTAAGTGCTGCAGCCGATTGTCAGAGTACAAGTCATTTCTACCCTGTGTTTTTCACTTCCTTGTGGCTACAGTTATTATCATTTTAATGGCTCAAAACCCCTTTTTTAAGAAGGCCAGCCTCCTTGCCTGCCTCCCTCCTTTGCTCCCTCCCGTCTGTACAAACAACCAACCAACTCACCCCACTAAGAGCTAAGTAAGCAACGTCCTACCTCAAGTAACTATTATACCTGCTTTCACAACTCTAATTCTCTATTGTTGAGCATCTAAGTAATTTTAAGATGAACATATATATAGCAGTTATGCAACAGAATTTTTTTCTAAATCTCTATTGCTTTCCTAGAAAACATTTTCAATAGAGATCTTGGGTCCAATGATGATGCAATGTTAATCGCTAGTAGTATACATTATAAAATTACTCTCTAAAACACTTGTTTCTATTTGAAACATCCAAGTCATGAAAGTTTTAACTGAGAATAACCTTTGCAAGGTATATAAACTGACTACTGCTTTTACTTTATTTTATTTTTTTTTTTATTTTCTAAGATTCTCAGTGCAATTTATTGAGAAACACCCACGTGGGGGCTCTGGGAGAAACAGTATCTCTTTCTGACAACAAATATATTTTGTCGTTTCAAAAAAAACTCTGGAAATGGGGTTCTTGTCCTCAGTCTACTTCAAGCTTAATGTAAGAGATGAGATGGGTAGTCAACCAAAATAATGCACCAATGATTACATTTAATTTGAAACCATTTATATTTATTACAAAAGTGGGTTAGAAACAGTAACTAAGAAAAAAGTTGGCTAGATCATAAGAATGTTGGTAAGTTCCTATGTGAATGATACTTCCTACGTGAATGATACTAACTTTGAGTAAAATTAGGGGAAAGTTTCCTGGAAAACAACGTAGATGTGATCTACTTTTGAATTTTATATCTTCGTACACAGATTGGTAAAAAACAGCAAGACTTTTTGTTTTCTTAATAACCAGAGGGGAAAAACAGAACTACATACTAAATAAAAATCTTTTCATGAGGACCCAATACTCATCTTTGCTTAAATATTTCTCCCAGTGTGAAATCCTATACTGGTTCTGCATTACATTCGTGATGAAATGTGGCTATCTGGCATGGCCATACAATGCCATGGATGATGGGGCCCTGCCTATCCTTCACCATTTCCTTCTTTGATCGAGCCCGCATTGAACTTTTAGTGCTCCCCAAGGGCGCCACGTTCTCTCACGAGTCTTGCTTCGACATGGGCTGTCCTCCTGCCTGAAATCTTTTGAGCCCCTTCTCTTCGTGACCTCTTTTTCATCTTTCAAGATTCATCTCACGCTACAGATTTTGATGATTTTTGGTTTTAAGTTTTCTACTGAACTGTTTATTTTTCTTTTGATCCATTTTTTAAAATGAGTTATTTTTTCATTTCCAAGAGGTTGGATGCTTTTGATCTGTTTGAACTTACACTATTGATTTCTAGTTGTCAAACGAATTCAAATAAAGATGACATTCTTGTGATTATTCTCATTATTTCTTTTTAATTTGGAAACTGCCTACATAATGAGAATACTTTAAAGAGCATTATTATAAATTATGAGTTTTAGAGTTATAATTTAGAGCAATATTCTCAAACCAAAAACCCTTAGAGTCATTCTTGACTCTTCTTTTTTTCCTTTTACACCCTGCATATCTGATACCCCTGGAATCCTGTTGTTTTGACTTTCAAAATAAACCTGTTCTAAGCCTACTTCAGGCCTTACCTAGATCCTTGTGGTAGCCTCCCAACCAGGTTTTCTGCTTTTAGTTTTGCCCCCTACATGGCTGACTATTACTTCTAAAATACTTCCACCAAGTTTAAAACAGAAATCTCTTCAGGTGTATTTCTAAATATTAGTGAGAATGAATAAATTGCGAATGTTTGCTTACTAACAGTACATGATCTTTTGGGATTTCTCTCTTTATGTGTGTGCCCATTTATGTCCTAGTATCTTAAATATTAATATATTCTTAGCTTCCACCTTCTCTTTATAAGGTTTTAATACTAAAGAGCAAAAACTCAAAAACAAAAAAGTCCAAGTATTATTTTTGACTCACTGGAATAGCCTAACTGCTATGATTTTCTTTGCTAAATTCTGTTTTCAGAGTCCTAAATTCATCTGCAAACCTCTACTGCCAGGTACTCTTTAGAATACAATGCTTTGTTCCTCAACATCTCCACTTTTTCTGCTTTACTCTTTTGTATGAGCTATATTTGGAGGGGCAGGGTACTAGGATCCTGTTTTTCTCTGCTAGCCTATGGAAAGTATCACTCTTTCACAAAAGAGACAGATGAGCAGTTTGGTCTTAAAGAAGCACTAGGCATGACTCTGAAATTCTGGCTCTGCTCCTAGGAGTTGAAAGACTTTGGTCCATCACCTTTGAAATGGTGTTAATGCTACCTACTGTACAGGGCTCTTGTCAGGATTATACAGTCATTATACGTAAGACACTTAAGCACAGTAGATGATACCAATAGTTGCTAGCCTCTTTGCTTTCCCCACTTTTTCTGAAGAAAAAAGCCTAGCTCCTTCTATTTATTCACTCTTTATAAACTATGTCTCACATCTGCATTTTACAGTAAAACCCATATGTTTTTTAATCCCCGAACTAAGTGTTTTTAGTCTATGCTTTTAAAAAATGGAAATAAAAAGAGTAAGTTTTAAGAAAGCTCACGTAAACACTTTGAAACAAGTCTTCATTCCCTTTGGGGGACTCAATTGCTTCTCACTGATTACTATGTATTACGAATATGAATATAGAAACAGATATACAACGGCATTTAAGTATTTTAAACAATTAATATAATAAATTATTTCACTAAAAATGTCTAAATTCTAAAAATAAGGGTGGAATGAAAATAACTCAGAAATTTTAACTAATTAATGTGTCATATATTATTTTTAAAAACGTAAGGCAACATTATTTAAAATTTAAACTTTGAAACTCTAGAAAACTTTTAAACGGTAGAAACAAAAGAGGCAGGTTAATATAAATCATGATAACTGGGGAAAAACAATTCATTAGCAGGGAACTTTCAAAGAGTTATAAATTTAAAAATAAATTTTAAATAAAGCAAAGACATCTCCTTGGCACACACACACACAAAAACAGTTACACAGTCAAGTGTACATATAGTTTTAACGTATGCTGAAAGTAATTTCCCTTAGAATGCAACATCAGTAATGTAAACACCATAAATGTATGACTATTTCTAATAAAAATGATGCAAATTGAGGTTGATGCCTCAGTAAATAAATCTATTTAAATGCATTAATGATGGTGGTTTGCCAAACTGGGTTATAAAACTTAATTTCAATCAGGACATCTTGCTCATCAGTCAATCTGAATATTAACTTACTGCAAAAACAGTTTCATGCACAATCCATATCAATGTGACCTCTCAAACGGTTACATTTATATGCAAAGTATAACCTTGGAGATGTGCTCTTAGAATCCACCATGACAAATATTTGCAGAGGCCAAAAATGCATGTGACTATCCATCATTTTTTCCTGGCCAGGCTGATTTCTAAAGACTGCATGAGAGAATATCTAGAAGCATGTTAGGTCAAACCAGGTAGAAGGGCATATCAAGCAGATGTCAAGCATCTGACCAGAAGAAAGAATATGGAGAACTGGGATCACAGCCTCCAGCTGTATACTTTAGCAACTCAGAGTTATCCTATTTTGCATCTATGGTTCCTTTCTACAAAGGAAGAAAATCACATGGATGATTCTAGAAATAACATTTGCAATGCTGGCAGAAATTACTGCCACAATAAATAATGAGAATAGCGATAGCTTATTTCAGTGAAGTGGCATCATCTCCTATCCAGAAGTACGTGAAATCTGATTTTTAAATGTAGTGGCAGCAACATGGAGGACTTCTGCATTCCACGTGAAGTCTAATGCTACCTATTTGAACTGTGGGGAATAAATGGCTGACAACTACAATGGTTATTACCATATAGTTTATCTATTAGAGCTATTGGTTTCTTTTTCATTATGTTCTGTTTTCAGTGATAAATCAGTAAAAAAAGAGATGTGGAAAATTTCAACTTTCATTAATTTTACACAAGCAGAGGTAGTCTACTTTATGATTATCATTACATACACATCAAAAAATTTCATTTTCCCCAAATTTGCAAGACTGAAGATGGTAGTTTATATTCTGTGTGCGCAGACATGATCAATATATGTTACTAAATAGCTAAACTTAAGTAATCATTTTGGCAAGAGAAATAGAACTTTCCCTAAAATGTGACCTGTGAAAAACAGTGTAGAAACCATCACCTGATGAATATTAATGCTCTAACCAATTCACATGTAACGCTTATAAAGAAAATTGAACTGTAATGAGGTTTATTTGTTTTTAACAATAATCTCATGACCATCACCACCATCATTATAAGTATCATCATCATCTCCTTTCTCTAGCTTCTTTATTCTTTATCCAGTTGAGCTGGTCCATCATTTCAAAAATGCATGTCAATACATTAACTCCTTTGCCCCTGATGTCACATAGCAAAGCACAAATGCTGGGGGAATCCCATCACCCACGTCCTCTGGTGCCTGCACATCAACAGCCAGCCATGAATTGACAGGGTCACGTAACAGGCCAGAAAGTTTCCACCATAAGTTCAAGATCAGCACTATCTAAAAATACATCTACACTTCCATGGTAATTTCACTCTTCCAATCCCCAAAATGAAAATTTTGAATCATTTCCACACCATTTAAACCTCTAACCCTCTTTAACTACTGCCCTCCCCATCCCCGTCCTGCCTCCAAACCTCCACCACCAAAGAGATTCCCTTTGTCTCTTACTTAAAAACAAACAAACAAAAAACAACAACAAAAAAATCTAATCACTCAAGAACTACTTCATCTTCTTGATGCCTGACTTACATATACGGAGGCAACTCTGGATCATCCTACCATCTCCCTCCTGTTACAAAGGAAGAGTTCTCCCTCCTCCATTCTAAAGCTAATCCCTTCAGCTCTGCTTTGGAGTCCATTCACTTCCACCTTGTCACGAACTTGATAGTATTAATTATTCTCTCTTCCATGTTCAAACTCCTCCCTCCAAACATATACTTCCCCCCTAGAATTTAAGCCTCTTAGTTTTCCATATTACAAACACAAACTAACAAAAATAAACTACACTTGACCCCAGCTGTGGGCTGAACTGTGTTCCCACACTCCCCATATGCTCAAGTCCTAACTCCCAGTGCTTCAGGATGTAACCATATTTATTTGAAGACAGGGTCTTTAAAGAGGCACTTAAATTAAAATGAGGTTATTAAAGTGGGCCCTAATCTAATATGACTGGTGTCCTTAAAAGGAGAGGAAATTTGGACACAGGCAGGTATAGAGGGAAGATGATATGAAGACATAGGGAGAAGGCATCAGTAAGCCAAGGAGAGAGGCCTGGAACAGATCCTTCCCTCACTGCCCTCAGGTGGAATCAACCCTGCTAACTCCTTGATCTTGGGCTTTTAGCCTCCAGAAAAATGAGGAAATACATTTCTATTGTTAAGTCCCCTAGTCTGTAGTACTTTGTTACAGCAGACCTAGCAAATTAATACACCCTCACTTCTAGGCACTGCTCTGTTTCTCATCTTTCCTTCAGAGACAAAATTCTCAGCAAGTTCCCTACACTCCACGTCTCCTTCACCACACCTCACTTTCATTCCTGAATTCACTCCAATGTGCTACTGGCCCTGCTACTCCATACCCTGGGATCACCAACAACCTTGACCTTATGGATTCTTAGTGAACATGTTAAGTTTTCCTCTTTTTCAATCTTCCAGCAGCATTCGACAGAGTTCCCAACTCCTTCCCTGACATGCTTTCTTCTTTTGACTTCCAGGACACAGAGCTCTTCACACTTTCCTTCTTCATCTCTGGCCAATCCTCCACTGCCTTCTCTTCAGGAGTATGCTACTCTATCTTGTCATTAAATGCTGGAGCTTCTCAAAGCTCAGTGACAAAGCCCTCTTCTCATCTACTCTCAGCTCTTTCCTTGGGAAATTCTCACCCACATCAATGCTTTAATTACCATTCATACACAGATGACAAACAAGTATGTCACCAGCTCAGACTTCTCATTTCTGGACCTGTTTGGGACTACCTTTATATATCTTCTCTTAGATGTCTCAAAGTCTCCTGAAATTCACCATGTCTAAAACCAAACTCATGATTTTCCACACCTTTTCCATCTGCATGTAAACCCAAACCTGTCCAGTTTCCCTAATTAGACAACACCAACATCCATTAAGTCTTGCAAGCCAGAAAAATGCTTCATCTCTGATACTGTCTTGTTTCTCACCCTTCCTCCCTCCACTCTCCTTGGGACTTGAGTGGTTGCAATTTTACAACTATTTGTGTAGTTATGTAGCCATACACCAAAAGGCGGGACACCCTGTCTGTTTTTACTCACCATTACATTCCACCAAGCACAATGTCACACTATTGTAGATACTCATTTCTTTAACGAGTGAGCAAATAATAGATAATACTAATAAAAACTCATATGTGCCAAGTTAAACATTTTATTAAAATTATCTTCTTAATCTTTGTAACAGCCCTATTAAGTAGGTATTATTATTATTATTGTTATTGTTTTCCTCACTTTACTGAGGAGGAAGCTAGGGCATTGAGGAGTACACTTCCTTCCCAAGAACAAACTTGAAAGTGGCAGAAGAGAGTGGACCCAGGTTACTGGGGTACTTGTATACCACTATGCTATTCCATCTTTATGGTTTTCAAAGATACTCTCAAGCCATTTAACTAAAGTTTACCTGAGTTTAATACAAGCTATCTTTAATTTATGAATATATTATGTAGAAAAAATTATATATAATTAACATATGCTCAGAAATCTTCAGTTTCTATGTAGTTATCATGAGATAAAGCCTAAATCCTGTTGCCTGGAATTCAAGATCTTCCAGGATCCAACTCCTTCCCTCCTTTCAAGCCTTTTTCCCCATGACACCCTGATGCTCTAGTCAGGGGTCAGCAAACTACAGTTTACAGGCCAATTCTAGCCTACCACCTATTTTTATAAATAAAGTTTTACTGAAACACAGCCAAACACATTTGTTTACATAATGACTATGCATTACAATGGCAGTTAAATAGCCACGGGTTCAAGAAAAACTGTATGGTCCAAGAAGCCTAAACATTTACTATGTGGCCCTTTACAGAACAAGTTTTCCAACAGCTGAACTAGAATTCTAGGCTACAATCTAGTTCAATGGGAACAAATATAATAGCTAGCATTAGCTGAGTGCTGGGTTCTTTCAACAAACCTTTCAAAAGAGGTCCTGTTACCCCTGTTTTATGTAATGAAAGAAAGAAGGAAGAGAGAGAAAGAGAAGAAGGGAAAAAAGAAAGAAGGAAGTCCAACTGAGGCTCAGGTGGGTGAATAATGTGACCATGATCACACAGCAAATAAGTGGAAGAACTGGGATTCAGAGCATGCTCACTGACTATGTTCCATGACTCAAAGGCCAAACACTTTCCCTCGTGCCTACTGCAGCCTTTTTCTTCAATAGAACTTGGGATTTCATGTTATTGTTTATTCATGCTATTCTTTCTCCTCCACAGAATGCCAATTCTCCTTTAAAACCTAAAGGAGGTGCCTGGTGAAGTCTTACACATTCTTGGGGACAAGCTCAAGCACCACCTCTTTCCACTAAGTCTTCCAAGATCACCTGCAACCAGAGGAATAATCCTTCCATTGAATGCCCACAGCACTTCAGGCATTCCCTTGTGACACCTAACACTTTCCCCCCACTTAAGTTTAATGTAGCAAAACCCAAGTTTACCTTTATTTCCTGTAGAAAAAGCACAATGCCTTCTATATAATAAGTACTTAACAAATACTTATCTAATGAATGAATCTAGATTAAAAACTTTGGGACACTTCTAATCTGGATTTTTAAAGTGAAATATTTAAGATTTACTTCTTAATAATTCAACAGATCAAAATCCAGAATGTAGTCTAAACACAGAAATGTCTTCCTTAGTATCGATTTTTAGCACTTTTAACCTACTTATAAAAATCAATTTTAAAAGGAACTAAAAATTCATAAGAATTAAATATACTTAAAGTTTTCTATCAGTATCATAAAATAAGGAAACTTAATATTATAATTACTTATATTACACATTAACATTTTGCTAGGATAGAAAAACTCTTCATAATGCCCAAATTAAGAACAACAACAAAAAAACTTAAGTTATTAGAAATTTAAAATAAATCTAAGGTCAATAATAAAATGTTATTTATTCCAAGAATACAGAGACCACAAGTGATGTTTCCAACAGCTAGTTATTTTTGAAATTCTGACAGAGTAAGCTGAATGTCAATGTCATCACTGTAGAAATAATATAATTTAAATGCAAATACTAATTGTAAAAATAGTTTGAGAGTCTGGTTTGACATTTCTAAAGTTCTCTATATAATGTAAATAAGGCTTAGTATAAAATCAGGTACAGAGTAGAAATTACACACAGACACAAAAAAATTTAGATTTTAAAAAGAGTTTAATATGTTGGAATCAGACACCTACCTGCATCACCTTCTGTTGAATCTCTTCTAACTGTGTACGCTTACTACGTTGCCTACAAACTTCCTGGTAGCGGGTATATTGCTCTCGCAGTGAATCTAATAATTTCATAACCTGTGGCTGTGCAAGCAGTTCATCATCCATAGGAGACCACGAGACCCCTCCATCTGAGCCATTAAATCGACGCTGCTGTAATTCGGATAACAATTCATGTCCTTTAAGAAGGAAAGATACTTATAATTAATATCCATAAAGAAATACAAATCTTACTTCTCAATCTTCTCAATTCTAATCCCTTATTTTTAGAACGTATCTGCCTATATATTTACCTACCAGGTCTTAAGTACTGAAATGCAATTTCTCAATTTATATAGATATAAATAGGAAAACTGCATGCGTACATATACATATGGATATATACTACGTCATATATCATAGGTCTATCATATACAGACAGTCCCCGATTTAACGATGGTTTGATTTACAATTTTTCGACTTTATGATGGTGCATTCAGTTGAACCCGTACTTCAGATTTTGAATTTTTTCTTTTTCTGGGCTAGCAATATGCAGTATGATACTCTTTTGTGATGTTGGGCAGCAGCGGTGAACTGCAACTCCTAGTCAGCCACATGATCATGAGGGTAACAACTGATATACTGACAACCATTCTGTACTCATATAACTGTTCTGTTTTTCACTTTCAGTACATTATTCAATAAATTACACAAGATATTAAACACTGTATTATAAAATAGCTTTGTTTTAGATGATTTTGCCCAACTGTAGTCTACTGTAAGTGTTCTGAGCACGTTTAAGGTAGGCTAGGCTAGGCTATGATGTTCGGTACTTTAGGTGTATTAAATGCATTTCAACATGATATTTTCAACTTATGATGGGTTTATCAGGATGTAATCACATTGTAAGTTGAGGAAGATCTGTGTCATATATACTATATATGCCATACTATATAGTAAGTATATAGTATATATGGCACATATATTTTCTAGACCTATCTTTCTATCTATCACATTCTTGTTATTGGTGGATTCACTCCTCAGGACATTGTGCCAACCATTTCTCTGTAGAGTACAATTACAATCTGGGATTTCTGTCTGATGGTACTAATTAGTATGTTCTGTCTGATAGTCCTAATCAATACTAAGCGTTATGTTGTAGGATTTCACTATTAATCCATAACCTTAATCATAGCACCTAAAAGAAATGTTGGTGTGTAACAAATGTATGATTAAAAGGAGAAAGTCTTTACTACTGGTAGAAAATAACATTTAAATAATCTCTATTTATATAAATTTCTACAACATATTAACTGTGAATCATGAGGGGCCACACTAATGTAAGAACTGCATTCAATGTTATTTGATTACAGCAAACTCGTGGAGAAAATCACTCATGCACAAGGAGTTAAAATTACAGAATGTGCAACATCTAAAGCTATAAGTATAACATTAACAATTTTATAAGATGACGCTGGTCAGACCACTGATGACCAATTTCAAGATGACTGTCAGAGCTGACTGTGCTGTTTCTGCATGTAGCTCCCTCCCTCCGTCTGTAATAGCTCCTGCCCACTGATCGTCAGTGGGGGAGGAGGGAGTTGTTGGCCTCTGGACAGGAGTCTGCCCTACCCCCCAGTTGCCGGCATCCAAAACAAAGAAAACTATTCTTTCCACCAAAAAAAAAAAAATTTTTTTAAGTGAATAAATTGCAAATTGTTTTTCTAGGATAATACTATTCCAATTATCATTAAGGAACCCAAAATATGAAGATATTTAAACTCTCTTCTCTTCATCTCTATTCAAGAAAATGTCCTAAACTTAAATGGCTTTAAATAATAGAAACAATTTTTATTATGATTTGGAGGCATTTCCAATTTCTGAAGAATATCCAAGATTGTTTTAAACGTCCCCATTTTATACTCTTTCTATCCCTACTTTAAGAGTCAACAGCATATTAAAAAGGACTTAGTGACATATAAAGATAATTCTAAAATACAAATGTAACAAGTTCCTTAATTCAATGGCTTAAGCAGCTTTTAAAATGTTAAATATAAACATGGAACTAAGTTTTGAATCTAAAGCAATATTTTTACTGACAGTCTCTTGTACCTGCTAAACATGTAGTAATTCACAGATTACAATTATTTCTTTGTTCTTTCAGGAAGTAAGACCTAAATCATACTGAAAAAACTCAGGAAAACTGAATCGATACAATGAAGATATTCAGAATTTATTTCTTTACTCTTTATTATACTTTATAATTGGAAGAACACCTGTTTTGAAGACTTATGGAAAGTCTTTCTATATATATATACACACACATTCGTATTCTTTATATATATATTTCCATAAAAGTCATTAAGATCAGAATATATATATTTTTCTCCTTTGATGACTATTACCTTTAATGTTTTCCTTGTGGATACCATTTACATTAGAGAAGCAGCACCACATAATGATTTCAAAGACCATACTTCAAAACCAAACTGCCTTGGTTAAAGTCCCAAATCTAGCATTACTAGTTGTGTAATCTGCCTAAGTTATTAAACTTTTTAATGCCTCAGTTTCCCCGTCTTAACATTGGGATGACAACAGTACCTACTTCAGTGGGTTGTGGTGAAGGATAAATGAGTTAGCATACATAAAGTGCTTAGAACAGTACCTGCTATGCAGTAGGATTAGAATTATGCCCTATTAGAAAAATATATTAGAAATAAAATTAAGGTATTTTCATTTAAAAGAATTCCAATGTGTTCTCTAGATCTGTGAAACTACTACTAAAGCTATTTGGGCTGGAATATACAAACCATGCAGCACTGAACACACACTACGTGCAAGGCCATTGCAAGGTGCTAAGTGTTTTTACACAGATGATTGTAAAACAGTACAACTAGTGGCTTTGGATTTAGACTTTTTTTTAGTGCTATGGTGATAGAACTTAATAGTTATTTGATCTTGAACAAGTTTTTTAATATCTCTAAGCCTTGGCTTCCTCAAGTAGAGAAAATAATACTAATTATCTCAAGGATAAGTACTTAGAAGTACTTAGAAGAATGAAATATGAAAATACATAAAAATACAATGCTAGAAACATAATGCATATTCAATAATCCTCATAGCAAACCCATCAAACAGAAATTTTTATCTTCATGTTATAGATAAAGAAATAAATTCAAATTCAAATATTTCAAGATAATTGATCATTATTAATAATTTTTAATATTGTAGAGTCTATTAACACATTCTTAGGTTAAACCAAAGAGCAGTTGGAAACACTTCTTGAGTTTCTACAACATAATCCATACTCAAATCAATGTTTATTTCATGAGCCAATTAATGTATGGTTGGTTTAATGGATTATGATTATCACTGATAAATATGTTTTTTCATCTTACCTGTCTGAAGAACAGTTTCAGGATCAACTGATGGAAGAAAGTTTAAATCCACAGACCTGGCAAGCACCAAAAGAGTATTTTTTTAAAACTATATGTATTTCCATTTATATAACTTAAAAAAATCCTTTACATATACTTACCAAAACAGGGGCATACAAATATGAAAATCTGAAGCATACTGTCCTACCAGGCTAATTTCTCTTAAGCATCAGGAAACCCATTAGAGATAATTAAACACTATTAGCCAAAGAAGTATCTATGTGATAAATCACAAAATATACTACTTGGAAAAATATAATTTATCGTTATTAACTACAGTATTATTTCAAGTATATCAAAGGAATCCATTTTATTATTTTTCCACTGGATATCTGCTTCAAACTGAAATTTGTCACTATATAACAACCCAGAAACGTTAACATTAAAATTGTGTGCAGCCATCCTCCAATCCAAAGTTTACTTATCTATAGCAATCTTGATATTCGTATGTATGTGTACCCTAGCAGATGTACACTCTTCATGTACTAATTATGTTTCATGTGCAGCTGGACTATGGGCTTTATTTTCTTAAACATATATGGAAAGTGGAGACTATGAAGGAAAGATAGAGTACATGGCAAATCAAAGCCTAGGGCCTTGCTACTGTAACTGACAGGTCTTGCTCTATACCTTTCATTTTTGTCAACTGGTCTAGGCCTTCACCTCTTGTATAGCCCAGATGCTTCCTGAGGACTGACACAAAGAAGGTGATGAAAATTTGCAAGAGGGACTTCATTGTGTGGAGTTTAAAAGAGACTAAGTAATAACACTTGAGTTCCTTAGGAAGGGATTGGCAAATACAAGATTTCACTTGACACTTCATGTAGTCACACAAACCATTGTTTCCCAGTGTTTCCCAAAACACTGAATGAGATACTACTGAGTAGAGAAGATGGGGTTCCACTGTCATGTAAGTACAGGAAATTTTAAGAAAGCAATTAAACAGGTTTCTTTACTGCAACACTTTCTCAGAACATGTAATCTGTAAATGTTTACAGTCATTCCCAGAGCAGGAAACATAGTAAACAGCATTAAACTCTATGACCATGAATTCATCTTCTACCAGTACCCTCTTAGGATGTCTTTCCTGGAGAACATGATTTTGAGAAACACCAGACTTACCCTGCTGGACTACTCAGAAAGCAAGAGGTTTGGCAAATTTTTGTCAAGTAACTTGTGTGATATTTTCAATTCCGTAGTATATAAGTGTGTGTGTGTGTGATGTCTATACACACACTCACATATTTACATATATGTAAAACTGTTATTTACATTTTTATATGGCCTCTATCTATAAGATAGTAATGTTCCTAAATGTTTGTTGTAACTTTAGATTTATATTCAAACCATTTGTTTTCATATTTTTACTTTGTTTTAAATCAAGATTTGGTGTTAAAACTATGACCTTCTCACATCCCTCCTATATTATTATCTCAGTTAACTGGTCTATGACTATATTTGGATTCACAGAATAACAAGATGCATTCTATCAAGGTTCCATTGTATTTTCAAGGTCAGATTCAAAAGAGATAGACAAGGATGAGTGCTGATCCTTTCAAATTTCCTAATGAAAAATTACTGCCTAGTGACTACTTTGTTATTGAGGATTAATTTGCTTCCTACAGTACTTTTTACCTGGGGAAAGGAAATTGGTCTGAAAACTGTTGAGGTTGAAAAGTTCAATGGAAATCTGTAAAATGATAAATCTAGGTAGTTACAATTAGATCCAGTGTCATAAAATACTAAATTCTCGAAGTTAAACTCATGAATATCACATATTTCACAAGGGTGTAGGAGTTCTACAAGATAGGCATTTAAGTGCTAATGTATTTAAATAAGGTTATAATGATTTTATTTCAAGCTGCAACCTTTTCCATATTCTTTACAAGCAAAGTAAAACTCTAAAAAGGCAGAAAATTGTTTCATTCTGAAAACATGTTCTTGAAAAATAATTATTTTACACAGTGTCAGAAAAAGGTAAATATATTATTATTCAACAAAATTAAAAGTCTTCTGTAAAGAAACCTGGATTCAAATCAATAAATTTTATATGTAAAGCAAATTCTCAAGTATTAAAAAATAAATTTAACACAACTTTTATAGGCGAAGTTTGATTGAATGCAGGCTTGCTTACCTTAGTTCTCTTGGCTTGCATTAACAACAGAGGTTATCTTTTAACACACTAATCATAGCTTTGCAAAGGTGTAATTGTAGGACACTAGACACTTACCTTTCTTTCTCTTGCTGATTTCCTTTATCACTTCCATTGTTAATCAAAGCAAGTTCATCTAATAATGATGTAGATTCCTTTGTAAACTTCTCAAAAACCTAAAGTATGAGATTTTATTAACATGTTAAGGACGATCTTAAAAGTTGATATGTACATAAGGATTTTCAACTAAGAGCAACAGAATTAGTCAAGCAGGATTCTGGTTCCCTCTCTGGAGCTCACTTACTACACTTTAATCACCAGACCACACAGCATAGACAATGCAGACAATGAAGACAAAATTAAAACAATTAAAACAATGAAGACAAAACTGCTTCCTAAAACAATGAATAGTTTTAATGGATAAAGAATTTTTTTAATTTAAACACATTAAGAAATTATTTTTATTCCTGAAACAAGTTTATATTTATTCCTGTTCCCATGAGAAATATGTGTACAACAACAGTTTTAACTACATGAACATTATTCAGACCAGTTCTAACCCTCTAATTCCAGTTAAAGAACTTTTCTTTATGTTATTCTATTAATCATTCTGGTTGCATGTTAATACTTTAAAAGTTTTATATATAAGCAAGTAGCATAAAAATAAATTAGTTATAATCTTAACATGATTTCTTAAAATATTTCAAAAAAGGGATTGGGGCAAGTCTGCTTAGAATAAAATAGACACTCATTTGTTTGATATCATTGTTCAAATATGGTGAAAACAGAACTGGTTATCCATTCTCAAATATCCAAAAGTTCATTAGTCTTCAAAAAAATTAGCATATAATCTAATGTGAGTAAATTTTAAGGTTTTTCTTTTAGTCCCAGGCAGTTTGATTAAACAATACTATATTATACAGAGTGGCAAATTTCCAAAATCTGCCCTGAAAAAGAAGATATATTTTCAGAAATGAAAACCTTAACCTGTCAAACTGCTTTTCAACTCAAACTAATGCCTAAATATCCTCTCTGAAAATGGTGTATCAAGGGCAGACAGAAGAAACAAGAAGAACTACAATCCTGACGCCTGTGGAACGAAAACCACATTTACAGAAAGACAGACAAAATGAATATGCAGAGGACTATGTACCAGATGAAGGAAAAAGATAAAAGCCCAGAAAAACAACTAAATGAAGTGGAGATAGGTAACCTTCCAGAAAAAGAATTCAGAATAATAACAGTGAAGATGATCTAGGACCTCAGAAAAAGAACAGAGGAAAAGATCGAGACAATGCAAGAAATGTTTAACAAAGACCTAGAAGAATGAAAGAACAAGCAAACAGAGATGCACAATACAATAACTGAAATGAAAAATACACTAGAAGGAATCAATAGCAGAATAACTGAGGCAGAAGAACGAATAAGCGACCTGGAAGACAGAAAAATGGAATTTATTGCCACAGAACAGAATAAAGAAAAAAGAATTAAAACAAATGAAGAGGCCTAAGAGACCTCTGGGACAACATTAAATGCACCAATATTCATTCAGATGCATTATAGGGGTCCCAGAAGGAGAACAGAGAGAAAGGATCCGAGAAAATATTTAAAGAGATTACAGTCAAAAACTTCCCTAATATGGGAAAGGAAATAGCCACCAAAGTCCAGGAAGTGCAGAGAGTCCCAGGCAGGATAAATCCAAGGAGAAACACGCCAAGACACATAATAATCAAATTGACAAAAATTAAAGACAAAGAAAAATTATTAAAAGCAACAAGGGAAAAACAACAAGTAACATACAAGGGAACTCCCATAAGGTTAACAGCTGATTTCTCAGCAGAAACTCTACAAGCCAGAAGGGAGTGGCACGATATATTTAAAGTGATGAAAGGGAAGAACCTACAACCAAGATTACTCTACCCAACAAGGATCTCATTCAGATTCGACGGAGAAATCAAAAGCTTTATAGACAAGCAAAAACTAAGACAATTTAGCACCACCAAACCAGCTCTACAACAAATGCTAAAGGAACTTCTCTAAGTGGGAAACACAAGAGAAGAAAAGGACCTACAAACCCAAAACAATTAAGAAAATGGTAATAGGAACATACATATCAATACTTATCTTAAATGTGAATGGATTAAAAGCTCCAACCAAAAGACACAGGCTCACTGAATGGATACAAAAATAAGACCCATATATACTCTGTCTACAAGAGACCCACTTTAGATCTAGGGACGCATACAGACAGAAAGTGAGGGGATGGAAAAAGATATTCCATGCAAATGGAAATCAAAAGAAAGCTGGAGTAGCAATACTCATATCAGATAAAATAGACTTCAAAATGAAGAATGTTACAAGAGACAAGGAAGGACACTACAAAATGATCAAGGGATCAATCCAAGAAGTTATAACAATTCTAAATATATATGCACCCAACACAGGAGCATCTCAATACATAAGGCAAATGCTAACAGTTATAAAAGAGGAAATCGACAGTAACACAGTAATAGTGGGGGACTTTAACACCTCACTTACACCAGTGGAGAGATCATCCAGACAGAAATTTAATAAGGAAACACAAGCTTTAAATGACACAATAGACCAGATAGATTTAATTGATATTTATAGGACATTCCATCTGAAAACAGCAGATTACACTTTCTCCTCAAGTGCACACGGAACATTCTCAACGATAGATCACACCTTGGATCACAAATCAAGCCTCAGTAAATTTAAGAAAATTGAAATCATACCAAGCATCTTTTCCAACCACAATGCTATGAGATTAGAAATAAATTACAGAGGAAAAAAAGTAAAAAACATGAACACATGGAGGCTAAACAATACCTTATTAAATAACCAAGAGATCACTGAAAAAATCAAAGAAGAAATTTGAAAAACCTAGAGACAAATGACAACGAAAACACGATGATCCAAAACCTATGGGATGCAGCAAAAGCAGTTCTAAGAGAGAAGTTCATAGCAATACAATCTTACCTCAAGAAAAAAGAAAAATCTCAAATAAACAATCTAACCTTACACCTAAAGGAATTAGAGAAAGAAGAACAAACAAAACCCAAAGTTATTAGAAGGAAAGAAATCATAAAGATCAGAGCAGAAATAAATGAAAAAGAAATGAAGGAAACAGTAGCAAAGATCAATGAAAGTAAAAGCTGGTTCTTTGAGAAGATAAACAAAACTGATAAACCTTTAGCCAGACTCATCAAGAAAAAGAGGGAGAGGACTCAAATCAAAATCAGAAATGAAAACTGAGAAGTTACAGACACCTCAGAAATGCAAAGCATCATAAGGGACTACTACAAGCAACTCTATGCCAATAAAATGGACAACCTGGAAGAAATGGACAAATTCTTACAAAGGTATAACCTTCCAAGACAGAACCAGGAAGAAATAGAAAATATGAACAGACCAATCACAAGTAATGAAATTGAAACTGTGATGAAAAATCTTCCAACAAAAGTCCAGGACCAGATGACTTCACAGGTGAATTCTATCAAACGTTTAGAGAAGAGCTAACACCCATCCTTCTCAAACTCTTCCAAAACATTGCAGAGGAAGGAACGCTCCCAAACTCATTCTACGAGGCCACCATCACCCTGATACCAAAACCAGACAAAGATACTACAAAAAAAGAAAATTACAGACCAATATCACTGATGAATATAGATGCAAAAATCCTCAACAAAATACTAGCAAACAGAATCCAACAACACATTAAAAGGATCAAACACCATGATCAAGTGGGATTTATCTCAGGGATGCAAGGATTCTTCAATATACACAAATCAATCAATGTGATATACCATATTAACAAACTGAAGAATAAAAACCATATGATCATCTCAATAGATGCAGAAAAAGCTCTCAACAAAATTCAACAGTGATTTATGATAAAAACTCTCCAGAAAGTGGGCAGAGAAGGAACCTACCTCAACATAATAAAGGCCACATACGACAAACCCACAGCAAACAGCATTCTCAATGGTGAAAAAATGAAAGCATTTCCTCTAAGATCAGGAACAAGACAAGGGTGTCCACTCTTGCCACTATTATTCAACATAGTTTTGGAAGTCCTAGCCACAGCAATCAGAGAAGAAAAAGAAATAAAAGGAATACAAATTGGAAAAGAAGAAGTAAAACTGTCACTGTTTGCAGATGACATGATACTACACATAGAGAATCCTAAAGATGCCACCAGAAAACTTCTAGAGCTAATCAATGAATTTGGTAAAGTTGCAGGATACAAAATTAATGCACAGAAATTTCTTGCATTCCTATACACTAATGATGAAAACTCTGAAAGAGAAATTATGGAAACAATCCCATTCACCACTGCAACAAAAAGAATAAGATGCCTAGGAAAAAACCAAGGAGGTAAAAGACCTGTAATCAGAAAACTATAAGACACTGATGAAAGAAATCAAAGATGACACAGATAGTTGGCAAGATATACCATGTTCTTGGATTGGAAGAATGAATACTGTGAAAATGACTATACTACCTAAAGCAATCTACAGATTCAATGCAATCCCTATCAAATTACCAATGGCATTTTTTACAGAACTAGAACAAAAAATCTTAAAATCTGTAAGGAGACACAAAAGACCCTGAATAGCCAAAGCAATCTTGAGGGAAAAAAACAGAGCTGGAGGAATCAGACTCCCTGACTTCAGACTATACTACAAAGCTACAGTAATCAAGACAATATGGTACTGGCACAAAAATAGAAATATACATCAATGGAACAGGATAGAAAGCCCAGAGATAAACCCACGCACCTATAGTCAACTAATCTATGACAAAGGAGGCAAAGATATACAATGGAGAAAAGACAGTCTCTTCAACAAGTGGTGCTGGGAAAACTGGACAGCTATATGTCAAAGAATGCAATTAGAACACTCCCTAACACCATACACAAAAATAAAGTCAAAATGGATCAAAGACCTAAATGGAAGACCGGCCACTACAAAACTCTTAGAGAGGAAAACATAGGAAGAACACTCTTTCACATAAACCACAGCAAAACCTTTTTTGACCCACCTCCTAGAATAATGGAAATAAAAACAAAAATAAACAAATGGGACTTAATGAAACTTAAAAGCTTTTGCAGAGCAAAGGAAACCATAAACAAGACGAAAAGACAACCATCAGAATGGGAGAAAATATTTACAAACAAATCAATGGACAAAGGATTAATCTCCAGAATATAGAAACAGCTCATACAGCTCAATATTAAAAAAAATACAACCCAATCAAAAAATGGGCAGAAGACCTAAATAGACATTTCTCCAAAGAAGACATACAGATGACCAAGAGGCACATGAAAAGCTGCTCAGCATCATTAATTATCAGATAAATGCAAATCAAAACTACAATGAGGTGTCACCTCACACCAGTTAGAATGGGCATCATCAGAAAATCTACAAATAACAAATGCTGGAGAGGGTGTGGAGAAAAGGGAACCCTCTGGCACTGTTGGTGGGAATGTAAATTGATACAGCCACTATGGAGAACAGTATGGAGGTTCCTTAAAAAACTAAAAATAGAACTACCATACGACCCAGCAATCCCACTACTGGGCATATACCCTGAGAAAACCATAATTCAAAAAGAGTCATGTACCAAAATGTTCATTGCAGCTCTATTTACAATAGCCAGGACATGGAGGCAACCAAAGTGTCCATCATCAGATGAATGGATAAAGAAGATGTGGCACATATATACAATGGAATATTACTCAGCCATAAAAAGAAATGAAATGGAGGTATTTGTAATGAGGTGGATGGAGTTAGAGTCTGTCATACAGAGTGAAGTAAGTCAGAAAGAGAAAAACAAATACAGTATGCTAACACATATATATGGAATCTAAAGAAAAAAAAAAAAAGGACATGAAGAACCTAGTGGCAAGATGGGAATAAAGACACAGACCTACTAGAGAATGGACTTGAGGATATGGGGAGGGGGAAGGGTGAGATGTGACAGGGTGAGAGAGTGTCATGGACAGATATACACTACCAAATGTAAAATAGATAGCTAGTGGGAAGCAGCCGCATAGCACAGGGAGATCAGCTCGGTGCTTTGTGACCACCTAGAGGGGTGGGATAGGGAGGGTGGGAGGGAGGGAGATGCAAGAGGGAAGAGATATGGGAACATATGTATATGTATAACTGATTCACTTTGTTTTAAAGCAGAAACTAACACACCATTGTAAAGCAATTATACTTCAATAAAGATGTTTAAAAAAAAAAAAAAAAAAAACTAAAAACAGAATTACCATATGACCCAGCAATCCCACTACTGGGCATATACCCAGCGGAAACCATAATTCAAAAAGAGTCATGTACCACAATGTTCACTGCAGCACTATTTACAATAGCCAGGACATGGAAGCAACCTAAATGCTCATTAACAGACGAATGGATAAACAAGATGTGGCACATATATACAACAGAGTATTACTCAGCCATGATAAGGAACGAAACTGGGTCATTTGTAGAGACGTGGATGGACCTGGAGACTGTCATACAGAGTGAAATAAGTCAGAAAGAGAAAAACAAATATTGTATATTAACGCATATATGTGGAATCTAGAAAAATGGTACAGGTGAACTGGTTTACAAGGCAGAAATAGAGACACAGATGTAGAGAACAAATGTATGGATGCCAAGGGGGGAAAGCAGTGGGCGGGGGTTGTGGTGGGATGAATTGGAAGATTGGGATTGACATATATACACTGATATGTATAAAATAGATAACTAATAAGAACCTGCTGTATAAAAAAAATGGTGTATCAACTAGATTACCTCTCAGGAAATTATGCTGCTGTTATTCAACTCAAAACATTTACAACTTTGACTATAATACTACTACTAATGACAACAGTAATAGCTAATATTTGTGAGTCCGACTCCAGAGTATATGCCTTCCAGCATTATGCTATCATGTGGTATGCATTATATTTCTTTAGTTTTGTAAAAAGTAAACAATCTACTTTTCAGTTGATTAAAATTAAAAAGCTATCAAAATGTCTTATTTATATATAATAACATGTTATCTCATTGTAATATACCAACCAGCCTCTTATTTAACCAGTCCATATGATCATAGGTGAGACTCCCACCAAAATCTTCTGTTAACTGGCATGGTTCTATATAACGAGTCAATTTATTGGCAGACACTAAAATAACCTAGAAAGGTAAAAAGAAAAGAAAAAAAAAACTTAGTGAGCCACTATTAATGTCCATGAAAAGTGATGAGAAGGTAAAATTGATTAGCATATGCAATACTATTTCCAACATGATGAAATATTACATAGATATTTATTTAAATAATACAACAGCATTTAAAATCAATTCAATAAATTGTGGCTATCTGTTAAGAAATAAGCTATCATAAACCATTTATAGTAACATATTTTAAAAAACAAGAGACGTTAGTAGCTCAGATGAAATATTTTTCAAGATCTTATCAATATGAATAATTTCTTGGTAGTAAAAATCAACTCCTTTAGTACAAGGATGTATTCGTCAAGGAATTTTCACGTGGTCTTAAAATTAGCTAGGTACACTACAATAATAAGTACAAATGAATAATAAATCTGGAAATCAAAAACTTATATACTTTTCTAATATGAAATTTCTCTATCATTCCTTTGATTATATATTAACAAAACATATCCTCTAATAGTAGAGTAAAACTCAGGATAGCACATACTAATATTTAATTTGAAAAACAGAACTAGAAAGTAGGGAGAAGTCCAGAGAATTCATAAACTTGAAACTTACCCATTAAAATGATACTCTTTAAACTTTAAAAAATTTCAAACACAAATTACAAAATGAAGAAAGATACCATTTTAGCACTAAATAAAACTTCAATGAAGATACACATGAGTATTAAAAAATACATATGTGGGAGAAAGATATTCAAATGGTAGTGTTAATGCAAAAGACTTGATAAGAAAAATAACGTGTCCAACGTGTCCATCCCCACCCTAAACAACAACAAAGCCCAGATAATCTACAAAATTGAAACTTTTCTGAAACTCCTCAGAGAGCTGAGGTCACAGAAAAACCAACTAGTCTGAATATGCAGAGAAGATAGGCACCATAGAGAGAGCGGTAGAAGGGGTGACTATCAAATGTGAGGAGCAAATCTTTGGGGACGATGGAATTATTCTGTATCTTAACTGTGATGAAGGATTTATGACTATATCTGTTTGTCATATCTCAAAATTGTAGGCTAAAAAAGGAATTTTACTGTATGTAAATTATACCTTGATAAACTTAACTTTAAAAAAAAGGGGGGGAATAAACTCAACAACATAAGGAGGACTTGTGAAAGAACTACCAGGGAAAGAAAGAAGGAAAAGAAAAATTCAGAAACATACCCAATATGCAAAACTAGGTATATCCATACTATATATGAAGTTGTAATGTAAACAGTAAATAAGGGGAAATAACCAAGACTACAAAATGCTTTGCTAAAAGGAGGGAAGGGGAGTCACCTTAGGAAGATAACAAAAACATGGTATCTAAAGTTCATAAAAGGGGACTTCCCTGGTGGCACAGTGGTTAAGAATCCACTGCCAACGCAGAGGACATGGGTTCAATCCCTGGTCCGGGAAGATCCCACATGCCGTGGAGTAACTAAGCCCATGCACCACAACTACTGAGCCTGTGCTCTAGAGCCCGTGTGCCACAACTACTGAGCCAGTGCACCTAGAGCCTGTGCTCTGCAACAAGAGAAGCCACTGCAATGAGAAGCCCACGCACTGCAATGAAGAGTAGCCCCCCACTCAGTGCAACTAGAGAAAGCCCACACGCAGCAACAAAGACCCAACGCAACCAAAAATAAATTAATAAAAATAAAAAACAAAATAAAAAAATTTTTTAAAGTTCATAAAACTATCAGAGAAAAATAAATCCTGTCATAATTATAGTTTATAACAAACTGCTATTGGTAACAACACATTAAATGTCTTAGATGCTTATGTTAGAAAAGAAAGGCTAATGAATAATGAGCTAAGTGACCTACCTAAGAAGTTGGGGGGCAGGGAGTGGGAGGAGAACAACAGAATACATCCAAAGAAAAGAGAAGGAAGGGGAGAAATTAAGAAATTAATAAAGCCAAAAGTTGTTCCTTGAAAAGACTAAAATGAAATCAACAAAGTTCTGATAAGGTAAAGCAAGAAGAAAAGGAAGGTACACATAAATAACACTAAGAATAAAAAGAACATGGCTACATAGACAGCAGCGATTTAAAAGATACAGATGGACACAGGACATGCTTTTGTCAATAACTATGCAAATTTAGAAGAAATGGAAAAATTCCTATAAAAAAAGTAATTTATCAAAACTGACATTAAAAAACCCCAGAACACCTATAATCAATGAGGTGAAGTGAATCACTATATTCTTTTCATTTTCAGTGATCATACTGTTAGTGGTAGTTTTAGCATTGCTATTCAGAGATCACTTGATGAAAAAGAAAGCAAATGATTAATATGGGTTATTCTTATCCTCCTATCCCTCATGTCCTTGAGAAAACAGAATTCTTGAGAAGGAAGACGTGAAAGGGAAAAAGTTACCCTTATGGTCTTCAATTTGAATTGGAAGTATCAGATTAAACTCATGATGTATTTCATTTTAAATAAAAACATGCACACTCACATAATATAAATTTTCTAGTTCTGTCCACTGAAACGTTTAGAAATAATGACGAAGGCATTCTGTAGAAATGCACACTCCTAGCATCCCAGATTGTTGTCTTCAAATACTGTTTCCCCCTAAATGGAATCAAGGTTCCTTGGAGAAATGGCCAATTCTAGGTCTGGGGCTGGAAATACACATGGTGAGCTTGTAACATCTTCCCATTCAAATATCAAGAAAGTCATCCAAGACTTTTAGGGTTGTGCCAAAAGGTCCGGAAAAGGTATCCACTGGCCAAATAAGTAAAAATTTGCATATCAATTCAAATTCTTTAATAAACTAAAGGATCTAGGCATTGAACATCAATGGCTGCTAATATCACAAAAAAAGAAGACAACTATTATGAGCTTCATGATCAAGGAAACATCATCACCAGTGAACAGCCTTGGAAAAAGAAATTCAGGTCTTAAGCTAATCAACTGTTTGAATCCAACTATGAATTCACGGAAATACAGAGATGCAAAAGAGGAGAATAATATGTTAAACTACACCACGTGGATGCTCACTGAAACAAAAAATCCTGTAAAACACATATCCTGGTCTCCCCAAGAAAAAAAAATTGTGTAAGAAAAGAGAAAGAGAAATTAAGATTAAAAAGCTTAATTTAATGGACTAACACAAAATTCCACAACCAATAATAAGAGAATTACATATTCTTTTTAAGCAAACAAGAAATATTTAAAAACTTGAGTGTATATCAGGTCATAAAGAAAACCTTGGTACATTTCAAAGGAAATAACTCATAACGTTCTATCACCACAATGAAATTAAGTTAGAAATCAATAACCAATCAAATCAGAAATCATTAACAAGATTTTAAAACCTATCCATTTGGAAAGGCATCTCAAACGAATCACAATATCTGGACAGTATCTGGATCCTAATTCAAAGAAATAAATCAATCTGTGTGCATTCACAATTTATGTATAAATTTATGAATAAATTTTAAAATATATTATTTATACAAAATATTTTTATATATTACTAAATCCTTTTATAACATTCATCAAATTTGAAACCAACTGGTTCTTTGATATTAAGGAACTATTTATTTTAAGGCATGATAATGGTCTTGGGATGTATTTTTAAAAAAATAGTCTGCAGACATTCAAATGTCTTAAATTTCCTTCACTATAACATCCCCAGCCTTCCTTGGGCAAAGTGGATAGGGGTAAGGATGGGGCAGGTGGACCATGGGTTGACAGTTGTTAGAACTAGGTATAGGGATACATGGAGTTAACTATAATATTCTGTTTACTTTTTGATGTGTTCATAACTCCTTATAATAAAAATACTAAAAAACTAAAACACATATAAATCTCTTTTAAAAAAATCTTCCCAGAAAGAAAATACCAGGCCCAGCCAATTTACAAGTGAGTTTTAAAAATTAAAGAACAAAGGATCAATCAAGATGGCCAAGGAGGAGTATGTTGAACTCACTTCCCCCTCATGAACACATCAAAAGTACATCTACGTGTGGAACAATTCCCAGTGAAGATGAACTGGAAACTGGCAGAAAGACTCCCATACAAGAAAGGCTATAAGATCCACATGGGATCAGGTAGGAAGGGAAAAGACATGATAAGGTCGGGACCTGTGCCCCTGAAAGGGGACACAGAGGAAAAGAGAGATTACATAGGTGGAGACCCGCCCTGGGGAGTGAGCAGTTCAAGCCACAGACTGGGCATCTCACTCTTGGGGTCCAACACAGGCCCGTGGCTGGCTGGAGGACTGCTGGGACTAACTGGAGGGGTATGGGAAGCCTGGACTCCATTTGTGAGAAAAGTGCATGCTGGTTTGCCCATGAGGCAATGAGGAGAGAACAGAGTGAGGACCATCCAGTGGCTGCAGGGTTTCCTGTGACTGCCTCAGTGCATATCCCAGCTGAAGCCAAGCAAAGGCTCCAGGCCTGCTTACTCCTTGTTGCAAGTGGTACTGGATCTAGGGGGTCCCATGACCAGGAGAAAGCTCAGCTGTGGATTCAGAGGCAACTCGGTTGCAGAGCAGCGACAGCCACTGTTGGCACATAATCAGGCAGTGCATCAGAAGCAGCCCAGAACTCTGACAGCAGCCACTCCACTACAGCTCACCTCCCAATACACACTGAGACCACGAGGCCCCACCTGCCCTGTGGTGTGGCTTCATGACAGGGCAATGGTGGCAGAGGCTGGGGGTGTGACTGGCTGGGGCTGACAAAGGGGACTTGGACCCCAAGGCTGTGTCTTAGTGAAGGGGGAGAAACAATTGCTGGCACCTGCAAGGTGGTGCAGCTTAGAATCTGTCTGCAGGCAAAACAAGCCAAGAGTGCAAACAGGCCCCACTTGCTTCAGCACTCCCCTACTCCAGGTCAAGGGTCATGGTGCTGGGAAAGGGGAAAGCACACACTTAAAGGGAACAAAGTCAGCACAGGCCTGACCTTCAGGGCTTCTGCTCCACCAACTTGGGGTCAGACCCCACACCTGAAAGGGCAGTGATGGCCACTGAGCAGAGGAGAAGCCTCGTCTCATACCCGGCTACAGCTCTGGCCCCTCCATCTCCAGTGCCACCTCTTACCAAAGTGATAGTGGCCAGCATACCCTGAGGAAAGACATGACTGGCATCCACGTCAAATCCAGCTCTCCAACCACTGGGCACTGGGCATATGCAGTCTGTACAGGAACGATCCCACATAAGGGCAGCCCTTTAAGACCCAATAGGTAACTATTTCACCAAAATTCATAGAGACAGAGAAAGTAAAATGAAAAGGCAGAGGAACTGGTCTCAAATGAAATAGCAAGAGAATAACCAGGAAAAAAAAATGAAACAGAAATGAACAATTTACAGAAAAAGAAATCAAAGCATTAGTAATAAGAATGTTAACTGAATTAGGGAAAAGAATAGATTAACACAGTGAAAATTTTAACAAGGAACTAGAAAAAAGCAAGAAAAACCCAATCAGAAATGAAGGATTCAATAACTGAAATAAAAAACACACTAGAAGGAATGAATAGCAGACTAAGTGGTGCAGTCTTCTGCACAGAATAATGGCAATCATCCAGTCAGAACAGCAAAAAGAAAAAAAAATTTTTTAAACTGAGAGCAATTTAAGAGATCTCTGGGATAACATTAAACATATCAGCTTTCGCATTATAGGGGTCCCAGAAGGAGAAAAGAGAAAGAAGAGGATCAAAAATGTATTTGATGAGATTATGGCTGAAAACTTCCCAATCCTGAAGAAAGAAGCAGATACCCATGTACAAGAGGCACAGAGGGTCCCAAATAAGATGAAACCAAACAGATCCATACCAAAACATACCATAATTAAAATGGCAAAAGTTAAAGAGAGAATTCTAAAGGCAGCAAGAGAAAAACAAAGATTCATATACAAGGGAATCCCCATAAGGCTATCAGCTGATTTTTCTGCAGAAACTTTGCAGGTCAGAAGACAGTGGCATGATATACCTAAAGTGCTAAAAGGCAAAAAACTGCAACCTAGGATACTCTACCCAGCAAGATTATCATTTAGGAATGAAGAAGAGATAAAAAAAAAAAAAAAACTTCTCAGACAAGCAAAAACTAGAAGGGTTCATCAGTACTAAATCAACTCTAAAAGAAGTGTTAAAGGGTCTTCTCCAAGTGGAAAGGAAGTTAAGAATCCATGGAAAAGGGAAAATCTCACTAGGACAAGCAAATATACAGTAAGGGCTGAGTAACAACCACTTAAATAAGCTAGTACAAAGATTAAAACGCAAAAAATTATAAAAGCAACTATAACTTTATATAAACAGTGAAGGCATAAAATGAAGATATAAAATGTGACATCAAAAACACAAAGTGGGGCTTCCCTGGTGGCGCAGTGGTTGAGAATCTGCCTGCCAATGCAGGGGACACGGGTTCGACACCTGGTCTGGGAAGATCCCACATGCCGCGGAGCAGCTAGGCCCGTGAGCCACAATTACTGAGCCTGCGCGTCTGGAGCCTGTGCTCCGCAACAAGAGAGGCCACGATAGTGAGAGGCCCGCGCACCGCAATGAAGAGTGGCCCCCACTTGCCGCAACTAGAGAAAGCCCTTGCACAGAAATGAAGACCCAACACAAGCCGTAAATAAATTTTTAAAAAATTTGTTTAAAAAAAAAAAAAACACAAAGTGGAAGGAGTAAAATATGTAGATATTTTAGAATGTGTTTGAATTTAAACGACTACCAGTTTAAAACAAGTAGGTATAGTTATAAGTCAACATATATGAAGCCCATGGTAACCACAAATCAAAAACCTTCAATAAGTACACAAAAACTGAGAAGAAAGAAACACAAGCATAATACTAAATAAAATCATCAAACCACAAGGGAAGAAACAAAAAGAAGAAATCAACAGAGAAGGAACTACAAAAACAACCAGAAAACAAGTAATAAAATGGCGATAAGTACATACCTATCAATAATTACTTTAAATGTCAATTGACTAAATGCTCCAATCAAAAGACACTGTGGCTGACTGGATAAAAAACAAGAGTCATCTACATTCTGCCCATAAGAGACTCACTTTAGTGCTAAAGGCATACATAGACTGAAAGTGAGAGATGGAAAAAGATATTTCATGCAAATGGAAATGATGAGAGAGCAGGGACAAAACAGACTTTTTTTAAAAAAGGCTATAACAGAAGACAAAGAAGGACATTATATAATGATAAAAGTATCAATACAAGAAGAGGATTTTATACTGGTTAACATATATAAACCCAAAACAGGAGCACTTAAATACATAAAGCAAATAGTACAGATATAAAGGAAGAAACTGACAATAATATTGTGTTGGCCAAAAAGTTCATTTGGGTTTTTCCATAAGATGTTACGGAAAAACCCAAATGAACTTTTTGGCCAACCCAATAAAACAGTAGTAGGGGACTTGAGCATCCCACTTACATCAATAGACACCTTCCAGACAGAAAGTCAGTAAGGCAACACTGGTCTTAAATGAAACAATATACCAGCTGAACTTAACAGATGTCTACAAAACATTTCATCCAAAAATAGCAGAATACACATTCTTTTCAAGTGCACATGGAATGTTCTCCAGGAATGATCACAAGCTAGTCCACAAAACAAGTCTCAACAAATTTAAGAGAACAGAAATTATATCAAGTATTTTTTCCAACCACCACAGAATGAAACTAGACATCAATTACAGAAAGAAAAATGGGAAAACCACAAATACGTGCAGACTAAACAACATGCTACAAAAAACACCAACGGATCAATGAAGAAATCAGAGAGGAAATCAGAAAATACCTGAAGACAAATGAAAATGGAAATACAACTTTCCAAAATCTATGGGGTGCACCAAAAGCAGTTCTAAGTGGGAAGTTTGCAGCGATACAGGCCTTCCTCAAGAAACAGGAAAAATTTCAAATAAACAACCTAACCTACCATCTGAAGGAATTAGAAAAAGAAATACAAACAAAGCCTGAAGTCAGCAAAAGAAAGGAAATAATAAAGATCAGAGAAGAAATAAATGAAATAGATACCAAAAGAGAGAAGAGATCAATGAAACCAAGAGCTGGTTCTCTAAAAAAAATAAACAAAACTGATCAACCTTTAGACAGGCTCACCAAGAAGAAAGGAGAGAAACCAAATAAACAAAAGAAAAAAGAAAAAAAGGAGGAATAACAACTGATACCAGAGATATAAAAAAAAATTGCAAGAGAATACTACCAACAGTTATATGCCAACCAACTGGACAACCTAGAAGAAACAGACAAATTTCTAGATATGTACAACCTGCCAAGACTGAATCAAGAAGAAACAGACAATCTGAACAGACTGATCACTAGTAGCAAAACAGAATTTGTAATTTAAAAAACTCCTAGCGGGCTTCCCTGGTGGCGCAGTGGTTGAGAATCTGCCTGCCAATGCGGGAGACACGGGTTCGAGCCCTGGTCTGGGAAGATCCCACATGCCGCGGAGCAACTAGGCCCGTGAGCCACAACTGCTGAGCCTGCGCGTCTGGAGCCTGTGCTCCGCAACAAGAGAGGCCGCAATAGTAAGAGGCCCGCACATGGCGATGAAGAGTGGCCCCCGCTCGCAGCAACTAGAGAAAGCCCTCGCACAGAAACGAAGACCCAACACAGCCATAAATAAATAAATTAAAAAAAAAAAAAAAAAAAAAACTCCTAGCAAACAAAAGCCCCAGACTGACTGGATGGCTTCACAGGGAAATTCTACAAAACACATAAAGAAGAACTAATACCAATTCTTCACAAACTATTCCAAAAAACTGAAGATGAAGGAACAATCCTAAATGGATTCTACAAGGCCAGCATTACCCTGATAACAAAACCAGACAAAGACACTACAAAAAAAAAAGAAAATTACAGGCCAATATCTTTGATAAATATAGATGCAAAAATCCTCAACAAAATATTAGCTAACTGAACCCAAAAATATATAAAAAGGGTCATATACCATGATCAAGAGGGATTTATTCCAGGGATGCAGGAATGGTTCAATATTCAGAAATCAATGTCATACACCTCATTAACAAAAGGATAAAAATCACATGATCATCTCAATAGACACAGAAAAAGCATTTGACAAAATTCAACATGCATTCATGATTAAAACTCTCATCAAAGTGGGTATAGAAGGAACATATCTCAACATAATAAAAGTCAGTTATGACAAACCCACAGCTAACATCATACACAACGGTAAAAAGCTGAAAGCCTTTCCTCTAAATTCAGGAACAAGACAAGGATGCCCACTCTCACCACTTTTATTCAACACAATTTTGGAAGTCCTAGCAATAAGTGGTGTCGGGAAAACTAAACAGCTACATCTAAAAGAATGAGATTAGATCATTTCCTCACACCATATACAAAAATGAACTCAAAATGGATTAAAGACCTGAATGTAAAACCTGAAACCATAAAATCCTTAAGAGGTGAACATAGAACATTCTTTGACACAGATTGTAGCAGTATTTTTTTGGATCTGTCTCCTAAGGGAAAAAAAAGAATTAGTAAATAAAAGCAAAAATAAACAGATGGGACCTAATCAAACTTAAAAGCTTTTTCACAGAAAAGGAAACCATCAACAAAACAAAAAGACAACCTACTGAATGGTAGAAAGTATTTGGAAATGATATGACCAATAAGGAGTTAATATCCAAATAATATGACCAATAAGGGTTAATAAACAGCTGATACAACTCAATATCAAAAAACCCAAACAACCTGATAAAGAAGTGGGCAAAGACTTGAATAGACATTTTTCCAAAGAAGTCATACAGACGGCCAACAGGCCCATGAAAAGATGCTCAATCTTGCTAATCGTCAGAGAAATGCAAATCAAAACTATAATGAGATATCACCTCATATCTGTCAGAATGGCTATCACCAAAAAGACCACAAATAACAAATGTTGGCGAGAATGTGGAGAAAAGGGACCACGCTACATTGTTGGTGAGAATGTAAATTGGTGCAGCCGCTGTGGAAAACAGTATGGAGTTTCCTCAAAAAAACTAAAAATAGAACCACCATATGATCTAGAAATTCCAGTCCTGGGTATATATCCAGAAAAAACAAAAACACTAATTCAAAGATACATGCACCCCAATGTTCATAGTAGCACTACTTACAATAGCCAAGATACAGAAGCAACCCAAGTGTCCATTAACAGATGAATGGATAAAGATGTGGTGTGTGTGTGTGTGTGTGTGTGTGGGGGGGGGGGTATATGTGTATACACATATGTGTGCCTGTGTGTAAATACACACAGGCGCGCACACACACACACACATATATATAAAATGGCATATTACTCAGCCATAAAAAAAAAAAACAAATTCAGCCATTTGCAGCAACATGGATGGACCTAGAGATTATTATGCTTAGTGAAATAAGTCAGACAAAAAAAGACAAATACTATATGTTATCAATTATTTGTGGAAGTTAAAATATAAAACGAACGATTATATGTAGCAAAACAGAAACAAACTCATAGATACAGAGAACAAACTAGTGGTTACCAGTGGGGAGAGGGGAGGGGGGAGGGGCAAGATGGGGGTATGGAATTAAGAGATACAAATTACTATGTATAAAATAGATAAGCAACAAGAATATATTATACTGCCCAGGGAATTATAGCCATTGTTTTGTAATAACTTTTAATGGTGTATAATCTCTAAAAATACTAAATCATTATGCTGTACACCCAAAACTAATGTAATAGTGTAAATTAACTATACTTCAACCAATTGATATCAAAGAACAGATCATTTCAATCTTTTTTAAAAAATTTTTTTAAAGTATTTATTTATTCATTTATTTATTTATGGCTGCATCAGGTCTTAGCTGCGGCATGCAGGATCTTTCATTGCAGCACACAGGCTCTCTAGTTGTGGCGCATGGGCTTAGTTGCCCCACAGCATGTGGGATCTTAGTTCCCCGACCAGGGATTGAACCCACGTCCCCTGCATTGGAAGGCGGATTCTTAGCCACTGGACCACCAGGGAAGTCTCCCAGATCATTTCTATCTTAAACAAATGCTTCCAAAGAACAGAAATGCAGCAAATACTCCAACTCATATTATGAGACTAGAATAACATTGAAACCCAACAACAATTTGAGAAAAGAAAAAACCATAATGAATGGCAAATATCCAGGTTTAGCCGGTATCAAGTGTCAGCAAAGCTGTTGGGCAGCATGAATTCTTACACAGCAGAAGTGGATAAATAAATTAAAACACCTTTGGAAAACAATTTGGCATTATCTTGAAAATTTGAACATTTCTAAAACCTATGCCTGGATATTCTGCAAGCAGAAAAATCTTATACATATTTATCAGGAGACATATGTAAGAATATTTATAAACATCATTCATAATGTCAAAGAATGGAAACAACACAAATGTCCATCAATAGGAGAATAAGTAAATTGTTTTTATTCACAGAATGGAGTAACATTCAGCAGTGAAAATGAATCGACTACATCTACTGTAAGAATATGCATAAATCTTAAACATATAATGATGAGTGAGAAAAAGCAAGGTACTGAAGACTAAAATCATGATATTATTTATAACGTTCAAAAATAGGTGAAACTATATTATTTAAGAATAAATAATATCTTTAAATGGGAACTCTATAGAAATAGATATAAAAGAATAATAAAAGATAAACACTCCTTATTTTCTTCTAAAGATTTTGTCTTTCCCATTTATGTTTTTAATACACATAAACACACACAAACACACACGCACGCACGAGAACATGAACAAAGGATGGGTAGACACAAATAAGTTAGGTGTTAAGGGATGGGGGGTACGTGAATGAGACCAGGGAGGGGCACTCAAATTTATTTCAAGCTGTTGATATTTGGATTCTTAGGTTGGGCTGTGGGTACCCAAGTGTTTTATTATTAAACTTTATGTTATACATATTTTTTAAGAATATGTACTAAATACTATATTAAAATACTAAAAACAGAAAGAATGAACAGAAGTAGGGAATCACTGACAGAAGGGGCACCACGAGATCTCAACTCAGACTGAAGAAAGGGTAACTCTTCTGAGGCAACAAATAAGGAGGTTAGAGAAAAAACGGACAATCTTGTGGTGGTGATGACAGAAAGCAGAGGGAGTTTATGTGCCTCTTTTTTTCCATTAAAAAAATAAAAAAGATACTGAACATCAAATTACATTTTGGTTAGTTTAATAACAACAAACTATATTATGCCTATCTATTTTAAAAGGCAATTTAATGTTATCTCTACTACAAGAGTTTAGCATATCAATTTCACTGTTCTCCTGTTTTGGTACTAATGGGAGTTAATTTAAGATAAACAATAAAAAGAACAAGGAAAATGGTTTTCTCTTAGTGAAAAACTTGTTAAAGAGGGCCTCTATTTCATCCTCTTGTTCTAATGCAACTTCCTTAGACTAGTTCTCAGAGACAGGTATGATGTTAAACATGAAATAATAAGTGGAGTTAGGCCACGGAAACCATTTAATCTGCCACCAACTCCTTTTCGGATCAAGACAGAAACTTCCACACTAAGAAAATTAAACACAATCAGATCCCAGGGAGGGGCTTTTCCTTTCTTCAAAATTGTCAATCTATTAAACAGAAATATACTAATAATGAAACAACGAAATACGTATTTATTCCATGAGGAAATAAACTACTTGCTAAATTGAGCATCAATTCACATCTGAAAAGATAACATTTCCAGAGCACTCTCTCATGAAAAGAGGACTGAATAGAAAACTTAAATAACATAATGAATGGTCTTTTTGCTCTTCTGCTCTTCTACTTCTGCTCTCCTTATTTGGCACAATATTCAATTTAAACAGTGAAAACACATCTCTTGAGAAATTGCTATCATGTCCCTTATAATTTGACATTTTAATGATATGTTATTCATTTGTTCAACATTCTTTATTTACTGGACATTAAATTTATTTATTAGAAGTATTATTTATTAGAAGTTATGTGTTATAGTGCTGGGAATATAAGGATAAATAAGTCATGCTTCTACAAAGTAAATGAGCTTTTCGTTTCTGCAATATTCCAGAGAGAGTTGTGCACGCTTTTGTAAAAAAGAAATAGATTAAAGTTTTCTGGTTTGCTTCTAAAGCCTTTACTGAAAATACTCTAACTAAATCTAAATGTTGTCCCTTTGGTCGTAGTAGCACAGAGGGCCAAAGGCTTTACTAGAATACCCCAAATGATTTCCAAATCTCTTTCCTAGGTTAAACACCAATATATGATAATTGGAAGGATACTGAGCCAGGAGCCAATCATTCCACGTTTGTGCCCTAGCTCTGCCACAAATTCACTGACTTGTAGAAGTCAACCTAAAGGAATTCACTCCAGGCTTATCTCCCCATGTGCCAAAGAAGGCAGCTGCATTAAATTATCTGTGATGTCTCTTTAAGCTCTAAGAGGTCATAATTCTAATGAGTTGTCATCCTATACATTTAATTTGGGCCATTTGCTCTAATATATGACCTGTCTTGCCCAATGAAAAGAGCACTTGTCACTTTCTACCCACTCTGGTTAATCTCACTATTATACCTAAATATATTAAAATCATTTTGCAGTTGTAGTTCCTAAATACATTAAAATCATTAGCAACAGATTTCAAGTTTAATAAGCCAAAGGGAAAATTCGCAGTTATTGTTATATATGGCAAAAGTTTATTTACATCTGAATATTCCTCTTGAAAGCTTTTTCCTAAAAAATCAACTTAAATGTAAATAGTACAGATTCTTTCATGATGTAAAATATATTTGAGAGTATACTATCCCTTACTAAATATAATTTTTTAAATAGTTGGCTAAGATTACTCCTATTATGATATTTTTACTTATGCAAAACAAACGTAAACAAGGGAACATCATAATTATAGAGACCTGCATAGAACAAATGTTCTCCATCATCACAAAAATTTTATAGAATCCATATTCTTATAAAATTCACTGGTGGCTGTTCAAAGTGAAAACAGTAGATCTGCCATGTAGATATACAGAATTATATCAACAGCAAAGGTATCTCAAAGCTAAATAATGTGAAAAAAAGGCACAATAGTTTAAACAGTCAGCTGACTGAAAACCACCATCACTTCAAATTAACAATTTAGAGAACTATCTACCGTGATGAAATATCTCAGTTTCCAATGCAGTAATCTCATCTTTACTTGAGAGGTGAAAGTGTAGAGGAGGCTGGCAAAACAGCTTTAACTGCTTCTATTTTATTGTATAATACATGTTTCAAAAAGAATGAGGGGAACAACGTTTTAGGAGGAGTTTGCAGTAGTAGGAAAGAATCTTACTGTATGAAAATGCTGTATATCTAAGAATCACCTTTTTTGAAGGGAGTCAGGAGTGGCATCCTAAAGAGGAAGGAGAAGCCCTACTCCCAGCACACAGCAAAAGTACACTCTGTTTACAAAGGTAAAGAACTGTTCACCGGCCTTTGGAAAATAACACCACTTGCCAGAATGCAATGTATAAACTACAGACAACTGCTTCCAAGAGGATAAATCAAGTTTGGACAGATAATTTAACTCTATTCTAAGTGATAGCAAATGTCACAGAGGGATGTGATTTCACAAAAAGAATAAATTCAAAGGCACAAGCAAAAATAAGACACTGCGTTTTTCGGGGGTGGGGTGGGGGAGAGTGGGAGTTTCAGGCCTGAAGTAAAATGTTAAAAAAGTTGTGTAGAGAAAGATTTCTGGATGTTAGGAAGGCAGAGAAACATTAGAAAATAGATAATCTACATGAAAAAAAAAGAGGAAACTGACACATTTCAGAGCCAATGTGGCAAAACAGATTTGGAATCCCACACTAGGTTATCTTCTCTAAAATCATTCATTGCAGCTTCTTAAATTACAAAATACTAGTAAAATTTCCTATATTCCCTTCTGTTACAGTTCTTAAAGAAGCCACTAGTACAGCAAACCTGTACAAAAGTTTAAACATAAAGCAATGCAAATCAGGGAGTCACTTTATCTTATAGGAGATGTTTTATTACCAGCAAAGAGGAAGAAAATGAAAAATAAAAAATCCAGTCCCCCAAAGCAATGATCACCAAAATTAAAAACAAAACTAGAAAATAAGAGTCCAAAACATAATATTGAGGCCACATGTATTATGTCTGACCCCTTTTCACCTATGATTCTAAATATGAAAACACAGAAATAATGACATAACTGCTGAAAATTCTAAAGAAATATTTTCCAAAGCTATAGAAAAAGCTATAATCGTTAGTTAAGTGACTACTTAACGAATAAGAAATAACACTATGAATTAGAGCAAAAGTATTAAAAAGTACAAAAAGACTCTAGGCATTAGAATATTCACTTAAACATAATATAGTCAGTTCTTTATTATCTACTATAAAACTTCCAAATATCTATTGACATTGTCATCTACTCTAATTAAGTGGTTAATTGATAGGAAGACCATTTTTCTAGCTCAAAAGCAAATCTCCTTAAAAATCAAACAATGCCTTGCTTGTGGAGAAGATGGAACCACGAACTCAGCATTTCATTTTTTTCAAAAAATACTTAAAATAATACATTTTCCAAAGGTACTGTACATTTTAGAAAACAGTCCACTGCATCACTCTAAAGCAGTACTTCCCAAACAGGTATGAAAATCTGATATCATTCTACAGCATTTTATCACTTTTTCCCAGAACATAATGTAGAAGTAATATACAATGAGCTTGTTTTAAGTTTAAAACAAGAATTCACTAAATTATTAATATTATAAAATACTGAATTAAAGTGAACTTCATAATACCGTCTTAACGTATACCAAAGTAAAAGAAAGACCAATTCTGGCTCTTCCCATCTACAAATGGAAGTCATAATCTTTAATTTTAAAATAGTTATGTAAGATACAGAATGAATTGTAAATCATTTTTAAAATGACTTTCATGTTGGATTTTAAGACTACATATAAATTAGGATGAAAAATGGTATTATGCCATCAAAAACAGAGGGGGAAACTATTTTTATAAACTGATCTTTGAAATTTAACTTTTACACTTAAAAAAAATATCCAGCTGGTTTATTTTTATGATTTTTACGTTTCTTTTTAAGCAACTATATATGAGAAAACATTTGCAAGGCTGGCCTGGTAGACAACTCACTGACTGTGTAGAAAGTCTTTCATTCCCCATAAATGAAGATCCAAATTCAATTTAATCACATTATATACTATCTTTTTTACCATAATTTTTAGAGTACTAAAGACATTATGATATTGAAATAATAATTTTGATGAAATGAGTACAATTTATTCATCTGGGGATAATTGTCTTGAGGCAAATTTTCAGGATTACCATTCTTATGCTCCTTATTAAGTTGTTATCTATAACAAATATCAGTGAATTTTATGGTTTCTGTTATTGACGAGTGTTTCATTTAAAATAAAACCACCATATCATTTACGATTTCTAGCTGAGTGATAAATCTTGAATGACTGACAGATCTACAACTAACTAGTCAACTGATAATATTAGAAAGATTTTAAACTCAATTAAATTAACTCAAAATGGTTTAAAGATTTCAACGTTAAGACCTGAAACCTTAAAACTCCTGGAAGCAAACATATGCTGTAAGTTCCTTGACAGAGGTCTTGGCACTGATTTTTTTTAATCTGACACCGAAAGCAAAAGCAACAAAAGCTAAAATAAGTTAAGTGGGACTACATCATACTAAAAAGCTTCTGCACAGCAAAGGGAACCATCAACAAAATGAAAAGGCAACCAACTGAATGGGAGACAGTATTTAGAAATCATATATCTGATAAGGGACTAATATCTAAAATGTATAAAGAACTCATACAACTTAATAGCAAAATAACAAACATCCGATTAAAAAATGGGTAGAAAATCTGAACAGATATTTTCCAAAGAAGACATAAAGATGGCCAACAGGTTCAACATCATTAATCATCAGGGAAATGCAAATCAAAACTACAATGAGATATAATCTCACACTTGCTAGAATGGCTATTATCAAATAGACAAGAAATAACATGTGTTGGCAAGAATGTGGAGAAAACAGAACCCTTGTGCACTGCTGGTGGGAATGTAAACTGGTGCAGCCACTACGGAAAACAGCACGGAGGTTCCTCCAAAACCTCTGTACCTTCTGGATAAGTCAGGAGGAGAAAGAAAAATAGTGTCTCTTATATGTGGGATCTTAAAAATTAGCAAACAAAAACAAAAACAAGCTCATAAATACAGAGAACAGCTTGGTGGTTGCCAGAGGTGGGGTGGGGGTTGGAAGAAATGGGTGAAGGGGGTCAAAGGGTATAAAGAAAAAAAAATAATGTATTTTAAATGAAAAAAACTGCTTATAGTTTTAAAAAGGGGAATATTTTTTAAAATGAAGTCTTCCTTTAAGCATTTAAAAATTTGGAAAATAATATGGGAAAACACTAAAAAAACACTAGCCCTGGCTAGGAATACAAAGCTCAAAGAGAGACTGATATGAAAATCATAATATCAAACTTCAGAAAGTAGTTTCTATTATTCTGCAGTGATATGAATGTTCAGTATGTCACTAATGTCCAAATTCAAATTTTACAATATAATCCTATAAAAAATATAATTCACATATCTGAAAAACTATCTAAATCTTAGGGAATGGTCAAAAGATATTACTGGGTGTTCGTTCATGCAGTGCTGAGCTCGTGCCTTTGACTGACTTTCTACAGACTAATCAATAGGTATTAACATCTGTAGGGACAGGGGTTAACTTTCAGATTTTGTCCAGAAGAAATGCAAATAATTTATGATCTGTGCAGTAGATAAATTTCCGTCCAGTAGGGTAACAGAGAACCTCGAAGTTTAGAATTTATGGATCTGCAAGACATTAACTAGTTTTGTATCTAATTTGGCAAGCTTATCTGCCTATAAAAATCCTAAATTCTTCAAATGCTCTTTGAACCACACCTCACAAATTACTGATAACTTCATTAGTTAATGAGTTGCATAATACGTTTAATTTACACTTAATTTATATTTACATGGGAGTCATGATTTTACCCTTATGAAAATCACACTTCAACATATGCTTTATCTTATCTGTTCAGGGATGTGGTGGGGATTATATTCTAATTTTTATCTAGTAAGCAATTGTTAATTATCTTCAAATATCCACCTCCATGAATATCCTAATATGTATGGATACAATTAAATTCTTGAAGAAAAGGTTTATTGGTTATATTCAAAGCAGCTATCATTTTAAGAAACAGAAATCTAAATTTCAGAGCTATTTCCAGGGAAATCTGAAACCTAGTAACAAGCACAAACGGAACCAGAGTAAAATGGAGGAACTACAAAAAGGAGGGAAAAAGACCACTACCTACATGAGTTTTTGCCAAGTCCTTCCAAAGGAAATAAAAAAACATAATATTTTTAAAATAGTAAAGTCCTACATAAATATTACTTTTTCCTTTATTTTATATATGTTAGAGAGGTTAAGACAAGACAAATTGAACTAAGCCACAGTATTTTATTAACTAGCACACAGCGTTGTTCAGCAAGTTTGAGGAGAAAGATATTTACCATATGGTCTTTAATCAAAACATCTATGAAGGTTTTCTGGAATTCAATTTACAAAAAGACTTAAAACTTATTTCTCCTTTACTCCCACTCTTCCATCTGTAACTAAAACACTTATCCTCTCCTAATAAAACATTCCCAAAGAACCTAACACTGAATCTTTCACTCTGCAGGCACTCAGATGTTTTATTTATTTTTTAATTTTATTTATGCTAACAATGTGTGTGCAAGATCTAAAATGAAAATGTGTCTTTGTATATATCTTTGTGTGCTTAGTACAGATTCATGTGTATGCGTTATACACATACTATTTCAAAGTGTATGTCTGCTTATATCTGTTTGTGGAAGGATATTTTTCTCACTAAAGGAAATAACTTTCTGCAAAAACTACAAAGAAGTCAGAAGAGATGAAGCCAGAGGTATTCTTGACAGAGAAACATGAAGGAAGTCTTTGGTCCTAGATCCTAACATTAGTATGGCCTCAAAAAGAGAACAGGATCAGATGTAGTAATAAGACGAGGTAAGAGAAGAAAACAACTTAGAATGGTGGCTGGTTATCATTACCAGTAAAAAAAACACTTTGACTCTCATGAATGACAATAAAGAATGAGGAGGTGAGATCATTTTGATTATTACTTTCTCAATTTGAGGACAAGATTAACGCCAGTACTACTTCAATTTTACCTTGTCATTAGACAGACTATAGATACTATTATCTAACCAGTAAAAGGTATCAAAGCCACCAGGTACAATGTTGCTGAAGGTCAGAAAGTATTGGAATATCTGAGTTGCTAAAAAGGAAAATTAACAGGTAGGTATCAATTTCAGAGACAAGAAGGATATATAAAGAAACATTTAGGTGACCAATGAGTAAGGAATATTCAGTTGCTGATGAAAAACATTAGGGAAGTGAACAAGAGGAAGCCCATCTAGAAGAAAGAATTTAGAGAGGATGATAGGCAAGAAAATGTGAAATCATGGGAACAGGTTGTCATTAAAATGACAACTGGATGTTTATTTGATGAATATTGTGGACAGCTAGTAATAAGTCTTTGTTATGAATAATTCAATAAGGTAAAACACAAACTTTTGCTTACAGGAACACCAGTACTCATAACAAAGTTATCCTTTTAAAAATATTTAGAATATATACAAAAACATAGGCTTAATTACAACAGCCCAAATGATCCAAAATAACATCACAGAAAATAATTATTAATCAAACAAACATCTATATTGAATTTAATTATATATAGCTCTAAGTATCATTTAATGGCTGGTGTTGAATTGCCCCTTAAAGCTGATTATGTTTGGCGGTATATTAGCCAGCATTTGAAATTACTCTCGTCTCATTAGGACATTAGGCTTTTAAATAAGTGTCTAGTGCTTATTTACTTGGGAAAAATATTCTAACTGAATCTCTTTAGTGTCTAAAAGAAAATATATTGACAGAAGAAGCTTTAACACCTGAGTCTTAAAACATCAATCTATGATATCAGTTCAAGGCAGACAGGAATTCTCCGTCTTCCATTTTTTCCTCTAAGATGCAAGGGTATTTAGCCACTACAAATTCATATAGCATGAGACCCAACTAGGCATACATAGTATTTCCGATCAGATGTGCACACCTAAGCAGGATGTGACAGGTTCCTCACAAAAAGGATCTTTGCTTCTACTTGGAGTTCACAGAGTTAGTTTCTGAACCACTGGCCTCCGTCCACTTTGCATTCTTTCAGAGCAACATTTCCTGCATGCCCCTGGCATGAAAGGTAGACTTCCCTGCCTGTATGAAATACTCATTCACCATGGCAACATCCAGGCCTCCTACATTCAGCTTTTACTTTCTTCCCTCACTACACTTTTGATTCTCCTCCTTGGTATGCAGCTTCCTATCCAGCAATCAGGGTAACACCTTTCCTAACATAATCCAGCAGCCAGGGCTGCCTTCCCTTACACTGCTGGCACACAGCTTCTAATAAGTCTACATCACAGTCAAGTCAACCAATGACAAAAGTTTGCAAGATAAAACTGAACAACAAAACAACTGTCTTCTGCTTAGGATCTGTAGAAAGATGGAAAGAGCATTGTTCCAATCCTTACAACAACAACAAAATAATGCATATTAATCTGAAAAATGACAACTTTTCTTGAACCCATCAGAGAGTTGTAAGTCCACAGGAACACCAATTAACCTGAAATCTAAGGAAAGATGAAATCCAAGGACACATGGAGCTGGAGCACTTGCTTACCTGGGGAAAATACCAGGTATGATACAATACAGGTAAGAATTCAGCTAAAGTTTTTAATGAATTGCTTAAGACCACATGTGGTTTAGTATGAAAGCATAGAACCTGTGGGAAGCAAAGATAAAAGAAGAATTCAAACTCACTTGTAGACTCTTCTCCACAGACCTCCCAGGGACTCATAAGAAAGATGGGGGTAGGGAGGATAAGAAACTTCAACACAGGTCTGGGGGAAGGGAACAGCAACCACCACTGTAAAGGCATGAAGCTGAAGCACAGCCCAGATTCTTCAACTCTTTCTCCCCTAGAGAACAAAAACCTTCAGGTCCCAAGGGAAGGCAGCAAGCCTGGATGACCTTAGAGCACAAATAAAACCCCACTGCTGATATAGGAAGGGGAAAGACAGGCCCTCTATCCCAATGGAGGCAGGAATATATTATGAGCCCAGACTACCATAGGCCTCCTAAAGCTGGGGAAGAGGGCCCTACCCCCTAGACCCTGGGTCACAGAGCCTGCCTAAGACTGGGGCTGAATCAGAACAACAGAAAATGCCCTACCAACAAACACTGAGTAACAAGTAACAGCACTCTATTCCTGAGGAGGGTCAAAAGTGCAAAGAGAGACCTTTTCTGAGGCACAGGTGCAAAGGAAAGACCTACAGCTGAGGGTGAGACAAACACTAACTCTAGAGGAATCTAAAGCCTGGGATACACTGAGGAAAAGAAGAGCAACAACAAAAGCCAAAGCCAATTCAACTCCTGGCTAGACTAAATCAACCCCTCCCCTGCCCCACTAAAAGCCTAGCACAAACCAAGATGGGTCCATGTGCAGGCAAAAATACGATTTATCTCAGTCTTTACTGTCCTAAACAAGATGTCCAACACCCAACATACAAAAAGCAAGAAAGAAAACAACCCACTGTCAGGAAAAAAACCCAAACAACATAACTACAGTAAGACAGACCCAGATATTGGAACTATTAGGTATGGAATTTAAGATAACTATGATATATGCTAACAGTTCTCATGGAAGAACTGCAAGACAACATGCAAAACAGATGGGGATTACAGCAAAGAGACAGAAACCATAAGAAAGGATCTAGTAGAAATGTTACAAACCAAAAACATGGTAAAAGAGATAAAGTGCATTTACAATTGGCTCATTAATAAACTCAACAAAGCCAAGGAAACAGTGAACTTGAAAATGGATCAAGAGAAAATACCCAAACTGAAACACAAAAAGAAAAAAAAAAAAAAATAGAGCACCAACCTAGAATGGTGAGAAGTTTTCAAATGGTCTAACATACATGTAATTGGAGGTTAGAAGGAGTAGAAAAACAAAATGGGGCAGAGGAAATATTTGAAATGAAAATGTCTAAGAATTTTCCAAAAGTGATAGCAGAAGTCAAACCAGTGATCCAAGAAGTGCAGCAAACAACAAATAGAATTAACACCAAATAAAACATGTCTAGACATTACAAAATGTCTAGATTTGAAAAAAAAATTCAGTTTTTGCTGAAAACCAAAAACAAAGCAAAAATCTTGAAGGTGGCCAAGGAAGATAAAAGTTATATAACATATAGGGGACCAAAGATACAAATAATAGTAGAGTTCTCCTCAGAAACCAAGGAAATGAGAAGGCAATGGTGTGATATAGTTAATGTGCTAAAAGAAAAAAAATCAAACAATGAAAGAAAATTCTATACTGACAGAAAATAACTTTCAAAACTGAAATAAAGACTTTTTTCAGGCAAACAAAATCTGAGAAAACTCAATGCAAACAGACCTGCAATGTAAGATATTTTTAAAGGAAGTTCTAGGCAGAAGGAATATACCAACCAAAAAGCTGAAAAGAAATGAAGAACACTGGGTGTTGTGAGCAACCATACTTCCAGGAGATGCTTCCCAAAGGAAGAGCCCTGGGGAAAACTAAGAATGGGAAACGCTATATGTTAAATGTATCTTATGATCATTCACAACACATATTAGCAAAGTAAAAGTTTGTAGTAAAGAAATGTTTAATTAAAAAAAAAAAATGAAGAACACTGGAAATGTCATAAATGAAGGTAAATATGAAATTCATTTTTTATTATTTTAATTGCTATAAAAGACAAGAGACTATAGCAAAAACAGTAGCAATATATTTTGTGCTTACACTATAGTAAAAGTAAAATATGTAAACAATGGAAGGAAAGTATTAGAGATATATTGTATTAAGGAATTACCAGTGTTAAGTGGTACATTATTTGAAGATAAGACTCCATTAATTAAAGATGTATATTGTAAACCTAGGGCAACCACTGGAAAAAAAAACTTAAAAGATATGAATTACCAGTCAATAATGCAGATAAAATGTAATCATAAAAATACTCAATCCAAAAGAAGGCAGAAAAAGAAAAAGTACATAAAATCTAGCAAGATGGAAGATTTTAATCCAACCATATTAATAATTACATTAAATATAAATGGTATTATAAACCGATGAAAAGACAGATTGTCAGACTGGATATGAAAACAAGACCCAACTATACTATATTTATAAAAAATCCACTTTAAATGTAAAGAAATAGGTAAATAGATGATATGTAAACAGGTAATATGGAAAAAGATACAATATGCAAACACTAGTCAAAGGAAGCTGGAGTAGCTACATTAGTATCAGACAATGTACACCTCAGAACCTGATTATTATCATGGATAAAAAAGGCACATTTAATAATGAAATGATAAACTGGTCAACTCAGTAAGAAGACATAATGAGTTTAAATCTATGAACTCAACAGAACTTAAAAATACATGAAGAAAAAACTGATAGAAATGAGAAATAAATCCACAATTATAGTTGAAGAATGCAATATTCCTCTTTCAGTAATTGATAGAAGAAGTGGACAGAATGTTACAAAGACTATAGAAGACCTGAACAATACTACGAACAATCCTGACAGTTATGGATCACTCCACCCATAACAGCAGAATACACATGCACAGTACATGGAGAACACGTGTGCATAAGGAAATCACCAAGACAGAGCATATACTGGGTCAAAAATCAAACCTTAACAAACTTAAAATAACCGAAGTCATAAAATATATATTGTCAGACTATAATTTATACAAATATTAACTCAAAATGGATAGATCTAAATATAAAACCTAAAATTATACAACATCTAAAACAAAACATGAGAGAAGATCTTTGTGACCTTGGATTAGGCAAAGATTTCTCAGCTATGATACCGAAAGCCTGATTCATAAAAGAAAAATTTAAAAATCAGACTTCATCAAAGTTAAAAACTTCTTTAAAAATGCTGTTAAGAGAATGAAAAAGCGAACAACAGATGGAGATGCAATTTTTGCAAATGACATATCTGATAAAGGATTTCTATCCAAAATATATAAATAACTCAAAATTCAATAATATGAAAACAAAAAGCCTTAATTCTTTTTTTAAAATTGGGTAGAATTGAACAGACACCACCAAGGAAGGTACATGGATGGCAAACAAGCACTTGAAAATATACTCACATCATTAATCATTAGAGAAATGCAAGTTAAAACCACACTGAGATACCTCTACACACCTACTAGAGTAACTATAATTTAAAAACAAAGAAAACCTGACAATACTAAGTGCTGACAAAGATGCAGCTGGAACTTTCACGCTATGCCTGTGGCAATGCAAAATGATACAGCCACCTTGAAACTGTCAATTTGGAAGTTTCTTATAAAATTAAACATACACTTACCATATGACCCAAGAATCCCACTCCTAGGTATTTTATCTCTTAAAATAAAAACTTCACACAAAAGCCTATACACAGATGTTTACAGTGACTTTATCTATAATCACCAAAAACTGAAAACAACCCCAAATGTCCCTCAACTGGGGAATGGATAAACAGACTGTGGTACATCTACACAGTGGATTACTACTCAGCAATAAGAAAGGAACTACCAGTACATCCAACAACATGGATGAATCCCAAATGCAAATGCATATGTGAAAGAAGCAGATTAAAAATGCTACGTACTTTATCATTCCAGTTACATGGCATTCTGGAAAAGGCAAAAACCACAGGGACATAAAACAGATCAGTGGTTGTCAGGGACTAAAGATGGAAGGAGTTGACTACAGAAGAACATGAGAGAATTTCTGGAGTAATGAAATATTCCTTAGTTTCTTGATTACAGTGATGGTTACAGACCGGTTTGTGTTTGTCAGAACTCTCAGAACTGTACACTAAAATGGATGAATTTTACTGCACTTAACTTTTTTTTTTAAGTGCAGTTAACTTTTTTTTAACTGCAGTTACTGCAGTTAACTTTTTTTTAAGTTAACTTTTTTTTTTAAGTGCACACGTTTTAAAGACATTTTGTGCTACCTCATTTGAAAACTTTTAACTAGATTTTCTTAAATCTTTATCTAAGACACCTTGGAGACTTTTTCTCCATACCAAAAAATATTGACTTTACTGAAAATAAAAATGACTATTGTAGTCTGGCAAAGTCCACAATGGGTCTTTACTGTCTGACTCCTGTAAACATTCCATGGCTAGATTCTACAGGGTTGAGTTAGGTTTTGCACCCTTCAGTGCTTCCACACTTTAACTAATGTAAAGTTTAGTATCTATCAACTCTCCTACTAGGAAGCTGGGATTAATAGGCTGTGGAAGGAAAATTATGACTGAGTTGTTTAAATTTGTATTCCATCTTAGGACTTCTTTCTGATCTACAGTAATATGTACAGCCCTCCCTCAGTATCCACAAGGGATTGGTTCTAGGAAACCCCATGGACACCAAAACCCACAGGTGCTCAATTCCCTTACATAAAATGGCAAAGTACAATGAATACAGTTGGCCCTCTGTATCTGTGGATGTTAAACCCGAAATAGGGAGGGCTGACTGTAAAAATCCACTTGTAAGTGGACCTGTGCAGTTCAAACCCATGTTGTTCAAGGGTCAACCAAGCTTTCACACAAGAAAAGTAAGAGGGAGAGAGTAATGCCAATAGGAAAGGATGGATAACTGTGTTCATGTATCAAAACCAAACCAGAGGGGCTTCCCTGGTGGCGCAGTGGTTGAGAATCTGCCTGCCAAGGCAGGGGATACGGGTTCGAGCCCTGGTCTGGGAAGATCCCACATGCCGCGGAGCAACTGGGCCCGTGAGCCACAACTACTGAGCCTGCGCGTCTGGAGCCTGTGCTCCGCAACAAGAGAGGCCGCGAGAGTGAGAGGCCCGCCCACCGCGATGAAGAGTGGCCCCTGCTTGCCACAACTAGAGAAAGCCCTCGCATAGAAACGAAGACCCAACACAGCCATAAATAAATTAATTAATTAATTAATTTTAAAAAAAAACCAAACCAGATACTAAGAAATAATTATGACATCATACAAAATACGCTCTAACTTCAATTTCTAAATGTCTAGGATTTCCTAGTATTAGTTAAATGTCTTCTTGGTAATGTAATAAAAATGTCTTTATTTTCATTTATTTATTTATTTTTGGTCGTGCTGCGCAGCATGTAGGATTTTTAGGGAAGTCCCTAAAAATGTTTTTAATAAAAACCTTCTACTTATTCCAAAGATTCACAAAGAGTGATGAAAACAAGAAAGCATTTGTGGCCTTGACAAGGAATCATAATTCATTCAACAAGTATGTGAATGATGACTAAATATTAATCATTACTTAGGTACTGACTGAGCATTGCATAAGCACTGCTTAGTATCCAATGCTGAACAAACAAAATAATACCAGCAAAATGCTGTTTTTAAAGATATAACACACTTCTATTTTTTTATAGAGTATATTTACCTCAAAGCCAAGTCTATCCTTTTCTTTCCAAAAACAAAAATGTGTTACTTTCTTATCCCAGAATTCATCTGGCTTCACTACACAAACAAGGGACACTTCAGCTGGAACAACATTCTATAAAATACAAAAAACAATTACAAATTATACATGTAAAATGAATAATTTATTAAAGTTATAAATTATTAGATATTCATGATTAGGCTGAGTAATTAGGAGACCTTTGGAAAATAATTAAAATAATAAAATAGAAGCAATACTGCAAACTTCAAAATGTACATGGCAATAAAGAAATACTTGAAAGACAAGCTGATTCAGAGAAGGTTTTCAAAAAACAATGTAATACAGACAGTACATGTGAATTATTTTTGTATTTTACTGAATCTCTCTAACAGGAATATATTTAAGCTGCAAGATAATTTTTAGTTGAGAAATTATTAAATTTGGTTTTTCTATGATATGAAAGAAATTTTTTATAACACAATCATCTTAGAGAATTTCCTCCAAAAATGTAAATCAATATTCTCACAAAATAAGTTTCTTACCAGCCACTATACAAAAAAGCCAAGATTCTGCATGATTATTAACTTGAAGAAGAGGACAAAGCTAAACCTCGACAAATACAATTTCACATTTACTAGATGCAGTTATTCATATCATCTAAAGAATGGAAATTAACATTTACTAAGTTAATAAATATTCCACATATATTTTATCAGCAAGTCCCATGAAGTCTATCTTTAAAATATATCTTAATTAAACCTACCCATTTTTACCACCTACATTGCTAACATTCCCAGACTAGTCAGCCTTTTGAAATATCCTCTTAGCAGGCCTTCCTGCTTCACGTTTTCTCATGCTCAGAATAAAATTCAAACCCCTTACCAAGGCCAAGAAGGCCCTCCAAGCTCAGGGTCCCATGACCTCAGACTTCATCTCACACCTCTCCCCTCTCAGCTCACTCCTCTAACACAGCCACACTGACCTTCTTGCTGCTCCTAGAATGTGACAAGTCTGCTCCCAGTTCAGGACTTTGCCCTTGATGTTTCCTCTGCCTGGAATGTTCTTTGCCCTATACCTAGGAGTACTTCCTCAGTTTATTTAGGATTCTACTCAAATATTCCCTTTTCAGAGAGACCTTCTCTGACCACCCTATCTAAAGTAGCAGGATCTGACTCAGTCTCTTTTCACCAATTTATTTTTCTACATAGAATTTATCCCTATATGATGTTACATTACTTAGTAATTTGCCTAACTGCTTATTGTCTGACTCAAACAGAATATAGGCTTCCCAATTGCAGGTACCTTATCTATAATGTCACTCCTATATCTCCAGAGCCTATGACAGTGCCTGACATATAGAAGATACTCCATAAATCTTTGTTGAATAAATGAATTCACATTAACAGAAAAGACAGATTGTCAGAAAAGTAAACTGAGCTTCCAATTTTACAGAAAAGTAAACTGAGCTTGAGAGAGCTAAAGTAACTTGTCCAAGGGAACAGAGTTGTGAGGGATGGCACTGGATTAGAAACCGGGTCGGTCTGACTCTAAAGTTCTACCGTACCATTCCAAATGTTCTAGACCAGGGGTCAGTAAATTCTTTCTGAAGGTCCAGATAATAAATATTTTAGGCTTTGCAGGCTATACAGTCTCTGTTGCAACTATTTCAATTCTGTCCACATAGTATGAAAGCTGCCATAAACAATATGTAAACAATAAAACTCTATTTATAAACTCTATTTATAAAATAGTGGTCAACCACTATTCTAGACCATAAATGGCACTACTGAATAATAATAATGTTATATAATTATAATCATAAGTATTGATTAGGGGAAAATAGAAAACCTTTCAATTTAAACATGTCACTGTGCACATCACAAATCTAGCACCTCCTGCAGTGACTGGGTTGTGAATAAAGTTAAAAAAAAAAAAACCTCAGTGTTATCAAAACTTTTATCAGAGGGGCTGGGAAATTTCAGGTAGAATGAGGTTTATTTATATGTTGATTGTGGAAGAATATTATTTCAAAATCATTGCATATTAAAGCTGTGAGAAACAAGAGAAACCAAGCCACTCATTTTAGAGAATATTTGTTACAGGCAGAGCCAGCACTAAGCTCTGGGCTCCCAAACAGCCAGTACCAGTACCTTCTGAAATAAAAGCAATGAATAACTTTGTATGTAGAAACTGTTTGACTAGGAGCAAACAACAGGCCATTGCAACTTCTGAAAATCTTAACTATTAATAAGCCCAAAAGTTGTTAAAATACCTATCAGAAAAGAAATCGCAAGAGGGAATTAAATCATCCATTGATTGCTCTTCAAAAGTGCCACTGGTCAAAGTCCAGTTCAGACAGCAAGTCCCAAACAGCTCAACTGTGACACAGTTGAATGGAAGAACACAAGGTCATAATGAATGGATTTCTCATCTAACAGTTATTTTAACAACTTGTACAGAGAAGAGTTAATCTTCAGGGTTTGGAATGCAAAAGTGCTGGGAACATATTTGACAGAAAAAGTTATTATGGGACACCAATCTGTGTTCCCTTAAAAACTGATCCACTGGAACCTATGTCCTTTCCAACCCAAAGGAGTGATTCTAATGATGAAGGTTTAGGCCAACCAGTTAAGAATAAGGTAATGGGTAGATAATTTGGGAACCACCTCAGATACATCCCACTGGTAAATACACACTTTTAAAGGATAAAAACCTGCGTCTTAGGTTGTGCCAGGTTCCAATCGTGACTCTCTCCCATGTTCACCAAGAGAACCTGGGTACATTACTTAAAATCCTTGAAGACCTTTGGGGATCGTAGAACTTGCCTCCCAAGTTTGTGAGGATGAAATTAAATGAGATCTTTTATATAGCAAGCTTAGTGCACAGTACCTGAACCATACTAAGCACTAAAGCTAAAAACTAAAATTACCAGTTCCCATCCCTTGAATTTCTTTTTCCTAATTATCACAAATAAAAAATAAACCATTAAGAATCATTCTCCCTAGTTATCATTTAAAATTTTAAATTATCTTCCTTTCCACAGAACCCTAAAGCAGCTACCAATTATTTCCCAGTTCATTTAAAATTCTTGATCTTTCTTTCAGTATCACTGATATTTACCTAATTCAATGTTCAACATCCCACGTAACAGCCAATATATTGCCCCCAAACTGGCCTGTCATCAGCTCCTTTCATTGTATTCACTTAATTTTTGAGCTATCACTGAATCAGTGTCCCTGCCAGGAATGCCCTTTTCACCTTCTTTCATTTAAATTAGATAATCTCTCTTATTTAACTCACTTAACTTTTACTTTCTATACAAGCCCTTCTAAGGAAATCCAGGTACATGAGAGCAATCTGTCCCCTTTCAATCCTCAAATACTGTATTTTTCTCTTTCAGATCACAGTATCCTCAATACTCTCACAATAAACCAACAAATATTTACTAGATACCTACTATGTGCAAGGGATTACAGAAACATTCTGTGAGGAGCACAAGGAAATATAAACGTAAGACTAGGACCAGATCAGGGATTCTATAATCACAGCTGTTTATGAAATGCTTATCTGTGAGCTGCTAAAGCCCCCAAGGATGCACCTGTCGAGTACATTTCTTCTAGATCAGAGATAGATATAAGACTATTATGAATCCTGGTGATTTTTGAAGGAAAAAGGGTAACAGAAGGGAGAAACCTATCAGAACCACCTGAGAAGCTTTCTCATATTAGACTTACCCAGTCCTACTCCCTACCTGTAGTATTAGGAGGGGGTGGAGGTGGGATGATGCAGCCACTACAGTGTGCAAAAGCTCCTAGATGAGTCTGATAACCTCTGCCCTCACACTTTGAGACTCACTGGCCTAGTTGTTTAAATTACTTAAACATGACATATTATTTTTGGTCATTTACAAACCTTTAGAATAGGGTTGAAATTTATTTTACTACTCAAGTAAAACCTATAAGAATTGAATCTAAACAATCCAATAGTGACCTGTGCATTTCAGAACTCAGTCACTGCTGAGAAGCTTGGGCACAGTCCGATAAACAAAATGCATTTGCCACTATCACCTCATCTGTTGCTGTACAATAAAACCACTTCCTAATAGTCAAAAATAAAATTACCTGTAGCATTAAGACTACTGTTTTCACCACATTCCACTGGGATTTTCTGCCATCCACAATCACGGTAAATCCTCTAGCCTTACACTTTTCACTGAAATGAAACAAAATTACAGAGTATTAAAACAAGCTTCCTATTTTATTCTTCATAATCCTAAATAAAGTTTACAGTGTAATCATATATGGAGCAGCATTAATCTCAATTGACTTGGTTTGCACTGTCAATAAATAAAATTCTTCAGTTTTCTCAAGCAATTTATTTTTCTCATTTCAGGAAACACTGACAATTTATAAGCTAATTTGGTAAGAAAATTACTCTAAAAGCATGTAAATTCAATGTCTTAAAAAGAGAAGAAATCAAAGCAACATTCAAATAGTCTCACTAGCCTCTCAATCTCTTCATCTGTAAAATGGGATCACAGTGAAGTAGGTAACTAATGACTACCAAGTGTGGACATACTTCTTGTCTCTCCTTCCTGCCAGAAGTGTAAGGTTGTGAAGTGATATTTCAAAACAGGTAGAAAATAAAGTAAGCTATTATTAAACCATTGGAAATAAGCTTCTTGGTGTTCTTTTGGGGAAATTTAATGAGGTGAAGTAGCATTGGTGTATATAAGAATTCAAAGCTTGAATACACCATGTCTGACCCACCTCTGCTTTCACTTTTGCATTCTTAGTCACTTGACCAGCACAATATTATTTTGAGTGTTGGAAAATGTGTTATTGCTATATATTATATTCAATTATTCAAGTACCAACTAAACACTTCTCAGAAGCCTGCCCTAGCAAAATGCAACAACAACATGGAAAAACTCTATCCTATGACCAAAACTACACAGCTATATTATTATTATTTATTATTACTATTACTATTTGTTTTACTTATAAAATCAACTTAATGCAAAGATCTCAACTGCCCTCCCTCTAATATAGTGGAAGAAACTGCAGCTTTGCTTAGCAGAGCAAGGATTTGTTAGTGAAAATTCTCCCCACACAAAGTTCTCCCAATTGCCTACATTATAGGAAAGGTTAATAGCAGGCCCTTTCCTGAGATTTAAATCCAACAGTCCAGGGAATTTTACTAATCCTCCCTTACTCTCTCCAAACATTCACATTAACCTCAAGAGGATTATTGGAGAAGGATATCCAATTCTATTGAGAAACAGTAAGGTCACAAGAATGAGGATGGTATTGCTAAAGATATGGAAGAAGAATAGGTGCCTTTGTAGGCAGGGACAGAAGCTGAGCTTCCAAAGAAAGCAGAGAAGTGTTGAAGAGGTGAGGCAAAGTGAAACATATGTCCATACAAAAAACCTGCACATAGATATTCATAGCAGCATAATTCATAACAGCCAAAATCCAAAACAACTCAAATGTCCAACAATGGATGAATGGAAAAAAAAATGTGGTAATCCATTCAATAGAGTATTATTCAATCATAAAAAGAAATGAAGTACTGATATATGCTACAACATGGATAAACCTTGAAAACATGCTAAGTGAAAGAAGCCAGATTCAAAAGCCCATATCGTATGATTCCATTTATATGAAATGTCCAGAATGGGTAAATCCATAGAGACATAAAGCAGACTAGTGGCTGACAAGGGCTGGGAGGAGGGGAGAATGCGATGAGGAGGGACTACCAGTGGGTATAGGTTTCTTTTTTTTTTTTTTAACATCTTTATTGGAGTATAATTGCTTTACAATGGTGTGTCAGTTTCTGCTTTATAACAAAGTGAATCAGTTATACATACACATATGTTCCCATATCTCTTCCTTCTTGCATCTCCCTCCCTCACACCCTCCCTATCCCACCCCTCTAGGTGGTCACAAAGCACCGAGCTGATCTCCCTGTGCTATGCGGCTGCTTCCCACTAACTATCTATTTTACGTTTGGTAGTGTATATATGTCCATGCCACTCTCTCACTTTGTCACAGCTTTGGGTATAGGTTTCTTTTTTGGGCTGATGGCAATGTTCTGGAATTAGAGAGTGATGGTCGCACAACCTTGTGAATATACTGAAAACCACTGAATTGTACACTTTAAAAAATGATGTTTATGATATGTGACTTATATCTTAATAAAAAAATGTTGAAGTATTCTATTTTTGGATTTTGCATTACAAAATAAAGGATCCACTAAGCATTCATGGGGGTAAGGCAATACAGTGATCTCTTCTGCATTAGCAACAGCACATAAAGACTTGCTGGGGGAAGCAAATCTGACATCTAACTGCTAGTTGTGGGATCAGGTAAGGAGAAGACCACTCTGACTTAGGGAGGATACAAGCGCAAGAAAGACCAGCCTAGTAGAGTAACTGTCAGTGAGTGGTCTTCAGAGAAGTGGCGGCAACTCAGGGACTCTACCAGTGCAGTGTGGAAATCTGCAGGAAGGGGATCTAAGATACATGGAGCTGTCCAGTGGAGGGCCTTCCCTGGTTGGGACTAGAGCCCAAGAGAAGTGAGTCATCCCCATAATTGGGCACCTGCATCTATGAGGTACAGGTTACACAACCATTTTGTTAAACAAGTAAGTTTTACACAAACGAGACATTTATATTTCAAAGCACGCTAAATTAATCTGTATATTAAGACAAAGAAAGTAATGAAGCTTGCAAATACCATCTGCAGTGATCTTAAGGGCATAAAATACTCTAAATTTATCTTTTAGAGTACTTAAAAACACCCTTAATCATAATTTTCTCACATTTTACTAAGATAGATAAAGAAAATACACACAATTCAAAGATGCTACATATTTGAAAATTGTAAGACCAAGTGATCTTTCAACTACTTGAAAGGAATAGTTTGTTTGTTTGTTTATTTAAATTTTTTAGCTGTGCCACGCGGCATGTGGGATCTTAGTTTCCCGACCAGGGATTCAACCCATGTCCCCTGTATTGAAAGTGTGGATTCTTAACCACTGGACCACCAGGGAAGTCCCTTTTTTTAAAAAATTGCCATCCTACAAGTGGAGTGATGGTTTAAACTGTTTTTAACAAGAACATACTTAGATTTAGAAGCATATTATGTCCCTTATAAAGGGTGTGTTAGAGTAGCTGCAGTGCTACATTAGTAAATTCCTATACTACTATTAACATTTTATAATTTTAAGACCATGAACCAAAAAAAAAAAAAATCTATTAAGACCCCACTTCCTTGTTCCTACTCCATTAGAGCCTTTCAAGGGTGACGTGGCTGAGTTAAAACAGCTATTAAAGGAGGAGCAGGTCCTTAACAAGCTCACTCACTTTGGCTAGAAAGAGACTGTCAATGGGTTTTCTGTAGCTCTTCACTAATTTCTCTGATTATGACTAAGGGCTCCTTCTTTCCACTCAGAGAGCTCTGCTTATACTTACTTAATGGCACTAATTTTACTTATGCTTTTATTATAATTGCTTGTTTATAATTCATCTTCATTAGACAACATGCTTCCAAAAAGCAAGGATATTATTGTCTTACTGATATCTTGGCAGCTTCTAGCTTTAAATACAGAGGGCCTCTAGAAATGTTAGATGACGCAGATCATGTTAGATGACACAGATCGTATCACTCCTCGGTAGGAATGTAACAATGGCCTTCCTTCTCATTCAGAACTGAAGCCCTTACCATGGCCTACGAGGTCCTCTAAGGTCTGACTGCAGCCCCTCTGAGGGCTCTCCCAGAACCCTCCTTCTCTCAAACTGCTCCACCCACACTACCCTCCCTACTGATCGCACAACACGCTGAGCCTGCTCCTGACTCAGGGCCTTTCCACTTACTGCTCCCTCTGTCTAAGATACTCTTTCTTAAATGCTCTTTCATCCGCTATCTGTATGGCCTGGCCCTCACTTCAGTCATCTCTGGTAAAATGTTACCTTCTCATTTTATAAAATATTGCCACACACTCCTTTGCACTCCATCCCTCCCTTAATTCTTTTCATGATCTGTTCTATAGACTTATGAACCTCCAACATATTATGTATTTATTTATAATATTCATTTGATCATTAGGGCATCAGGTCCATAAGGGCAGGGAGTGGGCCTTTGTTCACCCATTTCCTCAGCACCTAGAATGATGAGGAACTCATTGTAGGACCTCACATATTTACTAAGTGACTGAAGACTTATGAGTAATCTCTGTGTGATTCTTGGCAAGTCATTAAACCTCTGTGTTCTGATGTTTCTTCTGTGACATAAATGAGTTTTTCTACAATTAGGAAGAACTGGCCTAAAATCCAAATTTGAAAAAAATCAATACTTAAGAGAAACAGAAAAGTAACTTCTATAGATGCTGACTCTCTACAGAATTAGATTAATCTGGGCAAGTACTTGGCAGCATTTCTACAAAGAGGATTTAAGTATGGGTAAAGTGGTTAGTCTAGATGATTGAAGATGTTTGGTCTAGATGATTGTGAAGGTACTTTCTAATCCTGACATTCCATGATTCTATAACTGGATGATCAACAATTTCCCTTTGAGCTAGAAAAATGCTATGATTTTAAATATACGCTGAATATACTGTTGAAAGAAAATGTTAAAACAAAAAAGATTTCCATTATGTTCAACTATGTTCACCATAGTTATTTTCATATGTCAATTCTCAATTGTGATAGATGCAGGTTAAATGCAAATGAATATTAAAAGTTATCAATAGCTATGGCACTGTGATTATAACAGAGGTGAATACAACAGTGGCTAGAAACACAGGCTTGGAGTCAGACCACCAGGTCCAAGTCCCCCTCCGACCCTGGTGTGCCACATGTTCTTGGTCAAGATACTTAAATTACCCACTCTTTCTATGCCCCGGTTCCCTTATATGTAAGGGATAAGGATGACAGTGCTCGTCTCATAGGGCTGTTATGAGAATTAAATGACTTACTGTTATCTATTATTTCCTTAAGTATAGGATATTCTTTTTCACATATGCCCCCCAATCATCACCCATAAGTAAATTCCCAGGTCCATTTCAAATTTAATGTCTTCAAAGGAAAGTAAGACCAGCCTAGACAAACTTCTTATCCACCAAAATAGCTTCTACTGAGCTGCAACTTCTACATGTTTGATTTTCCAACAAATGTAAGATGTTCTGAAAATGATCAGCCAGTCTGCATTTGAGTACACAGAGCTATGAAGAAACTTAAGTAAGATAAAGAGCAGAAACCCACATCCACTGACTATTGATTACTAAGTATCAATATGAGGTACTGCACAGGATTATGAAAAAATATGTATTATACAACACAGTTTCTCCCTTCAAGAAGCTTAAGATCATTTAGAAAGGTGAAAAGGTAAAAGTATTTTAACTAGTGTCTACTTTACACTCACTGACGTCACCTTTTTAATGTTACTAGGGAAACATATCTTTGAAATTTTTTTAAATGTAAAACTTAAATAATAAATGTAAAAATTCAAGAATTATCATTAAACACATTATGATTAAATGACTAAAGAGTCAGAAACAGCAAGTGCTGTAAGTTTGGAGAACAGCTGGAAGATTCTGGGAAGTACCTACATAAAGGAGCTAATGAAACTTAACATAAAAGGATACAGAGCAAGAGGAATATAAGCAAAGGTACCACTTATTAATTTGGGTAAGTTTCTTAAATTTCTCTGCCCTCACTTTTTCATCTATGTAATAGGGATAATAATATTGTTATTTTGAAGACTGAGTTAATACAAGTGCTACAAAACTAAGTGCCTTGCATGATAAGCGCTCAAGAAATATGAAATGAAAGCGTAAGTCAAATCACACAAGGTCTTGGCTTAGCAGTTAAGAAGGCTGAAAGACTGTCCTTGAGAGCGCACACCTAGTCTTTCTTGTCTTCACAATGCATGGTGTACAATGTCTGCACTTGGTAGCAACAAAATAAATGACTATTGAATTAAATTCATTGTGTGGAAAGGAGAGGAGGTCCTAGAAAACTGAGAAGGATGATAGAACTGTTGTTTTGGTGAAATTTATCTTGTCCTTGTGTACAAATTGGGGAGAGACCGGAGATAGAGAAATTAGCTTGGCTATTGCTGTACTAGTCCAGCTTGACAACTCAGCCATCCCTCAACGTGAACTTAAGCATATGAAAAGGGAACAGAGGAGACAGGAAATTTAAAAATACGTGGTAAAAAAAGGAAATACTATCTTAGCTGTCACATTTTAAAATGGGACATTATAAGTTTTCAATACATATTCATTGAATGAATGAAGTAAATATTAAAAAAGCACTCATCAACAGCATAAAGCATGTTCAGAGCATTTAACTACAGTGCTTTGAAGTAACTCTAAGATCAACACAATTATACCGTCATTTGCCAGAAGTGCATTTGCTAAGGAGCAAAAAGGAAGGCACTGCCTTAAACTTTCTTAGAAGCATGTCCCATAAAAAAACAAAAATAAAGAAGAGCCATCCCAATGTGTATAAAGTAGATAACTAACAAGAATCTGCTGTATAAAAAATAAATTAAAAAAAAAAAAAGAAGAGCCATCCCAGTCACACTCTCACAGACTATACTGAACCAATCAGTGTTATAGTCATATTCAAGTTATCTTCTAAGTGCTCTGCGGAGTCCTGTAAGCTCCAAGGAGGCTCCTTAAAAGCGGGTGAGGGGGCACTGCAGTGGAAGTGGAATTTGAGAAGGCGGGGATGAGCAGGAATGGCTGTGGGCCTACACTTCTAGCTCTTTTATAAATTTAGTTTCTCTGTAAGATTTTCTTTGAATAAAAATATCCACAGATAAATTTTTTAAAATTCTGAATGTACAGAATATATGCCCCAGTTGAATTCTGGCAGTTACAAAACTACTTGTATGGGATTCAAATGATATTTCACCATACACAGCTGTTGTATCTCCTTTCATAATATATTGTAAGTCGTTTCTATGACTTTATTGCTAAGTCTGGTTGGTTCCTTCAATATCCATATAACAAACACCTAAGGTCTCCAAATCATTTTATTGGCCTTGTGAATATGGAGATAAATGAAACATGGCTCTGCACTCTAATATGAGACTGATTTAACAGTAAACTCTATGACATCAAGCAGAAGTGAATAGGAAAAGCTCCCTAAAAGGGCTCCTTACAAAGATAACAATGACAAAAAAGGTTGAGAAACACTGATGCATATGTTTTGCCACATGTTTTTAAAAAGCTGGTAGTCTCAATATCTTATAATCATACTTTGTGTAACAGTACTGACACAAATTTCACTTTATACTTTGAATGTGAATATGCTTCTGACTTAAAATTTTGAAATATATAAAGAAATGATATGAGATAAAGATCTACTTGTGAGGTTTTGTTTAGTGCTAATCTCAATATTTACTTTTTTAATGAAAAGATTTGCAGATTAATTTATATATCTTTTCTTTATCTCCATAAGGTAATCTTGAATTTGATTCTGCTTTCTGAGTCATGGACTCATAATTTCTAATCATGTTGTTTATGTCTAAAATGTACAGCAATCGCTGGTATAACAAAAGAAAAACTCCATTTACCTCTCCTAAAATTTAACACTCAGGTTGGCCCAGCTGTGTCAGTCTATGTTATTTTTTATTAAAAACCCTTTGTAGAAAATGGGGCAGTAATGGTTAGTCTTGAACTCCACACAGACCTGGACATGAGGAGTTACCTGAACATAAACTTAGTATTCAGGTCAGGTAACGATTAACCTGAACTTCTCCTTTCTTCTCAGCCCTCTGCTCAAGAGTCAGAAACCAAAAACAAGCTTAGGACCAAGCTGTGTGAAAAGGAATCAGGAAATGACCCCATTTTCAACTGTACTGGGTTACCCATTTAAAATAGGTATGTATCACACCTTGCTCCTGGTCATGAAACTAAGCATAAAATATGGGTAAGAACTGGATAGTTTCTTTCCATTTTTAAATAACTTTTAAAAAGCTGTTACTATACTCAAAATGTTAACATTTTCACTGCAATGAAAGACTACTTTTGGACATCTCCTATAAAGAAGAGGCCGCATTAGCTAGCTACACTGCTGGAGCTGTCTGGAGACATTCACAGTTGGGAGGAGTTAAGCTTTAACAGCAGAGTCTGGGAGAAACAAGTCACACCAAAAAAAATGCAGACATACTAAAACAGGAAAAACCTTCTAGACCCAAGCTGAGACTTATCTGACAGGGTAAACTTAAAATCAGTTCTGGGATGGAAAGAGGGGTAGATAAACACTTAGATATGTGATAAAGTATTACAACATTAGTTGCAGGCTTCTAAGTGATGGGCATAATGGTGTTTACTGCACTATTCCTTCAACTTTTTTGTGTATTTGAAATCTCTCATAATACAATTTAAAAGCAGTTTTGAATGGCAGGCATTCTGAAGGAGGAAAATCAGTTTTTAAGGTTGCACCTAATAAACTACTCTCCAGAGTTGCAATGAAGAGCTCAAAAACCCTCTAGCTCTCTAATGAAATGGCAAGCACTGATATAAAGCTGCCAACTACGTTTTTAAACGCCAAAGTTATAGGAGGTTGATCCAAGAAAACAGAAGGCTAAAAATTCAGGGCGTTCACAAATATTTGAGATGGTCAAACTTTAGCAGAACAATTATCAAAAATAAAGTATCCAGGTATCTATTTTGTCTTGCTAAATTAAGTTCTTTCATCTTGCTTCAACTTACATCTTCTCTATTAGCTGGCAGGTAGGTATGTGTAGCTATGCAGAAACTGATTCATAATTTACATTGAAATAGTACTATATCTATATAAGAAAGAAAGAGAGAGAGAGAACGTTTAAATAGTGTAGGCTATTTTGCCCTCCATTGTACTTCCTGTTTGCACACCCAGAGTGAGCAGACAGGCTGCATGAGTGAAACTGGTCGTTTAGCCTGCCTCAGTTACCCAGTGCCTCTTACAGTGTGAGCATCCTGGCAGGCTGAGCGTGATTCTAGTATATACAAGCATACATTTTCTTATCACAAACCTAACCACAAGCCGACTGTTTCTTCCGGAACTCAGCCTCAATGACTGACATGTTCCAATGCTGGAAGAAAATCTAGCATGTTCACGGGAAAATAGTTCATAAGTCTCTAATTCTTCCTCAGGCATTTTTCAAGGGTAATTTTGACTATCAGTAATTTTTGCATTACATTCTAACTTCAGAACCTCACCCCACATAAGATGCAACTACACTGTACTCTATTCATTTGAAGTATGAGGAGCTCTGGACTGGTGTCAGGAACTGAAGATTCTAATCCCAGCTCTACTGCTAATTAGCTGTGTGATCCTGGGCAAGTAACTAACTTCTGAGTCTCAATTCCCTCAACTGTAAAATAAGGCAGTTGGTTCAGATGGTCTCTAAGTTCCCTGAACACTTTTAACCATCTGTGAATCCATGAATATTTTTTTCATAATTTGTTAGCTGTATGTTTAACTAGTGTCATTTACCTAAAAAGCGGTTTATTATCTAATCAGGAATAATACAAATTGGCAATCAGCAGCTCAGAGAATTAGCAAGGTTATTCAGTACTAATACACTGTGAAGTCTGATAACTCTCCTTTCCAGAAAGTAAAAAAACTGAAAATTTTCACTTTAAGACCTCTATTTTCCCAATATCGAAAAAACATTCAGCAACAGAATCATTATATTATACACCAATATTGGAAGCAGATGTGATTAAAGTCAGTTGTTCTAAAACATAATTTTAACCCTGTATTCTTCAAAGTGGTTTAAAATGAAATAATCTATTATGTCAATAATGCAAATGTAGGAAAAGGATACAAAGAATTGTTTGCTCTGACTAAAATGTTTAAAATTCACTATTTCGAGCTTAAGAGCATTATGTAAGAGATAGTTTTGTTCCTTTTACCACCTCTATATTTTACAAACACACACAAAAAAATCTGCCCTCATTCCTGCACTTTGCTGCAGTGGTTTGCAAATGTGACTGCATATTAGAATTATCTGGAAAGCTTAAAGAATTTTTTTTAAAGTCTGATGAGCAGTCCTCCCAAAAACAATTGGATCAGACTCTCTGGAGGTGGACCCACAAGCATTAAAATTTTGGAAAAAATCTCCAGATGATTCTAATGTGCAGTCAGACTTCAGCCCCCAAATATCACATGTGGGAAAGGAAGTTGGGGAGGGGGCTTTTCTGTTCTTGTTGTTGAAATGATGGGTAGGCTCAAGCAAATACAAAGGTTTAAGTTTTGTCTTCACCAAAGAAATTTAAAAATTAAAAATCCAATGATCTTTGGATTAAAATATAAACATTTTTTGCATTTTTTAAAAATAAAAATATGTTTTAAACTCCAAATAGCTTTCACTCAATATATTAAAACATACAGATGTATTTATATCTATATATTGAAATAGCTACCTAAGTACAAGAGCTTTCTACTGAATTCACTTTTCTAAGTTTTCTCAAATTACATGGTATATAGACAGATGCTCAATCTTTGCATTCCTTAAAAGTTACAGTATATACATTTTAGAAATCGGTATCATTTAGTGCATCAAGAATATAAAATGTCTTTATTTTATCTGCTGTGGCATCATATATTATTGATTCTCGTGTTTTCAATTATAATTTCACTGCTAATAAAAGCAGATAAGATAGCAAAGTATACTTTAACAATAGCAGGAATCATTCGTAAGTAAATGAAAACATATTGAAATTTAAGAAAAGACACCTTTAGAGTCACCTTGGAATGCTGAGTAGGTAGTCTAAGGTGACACTCAGCTCATCCATATTTGTCTGTTCCAGGCATAATGGAATTGTCAGAATGAGGCCACTTCGTCTGTCCTTTCCTCCTATTAAAGAAAAAAATATATAAATTTAACATGTAAGAGATATTAAAGCACTAAATGAATTATATATATTTGCATCCAATGTTACTAAAACAATTACAAGTTTAAGACATCAGTAAAGAACAATCTAATGGCTGTTTATTTTATATATTGTAAATGTTTATAGTAGTACAGCAAAATTATACAAAATTTAGAAGAAATAAGAGGAAAAAAATTCACCAATGAAATCTTCACTTAAACATAGCCATTCTCATTTTGTTTAATTTCTTCCATTTAGTCTGCTTCTGATTGTAATCAATTCATCAAACACCTATTGTGTGCCTAGCACAGTAAGCATTTGCAAGTAAAATAACATAAATTTCTTATCAACCTAGGAAGGAAAACTTTAAGTTATAAGAAATAACAGTATGAAATATGACAGTTTATTTGCTAGGCTGTGTTGTGCAAAATAAATAAAATATTATAAAAAGGGATTTAGAAAATGGAGAAAATGACAAGAGCTATAATAAATGTAAAAAACTTCATAGAAAAGTTAAAACTTAAGAAAAATGAATAGAATTTATAAACCAAGTCAAAAGAGCATTCCATGATGAGGATTGATCTGAGTTCACTCACAAAGGTCAGACAGGCATTCTTTGTTCATGAGGCAATAAAGGGAAAGCCCTGTCCAGCTGAGAAGAGTGCACAGGACCTGGATATAGAAGTCTGAAAGCCAGGAAGTGAAACACACTTACATTTCATGGATGTTCAAGTTCTCTTCGATTTTCCATAAGCATTAAAACATAACTAGTACTTTTATACACACACACCTTCTTTGAAAGCTCCCCACATGATTGATTTTCACACTGAAGTCCATCTTTCGACCCAACCGACATTTATGGCAATTTTAGAAACTTAAAAGCCAGCAAATACTAAAGGAAACAATTTTATATGATCTCTATCACTAAAAACTTAAAGGACTGAATTGAAAAAAAATGATTCCTATGAATAACATGGATGCAATTCACAAGGTACTAACCATAAATGATCTTTTATCAGATTAACCATGTAAATTACTGTTATTCAACCACTTGTTTAATCTCAATAAATGGCAATTTCAAATGGTTCAACTTAATCGATAATCAATAGTGACTTCAACTGCAAATGTTGTTTTGTTTAGAATACAGGTTTTATCTTTTTTTTAATAGACTGCAACCATGGTTTTCAAACTGTATCCCCTGAATGATTTTGTTGGTTTGAGAAGTTTTTCTCTATTATTAAAAAAGCTTGAAAATTACTGGTTGAAATAATTAATGGTCAAGAGCAAGTCAAGAGGAACTGGGTTCAGAGAAGTCTCATTTTCTCCTCAAAAATCGCTAAGCCCTGCATTAAACCAAACTGCAAAAAGGTTCATATCTGAACTGCAGCACTCTGACCCACTGTGAAATTGTCTGCAGAGCACAGGTCTAACATACAGGATTACATTTAACCTCATGCCCTCAGCTTTCACTAAGGGACAATAAAATAATCACCAGTGTAGATGCAAAAGAAGGCAGATGTCAAGAAGAAAAAGACTTTCAAGATAGGTGTGGTCACCAGGGTCAAATGCTGCACAGAGACAAGTAAAATAAGAATGCAAAAATGTCACTGATAAAGATTTTTTTTAAATAGTAATATCCACTCTTGGCAACAGTATGGGCAAACTGGCTTTTTTTTAAAAATTGAAGTATAGTTGATTTACAGTGTTTCAGATGTACAGCAAAGTGATTCAGTTATACACATGCATATATATCTATTCTCTTTCAGATTCTTTTCCATTATAGGTTATTACAAAATATTGAATATAGTTCCCTGTGCTATACAGTAGGTCCTTGTTGTTCATATATTTCACATTTAGTAGTGTTTATCTGTTAATCCTAAATTCCAAATTTATCCCTCCCCTCTTTCCCTTTGGGTAACCATAAGTTTGTTTTCTATGTCTGTGGGTCTATTTCTGTTTTCAAACATGCATTTTCATACACTGGTGGGAGAAACAACAATTGACACAATATTCTTATAGGGCAATCTGACAAAACCTTTAAATGTAAATGTAAATTCTCTTTAATACTTCCAGTTATAGGAATTTATACCGCTGAACTTGTACAAAATGCAGAAACTGTGAATAAGAACGTTTCCTACAGTATCATTCATATCATAAAAAAATAGACAGAAAACTTAAGTGTCAACTGGTAAGGGAAGAAGTTTTTATAAAAAAGAAAATACATATTAAATAAAGAACTAATATTACTAGTGGAATTCAATATCTTATTTTCTCCTTTATAATGTACACTAGAAAAACATGCCAATTTACAGAAAGATACAATATACATTGAAAAGGACATTAGTAGCCTAAATATCAAGACAATTCTGATAGGATCTAAAGAGTAAAAGAGAGAAAAAGCAAGATAATATAACTTAAATAATCTTCAATAGGTGGGTCACAGTACCTATTCTAAAGCATGTGAAAATTTACTCAATGGTCCAAAATTCTAGAAAATTGCTACACCCAGCGTCACCACTGCTTTCACACTAGTAACATATCTCGAAGCTTCTCTTTGACTCTTCTTAGTCAATGCAGACTTTGGGTTAATAATGGAAAGTAAATTCAAGCCTTATAACCAAATTCGAGCAGTAAAAAGTGAAAACCATGTAATTTATATTTCATAACTCCCCCTCATAGGAAGATGGAAGACAAAAGCTAGGATGAGATATCACAAAAATGAATTACTCTATATTTCAGAAACAATACTTTAGATACTGGTTAGTCAATTATTCTCAGCCTGTATTAATTATTTCATTTTTATATGAGAAGTGAGATGTCATGACATCTACCTTGTAGAGGTCACTTAATCAAATTACAGAACAGAATAAAAATTGGCTGCCAAGCACCAACAGTGACAGAGTTGGCTTGCATTGCCATCCATTCTGAGTAAAAGGTATCTCAGAAATACGTTTAAAACAAAACCTTCAGAGAAAAATGAAATGCCTTTCTGCCAAACTTATCAAAGAAAAAAGATTAAACAAATTTATACATCAAACACTTCCAATTTTAAGAAGAAAACATACCTGAAAGGAAGGCTAGTTTTTTCTTCAGAATGGGTAATATTACTGAGGCCTCCATTTTACTCCAGTAAACTTCCTCCAGTAAATTTTCCTTTCTGAAAACACAGATAGTTAAATGTCAACTACAAGATAATAATTACTCTATGAAATATATACAGGCATACCTCGTTTTATTATACTTCACTATATTGTGTTGTTTACAAATTGAAGGCTTGTGGCAACCCTGCATTAAGCAAGTCTACTGCTCATTTTTCCACCAGCATTTGCTCATTTCGTGTTTCTGCGTCACATTTTGGTAATTCTTGCAATATTTCAAACTTTCTATTATTATATTTGTTATGGTGGTCTGTGATCAGTGATCCTTGATGTTACCACTGCAAAAAGGTTACAACCCACTGAAGGCTCAGATGATGGTTAGCATTTTTTAGCAATAAAATATTTTTAATTAAGGTATGTACGCTGTTTTTTTAGACATAATGTTATTGCACACTTAACAGACTACAGTATTACATAAACATAACTTTTATTTGTACTGGGAAACCAAAAAATTCATGTGACTTGCTTTATTGCAGTATTTACTGGGGTCGTCTGCAACCGAACCAGCAGTATCTCTGAGGTATGCCTATACTTACGGCTTACGCAGGGTTTCTCAATCTCAGAATTACGGACATTTTGAGTCAGATTATTTATTCTTTTTTGTAAGGAGTTGTCCTGTGCCTTGTAGAATATTTAGCAGCATCCCTGGCCTCTACCCACTAGAATACTAATACCATTCCCCCTTCCCAGTTGTGACAACCAAATGTCTCCAGACACTGCCAAATATCCTCTGGCAGGCAAAATCACAGCTAGTTGAGAATCACTGGCTTAACTGTTTTTCGGAGCAATGCTCTTGGGCTAGAACAGTGCATGGTACATAGCAGTAACTCAATAAATTATTTGTTGAAAAAAGGAATGAATCAATTAATCAAACTTGCAATATTCTATTACTCTCATTACTTACGCAGCTTAATTCCAAATATCTGATTCTTTCAGATCCACTATTAAATGGCTTTCTCTCACTTCTCATATTTTTGCTTCCCCATAACACATGATAACTCACCTTATCCTCATGTTTACCTCAAGTTACTTCCCAATACACTATTTCAAGTTTTGCCCTCACTGTTAACTGTCTCTATCTCTCCACATTTTATATTTTAAATTTGCCAGGGAAAAATCTGATTAGCCTAGTTGATCTTTTTGTACCAAGCCATAATTCACTGATCTTGGTTTAGTTTTCTAGTGTCCACTCAGGTACCCCCAGGGGTTATGGAAAATACAAAATGGGACTATCCATACAGCAAGGGCTAAGAGCAAGACAGTTTGCTTTAAATGGGAGCTTTGGCATGGCAGGCATCTGTATGCTTGGCCAGCCCAATATACCATCAAAGCAGGATTTTAAGAAAAGCAGGACCTTCAAAACAAAACAGAACAAGAAAATCAAAGGTTCGATTATATTAGCCACCTAAACTTAGCTTCATCTCTGACAGAGTATTCTCCATCACATTTAACCCTCCTTCCCTTGTCCCACCTCATACCCACACACCATCACTATACAGTGTCAGCTCCTTGGAGGACACTGTAAAATTGCATTGCATTTAGTGAAAGTATACTCTTTTATAAACAGCCCCCTCTTTTTTTATTGAGCTATAACTGACATAGAAAATTATATTAGTTTCAGGTGTACAGTATGATTTGATACTTGTATATATTGTGAAATGATCACCACAATAAATCTAGTTAACATCCACTACTATAAATAGTTGCAAAAATTTTTTTCTTGTGATGAGAACTGTTAAGACCTACTCTCTTAGGTCTTTCAAATATGCAATACAGTGTTACTAACTACAGTAATCAGAAAGCATACTCTCTTGAAAATAATTTTCCAGCAGAGCAGAAAATGTGACTTACTTATTCAGCAAATACTTGCTATGAACCTATCCCATTTCAAGCACTGTGCTTTCAGCTGGAGCTAAAAACTCAAGTCACAGCCTTGCCCTGAAGAAAATGTAGTCTTTTGAAAAAAATCCCAGATTACTTGGAAAAAAAAGATGTAGTCTTATTACTTGTCAGATAATGACTACATAAGCAAGACTACTTAAAGAAGTATATTATTTTACAGCTTTTGTATATACAACTAAAAAAATATCACTACTATTTGTATATATCTACAAAAGAAAACATGTTGTCAAAGTAAATATGATATATTCTCTTCAAGTTTTATCCTTGAATATTTGTTTGCAATTTGTTCATTCATTTTTGTTCTACATCAGCCCAGGCTAACATACAATTAGTAGGAAGAATGAGGGAAAAGCTCATGTTTTACATGTTTAACCTAAAATACTAGCACTTCATGTTTCCAGATCAGTATCTTGACCTGATGAGTTTTTTCTCCAGCACTACAAGAACCAGACAGTTCAGACTCACGTCTAAGCTCCCTTCTCTGGTGACCAGCTTGTCAGAGACCAGATGTAAAAGTCTGATAATGATGATTAAGAAAGTTAACATTTACCAAGTGTTTACTACAAGGCATACATTGTTCTAAATAACTTACTTGTATTAACTTAATCACTCCTTACAACATTTCTATGAGATAACTACTATTATTAACCCCATTTTATAGAAAAGTAAACTGGGGCTGAGAGAGGCTAAATGTGGCCCAACATCTCAAAGCTAGTAAGTGGGGAAGTTAGGATTCACAACCAGGCAATCTGGTTCCAGTAAAGATGTTCTCATATCACATGATCAGCTTACCAATAAAACAGCCCTGAAAATATCCAGTGACATCTGGCCAATTGAACAAGATGGAGTTCTAGCTTTTGCATTATCGGTGCAAATGTCAACACAGTGAAAGGGGCATTAATAAGAATTATTATTAAAATAGTTTTGAACTCACAGACGCCCCGAAACCTAGTAACAAGAGAACTGCTGATCTAGGCTGTCAATGGGATGCTCCAGACAACTTCTCAACTGCCTTTGTGTCCTTCCTATTTTCTGAGCCTATTTCTCCATCCTTCTCATAAATTCTGAGTTATATAACATCCTTCTAATGAACCCCTTTCTGCTTAGGTTTTAGCTAGAGCAGCCTTCTCTTTTAGTCAGTGGAGAAACTTAATTGGTACAGGAAGCAAAACTGCAATTCAGAGTTTGGTAGGTCATATCTGCAATCACTCAGCACCGCTGCTTCTTCTTTGTAGGTTTTTTTTTTTCCCCCAATCTGTTGCCATTTATTCTGAATGAAAATGTCCATCAATACACTGAGGGTTAAGCCTTGTCACAATAAAACCTAATTAACCAGTACCCAAGAAAAAAGAACCTCTGAAATTCCTAAAGCATAAGAAATGATAGCTGCAGGTAACCCTTTGAATAATATCTGTGTTATCTAAGCTTTGCAAGTCAGGTTATCAATTTTATGCCAGCAAGTGCCAAATTTTTCACCACTGTGTTCTCCACATACTTAAAGTGCGAAAGGGAGATGGTTTCAGTCTCTGGTCTAGATTTACCTTGGCAAACTATAGTATCCAGAAGCAATCTTACATTTCATCACTGTCTCCTGAGACACAGATGCTCTTTCCAAACTTTCCATGACTTCACAAAACCACCTCAGCATGGCAAAATACTAATTTTTTTAATCCAACAGCCTTTTTTTTTTTTAAAGAACATTTTGAAAGTGATGAAAAAGTAATTTAAAGTAATGAGAAATATAGATTTTTGGCTGTGTGGGCCAATATCAAATGAATTGATGAATAAAATGTGAAGCAGTCAAGAGATGAAAGCTGTAATGTTTACTCCATATCTTCCTCCCTTCTACAGTCCCCTTTACATCAATCTCTTTCATTGTTATCATAAAAGAGATGGGTAATAAAAAGTAATGATTACTGTACTACTAGTTACAATTAAATGTGGTTTTGCAAAAGTCATTTGTTTTACATTTTTCAAGTCATTAGCACAGCCATAAGAAAAAAAAAATCTGCCTATTTCTAGTTATCTTATATAGTTCATAGAATAAAGAAATGTACAAAACACACAAAATAAAGAGAAAATCCTGCAAAATACAACACAACCATCCACTACCATCACCACAATAAATGTTAAATAACATGAGGTATCTGTTCATGCTCTTCTCCAGTGGGTAGATATAGATCATTATTTTTCACAAGAAGCTTACTCAACTTAAATATATCTGAGTGAATTATATTCTCAAACAAGGAATGAAGTCAGTGGCAGACATATACCTGATATGAATCAATGGAAAGTGACAAGGAAAACACGTTTTTAAAAAAATTTGCCAAATGAAGCAGGCCAAAAAAATGGCAGAAAATTCAACAATTCACAACATGCTTAACACAAACATGTCATATTTCATATATGGCTATTTAAAATGACCTATTTTAAGTCACGATTTATTATACCTAAAAGAGGCAGAAAGCTAGAGTTTATAGCAGGTGAGGTGCCTTGGAAACTGGTGAATATAAAGGAAAATGTGCAACCATGACTGCATGTTGCTTTCAACCAAAAGCAAGAAACAGCAAAGTAAATTAACATCGTTTCTAGGTGCAAAATAAACCCTACCTAAAAACAGAATCCTATGTTAGGGATGATGAATTCTGAGAAATTCTGAAAAATGTAAGGAGACTAGGTTTCAACTGATATTTGTATCTATCTTCTAGTTTGAACATCTTTCTCAAGATCTTGAAGAGTTAAAAGAGGAAAACTGAGGCAACTAAGTTGTTAGAGACCAAGTCCTATTTATCTTTACATTTATTTACTCATTCATTCACTCATTTAACAAATCTACAACAAGCACCTACTAGATCGAGTCAAGGCGAGGCGCTGGATATATCTGGCATTCAAAAAATATCTGATTAATGAATGGATAAATGAACGAACAAATGAACAAACATATGAGACCAACAGTAAAGTGAAACACATACCCTAGGAAACGTAACATTATCACAACTACCTGACAGTCAACACCTTGTGGTGTGATCATAGACCACACATGCATACTTCTCCTTCAAAGCGGCTCCTCCCAGCTCCTTCTACTGGGACACTCTCCCACGGATCCAGCCGCTACATAAATCACTGGATGCCGGAGGAAGGCAGGTCTATGATGATGGTAAGGGGGACCTCAATGGGTGCTACCAATGGGCAGCCGTTAGAGGGCAGCAGAGGATGTGTTTAAGGAGCAGGAAAAGAGAATTGCAGGCCTTTTAATCAAGACTGGGCAAATTACACTTCATAAGAGACTGTAATTGATGATATGAGTGGGTACACTGGAACTCCTCTCTCAATAAGTATAAATCAACCAGTTTATTTGGAAAATTTAGTTAGATTCTTCGAAGAGGCATTTTTAACAACCAGTGAAAACCCATTAAGATAGCATCCTAAGGCTAACTAAATCATCTCTAATGAGTCTACATCATGTAGACACATAATGGCAATGAACAAAATCAGAATGCAGGCCCCTCAGCCCTGCGTTTTCAGAAGAAATACTATAGCTGTCCTTAAATTCAGATTAGAAATACCTTCAACTATTGTGACAGAGCAAGAGCAATCCTAGAGGAAAACAAACAAGCACACATAGGTACTCACTACTACCTAACTGGGCTCGTCACACTATGTATCCATATATAAAATTATGCAGAAATAAACATTACTCAACTTTAGGAAAATACATCAGTAAAGCAGATCAACAGTTGAAAATATGTCATTTTTTTATTATTGTAGGTGCCAGTGTATGATTACTAATCTGGTTTTACAATAACACTGACAGTTCTAAATGAAAGAAAAACAATCCTTTTGGACAGACTTTAAATGAAAATGATAAAATAATTATTAACTTTCATCAAAATACAGATCTATCCAAAACAGTAATTCTTCTAAATAAAATTGAAAGCTGAAATATCAAGTATTTTACAGATGGATCAGGACCTAGTTTATTCAGTGAGGGAGGGAGGAAGGAAACGGAAAGAGAAAGTTCTGAGGTTTCTATGAAAATATAATCTACCTTGAAAGACAAGAAAATTCTATATTAAAGGTCCAATGGGACATGAAAAGTCCTACACTGTATTTAAACGTCAAAAATTCAAAAGCTTATGGTAATGATAGCCTACCACTTAAAAACCCTTTTCAAAAACAATATAAGCAACTACCCCTACATCACCCTCCCTGCCGTGCCCCCTCTCCACAGGAGCCAGACACCAATTTCTACAAAGTCAAAGGGAAGTCAGTTCTTTAAGGATTTCCCCACCTCTCTAGCTAGTCTACCAAACCCTTAGCAGCGGCAAACTTTCATTTTTGAAGGTCCAGCTTCAAGAAGTCCTTTACTCCATGACTTTTTCAAATCTTTGGCTTTTCTTGTCTGTGTTAATTTATAGATAAATCCTCCTTCACCAAAATTGGGGCAGCAAAAGGAAAAAGGAATATTGCTTTAGAGAAGTGAATCAGGCTGATGGAATTCCAGTAAGGTAAAGATATTTCTGGCATCCCCAGCTATAGAGTACCCTATAGCTAGAGCTTCTTCACCTGCTGTCAGAGCTCTCTGAGGTGAGCTCTCTTCCTGCACGCCTTCTGCATCTGAGTATTGCACTGAGCTCCAAGAAGCCTGGACTGCTTCCTTCCCCAGGGCAATGGATGTGTCCACTGAGTTCACCTGCCTGGCTACAGGTCTTCCTCCATCATCAGGGGAAGCACGTGATAACTTTAAAAACTCACGGTCTTATTTCTAGATCCCAACCTCTCTTGACCTGCTGTAGGTGTCTCCTCCCTTCCTCTTTATCTCACAATTTCTCTGGGTCATCACTAAACCTGTTCTCTACTGACCTTTATCCTAGAAAGAAATGTTCCTCCTCTACACTTGGCAAAGACATACATGCCTTTCACTGAGCTAATCTCAGGCTAAATCTAATTCAGACATATAATAGCCTAAGGGATTTGAACAGAAGTTCATATGTATCATCAGGTTCCTAATTCTAAATAACTGGCATACAAATTAATTTTTAGTACCAAATTGTTTATATGTTGGATACCACACATATACAAAAGAGTACTTTTGTTCAAATGAAATAACATATATATAAAACATGAATTAAGACTTTGGTACTATTAAGTTTTTTTGTTTATATAATGAAAATATTTGGTATATACCAAACACCACACTGGAAAAAAAGTTTAAAATATAGTACAAAAGAAAGTTTAAAAAATTTAATCTAACTAAAGAGACAGAAAACTGCTCAAAAAAACGGAAATTATTATGGCATTACCCAAGCAGAAAGAAGCCAGTGGAACATGTGAAAGTTGTCTTCCATCAGATTAAAAGTCCATTTAAAAAAACCATGTACTGGGGGCTTCCCTGGTGGTGCAGTGGTTGAGACTCTGCCTGCCAATGCAGGGGACACGGGTCCGAGCCCTGGTCTAGGAAGATCCCACATGCCGTGGAGCAACTGGGCCCGTGAGCCACAACTACTGAGCCTGCGCGTCTAGAGCCTGTGCTCCGCAACAAGAGAGGCCGCGACAGTGAGAGGCCCGCGCACCGCTATGAAGAGCGGCCCCCACTCGCCGCAACTAGAGAAAGCCCTCGCACGGAAACGAAGACCCAGCACAGCCATAAATAAATAAAAAAAATTAAAAAACCATGTATATTATAATGTACTTTTGAGGTAAAACTACAAAAACAATACTGAACATACTGCAAATCCTTTAACTTGTTCAGTAACTAAAATGTCACATCACAATCACATGGAACAAGGTAATATAAGACATACGGAAAACTGTGAACCAGTACCTGTTATCCCTCAGAAGGACTGTTAGCAATACTAGATATCTTTCCCAAGCAAAGTCCTCCCCCACTGAAGACCTTTCTGCCATGGGATTCTGTTTCAAAGAGTTGTTCTCCCTGAAAGGCAGTCTGGTGCAGTGGTAAATATCATGGTCTTAGAGCCGGGGTGTGACTCTGAGGCAGCCACTTACTAGCTAGGTGGTTTGGGCAATTCCTTTACTTTCTTTTATGGGCATAATCACCGAACCCACAGGACCCAGGATTAGGTGAGCTAATGTATGTATAGTGTTTAGTATACTCCAGAATGTTAAACACTCAATAAATGGTACCTATTATTAGCAGCTAAATTCTCCTTGCTCCACCAATTACTAGCTTACTACCACTGATTCTCCACGAAGGCCACAGCCAAAGCATTCCCACTAAGGCCTTCTTGGTCCAACATACTAAAATGGGCACAAACATATTACACATAGCTTAATACATCTTGGCATTTTTTTATGTTCCAAGAATATTATTTCATCCTCAGAACAACATATAATTATATTCATATCCCCTTTTTTTTCTGATGAGAAGACTGGGGCACAGGGAAATTAAATAATTTGCCCAAGGTCATACAGAAATTAATAGATTTATAACCAGGGATTTAGAACCATGGAGAGCATCTACTTCAATTTTTTCATTTTATTAATAAGGAAACTGTCTTAGTACATTTGGGCTGTTATAATAAAAATATCATAGATTGAATGGCTTATAAACAACAGAAGTTTATTTCTCACATTTCCGTTCAGGCTGCTACAATGAAAATACCATAAAGTGGGTAAATAAAATAAATAAATAAATAAATAAAAGAAATTTATTTCCCACAGTTCTGGAGGCTGGGAAGTCCAAGATCAAGGCACAGGCAGATTCAGTGTCTGGTAACGGTCCACTTCCTGGTCCTCAGAGAGCCATCTTCTACATCTGTCCTTACATGGTAGCAGGACAAGGGAGCTCTCCGGGGCCTCAATACTAATCACCTCCTAAGGCCCCATCCAAATACCTTCAACTGGGGATTAGTTTTCAACATATGAATTCTGGGGGGATACAAATATTCAATCTAGAGCAGAAACTGAGATCTACAGACATAGATTTACCCTTCTAAGGCCACATAGCACGTGAGTGCTAACATGAAACTCAGACTCCTAAAACCCTGCACAGAGCTTCTCTCCACTATATTGTCGCATAATAAAATCAAAATTAAAAACACATGAATAAAAGAGAACCATTATTTCTACATATGTTAATAATTTTTTAAAACAAATATGTCCCTGTGAAAACTTACACACAAATGTCCATAGCAGTATTAGTCAAAACACTAAAGACATGGAAACAATCAAATGTCCATCAATTCTGAATGGATAAACAAAACATGGTACATCCATATAATAGAATATTACTCAGCAATAAAAAGGAATGAAATATAGATACATGGTACGACATGGATGAACCTTGAAACATTATGCTAAGTGAAAGAAGCCAGACACAAAAAGTCACAAATTGTATGACTCCATTTATATGAAATATCCAAAAGAGGCAAATCTATAAAGACAAAGTAAATTAGTGGTTGCCTAGAGGTGGGGTAAGTATAAAGAATGACTGGTGATGGGCAGAAGGATTCTTTTTTGAGGTGATGGAAATGCTGTGAAATCAAATTGTGGTGATGATTCTGTAAATCTATTTAAAAAACCACTGAATTGTACACTTAGATTGGGTAAATTTTATGGCTATAAATTTTACCTCAATAAAGCTATCAAAAAATAATTAAAAAAAAAACAGAATTGCTCATTTTGTAAATCAGGAAAATCTGCATGAAAGTGATGAGCACTTTAAGTATTAACAAATAAAAACTAAAGATGTGTAAGCAATATGTTCCAGAAAGTCTGTACAATGAATTGCATATGCTGAGCATTTTATCCCGACTTCCACTATAATTAGAACACACTACTATGAAAGAACTTTAGCTGCAAAGACAAATTTCCTTCAACATTGTACATTCTGGATGGAGTAAAATAAGAAAAAAGATTAAATGGACTAAATAGAGGGAAGAAAGGAGAGTGTAAGCGATAATATTGATACCACTTTTATGTTCACAGTTGCCCAAACTATCACTCTAGGTAAACTGGCATTTAGATTTGCTTTTTATTTTTAACCTATATGGAGATTTATAAATAATGGTCTTATCTCAGGGTATCTCAAAGTTTTCATACCAACACACATAAAAATATCCAAGATTTGAGTAAAAGTTAAATATTTATTGCTTTCAACAGTATCACATGTCTTAAAACAAACTGTTTACTTTTGAGAAAAGTGTAAAATATACCTTTGAATTAAAATAATACTAAGACTTTTCGGCATTCCCTAAAACTCAAAGGCTTAGAGGATCACTGAATGCAAATCACTTTGAAACATCACCTACACTAAAAGGTGGAATGTGAAATTAGTTATCTGTATATTTCCTTATACCTCCAAATAAAACAACAACAACGACTAATATTATTGAGAATGTTGTACATATAAAGCAGTATCCTAAGCACTTCATGTTCATTGCTTCATTTACAACTCACAACTATCTTATGAGGCTAGAATTACTGTTATTACCATTTAACAGCTAAGGAAACTGAGGCTAAGTGAGATGAAGAGAGGTTAACGTGCCCAAGGTCATGCAGTTAAAAAGCAGCAAAACTGGCATTTTAAACCTAAGGCTGAGTCCAAGGCTTAAGTGACATTACTTCTCATGCTCTTGTTTAACACAGTGACCTGTATTATGATATGAATAATAAAGGTCTTTAACATCTCTCAAATAGAATTGTTCATTTTTTCAGATGTAATGACAGTAAGGTTATATTTATTAAAAAGGGTACCTTATCTTTTAGTGACAGATACTTTCATATTTACAAACAAAATATGTCTGGGATGTGCATCAATAATGGGGAGGGGAACATACATGGAATAGGCTTGGTCACATTGACAATTGTTGAAAGTAGACAGATGACGGGTGAACAGTGGTTCATTTTACTACTCTCTCTGCTCTTGTATGTTTGAAAATGTCCATGATTAAATTAAGAAAACTAAGTCTTTAAACATACCAATACTGTAAAAGAGGAAGCTACAATCCTTTACTTTTTTTACATTTAGCAATATTTTATTTCAAAATCAAGAAAAAACAGCAGACTACATACAATTTTTTAAAATATTCACATATTCACCAACATATCCTAAAGCTCTTTATGTAGAAAGATCTGAGTATTTGGTCCCCATGTAAAATTGCTGAGGAGGAGGAGACCAATTCTGACATACAAAATAACCAGAAGATAAAAAGAAGCAGATAGGCAGGCGGAACCCCTGCTTTCACTGCTGCGTTGGCACTGGAGACTTTTGTTTCCTGTCCCTTTAGGTTTTTCTCACTTTGTGACTGGAGTCATTTTCTCAGCAGTCTCCCTCTCACTTTCATACTCTTTTATATATCACTATATCATACTCTTTTATAAGAAATTAAATTACTAAGAAAAGCAAAAGTTTATGTCCACAACAGGCATTCACTGTGATGTAGTGGCTGGTCAGAAGACAGGAAGATCTCTTAGGTGGAAGACTCAATTAAGTACCATACTGTTTGACTCAGAAAAGAAAGAGAGTCCAAAGGTTTTGCATGTAACACATATTAACACTTAAGAGCATGTTCCAATTTAATAACAATTTGTTTTACCTATACAGTCAACAGAGCCAAAAAAGTTATTTCTGAAATCTTAAGTAGGTGTCAGCTCAGTCATTTGAATGCATCCACTTGTTTGCCCAGGACAAAGCCTGGCACATGACCAATGCACAATAAATATTCATTGAACAAAATCCCTTCTCACAATCCTGCCAGCTTTCTCGTTTAAGTGCCACTGGGCAGAATAATGAGGAAGAAGGAGAAGAAGCAAGGGGAAAACAATCAGATAATTTTAAATTTGACAAAGCACTATGAAAAGAGCATGCATTTACTCTGAAGAGAATATTAAATTTCATAGTTCAGGGACCTTTACTGAAACATCTTGGGACCTGGCCCATCGGGATCATGAATGAAGAGAGGCATTTTATAAAGCCTTCTTTATGCTGAGCCAACTCTAAATTTTGGCTTTTAGAAATGGCTTATTTAACTTTACTACATTTATAGCCTAAGTGAGTTTTCGTTATCTATTTTCAACACTTGGAAAAAGTCACTATTTAAATGAACACTTTTTCATTTTCTGAAATTGCATCTTCACTTTTATTACAGCATTCACCATCAGCCCCTCCTCCACCTCACTTTCTCATTTTAATATCTATAAATACTTTCCAGTTCCTAGTTCTTTCTTGCAATATTTAGATGGCTCCTGATTCTAGCACCCACATCTCACTTGTCAGGTCATCTGATCTGTAGAATCCACAGAACAACCACAGAGGAAACTTTGGGATTCCTCTGGACAGCCAAAAAGAAGCTTTTGACAGCAAGTATTTTAAATAATTGAAGCAATATCATGTCTGCCATCAACTAATCCTATATTTTGGAAGGGAGACTATGGCAACAGCAATTAGAAAGAATACTACTTTTTTGTTGGAACACACTACATACAAAATCAAATTTTTTAAAGTGAGAAACTGTTTACTTTACAGAAAAATGATTTAAGTTTAAAAGGGCTTTCTTGAAGTGGCCCCTGCTTCTAGTACAAAGCATACCAGTTAGGCAGGAGGCAACAAAGCAGCACTTCCCATTTTTAATGACTTCTGTACTGTTTGTGGAAGCCCTGAAAATAAGCAGAGGCAGAAGGGTGTTATAATTAAGAACTAGAGTCAGACTGACCTGGGGTCAAATCTTAACTCTGCCCCTTATCAGCTGTGTGACCTTAAGCAGGTTGCTTTACCTCTCACTCTGGTTTTAGTACCTAAGAGGGCCCAGTTGCCATTCTGTGTAGGGTGAAATACCAGCTTTCAATAAATCCCATTTTAGCTTAAGCTCATTACACTGGCTTCAATGCTTAAAATTAAAGGGACTAAAAATAAGACAATTATCCTTCCTGAACTCCATCCTTCAGATCCTCCCCGCTCCCAGGAATCTTCCTTGATATCAATATCTATCAACCAACCACTGAAGCAAATTGAGAGACACACAATCCTTTCACCTACCAGAGGTAGGTACTCTGCTACAGTCGGTACTCTGCTACAGTAACGGAGGAGGGTACTCTTAAATTAGTATTCTTGTAAGTCCCTAAAACATCAGCCTTGCTCACATAAATGCAGAGGCATGAGCAATTTTCTTCTCTATAAAACTACTACAAAATTAAATCAGAACAATTACACTGATGAAAAATACCCCCCCAAATCAATAACAAAGCAGAAAATGTTAATAAACATTCCAAACTCAATTGTATCTCCTTAAATACAAATTTGGTATACGAAAACACGTTGGATCACAAATTAAAACCGAAAAACAGAACAAAAGCTAACAGAAATGAAAAAAAAGAGGTGAATGAAAAAGATAAAATTCTATCAGAATTGAAGACCAAATTGCAAGGTGCTCAAGAAAAAATTCAAATAAAAACTTAATAAAAGACACTGAAGAAAACAGGAAAAGAATCAAGAGGATGAAAATGAGATAAGTAAAAATAGAGAGAAAGTTTTTGAAATGGAAGATAGACAAAGAAGATATAATTATGTGTAACGAGTCCCCATAGAAGAAAAACAAAACATTAGAATATTTAAAACTACAATCCAAAAAAAGCTTTTCAGAAACAAAAGTCCCAATAATACATATTAAAAGGATCCAGTAGGTAGAAGGGAAAACTGACCTGCTACAATAAACTCTAAGACATATCCTAATGAAACTATTAGACTTTAAAAATAAACGGGAAAATAAAACAGAGGAAAAGGGTCAAATAACTTATAAGGGCAAGAAAATTAAGACTGGCATCAGATTTATCAAAAATGACATATAAAGCAAGGGCACACTGTAAGCAAGGAAACAAAGTGTGAACCAAGCTGTCCTTCCAGTACCAAGGCTATAGAAAAACAACTTTACATATGCAAGAACTCAGGGAAAATTGTGCCCACAAGCTCTTCTTAAGAAATCTACTAAAAATTGAGACATATCTACCAGTAGGTGACTGGGAAACCTCAGCAAAAGACTGATGGTGAGGATTTAACACATTTAACTGTAGAACTAAGAGCAAAACAAAGTTGCAGTTAAGTTTGAAGAGAAAGTAGACATAATTCAACTAAAAACATGGGAGAAGAGAGAAAAAGAACACAAAATAAACTCACTGATTGTTCAAATAGCAATAGGTAAGAATCAAAGCACACCATTAAAAACTAAAATAAAGGATAGTAGAAAGTTAAACAAGGAAGAGGACATTTTAAAAAGGCATAAGTACACAAGTAGCTACTATAATAACAAAAAACAATAAATCCAAAATACCCAAAGAAATTTTTTAAAGGGAAGTGCAAAGAAAGCACATCACAAAGAAACAAAGAAAAATATAACATAATGCATACAGTAGTATATATATAACATAAAATGACAAAACTGAGATTGAGCTCAACAGTCATTAATAGAAAATGATTTTTTAATACAGCTTATAAAAAAAGACCTAATTAAATGCTGTATGCAAGAGATAACCTAAGAAAGGAGGGGCAAGATAGGGGTAAGGGATTAAGAGGTACAAACTACTATGTATAAAATAAGCTACAAGGACATACTGCACAACACAGGGAATATAGCCAATATTTTATAACAACTAAAAACGGAATATAACCTTTAAAAATTGTGAACCACTATGTTGTACACCTGAAACACATAATATTGTACATCAACTATACCTCAATTAAAAAAAAAAGATAACCTAAAACAAGGTAAATCAAAAAGACTAAAAATTAAAGAGATAGGTAAAAGCATATCTAAGCAAATAAAAACAGTAAACAAAAAGCAGTAGTGATCCTGATACAGAAGAATTCAAGTCAAAAAAGCATTAAACGTGACAAAGAGAAGCAACATTTAATGTTAACTGCCATATTACACAATGAAGATATAATAATTAAGAATACTTATGCTTCAAATACCACAGCAATTACCTTTAAAGGCAGAAACTACAAGGGATGCAAAAAGACTCAGAAAAAACAACTTTAGTAATATGTAAGACTAACACACACTGATGAACTTAACTGAGAATATAAACAACTTACATAACATAAAACGGTAAATCTTATATATCAAACTTTATACCCCGATAATAAAAACTTCTCCTCAAGTGGACCTGAATACTGACCAAAAATATGGGGGGTGGAGGGGGATCATATGTAGGTCTTAAAGAAAGCAACAGTATATTTCATGAAGTAGAAATAATGCAAAGGCTGATCACAAGTCTAATAAAATTAGACATCACTAACAGAATCAAAAATACAAGGGCATTCTACTCCAAAATTTTTAAATTGTCTACTATTAAACAACTTGATTACACAAGTAAGTATGAACCAAAATTACAGATTTTCTAAAAGATGATACATTTAATGCACTGAAAAGAGGAAAATCTATACACTTGAAAATTTATATCAATAATAAAAATAAATTCCTAATTCAAAAAGAACAAAATAAACAAAGGAAAACACAAGCATGGAAATAATAAAGATTTAAAAAGAAATTAATGAGGTAGAGAATTTCTAAAAATTTATCTAATTCACAAATCAAAATCTTAGACTTTTTTAAATTAAGAAAACAGACAAGGTTAATCCAGAAAAAACAAAAGGAGAAAACATAAATATACAAAATAAGGGGGAAGATACACTTTCAACCATATAAAAACAAATATTATGCAAGATTATTCATTGCAGTATTACTTATTATTGAAAAATACAATTAGAAATAATGTGAATGTCCAAAGTGTAAGAACAGTTGAATTAACAGTTGGTATAGCCACACAATGGAGTACTATGCAGCTCTAAAAATGAATGGAGAGCCCTATGAAATAATATAGATATCCAGTACACATAGACAAGTGGAAAAAGCAATGTGCAAAAGAATGCCTGCAGTGTGCTACTTTTTGTGTAGTAAAACAGAGGAAAGAAGAATATATATATGTATATGCTCATCTTGTGCAAAGAGAAACAAAAGATAAAAGAGAAACTTAGACTAATTGCCTATGGGAAGTATGAGAGAATGGATGGAAAGGATGGGGGACTGGAAAAGGAGGAGAAGACATGGGAGGGATGACTAACATTTCTCTTTCTGTATAGTTCTAAATTTTGGAACTATGTGAATGTTAAAATAACATTTGTCAAAAATAACAAAATTAACAATGATGAGAGAAAAAAAAAGAACCCTAAAAGAGAAATCAAACAGAAAGAAATGTCTCTAATGGCATTTCAAATGACAAACACAATTACACTAAAGAGGAAAGGGGGAAGGGAGAACTAACCCAAGTAACTTTTGAACACAGTATTTTTAATAATACTCTCAGGCTATAAACAAACACACAACATTGTAAAGCAACTATACCCCAATGAAAAAAAAAACAAAAACAGAAAACTAAATAAACACTGAATTCCAATAAATGTTTTGTTTTGTTTTTCACAGTGTTAAAGATTAGCAATTCTGAATTACTTTCTGTGTATTCTAGGGTTGAGCAAATAAATAAGTAAACTGTGGATAATGGGAGCCGGAGTTCTCATGGTCAAAGAAGAGAGTTACAAATATGTAAAGTGGGGAGGCAGGCTACAATGAGCCCCATAATGATGGCTGAAGAAAAGTAATATGTACTCATAGTTTTCACTTAATATAGGTATGTGTGTATCCCCCAGCTCCGCCCACTGAGCAGGCTCTGGTGGTTGATTTTATGTCTCAGGTGGCCCAGAGTGACCAGATGTTTGATTAAACATTATTCTGAATGTTTCTGCAAGGATGTTTTTAGATATGATTATAACATTTTAATTAGTAAAGCAGCTTGCCCTCCATATTATGGGTGGGCCTCATCCAAACAGATGAAGGCCTGAACAGAACAAAGAGACTGACCTGACCTTCCCCTAACATGAAAGAATTCTCCAAGTAGACTGCCTTCAGATTTAATCTGCAATATCGGCTCTTCTTGCCTGATGGCCTTGAAACATTGGTTCAATAGACCATCAAACATTAGTTCTCCCTGGGTCTCTAGACTGCCAGCTCACCCTGTAGATTAGACTTGCCAGTCTAATCACATGAGCCAATTCCTTATGATAAATCTCCTTATACATATTTCCTATTGGTTCTGTTTCTCTGGAAAACGCTAACTAATACAAGGGTCTAAAAATCCATGACCTCTCAGTAGCAATGAGCACAGTGCCTAGATCATGATTTCTAAGTACTACTGCCACTAAAATGAATCAGGGCTCCTTGAAAAAATGGTAGATTCCAACACTGGGTAGGGAAAGTACAAAAGAATTCTGAAACACCTTGTTGCCAGAACAGAAGGAAGTGCTCAAAGATTTATGGGTACATGTCAAAAGTACACAGCGATTCAGGTAAAAATTATTATTGTGTGTTAAAACTATTAGGCAAAATTTTAGGAGAAACAGGATATTTACAGAGTCTCAAAGTATTTCCCCAAAAGATACCTATTAACTACAAAGGGAAAAAAAGTAATTTTATAGTGGAAAAAACTGGAGGACACTACCATACCAGGTGATAAGAATTTACATCACCAGTAACGAAACAGTAGTATGGACCTTCAGATATGATACACTGATACACTTTTGTAGTATTCCAGCCAAAAATGCATAACCTAAATCTAATCAGGAGGAAACATCAGACAGACCCAAATGGTGGAATATTTCTACAAAATAATTAAACTGTAGTCTTCAAAAATTTTTTATCAAGAAACACAAAGACCAAGGAAGTGCTCCAGATTAAAGGAGATTAAAGAGATACAGCAATTAAAAGTAACAAATGATCCTAGACTGAACTATACCCGGAAAAAAAATTTTTTTCTCTTTTACTCAAAAGGACATTAGGAAATTCAGCAAAATTTTAATTAAGCTTATTTAGTGCTCTATCAATGTTAATTTCCCAGTTTTGATGACTGTACTGTGGTTATATAAGAAAATAACCTTGTTTTTTGGAACGTGTAAACTGAAGGATTTAGGAGCAAAGGGCCATAATTTAGCAAATTACTCTCAAATGGTTTAGAAAAAAATATTTATTTATTATTTTATGAAGAGCGACTGTAGTAAAAAGTTAACATTTGGGGAATCTGGGGTGAAGAAGAGGATAGGGGAATTCTTTGAATTATTTCTGCAACTTTTCTGTAAGTCTGAAATTATTTCAATATTTTAAAATTAGGTAAAATTACAGTAGTATCTGATAATAAGCTTTCCTACATTATTCTCCTACAATATTTGTGCACCCACACACACATATTATAAAAACCAAAGCCAAAAACCTAAGAGAGGTTTTTCTTTTCCTATACCCTCTATACAAATGGCTACATAACCTGCTGACTCTATCCTCTTCTCTTCAACAGCACTATTGATTCAATTATTGTATAATTTCTAAATGATTTCCTGACTCCAGACTCTTCACTTTCACACACTTGCAAAATTAACCACCTCACTACTCTACTTTAAAATCTTTAATGGTCTCCATGGCAACCCTTTTACAAGACTTAAGTCTTCTCCATATCATGCCCTTTCAGCTCTACTTCATGCCCTTCTCATCAGGAAGAAAGCAAGTGCAGTTCTCTGAACCTGCAATGCTCTTGCATTGCTTGTGCTCTGGCATATGCTATCTATGCTGAAATATCCTTATCTATCCAGTCAAAGAAATTCCTATTTATTCTTTAAACCTTATCTTAGCTTCACCTTCTCTGTGAAACCTTCCCTGACACAATACACAATGTGAGGGTGAGTAACCATTCTCTCCCTCCTTAGTGCTACTATTTTATCTTATACTATCTCTATTACACTTATCACACAGTGTAAGTCCCATTCTAAGGTGAATGAGGATTCACTGACAGAGGAACCAAGTCATATTTATTTTTGGAATTACTTAGAATACAATAGGTTCTCGAGGGTAGAAAATGTTAGGAAAGTCTTTATCTACATGATGAAAAAATAAAAGCTAAAAAAAAATGAAAATATAATTTTAAGACTAATATACCTTTCACAGGGAGATGATATATGCTTTTGCTTGTTATTTAATATAAGTTAGAACAAGCCCTAGACTTAATATTTTGCACTCATCTTTGGAAAACAAATAATCTGATGCAGTATTCCAATTTTTTATTTTGTGTAGTTTGTTAAGAACACTGTTGTTCACAGCCTTTTAAGTTATGAACTGGGACTAAAATAAACTTATGTATATGAAATAATACAAAACCAAAAGTACTTTTACTTTATAATACTTAAGCGTAAGAATCATCTTTTTGGTCTAAGTGCTTTAAATGCAGTAATTCCTGATTTAAACTCAATTCTACAAAAATCTAATCACTGCTTAATCTTATTTTTCTTGATATAAAACTAAGCCAATTATATAATTTTCTATCAGAAAGAAATTTAAAGGAAAATACTACAAATGGTTCACTTGCCCTCCTTTCCAATATATACATTACAGGGATAAATAAAATTATTTTCTAATCTTAAGAAATGGATCCTTAAATTATTAATCATATAACAATACATGTGAAAGATTCCATGAAGAAAATGCTATTACATACAAATATGCAAAATCATAACTGTTATTGATGTCTTCTATACCTCACCCGCCTGGTTTTCCTGATGGCTTTCTGATGGTCACTTTATCTTAAACTTTTTTGGGGACCTAGCCCTTGTTTGCCTTGCCCTTCCTACATGTTTCTTTCATAACCTATATTTCCAACTATAAAGTTTAGCACCTTGTAAAAGTATATGCAACTATACTCTAATAAAGATGTTAAAAAAAAAAAAAAAAGTATATGCTCCAGAAGGTCAGAGACCGAGCCAATTTTACTATCTATTATGCAACTGCCCCTTCCCTACAAGTGCCAAGTACAGTGTCTAGAGCATAGAAAGAGCTCAATAAATGTAAAAGAAATGGCTGAGTTAGTCTGGAGATATTTTAAGTGGTACATTTTCACAAAGATTTAATTTATTTTCTTTAGGAATAAGGAAAGTAATTATTTTCCATAAGAAGCACTGGTAATCAGACATGTGTGCCAAAAATGGCAATAGGCATACTTTCAGTAGCATAAAGAATAAATTCAAAATTTCCCCTCAGTGTTTGGGAGTACAGAGACTTCCCTTAGCCCTGCTCACCAGACAAAAGAGTCCATGGGAGTTGGTACCTTTATTTCCTACCAGAAGGACCAAGATACAGCCATGGTAAATAAAGTTTGAAATGAATCTATATGTATAAGGATACTAATAAGCCTCTAGAAAACTGTTGCCATAATGAAAACTAATGTCTTCTCTTGATTTTCCCTTAGATATCCTAGAATCATTAATTAAATTCCTTCAAAATTCTTAGAATCCATTAAAATATACATTAAATAAAACATTATTTAGAAAAACAGAAGATCTGACAAGTATTAATATTAATTTGACAATGAGCCAATACCTTTGTCACTGTCATTCATTAAAATTAACATAGTATAAAGTATCAGTTCTTTTGTAGTCCCCTCAGTCATGCCAGTTCCTGTATGAAACTAGAAACTTACTACTTAATAAATTACTAACTGTAGGAAAAAAGTCAGTGTTATTTTATAATTCTTTCTGTATCTTGCTTATAGAGGTCATGCATAATACAGTAAACTGAGTAAGTGTCCCTAAAATAAAGAACGAACTAGAGCACCTAATTTCTTCTTCCTCAGAGGAAAGGCTTTGTTGTCACAATAGTTAATTGAATTCTTGTCTTTGATCCTATTTCTTTGCTCTACATTCTCTATTAACTGACCTCTTTTTTCTTTTTCTTCCTTTGACTTGCCTTTCTTTCCTTAGCTGTAACCACTTTTATTATTGAAACCAAGTAACCTTTAACCTTTTTAGTCAAACATACTAACTACCTAGATGTCAAATGTCTACACCAATTTTAACATAAGACATTCAAGAGTGCTATACTTACTAATCACTACCAACATCTGATTTCTCTGCTCTAGTAGCAAATTCCTTGTTTACAACTAGCTAAGATACTATATTCTTTCTATGTATCTTAAGTGTTTGACAAAAAATACTCAAGGTCAGTCTAGTTTAAATGGACTGTATAACAGGCTGCTTCATTATCTTACTGTTCCTACAGCCATCTTTTTAAAAAAATCAATAGTGAATTAAAATAAATCTTTGAAAAAATCTTAGTAATTTTAAGTGCCTAAAGAAATATTTTCACAAAATGTTGTCTTCTCTTTGCAAACCAGATCGTATTTCATATAACATGCAACATGGTTTTTAAAAATCTGCTAAGGTAAAAACTGAAAGACAAAGTTCAAAGCTGCACAGCTGGAAGCATCCTGGGACAAAACTTTAAAGTGACTGGAATCACTGGTGTTCACTTACATTTTTTAATAATCTGACTCTAGACCAGTGGTTCTCAACCCAGCTATGTATTAGAATCACTTGGGGAGCTTTTAAAAAACATCCACTCCAGGCTAACTGAATCAGAATCTCTAGAGTCTGGACCTAGGCAAAAGAATTGTTTCAGAGCTACCCAACTGACCATAAATATGCAGTTAGGATTCCAAACCATTGGCTACGTCTTTATAATTATTAACACAGACTAAAATACTAAGGCATCATTTAGCACTAATAGCATTTTATTCTGAAAGAACTGTCATTCAACTAAATGTAAATCTTTAAATTATCTAACAGTATTCCAACATTTAAGTCCATTATTCATCAAAGAGTAGGTCCTCCACAATCATTTGTTGGTGATGCAGATATTTTAACAATTAAAATTACAACAATCCCTTACTTTAGAAGGAATATGTAATTATTATAATACAGAACATATTATTTTGACATTTTACAATAATTCCAGCTTCAAATTCTCTGGAACAACTGATGATGCAGTCACCAGTTAAGGTGATGCATCACCTTAAGATGAAGGATCGGGGCATTTCAGGCCAAAGAACAAATTGGTGAAGACCATGCGATACAGACAATAGGAGTACAGAATCTATTTATAACAGAGGGAAAAATTCAGTATGACGGTGTGACGGAGACAAACAGGAGTAGCTGGAAATGGGAAGAAAAGCTAAGATTGTGCACAGATTGGGAAGGTCTCTGACAGACTAAGGAACTTAGATATTCATCTACAGGCAATAGAGAATCATTGGAGGTTTTTAAAAAGGAATGACAGGATGTTCTACTTCCAAGATGATTGAATAAAGGTACTTCACCCTATTCCTCCCACTAAGTGCAATTGAAAGCCCTAGACATTACACATAAAATAAACATAAGAAGTCTGTGAAAGGTGGACAGACGAAGGCAAATGCTTAGGAACCTCAAGACCTGAGGAACAAGTCAGTGGTGAGATCCCTGGGTTTTCTTTTTGCCTCGTGTATCTCAGACTTGCAGCTGAAAACCTGGCAACACCAAGAGGCAAAGACAGGGACTTCCCTGGTAGCACAGTGGTTAAGAATCTGCCTGCCAATGCAGGGGACACGGGTTCCAACCCTGGTCCAGGAAGATCCCACATGCCGCAGAGCAACTAAGCCCGTGTGCCACAACTACTGAGCCTGCGCTCTAGAGCCTGTGAGCCACAACTACTGAGCCTGTGAGCCACAACTACTGAGCCTGCATGCCACAACTACTGAAGCCCATGAGCCTAGAGCCCGTGCTCCACAACAAGAGAAGCCCCCACTCGATGCAATCAGAGAAAGCCCGCACACAGCAATGAAGACCCAACGCAGCCAAAAATAAATACATAAATAAATAGATTAAAAAAAAAGAGGCAAAGACAAAAAAGCCCCAACAAAAGCTTGCTCTCTTTAGCCAAAAGACCAGGTAGGGACAGTCTAGCAAGACAGAAAACTTTTAGACAGTAACGGTGCTACTCTAGCTAAACACTACACAAAAAACCATGACCCCACTCTCATCCATGCCAACAAAGGCTGAATGGGGAGCCTAGACTTCCACCCTCACATGGTTATAATGAGGCATACCCAGCAGAGTGGTGTCATAGAAGGCCAAGGAGGAATTCAAGACTTTCATCTGATAATGAGTCCCCACGTCCCCATACTCCCCCATCCTTGTGTCAGTGGAGGCCACATGGAACGCTGTTAGAATTATCTGACAAAGATCTTAAAGCAGCCATGATGAAAATGCTTCAATGAGCAATTATGCTGAAAAGTAATGAAAACACAGAAAGTCTCAAAACAGAAACAGACAATTTCAGCAAAGAAATAGAAGATATAAAGAAGGACCAAATGGAAATTTTAGAACTGAAAAATACATAACTGAATAAAAAAGCTCAGTAGATGGACTCAAAACAGAATGGTGGTGACAAAGGAAAGAATCAGTGAACTAGAAGAGAGAGAGTAGAAATTACCCAACCTTAGTAACAGAAAGAAAAGAGTGAAAAATAAACGAAGGGATCCTCAGAGACCTGCTTGACTACAACAAAAGATCTAATATTTTTGTCACTGGAGTCCTAGAAAAAAAGAAAAAGGGACAGGGGGTGACTGAAATAGTACTTGAAGAAATATGGCAAGAGACATAAACCTATAGGTTCAAGAAGCTGAGTGAACCCTAAACTGGATAAACGTAAAGAAATCTATGCCAAGTCACATCATAATTAAACTTTTTTTTTTTTTTTTTTTAATAATTAAACTTTTGAAGACTAAGGACAAAGAAAGCATTCAGGAAAAAACCAAAACCTTTCCTACAAGGAAAAAACAACTCAAATGACAGTGATTTCTCATCAGAAACTATGCAGGCCAGAAGGAAGTGGCCCAATATTATTCAAATGCTACACCCAGCAAAAATATCCTTTAGTCATGAGGGGGAAATCAAGATGAAAAAAACTTTTCATCTTTTCAGATGAAAAAAACTAAGCCAATTTGTCCCCCACAAACTAACCTTAAAATAATAACTAAAATAAGTTCTCTAAACAGAAAGAAAATAATGAGAGAAGGAACTTCCAAATATCAGGAAAGGAAAAGGAAAACAGGAAGCAAAAATATGGGTAGATATAAAAGACTTTCTTTGTCCTCCTGAGTTTTCTAATTATGTTTGATGGTTGTTGAAGGAAAAGTTACAACTGTCTGATGTGGTTCTAAATGAATGTACAGTAAACATTTCAGGACAATTATATAATAAAGAGGGGAGGGTGCAGGGATGTAAAGAAAAGTAAGGTTTCTATACTTCACTCAAAATGGTAAAATGACAACAGTAGACTGTAATAAGTTATGTATATATAATATCTATAGCAAACACCAAAACCAATATATAAAGAGATATATCCAAAACACAATAGATAAAATAAAAATGGAATTCTAAAATATGCTCAAGTAACCCAAAGAAAGAGAACCAAACAGAGAAAAGAAAAACAGAGAGATAAACAGAAAACAAAAAATAAAATGGCACATTTAAGCCCTAACAAATCTAAAACTACATTAAATATAACAGCCTAAATGCATTAAGACATATTAGCAGAGTGAATTAAAAAATATAATCCACCTATATGATGTCTACAAGAAACTATATGTCTATAGGAAACTCACTTCAAATATAACTATAAAGGCAGATTGAAAGTAAAAGGATGGAAAAAGACAAATCATACAAACATTAACCAAAGGAAAGCAGGAATGGCTATATTAATATCAGATAAAGTAGACTTCGGAGCAAAGAAAATTATCAGAGACAGAGAAGCATATTGCAGAATGATAAAAGGGTCAATCCAACAGGAAGACATAGCAATCCTAAATGTACCAAATGACAGAACTGAAAGATATGTGAAGCAAAAACTGAAATAACTGAAAAGACAGACAACTCCACAATCATAGTTGGAGACTTCAACATCCTTCTCTCAATAACTGATAGAACAGCTAGACAGAAATCAGCAAGGATGTAGAACTCGAAAACACTGTCAACCAACAGGATGCAGTAACATTTATAGAACACTCTACCAAACAACATCAGAATACATATTTCTTTCCAAAGGCCCATGGAACATATACTAAGATAGACCATACTACTAAGGCAAACCCTGGGTCATAAGGCACACCTCAACAAATTAAAAATAACTGAAATCACACAGAGTATCCTCTCTGACCACAATGGAAATCAAACTAGAAAGCAATAATGGAAAGATAAAAGGAAAACTCTTCAACTACGTGGAAACCAAGTGATACTCTTCTAACTAACCCATGGGGTCAAATAGGAAGTCTCAAAGGGAATTAAAAACAAACAAACAAACAAACATTGAACTAAATGAAAATAAAAATACAACGTATCAAAAAATGTGGGGGACTTCCCTGGTGGCTTAGTGGTTAAGAATCTACCTGCCAAGGCAGGGGACATGGGTTCGAGCCTTGGTCTGGGAAGATCCCACATGCCGTGGAGCAACTAAGCCCATGCACAACAACTACTGAGTCTGCACTCTAAAGCCCGTGAGCCACAAAAACTGAAGTCCGCGTACCACAACTACTGAAGCCCGCATGCCTAGAGCCCATGCTCCACAACAAGAGAAGCCACCGCAATGAGAAGCCCGCGCACCACAACAAAGAGTAGCCCCCGCTCGCTGCCGCAACTAGAAAAAGCCCGCGTGCAGCAACGAAGACCCAACGCAGACAAAAATTAATTAATTAATTAATTAATTAATTTAAAAATGTGGAACACAGCTATAGTGCTGAAGGAAAAATTATTACACTAAATGCATACATTAGAAGAGGAGAAATCTCAAATTGGTAAATCTAAGCTCCCATCTCAAGAGAAGAGCAAAAAACCTTAAGAAAGTAGGATAAAAAAGGAGCAAAGAAAAAAAAAAGAAAGAAACACAAATTACCAATATCAGGAATGAAACAGGGATATCACTATAAACTGCAGACAGCAAAAGGATAAGGGAGTACCATAAACACCTCTACACACTTTAAATTGACAACTCAGACTAAATAGGCCACTTCCTCAAAAAATACAAATTACCACAATTCACCTAATATGAAACAGATAATATGAATAGCTCTTCAAAGGTCATCAAGGAAAATACATTTATAAGACTCAAAAAAAAAAAAAATCTCTGAGCCCAGATAGTTTTCACTGGATAAATCTACCAAATGTTTAGAGAGGAATTAAAATCAATTCTACACAATCTATCTCAGAAAACAGAAGAAGAGGGTACACATCCTAATTCATTTTCTGAAGCTAGTATTACTACCAAAACCAAAGAAAGACACAAATATAAACATAAGAATCCTTAATGAAATAATAGCAAATAATATTCAGCAATATATAAAAAGATGATAATCAACTGGGGTTTATTCCAGGGATGCAAAGCAGGTTCAATATTCAAAAATCAATGTAATCCACCATATTACCAGGATAAAGGAGAAAAATTCCATAATCATATCAATTGTTGCAGAAAACACAACTGGCAAAATTCAACACCCATACATGATAAAAAAAAAAAAAACTCTTAAAAAACTATGAAAAGAGGGGAACACACTCAACTTGATAAAGAGCTTGTACAAAATAAACCTTACAGCTAACATACTTATGGTGAAAGACTGAATGCTCTTCCCTATGATAAGGAACAAAGTAAGTATGTCTACTCTCACCGATCTTATTCAATATAGCACTGAAAGTTCTAATCAGTGCAATAAGACAAGAAAAAGAAATAAAGGGAATACAGATCAAAAAGGAAGAAATAAGACTGCTCCTCTCTGCAGATGACATCTAGGTAGGAAATCCCAAGGAAGCTATAGAAAATTCCTAGAACTAATTAATGAGTTCAGCAAGGTTGCGGGATACAAGATTAACACACAAAAACCAACTGTATTTCTATACACTAGCAATAGCATGTGAACACTGAAAAAAAACACCATTTATAATCACCCAAAAAAATAGAATACTAAGGTATAAATCTAACAAAACATGTGTAATACTTCCATGCTGAAAACACAAAATGCTGATGAGAGAAATCAAAGGAGATCTATAAAACAGGGAGAAACATACCAGTTCATGGATTGGAAGACTCAATATATCAATTCTCAAGACATCAATTCTCCCCAAATTGATACTGAGTTTCATGCAATTTCTAACAAAATCCCTCCCATCAAGATTCTTTGTAGATGTAGAGAAGATTATTCTAAAATTTATATAGAAAGGCAAAGGAACTAGAATAGCTAAAGTAATTTTCAGAAAGAATAAAACAGGAGGAATCAGTCTTACCAGATTTCAAGATTTATTATCTACCTATAGCAATCAAGACTGTGACATTGGCAGAGGGATAAACACACAGTTCAATGGAACAGAACAGAGAACCTGGATATACAACACAAGTATGCCCAACTGTTTTTTGACAAAGGTTCAAAAACAATTCAATGAAGAAAGACAAATGGTGCTGGAGCAATTGGATATGCATAGACAAAAATAATAAACCTTGATCACACCTTATACAAAGATTAACTCAAAATGGGTCATGGACTTAAATGTAAATAGAAAACTGTAAAACTTTTATTTAAAAAAAGTTTTCTAAAACCTAAGGAGTCAATTTTCAGGATCTAGAGCTAGGCTAGACTTGATACCAAAAGCACAATCCATAAAAGGAAAAACTGAAAAATTAAGTCATCAAAATTAAGAACTTTTGCTCTGTGAAAGACCATGTTAAGAGAATGAAAAGAAACTACAGAATGGGAAAAAATATTTGCAAACCACCTATCTGACAAAGAACTAGCATCTAAAATATATGAAAGAATGCTTGAAATTCAACACTAAAACAACAAAAACAACAAACAATCCAAGCAGAAAATGAGCAAAAAACATGAATAGACATTTCACCAAATAGACATTTGACCTACAGATGACAAATAGGCACATGTAAAGATGCTGAATATTGTAAGCCACCAGGTAAATACAAATTAAAACCACAGTGAAACATCACTACGTACCTGTCAGAATGGCTAACATTGAAAGTCAAAAAGCAAATGCTGACAAGGATGCAAAAAAACTAGATTATTCACTGCATTAGTCTGCTAGGGCTGCCATAATAAAATACCACAGACCGGGTGGCTTAAGGAACAGAAATTTGTTTTCTCACAGTTCGGGAGGCTAGAAGTCCAAAATCAAGGTGTCAGCTTGTTTGGTTTCTTTTGAGACCACTTTCCTTGGTTTGCAGATGGCTGACTTCTCACTGCATTCTCACATGGTCTTTCCTCTTGAGTGTGCATATCCCTCAAGGATGTGTGTCCAAATTTCTTTCTTATAAGGACATCAGTCAAACTGGATTACGACCCACGGTAAAGCCCTCTTAATCACCTCTTTAAAGGCCCTATCTCCAAATACAGTCACACTGTGACATGTTTGGGGAGTTAGGGTTTCAACATATGAACTGGGGGGGGGGACAATATTCAGCCCATAATACACATGCGCTAATGTAAAAGAGTACTGCCGCTCTGGAAAACATTTTGGCAATTTCTTTTAAAAAGTAAACAAGGAACTATCATACGACCCAGCAATTACACTCCTGATCATTTTTCCCAGAAAAATGAAGACTCATGTTCACAAAAAACCCTACAGACAAATGTTTACAGCAGCTTTAGTCATAACAGCCAATAACTAGAAACAACCTAGAAGTCCTTCAATGGATGAATGTGTAAATAAACTGTGGTACATCCATACTATGGACTACTACTCAGCAATTAAAAAGGAACAAACTACTTAAATATGGAATAACTTAAATGAATATCCAGAGAATTATGCTGAATGAAAAAATCAATCCCAAAAGGTTATATACTGTAGATTCCATTTATATAGCACTTTTGAAATGATAAAATTATAGAAATGGAGAACGGATTAATGGTTGCCAGGCATTAAGGAGAAAGGGGGTAGGTGGGAAGGAAGTAGGTGTGGCTACAAAAGGGTACTCTTTATGTCTTGCTACAGATGGGTGGAAAACTTCACTGAAACCTTTTCCCACTTTCTAATATTTGAATGATGTGCTCCAAAATAAATTAGATAACAACGATCAAACGGGTGGATGGGGAGATATTAGTTACCACATGTGGAATGATTAAGGAGGGCAAGGCTCTGCGCTAATCCAGACTTATCCCGGCTCCAACACTGTGCTTTACTTCGCCAGGCTGCACTCAATTCTTAAATGTCACCCAAAGTTAACAAGCACAGTGTCTAGCACGATCCTGCACAAAAGATGTATATTATAAAATTACCTCTCCTCTTCTACCAACATTCTTATTTCCTTAGTATCTGATCTCATTCAAGAATTAATGAGAAAAGCAATAATTATCTGCTTAAATGATTCACACTAAGGTATAAGTAACTGATAGGTTTAAATATCGTCACAATGTACAAAAGCAGGTTACCTCAAATGGCATTTTAACAAAAACTGTATGTTTAAGATAGAATTAAACTGTAGTCCGAGTGTGGTCATCTGTTTAATTCAGATGCCCTAAAACATCACTCCCCATCCTGATCTTGGAGTTCTTAGGTATTTTGGAAGTAAATTAGATACAAATCCTAAATTCAAAGTAATAGTAATAGCTTCCATCTCACCACAACTCAAGACGCATGTCTGGTTAGCTGCCTGCCCTACAGGGAGGAAATATTTGTAATAGAGCTTTTAATTGTCTGTGAATAAAGATAATCCAAGACCGGTGAAACTTGTAAAAATCCATGTTTGTTTTCTCAGCTGCCTCTACGCGTCCCTTTCTCCTGCCTTCTAAGTTCTCTACCACTCCCAGTGCATCCTTCATACCTTCTGCTTTCAGGAGGCCATTATCTTCCAGTTTCTCCAAAACAGTAAAGGACTTCAGCAAGGGCTGAACTCAGTCTTTCAACAGAGTTATTTGTAGTTTAAGGCAGCCAGGAGAAATGTTCGCCTTTTGGTTGACCTGGATTGACTGTAAGCCTAAGGGCTTCGTTTGTTTTTATTTTGCTGAGTCCAGTACGAAAACTGCCTTAGTACTGATACCACGCCTGGGGGGACTGGGTCAAAAGAGTTAATAGGTCACTTTTAGAGCTCTCCTTTGCCCTGTTCACTCTATTAACCTTAATTATTCAGAAGCCAAGAATCTCAAATTCCTAGGATTCAGATTCCATTTTCAGGCTGTCTACTACTCCCTTCTGGTTTGATATCCCTTTCCTTCTTTCGGAATGGTGGTCATTTTCTCAGAATGGTGGTCATTTTCTCCTGCCCCTCAACTCCTAGCAATCTGTTCTCATGCCCCAGGGTTCTTGCAGCCTCCAGTGTGTGAGAGGTAAAGAAACTATGAATGTCTGGAGTGGGTAGGCTGGGCTCATGGACTCCCAAACATGAAACTCAAACTAAGAAAAAGAGCAAAGGACCATCACCCCACTACCACCCACTTCCAGCTAATGTAAAGTAAGGTTTAACACTTTTGTTTTTTACAGTGTAGTTGTGGGGGATGGGGGGGTACTTTAATGATAACAACAACTGTGCACAATACATGATATCAGAAAAAACTACCAGCTGGCAGTGACTGTACACACTGGGGAATGGATGGAGGAAGAAACACTTCTACAACTGGATGTTAACGTTAATTACAATGACATGTTGTGACCTGCTTTTAATTTCTGCCTAATCATTACACAACATAATAAACATGCATCTCATAAACGATGTGTCAGATTAACTTTCAGTTTTATTTTAATGCAACTGCAGCCTTTTCTTCCAACCTCCACCCCTGCGGCTTCGCTCATTGCTGGCTGCAAATGTAAGATGGAGATTCCTTCTAAAACAATTAACAAGACACCATGCTGCCACACTGGAAGAGAGGCCAGCAACTGGGTGTCCCACTTTATAGATTTGTCCACCTTGCAACAGCCGTACTTCTTCTAGTCTCTCCCAGGTCCAAACTATGCCTTTTCTAGTTACTCTAATTATTTTCCCCAAACAACAATTTTTTTTTTCACTTCCCAGCCTATGAAGCACAAGTTGTTTCACAACCAGCAGCATCAAAATCTAAACTCTTAAATGGCTCAATGAAAAGATGGTCAAATGAATTCAAAATATGAGATATGCATCAATGGATTGGCAAAGATCAAATAATTTGGTAAAAGGGACACAGAAACACAGATGTTCTCATATATCCCTGGTGGATATACAAAATGGTTCAACCTCTATGGAGGGAAATTTGGCAATATCTATCAAAATGACAAATGCAAGTACCCATTTGTAGGAATTTATCTTATACTATACTTGCCGGTCCCACCATTGTGTTGAAATAACAAGTTATTCATTGCAGTATTATTTTAAGGACAAAAAAATTAATAATGATAATAGCAAACACTTATCTAGCACTTAGTATAGTGCCAAACACTGTTCTAAGCACTTCACACATATGCTCATTTAATCTTCTGAACAATCCCATGAGGCAGGTGTTATTAACATCCATCTTGTACAGATGGAGAAACTAAGAGGCCAAATAAAATTAGCCCAAGACCACATAGCTAGTGTGAGCCAAGATCTGAGTAGCTCCAGAGCCTACTATCTTAACTATTATAATACACTAAATCATCTAAATATATATCAATAGGAAAATAATTGACTAAAATATATGATACATCCGTCTAAAGGAACATTACATTTTTAAAAAGAAAGCTCCTTAAATTGCCCCTCCCACTTTGAGGATAGGTTAAACTTAGTGACTCACCTCTAAAAATAAAGTACGGAAAGGGAAAAACAGCAATTTTACAGTGGAGAAACCTGGCAAACACCACCTTAACCAAGAGATCTAAGTTAAACATCACCAGTGATGTCTTGTAAATATCAGGTAGTACTCCCTTGCTGAGACATTGAGGAAGACAACTCAACTTTGTGCAGTATTTCCAAAAATCCATAGCCCCATTCTAATCATGAGGAAAACATCAGACAAACCCAAGCTGAGAGACAGTCTATAGACTGGTACTCCTGAAAACTGTCAAGGTCATTAAAAACCTTGAGAAACTGTCAAAGGAGACTAAGGAGAAATGACAACTAAATGTAATTACGGAATGTTGGATGGGATCATGGAACAGAAAAAGAACATTAATGGAAAAACTGGTGTTATCCAAATAAACTCTGGAGTTTAGTTAACACTAACGTACCAATGTTGATTTCTTAGTTTTGACAAATGTACCACAATAAGATGATAATATTAAATAAAGGGAAATGAAACTGGATGAGGTGTATATGGAAACTATTTGCAACTTTTCTGTAAATCTAAAATTATTGGGGCTTCCCTGGTGGCACAGTGGTTAAGAATCCCCCTACCAGTGCAGGGCACATGGGTTCAAGTCCCGGTCCAGGAAGATCCCACATGCCGCGGAGCAACTAGGCCTGTGCGCCACAACTACTGAGCCCGCGTGCCACAACTACTGAGGCCCGTGCACCTAGAGCCCGTGCTCTGCAACAAGAGAAGCCACCGCAATGAGAAGCCCGCACACTGCAACAAAGAGTAGCCCCCGCTCGCCGCAACTGGAGAAAGCCCGCCTGCAGCAACGAAGACCCAATACAGCCAAAAATAAATAAATAAATAAATAAATAAATTTATTTAAAAAAAAAATTATTCCAAAGCAAAAAGTTTATTTAAAAAAAAAGAAGGAAGAAAGCTCTTTGTGCACTGATATGAAAAGAATCTCCAAGAAGTGAAAGATGTAAGGTAAAGTGAAAGACGTAAGGTAAAGAATAAAGGACTTCCCTGGTGGCACAGTGGTTAAAAATCCACCCGCCAATGCAGGGGACACGGGTTTGAGCCCTGGTCCGGGAAGATCCCACATGCCGTGGAGCAACTAAGCCTGGGCGCCACAGTTACTAAGCCTACACTCTACAGCCCACGAGCCACAACTACGGAAGCCCGCACACCTAGTGCCCATGCTCCGCAACAAGAGAAGCCACCGCAATGAGAAGCCCGCACACCGCAACGAAGAGTATCCCCTGCTCGCTGCAACTAGAGAAAGCCCGCACGAAGCAACAAAGACCCAACGCAGCCAAAAATAAATAAATTAATTAATTTTAAAAAAAAAGAATAAAGTGTATATAGTATGGAAGAAGCAGTATGTGCATAGGTACAGAAATATCATTTGTGTAAAATGGTTGGGAAAGCACATACGTATACAAAAAATATTTCTGGAAGGATACGTAAGAATCTGATAACACTGGTTGACTTCGTAGAGAGAACTCTGTAGCTGAGGAACAGAAATAAAACTTTTGATTGTGTCCTCTTGCACTTTTTAAATTTTAAAACATATGAGTATATTACCTACTCAATTAACTTTTAAAATTAAAAGTATGACAAGGACCTGAACTCGGGCAAAGCCCTGGAAATAACATAGGGGAATAATTAGAATTTTAGGAGATTAAAAAAATCTAATCTCCTCCACCTACCAGTTACCCACACCCCCTTCCTCACTTTTCCCACCAACCTCATTTCTCCTTATGCAGTGAGAACATTTTATTCTAGCCAAACCAATCTGACTCCCAACCCCAACAAATCAGCTTGTTTCCCAATTCCTTATCCCTCCCAGCAAAACCTAGCTCTTAAATTAAAAGTCACCCACCTATTGAGCTATTCAGCATCCTGTAGAGTCTGTCTGTAACACGGATGGCAAATACAGACACTCATGCCATCACTACTCCTACATCCATGACAACAACACTGCTCAATGATCACAGGAGCCTTTCCCACTAAACCTACACACTGCCTCCAACTACTTCTTAACGCGGTCCTCCGTGCAGCCATCATTATCAACCAAAGCTGGCCCATGAAATAAAACCTATTCGCCATACTACTCTCTACTATATTGATCTGTTTGCCTTGATATGTTCCTTCATGAATTTCATAGACATTCATTTACATATACCCCTATTTCGTTCTGAAAAGGATTAATGAGACAAGAATACATGAACTACAAAAAGTTAATAGATTTAAAATATTAGCAGAAGAATAAAGAAAACACCAAAAATGATGCCACGAAAAAAGCTGAAAAAATGTACAGCATAAAACCTATATGCTTACTTTGGGGTAGGCCACAAATCTGGCTCTGGCTTTCTAACAGCCATCACAAAAAGAAAAACCCAGTCCACAGCCCAGGAGATAAACAGAAAAGTACTCAGAAGAGGAACTATTCTTGGTACTTAGGCCAAACAGTAATTTTCACAAAGCAAAGAGAACACTATAGAAAGAGCAAGACATACAAGATACACAACTACCAGTTTTCAAAGAGTTGGGATGTTTCTGATAGTATCCATCAGGAGAACCTACAGTGTCTCACCAAAGCCCAATGCAGCAAAACTAATTTTACAAGGAGCGGACACAAGCTTTAAGAACTCTCTGTGTCCCTTCACTTGGTCTCCTCCTTCATTGCCTCCCTAACTAAATATAAACTCTTTGAAGACTAGAACCATGTTGTGTAACTCTTATAAAACTCACAGTGTTCTGTATCCTGCAAAACAGCAAGCATTCAGTATCAGTGAGAATTTACTGAGAGCAATTCAAGCCTATTCTGAAAAAATTCTCTAAACATAGGAATTCCCACTCCTACTAAATAGGATAAAAATGATACTGAAGCCTCAAGGTATAATCTCTAAACCTTCTATACCATTACTGAATCGCAATTTAATTTATGATGTCTCAACAGCATTTTTTGTTTTGCATATCCCTGGCACAATGCTTGCAGAAATGCCAAATCAGTATCACTAAATCTGATCAAATAAAATGGCAACCCCTATAAAATGAAAGACAATATTACTATCTTTCAAGAATATAAGCAATAGCTCTTTACAAACCAGCTGACAAAGGCAGTTTCAGTTTTTAAATGACTCTGCAAGTCCTGTAGCAGACAATGAATTATAATGCAGATATTCTCTACTTCTTTCCAAGAAACTGTAGTTTCTGTAAAGGCCAAACTGCCAGAGAACTATACTTCCCAGCTCTTCCATACATACGTCCATTCATAAATACACACACACACCACTATCAAACACTGGTGTAAAGCTTATCTTTCCCTTTACAACCACTCCCTACCCTCTCTTCTTTACCTGGTCAAACTGGAAATGAATGAAGCTTAATAAATTATTTAGGTAAAGCGATTATGAGCAACACAAGTATTAAGAAACTTAAATTACTACTCTTAAGCAGAGGCATTAGGACACATTAACAATCTCTGTATTTTATTAATGGAAATCATTAATAAATAAACAGTCTCATCCTACATTGGTTTAGCTTTTTTAATACACTTAGTATTTCAGTTTGCAGAATGCTCGTCATTTGGTATTCCCCGCATGCAGGAGAACACTCTACCGTCCCGGGAGGGGATAGCTGTAATGAGTGAAAGAACATGGACAGGACTGCGGGGTCCACCAAATGGACCTCAAAGCTAATTCCTGTGCCTTTGTTTCTTCACCCATAAAACTGAGAAATGACAATCATCTCTATCTGATAAGATTATTGAGAGGATAAAATGAGGTAAGATTTGTAAACTGCCTAGTAAATTGCATGTAAAATAGATCCTCAATAAGTGTCAGTTCTCTTGCTCTTTTCTTATAGGTAAGGAAACAGAAGGAGCTTAGCAGGTGACTGGTCCAAGGTCAATGCCTAGTCAGTGTAATACTTATGCTAAAACTGTAACTTAAGGACTCTTGCCACTACATCACACAGCCTTAAAATAACAGAACCCAATACCTCATGTTCATCACTGTTGGGCACTCATTACATGAAAAGAAAAAAAAACCTAACAATTTGTACACCTATTAGATGCCAAGCACTATATTAACCTCTTTCCTCATGACTACCTACAAAGTAGGTGTATTTATCCCATTTTACTGAGAGAAATTAATTTATCCAAAGTCACAAGGCTAATAAGTGATAATGCAAAATTAATCCAGGTCTGTTTACTACTTTCCCCTACTATCCTGCCTCAAAAGCATACAAGTATTTAAAAATAACTGTCTACCAAAATTATATTCTAAATGGCCTGGAAATTTTTATAGATCCTTCCAATTTATTAGTGGAAAGTGTCCCTGGCGTCACCATCCTTTCTCCTTAAATTTGTTCTTGTTAGGCTAAAACAATTTACAGTAAGCTCAGTGACAAATTTACATTTGTATAGCATATTACAGATTAGTGTTATAAATTTTTTCAATCTTATTAGATGCAACAACAGAGGTTTTTCATATATTAGCTCACATCTCCTTTAATACTTTCAAGTTTTCTGTGATGTAGAGATTATTACCATTTTACAGATAAGGAAACAGAAGTTTGAAAAAGATAAGTAACTTGCTTAGGTTATACAATTAGTAAGAGCAGGACTCTACCTCGGATCTCTCTAAGAGAAAAGCGTATATACTCCTGCATCCATCGATTCATTTAATCATTTGCGTTTGTCAATTTACTCATCAGAGCTGGGGGAAGGGACGTGTGTGGGGGAAGGACTTGTTTACCAAAAATGTAACAGAAAATAAGGGCCAAACCTTGATAAAACAATAAAAACAGGAAAATTCAGAAAGGTTGTCCCAGATCTCTTCCTTCCCTGCAAGGTTGTCAGGTGATTGCCAATAAATGTTTACAGGGCAGTTTCAACTATTCCAGAGCACAGAGGAAAAAAGGAGAGTTTCCCAATTCATTCTTAGAGGCTAGCTTAATCTTGACACCAAACCACTCAAGAATAGTAAACTAAAAGTGAGACATAAATATTATGTTTATCCTTTGTGATTATAGAGGCAAATGTCTTAATTTAAGTGAAAAACAAAGAGTTATGTGTAGTATGATCTCTTTTATATAAGAAAAACCACTGAATACACATGTATGTACTGAGTATGGCATACAGGTGTATTCAGTGTGTATTTGTACATATATACACATAAATGCAAAGATACAGGTTTGGAAATATAAACCCCAAACTGTTAACAAGGTTACCTGAGACAGAATTGGTCTTTGGGGTGAAGGAAGGGAAGGGGACAAATAGTGAAGTGAGATTTTTTACTTTTACTCTATATACTCCTGTATTATTTGAATTTTTATGATTAACATATATCATATTTGACAATTAAAATACACAAATGAAAAGTAGGGTCTAATAGCCATTTGATGTATCTCCTCTAGTTGTTATAGTGAAAACTAATTCTTTTATTCACTCATTGGGCATTCATTTATCTAACAAACACTTAGGGTACAATCCTACATGTGGGCACTGAGCTAAGCAAGCACTTGTGCCAGCCACCAGGTACTTAGAGCCTATTTTTTTAATCCCAGGATGGAACATGTACTTCCTTCCATAAGACAGTGTTGTTTTAAGTCAAGTTCTAATTTTTATCATTTATTATTTTTTAGGTCATATGCCAAGGATAAGAAATATTTTCTTTATCTAGAATGTGTACTGCCTTTATTCTAAGAAAGCGTACTGGATAATATTTATTGAATTTTTTTTTTTTTGGCTATTAAAAAATGCATTTGTATTCATTCATTCAACAAAGGTTAGAGTACCTCTTATGACATGTCTGAGCACAATGGTAGACAATGGATATGCAAAGATGAATAAATAACATGTGGCCTCTACCTACCCTCTAGGGAACTGAGAATTTCACAAACCTGCTATGTCTGATACAGAGTAAGTAGCACATAAAAACTGAAATATATACCTTAGTAATCCTGCACTTCAAAGTGAATCTGGCAAACTGCCCTGTTCAAAAATAAAAGTTAATTTGCGTAACCCAGAAATATCTTAATGTTTATGAAAACTGTGAAATTATTCAATTACTCTAAGGTTAAAAGGTATAAATTAGTGGGAAAATAGAGAACATGGAAGCTCCAAGGGAATAGACAGTGCGATGACTCAGTGAACAGTGGGTTCTAGAATTAGCTATGCCAGTAAGAAGCTGTTACTAGGTTTGTTTCCCCAAAGAAAATACGGAAATCATATCTACCTTATTAGGACAGGAGAAATCAAAGAATTTATTCGAAAAAGTATAACAAAACCTGGAGAACATGAGGCAGTGTGGCCACAACACCTGCTTTTTGTTGTTGTTTGGTCTCATTTATTTTCCCCCTACTCTGTCAATGATTAGCCAAGCAAATCTGCAAACACAGTTTAACTTCTGTATGCCTCATAAAGTGGCAAGAATGCAGGAAGCAGAGTCAGAAGACCTGAGTTTACATTCAGACCCTGACTCTTATTAACTCCATAAGGTTAAAAAATGAGCAAATTATTTAACCTCTTTGAACCTTAGTTTCCTAGCATTAAAATAGGGATAAACATTTTACAGTGTTATTTCAAAGACTAAATGAGAAAATACGTGTGAAAACATAAACTTACAAACTACGAATTTGGTTCAAGATGGCAGAGTAGAAGGACGTGCTCTCACTCCCTCTTGTGAGAGCACCGGAATCACAACTAACTGCTGAACAATCATCAACAGGAACACACTGGAACTCACCAAAAAAGATACCCCACATCCAAAGACAAAGGAGAAGCCAAATGAGATGGTAGGAGGGGCAAAATCATAAAATCAAATCCCATAACTGCTGGGTGGGTGACTCACAAACTGGAGAACACTTATACCACAGAAGTCCACCCACTGGAGTGAAGGTTCTGAGCCCGTCAGACTTCCCAACCTGGGGGTCCGGCAACGGGAGGAGGAATTCCTAGAGAATCAGACTTTGAAGGCTAGTGGGATTTGATTGCAGAACTGGGGGAAACAGACTCCACTCTTGGAGGGCACACACAAACTAGTGTGTGCATCGGGACCCAGGGGAAGGAACAATTACCCCACAGGAGACTGAACCACACCTACCTGCTAGTGTTGGAGGGTCTCCTGCAGAGGCGGGGATGTGGCTCACCGTGAGGACAAGGACACTGGCAGCAGAAGTTCTGGGAAGTACTCCTTGGCGTGAGCCCTCCCAGAGTCCACCATTAGCCCTACGAAAGAGCCCAGGGAGGCTCCAGTGTTGGGTCACCTCAGACCAAACAACCAACTGGAGGGAACCCAACCCCACCTATCAGCAGACAAGCCGATTAAAGTTTTACTGAGCTCTGCCCGCCAGAGCAACACCCAGCTCTACAACCACCAGTCCCTCCCATCAGGAAACTTGCACAAGCCTCTTAGATAGCCTCATCCACCAGGAAACTTGCACAAGCCTCTTAGATAGCCTCATCCACTAGAGGGCAGACAGCAGAAGCAAGAAGAACTACAATCCTGCAGCCTAAATCCTGCAGCCTGTGGAACAAAAACCACATTCACAGAAAGACAGACAAGATGAAAAGGCAGAGGGCTATGTACCAGATGAAGGAACAAGATAAAACCCCAGAAAAACAACTAAAGGAAGTGGAGATAAGCAACCTTCCAGAAAAAGAATTAAGAATAATGATAGTGAGATGATCCAGGACCTTGGAAAAAAGAATGGAGGCAAAGATCCAGAAGATGCAAGAAATGTTTAACAAAGACCTAGAAGAACTAAAGAACAAACAGAGATGCACAATACAATAACTGAAATGAAAAATACACTAGAAGGAATCAATAGCAGAATAACTGAGGCAGAAGAACGGAAAACTGACCTGGAAGACAGAATGGTGGAATTCACTGCTGCGGAACAGAATAAAGAAAAAAGAATGAAAAGAAATGAAGACAGCCTAAGAGACCTCTGGGACACCATAAAATGCAACATTCGCATTATGGGGTGCCAGAAGGAGAATAGAGAGAGAAAGGACCCAAGAAAATATTTGAAGAGATTATAGTAGAAAAATTCCCTAACATGGGAAAGGAAATAGCCACCCAAGTCCAGGAAGTGCAGAGAGTCCCATATAGGATAAACCCAAGGAGAAACATGCCGAGACACATAGTAATCAAATTGGCAAAAATTAAAGACAAAAAAAAATTACTGAAAGCAGCAAGGGAAAAACAACAAATAACATACAAGGGAACTCCCATAAGGTTAAGAGCTGATTTCTCAGCACAAACTCTACAAGCCAGAAGGGAGTGGCATGATATACTTAAAGTGATGAAAGGGAAGAACGTACAACCAAGATTACTCTACCTGCCAAGGATCTCATTCAGATTTGATGGAGAAATCAAAAGCTTTACAGACAAGCAAAAGCTAAGAGAATTCAGCACCACCAAAGCAGCACTACAACAAATGCTAAAGGAACTTCTCTAAGAGGGAAACACAAGAGAAGAAAAGGACCTACAAACACAAACCCAAAACAATTAAGAAAATGGTAATAGGAACATACATATCGATAATTACCTTAAACATGAATGGATTAAATGCTCCAACCAAAAGACACAGGCTCGCTGAATGGAGACCCATATAAAAACAATACCCATATATATGCTGTCTACAAGAGACCCACTTCAGACCTAGGGACACATACAAACTGAAAGTGAGGGGATGGAAAAAGATATTCCATGCAAATGGAAATCAAAAGAAAGCTGGAGTAGCAATACTCATATCAGATAAAATAGACTTTAAAAAAAAATGTTACAGGAGACAAGGAAGGACACTACATAATGATCAAGGGAGCAATCCAAGAAGAAGATATAACAATTATAAATATACATGCACCCAACATAGGAGCACCTCAATACATAAGGCAACTGCTAATAGCTAAAAAAGAGGAAATCAACAGTAACACAATAATAGTGGGGGCCTATAACACCTCACTTACACCAATGGACAGATCATCCAAACAGAAACTTAATAAGGAAACACAAGCTTTAAATGACACAATAGACCATATAGATTTAATTGATATTTATAGGACATTCCATCCAGAAACAGCAGATTACACTTTCTTCTCAAGTGCACATGGAACATTCTCCAGGATAGATCACATCTTGGGTCACAAATCAAGCCTCAGTAAATTTAAGAAAACTGAAATCATATCAAGCATCTTTTGTGACCACAACACTATGAGATTAGAAATCAATTACAGGAAAAAAACCGTAAAATACACAAACACATGGAGGCTAAATAATATGTTACTAAATAACCAAGAGATCACTGAAAAAATCAAAGAGGAAAGCAAAAACTACTTAGAAGCAAATGACAATGAAAACACAACGACCCAAAACCTATGGGATGCAGCAAAAGCAGTTCTAAGAGGGAAGTTTATAGCAATACAATCCTACCTTAAGAAACAACAAATATCTCAAATAAACAATCTAACCTTACACCTAAAGGAATTAGAAAAAGAAGAACAAACAAAACCCAAAGTTAGCAGAAGGAAAGAAATCATAAAGATCAGAGCAGAAATAAATGAAATAGAAACAAAGAAAACAATAGCAAAGATCAATAAAACTAAAAGCTGGTTCTTTGAGAAGATAAACAAAATTGATAAACCTTTAGCCAGACTCATCAAGAAAAAGAGGGAGAGGACTCTAATCAATAAAATCAGAAATGAAAAAGGAGAAGTTACAACAGACACCACAGAAATATAAAGCATCCTAAGAGACTACTACAAGCAACTTTATACCAATAAAATGGACAACCTGGAAGAAATGGACAAATTCTTACAAAGGTATAACCTTCCAAGACAGAACCAGGAAGAAATAAAAAATATGAACAGACCAATCACAAGTAATAAAATTGAAACTGTGATGAAAAATCTTCCAACAAACAAAAGTCCAGGACCAGATGGCTTCACAGGTGAATTCTATCAAACATTTAGAGAAGAGCTAACACCCATCCTTCTCAAACTCTTCCAAAACATTGCAGAGGAAGGAACACTCCCAAACTCATTCTATGAGGCCACCATCACCCTGATACCAAAACCAGACAAAGATACTACAAAAAAAGAAAATTACAGTCCAATATCACTGATGAATACAGATGCAAAAATCCTCAACAAAACACCAGCAAACAGAATCCAGCAACACATTAAAAGGATCATACACCATGATCAAGTGGGATTTATCCCAGGGATGCAAGGATTCTTCAGTATACACAGATCAATCAATGTGATACACCATATTAACAAACTGAAGAAGAAAAACCATCTGATCATTTCAATAGATGGAGAAAAAGCTTTTGACGAAATTCAACACCATTTATGATAAAAACTCTCCAGAAAATGGGCAGAGAGGGAACCTACCTCAACATAATAAAGGCCATATACGATACACCCACAGCAAACATCATTCTCAATGGTGAAAAACTGAAAACATTTCCTCTAAGATCAGGAACAATACAAGGATGTCCACTCTCACCACTAATATTCAACATACTTTCGGAAGTCCTAACCAGGGCAATCAGAGAAGAAAAATAAATAAAGGAATACAAATTGGAAAAAAAGAAGTAAAACTGTCAGTGTTTGCAGATGATGTGATACTATACACAGAGAATCCTAAGGATGTCACCAGAAAACTTCTAGAGCTAATCAATGAATTTGGTAAAGTTGCAGGATACAAAATTAATGTACAGAAATCTCTTGCATTCCTATACACTAATGATGAAAAATCTGAAAGAGAAATTAAGGAAACACTCCCATTCATCACTGCAACAAAAAGAATAAAATAACCTAGGAATAAACCTACCTAAGGAGACAGAAGACCTGTATGCAGAAAACTATAAGACACTGATGAAAGAAATTAAAGATGGTACAAACAGAGAGATATACCATGTTCTTGGATTAGAAGAATCAATATTGTGAAAATGACTCTACTACCCAAAGCAATCTACAGATTCAATGCAATCCCTACCAAATTACCAATGGCATTTTTTACAGAACTACAATGAAAAATCTTAAAACTTGTATGGAGGCACAAAAGACCCTGAATAGCCAAAGCAGTCTTGAAGGAAAAAAATGGATCTGGAGGAATCAGACTCCCTGACTTCAGATTATACTACAAAGCTACAGTAATCAAGACAATATGGTACTGGCACAAAAACAGAAATATACATCAATGGAACAGGATAGAAAGCCCAGAGATAAACACACGCACCTATGGTCAACTAATCTATGACAAAGGAGGCAAGAATATACAATGGAGAAAAGACAGTCTCTTCAATAAGTGGTGCTGGGAAAACTGGACAGCTACATGTAAAAGAATGAAATTAGAACACTCCCTAACACCATACACAAAAATAAACTCAAAATGGATTAGAGACCTAAATGTAAGACCAGACACTATAAAACTCTTAGAGGAAAACGTAGGAAGAACACTCTTTGACATAAATCAAAGCAAGATCTTTTTTGATCCACCTCTTAGAGTAATGGAAATAAAAACAAAAGTAAACAAATGGGACCTAATGAAACTTCAAAGCTTTTGCACAGCAAAGGAAACTACAAACATGATGAAAAGACAACCCTCAGAATGGGAGAAAATATTTGCAAATGAATCAATGGACAAAGGATTAATCTCCAAAATACATAAACAGCTTATGCAGCTCAAAATTAAAAAAACAACCCAATCCAAAAATGGGCAGAAGACCTAAATAGACATTTCTCCAAAGAAGACATACAGATGGCCAAGAGGCACATGAAGAGCTGCTCAACATCACTAATTATTAGAGAAATGCAAATCAAAACCACCATGAGGTATCATCTCACACCAGTTAGAATGGGCATCAGAAAATCTACAAACAACAAATGCTGGAGAGGGTGTGGAGAAAAGGGAACCCTCTTGCACTGTTGGTGGGAATGGAAATTGATACAGCCACTATGGAGAACAGTACGGAGGTTCCTTAAAAAGGTAAAAATAGAATGACCATATGACCCAGCAATCCCACTACTGGGCATATACACAGAGAAAACCATAATTCAGAAAGACACATGCACCCCAATGTTCACTGCAGCACTATTTATAATAGCCAGGTCATTAAAAAAAAAAGAAACTACTATAAATTAAACAGACATTTTTCCAAATAAGATATATAAATGGCCAATAAGAACATAAAGATGCTCAACATCATTAGCCATTAGGGAAATGCAAATGAAAACCGAAAGATACCACCTCACACCCACTAGAATGGCTATCTTCGAAAAGACAACTTTGACATGTGTTGGAGAAAACGCAACCCTCATACTTTGATGGTGGGAATGTAAAATGATGCAGCAGCTATGGAAAATAGTTTGGCAGTTCCTCAAACAGTTACAGTTACCTTGTGACCCAGCAATTCCACAGCTAATTATATACCCAAGAAAATCGAAAACACATGTCTACACAAAAACTTGTAAATGAGTGGTCATAGCATTATTACTCATACTAGCCAAAAAAGTGGAAACAACTGAAATGTCCATCAACTGATGAACTGATAAACAAAATATGGCATATCTATACAGTGGAATATTATTCAGCCATAAGAAGGAAGTATCTTGATACATGCATAACATGCATGAAACTTGGAAACATTACGCTCAGTGAAGACACAAAAGGCCACATATTGTGTGATTCCATTTATATGAAATGTCCAGAATAGGCAAATCCGAAGAGACAGAAAGTAGACTGGTGGCTGCCAAGTGCGGATGAAGGGGAACGGGAGTGGCAGCTAATGGGTACGAGGGTTTCCCCTCAGGATGTTCAAAACGTTCCTTGAATTAGTGATGAGGTTTGCACTACCTTGTGAATACACTAAAACTACTAAATTGTACATGTTAAAAAAGTGAATTCTACAGTATATGAGTTACATTTTAATAAAAGAAAACTATTCTAGAAATTTAAGTTTCTGCTACTTTATTTAATTTTGACCATGTTGGGTCTTCGTTGCTGCGCGTGGGCTTTCTCTAGTTGCGGCTAGCGGGAGCCGCTCTTCATTGCGGTGCGCGGGCTTCTCACTGCAGTAGCTTCTCTTGTTGCCGACCATTGGCTCCAGGCGCTTGTGCTCCAGTAGTTGTGGCATGCAAGCTCAGTAGTTGTGGCTTGCAGGCTCTAGAGCGCAGGCTCAGTAGTTTTGGCGCACGGGCTTAGTTGCTCCTCGGCATGTGGGATCTTCCCAGACCAGGGCTCGAACCTGTGTTCCCTGCATTGGCAGGCGGATTCTTTTTTTAAGAAATTCACGTTCTTTTATTTATTTATTTATTTATTTATGACTGTGTTGAGTCTTCGTTTCTGTGCGAGGGCTTTCTCTAGTTGCGGCAAGTGAGGACCACTCTTCATCGCGGTGCGCGGGCCTCTCACCATCGCGGCCTCTCTTGTTGCGGAGCACAGGCTCCAGACGCGCAGGCTCAGTAATTGTGGCTCACGGGCCCAGTTGCTCCGCGGCATGTGGGATCTTCCCAGACCAGGGCTCGAACCCGTGTTCCCTGCATTGGCAGGCAGACTCTCAACCACTGCGCCACCAGGGAAGCCCTGGCAGGCGGATTCTTAACCACTGCGCCACCAAGGAAGTCCCTCTGCTACTTTTTAATAGTTAATATCCTACTTTTTTCAGGAGGTTGTTCCTGCTGCTTGTAACAGCTATGAGAGCTCTTTGAAGTTAGATGTTACACAGATGAATGGTATTTTTAGTAAAGTGAAACTACTAATTATGCCAGAGAAACTTTCTGCAGATCAGATTAATTTGGTATTATTTTATTTCTTCAAAAGAAAAGTCCTTATTAATATCGTTTGTTTTTAGGGAGTAGAGAGAGGTTCAAGGAGTCTTTATACAGTACATTAAAAAAAAAAAAGGGCAAAATACAGTATTTTGTTTTTAAATTAGTGGACATTTAGTTTTCAGACATGCCTATCAATCAACTAAAACACAAGTAGATGGAACTTTGCAACCTCTACCTCTTTCCAGGTTCTGCATTCTGCTGTCAGATTCTGGGTCCATCACCAGCTCCTTCCAATTATTATTCACAGGAGTTAAAATGCTTGGTAAACTCTTTTAAGTGCAATCAATTCATTCCCTAATGCTGGGGAATTTACAGAGTAGGCCCAATTTTTAAGGTTAAATTTAGTCTAGATTGTTTGAATAAATATACAACAAAATGATGTCCTCGAATTTGGAATACAAAAACAATCTATAGAGTTGTGTAATGCTTTCTAAGTACTTTGGGAATTTTTTCCTGAATTTGGTCATGGGGTAAAGACAGTCACTAACTTTTGTCCACACAAAGTATTATGTATAAAAGCTTCCTGGTTCTAGAACAAAGAAGTACTTTATTGCTCAAAGCAGAAGGCAGATATTTTCCTTCCATTTAGTATTGTTATACTAAAATAGCATACCAATGAAACCAGCTAGGTAACAGCATGACCCAAGGTATGTAAACAAAGATAAATTGTTCTTTATTTTGTATTCTTCCTTGGGGGGAAGAAAAAGTTTCTCACATCTAAGCAAATAAGGTTCATCAAGCCACAGTAAAAACTACGGGTTACTATTTCCCAATATGGGGGTATTATGAGTGGTGATCTTAACTTGAGGGTCTGCCAACCTATGCTAGCATGCATGGTGCGTATACTTGGCACAGACAAAATGCGAAGAAAGAGGCGACCTGTCAAACAGCTGTATCGAGTTACTCCCTCAACAGCGCTTCCAACTTCTTGGGTGATGTCTGTGTAAGAGAGAAAGATGTCAAAGCACCAAGAAGAGAACCACGGCGGCAGTCGCAGCAGCAGCCAGGTCCAAACGGTGCATCCCAGGGTGAAATGCCACAGGAACCCTCAAGAGCCGGCCAGACTGCGGTTCCTTTCCAATATTAGTCTACCTCACATACAAAAATAAATACACAGCCAGATAACCCTGCCAACTCGCTCTCCCTTCCCGTTGAGACTCCTCCAAAGGCTGGAGGGATGTTAACAGCCCGCAGGCCCGGGAGAAGCCAAGCCCCACGCCCCGAGGGAGGCGTCCAGGAGCCTCGGTGCAGCCCGGGGGCCTCGGGCGGGCGTCCCCCACCCGCCGGCCAGGGCTGGTCACCGGCCACACAAAGGAGCGAGCCGCGGGCGCTGGACACGGGGGCTCGCCCGGGAGCCGGGCGCCACATCTGGTCCCCGCACGCCGGGTGGACAAGACCCGCCGGAAAATAAGGATTAACGCCCGTACCTGTTGCACTATTCGGGTCCCTTTCACCCAGAAATGAACAAGGGCGCTCAGGAGGGGAGACGCGCGGGCCGCCCGGGCTTTGCGGGCCGCGACCGCACCCGGCAGGCGGCGCGGAGGCAGGAGCCGCCCGCGGGGCTCCCACCTCTGGCGCTTTGTCTGCGGTGGCGGCGGGGGCTGCGGCGGGGGCTGCGGCGGGGGCTGCGGCGGGGGCTGCGGCGGGGGCTGCGGCGGGGGCTGCGGCGGGGGCTGCGGCGGGGCGGGGGCGCCCCTCCCTCAGACGCGCGGCCCGCGCTGGGGAAGAAAGCCGGGCCCGCCGCCGCCGCCGCCGCCTCCGCCCGCCCGCGCTCCCTGCCCGGCCGCTGGGCCTGCGCGCTCCTTCCGCCCGGGCCGCCCGGGCCGCGCGGCGGCCACACTCACCTGGCTGGCGCTGGCGCTGGCGGCCCGCCGTTCCGGGGCGGTGGGGAGGACGCGGGGACGCGAGCAAGGCGCGAGCGGAGGCTGAGGGCGAGACGGGAGGAAGGCAGACTGAGGGCGGAGCGGGCCCGGGCGGCGGTGGCGGCGGCAGCGGCTCCAGTCACTCGCGGCAAATCGCGTCCCGGCCCCTCTGTGCGTCAGGCAAGGGGCGGCGGCGCGGGAGGCCCGGCGACCTCCCGTCACCCTCGGCCCGACTCGCGTCCGCGCTGCCCCGCGCGCGCCCGGGTAGCGGCGGCGCAGCGACACCGCCCGCCCTGGAGGGGGCGGGGCTGGGAGTCCCACGGAGGCTGGGGATTGGGGGCTGGGCGAGGAGGGGGCTTCCGACGCCACCAGGCGGACCCCGATCTCCTCACCACCCGCCGAGCTTCCAGCTCCCAAGCCCACAGGCAGCGTGGGGTTATGGAAGGAGAACTGGGCCTAGAGTCGGGAAGCCTGGACTTAAGGACACCCCCTCCCCTTGACGCCTTGCCTGTCATTTGTTTTCTCTGTCCTCATACTGAAATATGTATGTTCGAGTATATAGTCTCCAAGATTTTCAAAATTCTAACGTTGTCATCCTGGGTTTGTTGGGATTCCTTTACCCCCAAGTACCCACTGCCAGGAGATGCCAGGAGATGGATCTCCCACACAGAGATGTGTGATGTGTCTGAAGGATGAGGCAACTGCAGGGGAATGGGTTGTAGTGAGGAAGAGCTGGATTCAGGGCATTTGTTTTCCTTTGGGGATCTTTCCATTGGATAGTCCAAAATTTATCCACAAATGGCCCTCTGATAATGGCTACTTCCCCATCTTCACCAACACTAGTTATTTTTCTCCAAATGTAGTGACTTCAGAGTCCTTGTTCTTCCAATTTTCTTGCGCAAATCATTTTTATGTCATTTCCTGAATTCAGTTCAAAAGAGTCATCAGCTAATACACACAGGCTCAGGGCAGCATGTGTTCCCAGTCTCAGGCCTTATTACTCACTGTGCCACTCAGTTCAGTATCACCTAATTTCTTTAGGGAAAAAAATTTACCATTCCAACAACTAGGCAACTAAGTTTCTCTCTGCTAAAGTTCTCTGACGAAAATCCCAAGGATTAATATTTCCTCTTATTTCTATGACTGATAATGTCTCCACTACATCAGCCTCTGCCACCATTTAGGTCAAGCCTTGCTAATTTCACTTCTGCTTGTGTTCCAAAGGATTGCTAGGAATGCCCCAAAAACACAGAGCCTCCCTCTTCAAAGGCTTTCCACCTGGATAATCAGTTTCAAGCAATTACCGTGATATCCAAGGACATTTATGTCTGATCCACAGATCTTCACCTCCAGCTTTAATTCCCACCACATCTCACACACAGGCTCTGTCTCTGGGCCTTTGTATATTTTCCTCCATCTGAAATTCATCCCTCATTTAACCGGGTGAACTTCCAGTCTCCTTCAAGATAATAAAGATAATGCATCTTTTCCTCCGTGGAATCTTCCCTGACATCCTGTCCTTTTTCCACCCTCACATCCTCACCCCACACACTTACACTGAATTATTCATTCTTTTCTGCTTTCATGGAAACTTTGATCTATTCTCTATGATAAACCTTAGCACTTTCTTTTTTCCCATTGCTTTTGCTTGGTGGTCTTTTCTTACTAGACTGTGAGTTCCTTAAAAGGATGGAGATTTTTGTCTAGTTCATTTCTGGCTCTCAGACATAGCACAGTACTCAGCACTATGAAGGTTTTCTTTAAATATTTGTTCAAGTACTGATGTCACTATTCATTCCAACAAATAGATGTTGAACATCTACTCAACAAGAGGGAAATACAGTGCAATCCACAGTCCCTGCCTTTCTTACTTAACCTTCCACAGTATTGTGTTCTTCCTTCCTTTACCATGTGGCATTCTCTGTTTATCATTTTAAACCCTCTCCTATTACCACTCGCATTCTTGGCTTGTTTTAATAAAGCAAGTTCATGCCAAAGAATCTATTATAGTAATTCACCAAATATCCCTGCCCTTCCTCTTTCCATACCCTCTTGTTCCACAACAGTGTGGACCCAGTTATTAGATAAGGGGCAACTGTTGCAACAGAAAACACATTAGACTATGAATGCAGAGAACAAAGTTTGGGTGCTGTATTTTCCAATAACTACTAAATGAACACAGCTCAATCACTTAAATTCACTAAGCCTCCCCTCTGGAGTTCCTTTGGCTCTATGATTAGGCTTCATTTCTAGTACTTTGTTAATAAGGTAAACATATCCTTCTTTATATATGTATAAATTGAAGGGACAACCAGATCCTTGCAAAGTAGCTGTCCAGCATACGCTTGAACTCTTGAGCGATAGGGAACCACTCACTACCTCACAACAGTATTCATCTTTGAACAGCCCTGCTAGTCCCTACTTTGAACTGAAACGTGTCTTTTTGTAGATTTGGTAGGTAACGATGGTATTAGTAGAAATCACCACTGGAACTGAACTCCGAAGTGGTGTGGTCAGATCGTAGCTCTGTAACTTCTAGCTGTATGACTTTGGACAAGCACAAAACAGCTCCAAGTTATGAGTTTGCTCAACTCTAAAAGGGGGAAATAATAACACCTTAAATCATTATCATTAGTATGAATACAATTGTATTAAAGTACCCAGTGAATCTGAATCTGGTACTCAGATGTATTGAATACAGAACAGCCCAATTCCCCTTCCATACACAGCCTTTAAACATATGAAGTCAGCAACCAGAGCATGTGCCTTCTCACACCAGCTTCCATACACAAGCCCCATTCATCTCCTCCATACACTTTCATCTAAACATACCCTAGTGCCTCTTACAATGTGGCATCTAGAACTGAGTCCAGTATTCCAGGTATACAGAGAAGAGAGAAATAGTTTTCTACATTCTTATGATGTTTCAAAATTCAGCTTGATATCACATTCATATTTTTCTACCACCCTACACTGTTCATAAAACAAACAAAAACCCTCGAATCTTTCTTAGGACTTTAACACATACACACCTGTAAAACCATATCTCCTCCAATCTGTATTTGTGCAATTTGTTTTTGGAGACTGAGTGTGGATCTTTGCATGTATTCGTCTTAAATATCACTTTGGAAGTTATGTACCAGAATCCCCTGCCAAATAGAAATCAATGTGAAATAAGAATAACATTTGAAAGACATTCAGGACTCGGGGGTGGGGAGAATCACAAAAGCACTTTAAGCAACTCCTTCTTAAATTCCTAAATTCTCCCCTACAACTTCCCTTAGGCTTTTTATTAAATGCCGTATTTAAATGTCATCTGAAGTTATATAACGTCTCACATTCATTTCATTTTATTTTTATAGTAAGTTAATATTTTATGTGCATATGTTTCCCAAACATCCTTCTCTGGAACTTCTGAAGAACTCACTGAGATAAGGCAGACCTGCACTGTTAATGCAGTCTTACTGAAGCTCAGCAGGGTCAGGGAACTTGCTGAACACTCACTCTGCACCAAAATAGGCTTCTTCGGGAAAATGCCCCACCCACACGCCCTGCTGAAGGGGTGGCCCCAGGCAGTACTCTTTTGTGCCTCTGTGGACTGCTCCTGGGAGGGCATCTGACCTGTTAAACAGCCAATTCACACCCATTCAAAAATGACCTGGGAAAAAAACTCAATCCAAAAAAGCTGGTCCAGGGACTTCCCTGGTGGTCCAGTGGTCGAGACTCCGTGCTTCCAATGCAGGGGGCGAGGGTTCGATCCCTGGTCTGGGAACTAAGATCCCACATGCCACGTGGTGGGCCCCCACCCAAAAAAAAAAGAAGAAGAAAAAAGGGTTGGTCCAATCAGACAATCAACTGGGGAAGCTGGACCCAAAGGGAGGCACAGATGGTGGCCATGGGTGAGAAGGGCTCTGACACATCACCAGTGAGCAGAAGATAATGTCAGCCAATGACTAAGCAGAACACATCCATTCACTCATCTGCTCAACAAATATTTATTAAGAATTTCCTGTTTTAGGTTCTGGGAATGCAGTATGGACAAAATACACAAAAATTCTGCACGGACCTTGCATTCTGGTAAATGTGACAGGCAATAAACAATAAATAAGTAAATCAAATATTGTATTAGAAGGTGGTAAGTGTTGGATAAACATTATGCAGGGCCGGGAACTAGGAAGTGCCAGGGGCTGGGGTACAACTTTCAATCACAGGAATAGGGAAAGCCTCACTGAGAAGCTGACATTTGAGCTAAGGCTTGAAGGAGGTGAGGCACTGAACCTATAGTAAAGAATCTTGAGGGAATCAACTGGTAGTGTGCTGATCAGGAAGCAGACACCAAGAGAAGAGGCAACCCAGAGAGCAGGGCATTCAAAATCTAGCTGGGATCTTTTTAAAAACAAAGCGTTCCCAGCACTTCCCCAGGTGTACTAAACCTGAGCCTTTGCAGATGGGACCTCAAAATCTGTATTTTTAAAACACTCCTCAGGTGATTGGGATGCTCCAGCAGGATGAGAAGTCCTACTGATACGCTGGGTTCTGAATATCCTTCAAATTCTGTGTTCCAAAAAGCCCAATTCAATTGGCATTCCTCTCCTCCTAGGAAGCTTTGTTGTTCAACTTTCCTGTTATTCCTAGGAAGGAAGCCGGATATCATGGCTGAGATTTCAGTTTTTCTGAGTTACATATATATTCTTTACAAACCAAACAAACAAGAACAAACCCCAACACCCTCTTCCCTGAGGTCACATGTTTGGGTTTCTATATTTTGCAACCAAAATTGCCTAACAAACCACAGTCACAAAGCTGTGAGATGGTGCCAAACCTGCAGCACTGAGCTAGTATTCATTCTGCAACTCTTGCCTTTGGGAGTATTTAGCACTTCAAAATCAATATTTGCAAAATTGTCAAGGTGCTGTATTTTTAAATCTAAAGATATATAGCATTTATTTTAATAATGTACGCTTAATACGTTAGTGAATTTTTAAGAAAAATCTTTAATAATTTTATTTAAAAATTACTTTGAGTACTTATTTTATTAATTTTTGACATTTTAATTCCAAGCTCAAAACTTCTTTCACTGAGGAAGTTAAAAAGATCTGGTATTTTTTAAAAATGCAGGGCTTCCCTGGTGGCGCAGTGGTTGAGAATCTGCCTGCCAATGCAGGGGACACGGGTTCGAGCCCTGGTCTGGGAAGATCCCACATGCCGCGGAGCAACTAGGCCCGTGAGCCACAACTACTGAGCCTGTGTGTCTGGAGCCTGTGCTCCGCAACAAGAGAGGCCGCGATAGTGAGAGGCCCGCGCACCGCGATGAAGAGTGGTTCCCACTTGCCGCAACAAGAGAAAGCCCTCGCACAGAAACGAAGACCCAATGCAGCCATAAATAAATAAATAAATAAATAAATAATTTTAAAAAAAAAATGTACTTTTATGGTTCTGAAATTGTATAAATAACTCTTTTAAGGGCAGGGTTTTGTTTTGTTTGCTTTGTTTTGTTTTGCCACCTATTAGTTCATCATCTAGGCCAATGTATTTGGAGTCCTTTAGACAACAGAACTTTTTCCAAGGCCAACATAGTTTGCATTCATTTGTATCAGGTGGGGTTTTTTTCCCCCAATGACACTTTCACACAATGTTTTTAGTAAACAGGCCAAAGGAAAGAGTAAAAAGCAGTGTTTGATTTTTTAATAAAATCAGCAAAATCTTTTTCTAACAGAACTGACTGCTTTTTCTACTAGTGGAATCTTAGGGTTTTAAAGCTGGAAGACACCCACCTATTCCAACATCCTCATTTTCCTGTGACCTGGAAAAATTAAGCAACATACCCAACACTAGACTTAGTTAACAAAACATCTAGTGTCCAGGCCTCCTGACTACTAGTTGCTATAAGCTCAAAGTTTATGAATACTTGCAGTATCATCTGTATGTGTGTAAATAGATGTGGTGCATAATTTAGGCATAATACAAGTTTTTCTCTTGAACATCAATAGTGCTTTAAAAGTATTCTGAATGATAGAAAATGAAATAAAATTTCAGACTAAGGAAAAGTCCCTAATTTCAGCAACCAACTTACTGTCACTCTTAATTAATATAAGCTTTGTAATAGAGATTAACAAAGGAGGTCAAGTTAAAGGCAAATTGTTCAGGCAAATTGTTTTACATGCTTCTGGCAATATACAATACATTACCTAATAGAGTACAGTAAACTGGCTATGCCAGTTTTTATAGTTCTGTCCAATAAATTTTCTTCCAATAAGTACCACTAAATGTCAATACAATATGTGCTCCAATAAGTGTTCCTGAGTCAGAACTCTTTGGTTACAAGTACCAAAGCCAATCTGAACTGGATTGGGGTGGAGGCGTGATGGATTTTCTGGAACAACACTGAGGTAGCTCCAGAGCACTGATGGAAGAACGGCATTTCTGAGAACCTCAGGGACCAGAACCAGAGACCAAAGCAAAGTCCGCATCTTTCTCAGCCCCTTCTCTCAAACCTGTTTCTTTTTGACTTGTCTTCAGTCTGTACAAGAGCAAACTAGTCTGTTTTAGGCTCCAAGGAGAAGAGCCCCAGGTTGCACTGGGTGTGCGTCCTCCATCGGATGCATAGTTCATGTAGAAAAGTATCAGGGGTGGCTAATACTTTGGGTCATATGAATGTTCAAGCACTGTGAACAGTAGAACAAGCTCCTGGGGGATGGAGGACTGGGTGTCATCACAGGCAGCTCCCATCATGGGAGGAAGTCTCCTCCAAATACATGGGTATTTGTTCTTTTTTTTTAAATCCTGTGTTCTCCTCCAAAGGACACAGGGGCATTACCAGCAAAAGGGGAGAGAGGAGAACCAGGCTGACAGAAACAGTAGATAGTCACTGCGGGATGTATACATCTCTAAATCTTGCACTGGAAAGACAATTTTCGTGAAATATTTTATTACCCACCCAAATATTAAAATTATAATGTTAATTTCTTCCAGTCTCATCATTGGATATTAAAAATGTACATTCAAGTACCGTATTTTCTGGTTTGTTGATGTGCCTTTAAAACCCTAGCCTAGAAAAACTCTTCGATTTATTCATGATTAGGATAGAAAAATACAATTTTGCTTAATCAGAATATTTTTACTTATTATGTGCATTATAGGTCTAAAAAAATTAGATCTAAAAATAGTTTATTCAAAGCTGAAGAGGTAAAAGCACTTGATTGTCAAGTTTAATCTGCATAGTGAAAGAATCAGGTCTCATTTAAAAGGTATTATTAGTTAAGTGATGGAGAAAGTTCTTTCGTTTCTGTTACATGGTATTTCAACATGGGGCTAGGTCCCAGTTATTAGTAAGACAGAAAAGAATGTTAAAAACAAGCTTGGTCCAAGTCATAAGGTTTACTTTTGTTTTTCCAATGTGTTCCAGTCATCGGCCTGATTACAAAAGTCAACATTTACCTCAGTGATCAAGCAATGTGTTTTGCTCTAGACTCTCAAAATCTGAGGCCAGAGACTAAAGTGTTCCGTCCTAACTTCAGTTCTTCCATGCTCAGAAATGGCTCTCTTGTCTGGGTGTTTGGTTTTTTGCTTTTAGTTCGTTTTTTTTTAAAATCCTGTGTTCTTGAACAAAATAGGGACAAACCACATTTGAAAATAACCTCCAACCATTGTCCAGGCTCCTTTCACTCCGTCACTCTCTCCAGCTGCTCTGGAGAGGTGGTAAAACTTGGCTGTGACTTTAGCAGCTGAATGGCAGCTTGGGAGAAGGCCCATTGCATAAAGTTGGAGTAGGCACTAGCGACACAAAAAGCAAAGGACCGATTTGCTTATGGGATAAAGTGGAAAATGGAAAGAACTGCCTTTTGCATCAGTCCAACTTTTCCTCTCCCTCTGAATAAAACATTATTATGTAACAAAGGGCCTTTAAACAATTTTTTTAAATTGGCAATTTGACAAACACAGATTGTGTCATCCTGGGTTAGAGCCACTTCTTAGGGTGTGGAGTTACTTGATTCTGGCACTGTGGATCAGCACTCAAAACATGTTATACAAGCTAGGTTCATGCCTCATGAATATTATCTTAGATTTAGGGGACGAAAGGAATAAAAAGCGTGTTTCCCTTTGGGGACTTGAAGAAAGGGAGCCACAGGGTCCTAGTTGACCATTTTATTCTGAAACCTAACTTTTTGCATAAAAAAGTAGGCAAAGAAGCCAATAAATGTATCTTATCATCGTTCCTAAGATGAAAACACTTATAGTTTAGACTTTTTCATTGTAAAGTATGGCAGCAAATTCGGGACGAGAGCTGTTGCTGGCGCTCAGCTTACCCTCCTGAGAAACGATCCTGCATGTCCTGTCTGCACAGAAATTATGCTTAGATGCTTCCATGGTCATTTTAATGTCATACAAGCAACTTTTAAGCATTTTAGTTGGAAAAAAGGTGGAAGTGAACAGAAACATGGGAAAAGACATTCCATGATTTATTTTTTCATGCAGCCAAAAATGTAGTGCCAGCCTTGCTCTCTTGCCAGAGAGCTGGAGACAAGGTTGAGGACGTTATGAGTTTGCTCTCAGTCTCACTGGGAGGCAGGAACCCAAACAAACCCTCAGTGCAATGTGACACATACTAATCATTAAATTCTACACAAAAATGTTGTGGAGACCCAGAGAAGAGTCACTGCCAAGGTGTCTAGTGAAGGCTTCATGGAGGCTTTGATGCTTGAACTGTGTCTAGAAGAAAGAGTGGGCAGTGTCTAGGCTGGAAAAAGGGAGAAAAAGCAGAAGAAACAATATACACAGTGGCTAAGAGGCACTAAAGAACATGCTACTTGAAGGAGAATTTTGAATATTCTTACTGTGGCTACATGAGCAGAGAGAGGGTCATTTCAGGGAAGATCAAAATGAGAAGTACCGGGCTTCCCTGGTGGCGCAGTGGTTGAGAATCTGCCTGCTAATGCAGGGAGCGCGGGTTCGGGCCCTGGTCTGGGAGGATCCCACATGCCGCGGAGCGGCTGGGCCCGTGAGCCACAATTACTGAGCCTGCGTGTCTGGAGCCTGTGCTCCGCAACAGGAGAGGCCGCGATAGTGAGAGGCCCGCGCGCAGCGATGAGGAGTGACCCCCACTTGCCGCAACTAGTGAAAGCCCTCGCACAGAAACGAAGACCCAACATAGCCATAAATTAAAAATAAATAAATAAATAAAAATTTAAAAAAAAAAATAAAAAAATAAAAAATAAAAAAAAAAGTTTAAAAAAAAAAAAAAAAAAAAAGAGAAGTACCTGTGGGCCAGGGGTAGAAAATTCAACGGATTGCAGAGGCCAGGCAGGTAACGAAAATGATCGAAGCTGAGCAGGTCTAGGTGCAAATGCATTCACTATGAGTGAACGGCTCACCAGAGAACGAAAAACCTCTAAAAATATTGCGCCAAATTATACTTACCTCCCCAAATATGAGAGATTGCATCTTTCCCCATACCCTTGCCAAGAATGGGCATTTACAGCAATATTTATCAAGTGCCTTCTATTGTGAGGGACGGTATTTAGGAACTGAGGATACAGCAGTGAATAAAATAAAATTCTTATCCTCATGGCACTTATACTCTAGTGAGAGGCAGACAGACAAAATAAAGAAGTAAAATGTGTAGCTGTTAGATAAATGCTGTGGAGAAAAGTAAAGGAAGGACGACAGAGAGAGAATGGGAGATAGGTTGGACTTTAGATAGAGTAACCAGGAAGGCGTCACAAAGAAGGTAGCCATTGAACAAAGACTACAGAAGGTATAAGAGGAAACTCTGCAGAAGTCTGTGGGAAAAGCGTTTCAAGCAGAGGAAACAACAAATCAAAGCCCCTGAGGGGAAGCCGTACCTGCCAGGGCAGGGAGGTGGAAGGGAATAGAGCGAGAGGGAAAGAGATTGTGTTGGGTCTTTTAGAGAATTGATTGAGGCTTTTCCTCTGAGCCACTTGAAAAAGCTTTGAATGGTTTTGAGCAGAGGGATGATAGCCAGGGCTTGTACTTTTAAAGACTCATTCTGGCTGCTGAGTGTAGAACTGAACGCCTTGCGGGGAAGGGTATAAGCCCAGAGACCAGCTGAGAGGTGAGAGCTGCTACTCCAGGCAGATGTGATCGTGGCCTGTCCCAGTGCGGGGGAAGCAGGTGGTAGGCAGTGGCTAGATTCTGATTATAAGTTAAAAATAGGGCCCCAGGATTCCATGACTGATTAGATGTGGGGGGTCAGGAAAAAAAAGAATCCAGGTATAACTCATGGGTTTGGGGCCTGAGCAATTAGAACAATAATATTCTATATACTAGGGGGAAATCGTGGGGAAGAGCAGTTTGGCTTGAGGGGGATGGAAAGGGAGGAGGGCTTAATAATTTGGTTTTGGAAATGTTAACTTTGAGATATGTATCAGATAATAAGCATAAATTTAGAATAAAGCAGCTGGAAATATGAGTCTGGAGTTAAAGGGAGAGTTCTGGGCTAGGAATATACATTTGGAACTTTTTGGTATATCAGCATAAAGATAATGTCACAGCTATGAGACTTGGTGAGATTAACAAGAGAGCAAGTATAGAGAAGAGGTCTAAAGACTCAACTGTCAGTTCTGGAGATCTAGTATTTAGAGACTGGGAAGATGAGGAGGAATCTACAAAAGAGACTTAAAGGGAAAAACCAATGAGGTTGGAAAAAAACCAGGAGCATGTATTGTCAGAAATCAAGTAAGGAAATATTTCAAAAAGAGGGGAATAATCAACTCGGTCTAATACTACTAACAGGGTGGTGTATTAGTCGGGGTTCCCAGAGAAACAGAACCAATAGGTAGGATGTTTGTATGTGTTTTAAGGAATTGGATTATACAATTACAGAGGCTGGCAAGTCCGAAATTTACAGAGTGAGCTGGTAGCCTGGAGACCCAAGCAGGATTGATTGTGCAGTTCAAGTCCCAGGGCCTTCTGCTGTGGAATTCCTCTTGTTGGGGGAAAGTTAGTCTTTTGTTCTATTCAGGACTTCAGCTGAATGGATGAGGCCCACCCATATTACGGAGGGCAATCTGCTTTACTCAAAGTCCACCGATTTAAATGTAAATCTCCTCCCAAAACACTTTCACCAAAACATCCAGAAAAATGTTTGACCAAATATCTGGGTACGATGGCCCAGCCAAGTTGACCCCTAAAATTAACTGTCACGGCAACAAAGATGAGGCTGAGGAAAGGCAGTTGTATTTAGCAACATACAGGCTATTGGCAACCTTAGGAAGAACAGGTTTGACAGAATGATGGGAGAAAGCTTGATCGGAAGGGGTTTACAAGAAAACAGGAGGAGGAATGTCATGCGCTTCTGGGTTCACAGGACATGGGGGAAAGAAAACACAGCAGTGTTAAACCACCAGGGCAAACCGACCTGATGCTGGTTGCCAGCACCCAGAGAAGCAGCCTAGGCACAAGACAGGGAACGAAGGGAGGTCAGCTCTCTCCTGAGGCTGGAGACCTGCAAAGGGGCTACAGTGGTCCCAGGTCACTAGCGTGGCATGCGGCTCCACACAGAAGAGGATTGTGGGAGAAACACACCTTTAGTTTAAGTCTTTGAGTATCCCACAGATTAATACTGTATCAACTAAATGAGAGTTCATAATCAATAGGCAAAATACTCAAATATTCAAGTTACCAAACAAAAAATATTTTAAAAAACTATGAAATGTTGAAAAAATTTAAAAATTATATAAAAGATGAGTAATCAGTAAGAGGCTCGCCTATAAAACCAGGCAAATTTGAAAAGAAACCAAACAAAGCTTTTAATAATAAAAAATAGAACGCTACTCAATACTCTGAATGACCTACATAGGAGAAGAATCTAAAAAAGAGTGGATACATATATATGTATAACTGATTCACTTTTCTGTACAGCAGAAACTAACACAACATTGTAAATCAACTCTACTCCAATAAAAATTTAAAAAATAAAAAATAGAACTGTTAAAATAAAAATCTCGATTAGTTAAAATACATATTAGGCATAATAGAATAAAACTATTGGTAAATTAAAGGCAGATCTGAAGAAATTATACAGAAGATAAGCAGATGGAAAAGATGAAAGGTTAACATGGGAATTCCCTGGAGGTCCAGTGGTTAGGACTCTGTGCTTTCACTGCCTGGGTTTGATCCCTGGTCAGTGAACTAAGATCCCACAAGCCCTTCAGTGTGGCCAAAAAATAATAAGGTTAACAGATATGGAAATAATCATATGAGATTACTAGGAAAAGAGAAAGAGAAAGCCTGTTTGTTTCACATGCCTAGCACCAAGTAGGCAAGCAGAAGATAAATAAAACCCACAGGATTCACATACACTGACCCTGAGCCTGACTGGTGCCATGAAATTTTAGATTGATTTGATTAGTATTTCCGCCTTTGGGGGAGGCTGGGAAAGGGGTTGGGAAAATGGCAGAACCAACAGAAGCTCCTTATCCAAGTTACCAATAATAAACGTGATGCATAAACAGTGGAACCACTTAACAATATTCATATTTTAAGATCAGACTAATCTTGCCATGTGACATTAGAATTTTCTTTTGGGTGTGGTTTCTTCTTTGCCTACAAACATACTTAAATTTCGATTTATTTATAAAAACCAAAATTCAAAGAATTCTTTTAAGCTGTTATCTTTTCTTTCCCCTTCCATTTAGTAATCAATTTCTTGGGGGAGAAAAAAATCATCTAGACTTGAAATGATTATTTGTTCACTATTCATTCACTACTTGCTGCCTCTCAGTTAATCAACTGAAACAGTTCTTTCAAAGTTAACAATGACTGCTTATCATATTCAATGAATTTTCTTTCTCTTTCCCTCTTTGTAGTACTTGATACTGTTAACCACTCATTCCTTCTTTTTTTAATCTACATTTACTAAGTTTTGCTAGTCTCTAAATTAGGCCCTGGAAATAAAAATATAAGAGAGTTCTCTGACATCAAGTGGTTTACAGTTTACTTATCAAAGAAGACATATGCACTACAAAATGAAATAAGGCACTAAAAGAAAAAGTGGAACCACAATGAGGGGGTGATCACTTCTACCTGGGGTGGTAGAGGGTGTGGTCCAGGATTTTACTTTCCTCCTCAGTTGAGTTTTTGAAAGATAATGTGTGTTGATCATGTGAATAGGTGCAGACTCAGGCATCACTAGAGGCAGAGGAAACGTGAGCAAAGGTACAGAGGCATAAAGCATCCAGAGTGTTGAGAGTACTGTAAACAGCTCAGTAAGTGTGGGACAGAAGACCCAAGATGAGCATTAAGGGCAGAATGAAAGGCAATGCAAAATCACAGTCTTTTTACTCATTCAAGGGACTTTGGACTGTATCCTATCAGTACTCTACAAAGTGCTGAAAGGATACTTCTTCTTTTTTCTTCTCTTTACTATGTTTATAATTTAGAAATAACAACCTTGAAGGAAGAAAGAGGCTTAATTGGAATGCTCTAAATCTGGAGGAAGGAGACATTGACAACATTGACACACTGATGAACATTAAGATTGACTTCTGTTTTGCCATCAGATATAAATGTTGTGATACATTAGCATTTTATCACTCTGATTACTTCCTTGGTAGAAATTCCTGGAAGTAGAAATCACAGTATCAAATTTATTAACAGTTATAAAATCTCTTGATACATATTGACAAACTGCTTTCCAAATATACTGTCTCAATTTATGTTCCCATTAGCACTGAGAATTGTGTTAATTTTTTAAAAAATTTTCTAAGTGTATAGGCAGAGATTTCTTCTTCATTTAATTTGCACTTCCTGAATTACAAGTTAATACATTTACTGGAAATTTGTATTTTCTTGTTTTGGGAATTGTCCCTTCATGTTCTTTGATCATTTTTCTATTAGAATGTTGTTCTTTCTGGATTTATGTTAAGTATATTGATCTTTTCTAATGTCACTTTTTTTGCAAATATGGATATGCAAAGTTTTACAACTATTTTATAGCTAAATATATTGATCTTTTCCTTTGGAAAACTTGATTTCCTTCTCAAACACTTTTCTTTCAATGTCTGTGACTATTTTATCCTGTTTCCTATTTCTTAGTCCATTTTGCTATAGTGTCTAGCTGATACTTCTTGAGGGAAGGAGGCTTCAAATAGAGATATTTGTCATGGTCTTTGGCCTTTTTATGTCAATGTCCTTACACTCAGAGATCTAACCTATTTCAAATGTTTCACTGGTTTTAAATATTGACCCTCTTAATCTAAAAATATTTTTTTCTGAGTAATATATGTACACAGTATCAAATTCAAAAGTATGAAATAATATACAGTGAAAAATAAGTCTCTTTTTCTCCCTGACCCCCACCCATCCAATTTCTCTCCTAGGAGGCAATCACGATTATAGTCTCTTCAGAGCCTTCTAAGAATAGTCTATGCATTTACAAATATATGAGTTTGTGTATGTACGTGTATATGTATATTTATAATATATATAATTATGTGTATATATATAATTTTCCCCATATACATATTAGCATGCCATGTACCCTGTTCTACACATTACTTTTTGCACTTAATAGATTTTGGAGATCTTTTACGAACAGTACACGAGACAGCATTGTATTTCATTATTTAAATATAATTTTTATAAACCAGTCTTCTAATGCTAAACATTTAGTCTGCTTCAAGTCTACTACAATCTATTAGAAACATCATTTTGTACTTATAGGATAAGTGCTTAGGACTAGAATTGCTAGGAATATGTGCATTTGTTGTTTTGACTGATTAGTGTGAAAATGCCTTTTATTGAGGTTATACCAATTTACAGTCCCTCCAGCAATGCTTGGTAACTGTGTTATAAAAATTTTTGGGTTTTGCCAGTCTGATAAGTGAAATATAGCATCTAATGTAGTATATAATTGGGTGAGGATTGGTGTCTTTTTTATACATTTAAGAGCAATCTGTATTTCCTTTTTAGTAAACTGTTTTTTCATATCCTTTACCCCACATACTACTGTTTTGTATTGAACAGTTGGTCTTTTTTCTTATAAATTTATAGGAATTGGCTTCTAATATATGTTGTATATATTATTTCTCAAATTTTAGTTTATGTAAGATAGTTTTGTTTCCTATAAAATTTCTGATTATGTAAACAAATTCACCAATTATTTCTTTATGGCTTCTGTGTTTTGTGTTATACTTGTAAAGCCCTTCTCGTGCTGGTATTACTTAAAACAAAATTTTCCTGGCTATTCTTGCTTATGTATTTTTACATATAAACTTTAGATTCAGATTGTCTATTTCTAAAATTTAAGTATTCTTATTGTTACACTGATTGGGATCAGGTTAAATTTACAGATTAATTTAGGAAGAATTGACATTTTTATGATGCTGGTTATTTTAATCCAAGAACATAAAATGTTTTTGATTTGTCCAAGTCTTCTTTTGTGTCTTTCAGTAGTGCTTTTTTTTTCGTGTAAATGATACACATTTATTTTAAAGTTTAATCTTATGTATTTCATCTTTTTGTTGCTATTATAACATCTATTACTTCTATGCAAATGACTTTCAAATAGATATCTCTACCTTCACGTCTTTTAAGAGCACCACACATACATGTCCAGCTGTTTTTTAGATCGTTTCCACTTGAAAGTTCTGCTGTTAAACTCAACAAGATCCAAATATGACATCACTTTCCACCAACAAAATGCAGTCTGTCTTCTTCAGTTTTGCATTAGTGCCTAATATAGGGCCAGGTGCTCGGCACATAGCAGGTTTATATACATCTTCTGTGTGGAAACACTTGGATGTGTGCCTTCTCTCTTTATCTTTTTCTACTTCTCTCTCTCTGTCACATAGACTCACACATACTGAAAAGCAGCTACATAATTTGTGGGGCCTTGCGCAAAATAAAAATGAAGGACTCTGTTGGAAAAGCAGGAAAAAAGGTACTATTAAAGGTACTAAAATAGAAAGGTTTTCCTTTTTTCCCATGCTCTCTCTTTTAACTTGTGGTATTTTTGTTTGATATTTAATGTCATCCTACATAAAAAAATCAAAATTTGTAAAAATTAGCATGAATTTTACCATTCACCTTTATGTTGTGCAATGCCAATTTCAAACAGAAATAGAACATTTAAAGTATGCAGAATCACAGGAATGACACAATTTGTGTACGTGCATATGCATTTTGTTCTTAACAGAACAGTGGAAGTACTGCACAAAACTAACTCAACTGTTATTTCACTTCTTGATACTCATGCATCCTACCCACACTGTGTGCTTTTGGCTTACTGATAAGAAAGGAGTGAAAGGAAATGAACTATCTTTTCCTTTCCTTCTACACCATCATTCTCAGCTTAAATGGTTGGTTAGTAAAGGAAGTAAGATGAATAAGTATATGTAGTTTTCCTTGCTCATTTGAGTTGCTAAGAATGCCACTGTCTTACTTCTGCATTTGAAGCAAGTTCTGGTTTACAAGGAAGGTGTGGTCTCTTGGCAGCTGTCAGCACCCCGACTTACTCAGGTGTAGGCGTAACATGCTTACCTTTTACTTGCTTGAAGTCTCGTTGAACTCCGTACACTGCAGGTCCACCAGAATTCTGTGCCCATGGGGCGCTTGAAGGCAAATGGGATGGCAAGGAGCTACGGGCAGACATTTGCGTGTATCTCCTCTGCTTATAGGCATGCTCCATTACCCCACTGAACTCTACTTACAAAAGTCCAAAGATGAAATTGTTAAGAATTTCAAGACAGCAGAGCATTAAACTATGCATGGCTCCCTTCTGAGAGTGGCGTCCTGTTGGGCTATACAGGTCCTACGCCCACGAAGCCAGCTCTGTATACACCAAGCTTCTCTTTTCTACTATTTTATTCTCACTTTCTAGTAGTGGCAAACAGTCATGCCAACTGAGAATTTTGAAGTTAGTTTTGGCTTTTTCCTCCCTCCTGTGCTGCCTCACCCTCATCTTTCACTTCTACTTCCCAAATCCTATGACTTAAGTTCATCTCTAGCATCTGCCTTTCCTTGTTATTCCTACCTTATCATCCAAATTTAGATAATTGTATTCTTCGATAGTATTTTAGTAACAGTAACCACATGCTATGGACTAAATTGTGCCCTCCCTAAATTCATACATTGAAGCCCTAAAATCCCATGTGATTGTATTGGAGAAGAGGGCTTTCAGGAAGTGATTAAGGTTAAATGAGGTGGAACCCTAATCCAATCTGACTGATGTCTTTATAAGAAGAAGAGACACCAGAGTTCTTTCTCTGCTACATGAGGAGGACATAGCGAAAGAATGGCCCTCTGTACACCAGGAAGAGAGTTCCAACCAGAACTCAACCATACTGACACCCTGATCCTGGACTTCTGGTCTCCAGGACTGTGAGAAAATAAATTCTTGTTGTTTAAGCCACCCACTATGGTATTTTTGTTGTGGCAGCAGGAGCAGACTAATACATCACCTAACTCTTAATCCCTATTTTCAGTTTTTATCTGCCTTTGTCACTACACTTTTAAAGAATTATCATCCTAAAATTATAACTCAGATCAAAGTGCTACTCCATCTAAAACCACTGATGATTGAGTTGAATGTTTGCCTCTCAGTCTGGCATTCAAAGACTCCACACAGTGCCTTCTATTTACATCTTTTGTGCCGCAAGAAAACTGGCCCACTTACGCTTTCAGAAATAGGCCCCTGCTTTCCTGCCTCAGTGCTTTTGGAACACCTCCCCTCCCATCTCTGCCTGTTGAAATCCTTCCTTTTATTCAAGGTCCATTTCTTAATGTTGCTTCTTCCTTGAAGCTTTAACTTACCTAATTGTATGTTATTTCTCTTTATTTTTAGTGGGGGGATGAATCCTCTTGGTATTTTATTTTCAATCCATGTGGCATTTAAATAAAATTCAAGGATGATTTAGGCATTTTTTTTATCTTCCTTATTAGACAGTATATTTCTTATGGATAGTAGCTGGGTCCAAACTTAACCTTCTGATAACTATGTGAATCTCTATTTTTCATATATTATTTTAGATAATGATTATCTAGCCATAGAGAAATCTAAAGGATGTTCTAGTGTAACTACTTGCTTATTAGCCTGCCTCTGCCAACAGAGGGTGAGTTCTTTGAGGGTAGAAATATTCAATTGCCTTTTTTGCAGTCCTCCCCAATTTAACATGGATTCAGTAGTATCACCTAATATATATTCCAAGACTCAAAAATGTTTTATAGCTGTTTGAGATCCAAGATCCACTCAAGATCTATCCATTGCATTCTGTTGTCAGATCTTTTTTCTCCTTTAATCCAGAATACTCTCCACTTTGTTTCTTTATTTTGTCTAGAGTCTAGGTCCTATTATACAGAATGTCCCATGGTTGTGATTTGTCAGATTATTTTCCCATGATTAGATTCAGTTTAAACATTTTGGGCAAAAATATTATGTAGGTAATGTTTTGTCCTTCTCATTGCATTATAAATGGAGGCACATAATTCCAGTTTATTCCATTCCTGATAACTCTGCATTTGATCTCTCTATTGAAAGCTTTATTTTCCTTTGTAGTTAATAAGTGGATTCATTTGCAGGTAATACTTCGAAATCCAGTGAGTATCCTCTTCCTTAACAACTATTAATCTGATGATTTTAATATCTAATTAACAATCATTTCCTGAATCATTATTACATTTGAGATAGCAAAATGATACTCTTCTATTGTTGGAGAACAAAAATGTCTGACAAAATCTAAATGCTTTTTTTAGAAACTTGAATAACAGAACTGCATTGTCTTTTCTGAAAAAAAATGGGAAATTGGCACCCAGGGTTTTAAACCCAGGACTGAGAATTGGTTAGATAGGCAAAGAAAGGCTGTAGATTAAAAGCCATACCAAGGACTCTTTTTCTTCTAAGAGCTGTCTGCACATGCGTGCAAGAATAGTAGCCATTTCCTGCTAAATTGAAGCTGCCCTCATGAGCAGTTGTGAATCCTTTGGTGAATAAAAAAAAAAATAAAGATATAGAACAGGAGTCAGCAAACTGTGGCTCATGGGCAAGTCCAGCCTGCAACCTACTTTTGTAAATAAAGCTTTATTGGAATAAAGCCTGTTCATTTGTTTACATTGTCTATGGATGCTTTCCCACTGTAACACCACATTTGAGTTGTTTTGATAGAGACTGAATGTCCCACAAAGCCTAAAATATTTACAATCTGGTCCTTTAAGAAAAAGTTTGTGGACCCCTGGTAAATTGTGTCTACAAATGTGTGTTCAGTAAGATGTGATTTTTTTCCCCCCAGGCTTATAAAGAAGGGCTCCAAGCAAGAGAAGAATGATGTGCCCAATTAAGATGAAGCTCTTTAGATGAGAAGCAGTAAAATCTATTGCCTACCACTGGCTCTGGAGCCGGCCTGCCCGAGTTCAAATCTCTATCACATATTAGGGGTGTGACCTTAGGAAAGATCTTTAACTTCTCTGTGCATTATGTTCTTTGTATAATAATAATAAGAATAATGATGATGATCTAATACAATAATAATATAATGATAATAAAGATAATAATTATACCTACCTCATAGGACTGCTGTGAGGATTAAGCTAATGCATATAAACCTCTTGGACTAGAATCTGGTACATAATAGAGTTTATTAACAACTATCATATGTTAAGCAATTCTGACATAATTTTGTACTTCCTAAAGCATTTAAGACAATAAAATAGAGAAATATAATATTGAATTAGTATGCTTATAATCAAAAAAATTGGAACCTGACTGATAATGGCCCAGGTGTAAGGAGAAATTGTGATATATTTTGAAGGCCATAGCCTGAGATCTGTCTGGTTTTGGATAGGTAAAAGGACAACCAAGAAGTGTCACCTAAACTCTGAAGCAGAAGGAAACCAACAAATTCCATAATTGAATATTTATTCATATTGCTATGGTGAAGTGCAAGTCTAATTTTAAGTAATTTTTTTTCTAAGAATTATCATTTGGTAATTTAAATAGTATCTGATACTTGTTTGAAATCATTGGATGAGCCCAGGTTTCTGCGTGTAAAGCTACATCTATGAAATTTAAGTATAAATATAGAAATTTAAATCAATTAATTATTTGTGGGCATTACTGGCTTTAAAAAAATTCCACATGATTTAGTACAATAGAAGGAAATATCAATCCACTGTTGCTTTTTAGCCTCATTCATTCATTCAACGAAAACATATCGAACACCTAAAATGTGCTGCACTCTATACATTAGAGGATTCTGTTAGGCTGATATATTTCTGTGTGTGCATTTGAATTTATGTGAATATAAAATGTTTTCTAAAAAGCTAAGAGTACTTTATATCTGTATTACATCAGTTAATTTCAAAACTATGCTCTACTGTGGGGAGAAAATACATGGCTTTTACTTCCATTTTAAAATTTCAAAAATGAAAAATAACAGCTTGTTCTTTCTGGTTGTCAAATCATGCTCACAGCTATGAATACATGTACGCAGTTCTCAGATAGACAGTGTAGGTATCAACCCCATCAAATTGATAAGGTAGGGGCTTCCCTGGTGGCGCAGTGGTTACGAATCTGCCTGCCAATGCAAGGGACACGGGTTCGAACCCTGGCCGGGGAAGATTCCACATGCCGCGGAGCAGCTAAGCCTGTGCACCACAACTACTGAGCCTGCGCTCAAGAGCCCGTGAGTCACAACTACTGAAGCCCACGTGCCTAGAGCCCGTGCTCCGCAACTAGAGAAGCCACCGCAATGAGAAGCCCGCACACCACAACGAAGAGTAGCCCCCGCTCACCGCAACTAGAGAAAGCCCACGTGCAGCAACAAAGACCCAAAACAGCCAAAAATAAAAACAAATTAATTAATTAATTTAAAAAATTGATACGGTAGCCAAGGCTCTGAAGGATTAGGGGATTTACTAGAGGCTGTGGAACTGTTTAGTGAGACCCAGAATCCACAGCTGGGTCGCCACCATTGTCCACTTTTCAAATTAAATTCATGTGGAAGAAATATTCAAAATCTGCTTGTTTTTTAGAACCTCATCAATCTTACAGGACCTCTCTCTCTAAGGTCTGTCACACCTGAATCAGTTTTAGAGTCAGGAATAAATGCAGATCTACTTACTCTCAAACGCTGTACTTTCCACAGCTTTTATAAATATTTTATCAAGTAAAAAATCCTTTTTATTTTCATTTCTGAGTCCGAACAGCTAAGACTGTACACACAGACCATAAACACAATTAACCATAAATCAGCTCTAAAAAATTTTAATCATATAGAAAATTCACAGGTACCCAGAAAAAATTCATATGTCAGGGAGACTTTTACACTGAAAGAGTTTGTTAAAAACAACATTTGAACTGAGGACAAAGGGCCTCTGTGTGCACATAATAAAGAGTGGAGCTACCACCTACTTTATATTTTCCTATTCATTGTTTTCCCAAGTAATATGAATTTGGAGACTACTGTTTACTTAGAAACTCTTCAGTGAAGCCTGAAATATGAAAATGCTGGACATAATAAATGCAGCTAATACTTGCTCTGGGTAGCTGGACATTTAAGTGGCTGTGTGTGACTAGAAAGAAGGAGATTGTTGTTTTCCCATTTGGTGTTTCCCCATCCCCCTTACCACTACCTACAATGCTGGCTCCACAGGAAATTAAGGTCCTGAGGTATGCTGGAGTAAGCCATTTATTATTGAACATTTTCAATAAAGTGGATCAGAGAGAGTAGAACAAAATCCTTGAGGGCAAATATTTCCCCTTTTCTTGTTGCACTTTGTTGTACCTACTTTATTTAAAACAGCAACTGGAGTCCTAATAACACAATGGAATTCAATGTATGATGTAACCCATCTAGGAATATACGAACTCCTCTGCATCAGCTGAAGAGCTGGTCCACCCACTGCCCACATTCTGAGACGAAGAGGGAAATGCCAACTATTCAGCAAACCTAAAATTTCTGGTTGGGTTATAACCCAGTTCTCCCATCCTATGCAATAATTGCAACAACGTTCAAAAGAATAATCTGAAATAGGCAACTAAGAAAGTTCTCTATTTTTAGATGACTAAAGAGAGAGAGAGAGAAACTATTTCCGGGTTCAGTTTCTTTCAAAACACTTCAAAGGTTTTACCTGTCTCTCAAAATCACTTTCAAGGCCTGTCTTAGACTGGGTTCGTTAAGACACAGTTACTAAAATGGAGAGTCACATCTGGAAAGTTTACTGGGTAGTGCTCTTAGGAAACATACCTGTAAGGAAGTGAGGCAGAGAGAAAAGATGAATTGCAGTTGGTTGCAAACGAGACCTCAGCCAATTTTAGCAGGAGGTCTAAGCTGGGGTGGACCAGGTTGAGGGCAGGGGGCCAGGCCATTGTATTCCCACATTAGCCAGTCATTAGTCATGGGCTGCTCCCCAAAGAGACACAACCTTGGGGCAGGCTGAGGTCTCTACAGCTGAGGGCAAGATCCCTGGAAGGATCTCACATGGGTGAGCCTATTGTCAGCAGCTAGGGATGAGTGCATCAAGCCTGAGGAGTGGGTTCCGGTGAAGGGTTATTGCATCCATTACAAGGCCCTACATGACGTGATCCTTCATATGACAGAACTCATCTCCTCTTTAGCCACACTGGCCTCCTTACTAGTTGCTGAAACTACCAGACATGCTCTCCTCTCAGGGCCTTTGCTCTTCTTTTTCCTCTATCTGGAACATGTCTCAGGTGATCAATTGTCTGGTTTGCCTAGGCTGGGACTGCCCTGGTTTCAGCACCAGGATGCATCCTGGGAAAATGTTAGTCTCAGACAAGTCAGGATGGTCGGTCACCTATACCTCCTCCAGATACCCACATGCTTCACTCATCTTTTCTGAACATCCTACTTATAATTGTACCCTCTAAACCTCACATACATATTCCTAATTCCCTTTCCCTACTTTTATTTTTTTCTGTATCACTTAATACCTTCTAATATACTATATCACTTATTTGTTTCATTTAGTTTAGGAATATAAACTCCTTGAGGACAGTTTCTGGCATATAATAGTCACTTGAAAAGTATGCATTGAATGGATGAAATAAATATTTCTAATATTTTATAGAAAATAAATAGTTCCTGGTTGTATAAAATGTATGCTGTCCTTTAACGATTAGTTAAAAATTTCAGATGGTAATCATTTATCACTGTTAATTATTTGGCAATTATGCTGCTGAAAGGTCAAATTGATCACAGAATCATTTCTTCGGTAAGCAAAAGGAGAAGGGATTTAAAATTAAATCATTCTACTTGGTGGTTGATGGTAATGACATGTTATTTTTAAATTATGTGAAGTAATTTAACAGACTACTTATTTAGAATTTGCAACTTGAAAAAATAGACTGGAAAAAATGGGGCAATCTAACTGACTGGCAGCATTGCCCACTGTGAAATTAACACATGGTAGCAGCCATTTCCTAAACACGTCTTCATAGGCAAATGTTTAAACCAGAGCACAGGACAGCTATGAGACTGAAATTCCATCAGCTGTAAAGTCAAAACATTAGATTTTGCCTTATCTCCAGTGATCCACATTTTCTTCAATAAGAAGGGCAGAGGAAAAAAAAGAACAGGTATCTTTTGGAGAGATAAATAATGATTTGCACTTTAAAGAAAAATTTTTAGAAAATATAAGATATTAAGATATACTCAAACACACATTTCCATTTCCATGAAATGTAATAAATACTTTGACTCCTATTCCAAAGAACTTGGCCCAAACTATAGTTCCCTCTGCACCATAAAGAGTGAAATATGATGAGAAATATTAAGTGGTTTCACACAGTATTTTAAATGTTTTTTTTTTTTTGGCTGCGTTGGGTCTTCGTTGCTGTGCCTGGGCTTTCTCTAGTTGTGGTGAGCGGGGGCTACTCTTCGTTGCGGTGCGCGGGCTTTTCATTGCGGTGACTTCTCTTGCTGCGGAGCACGGGCTCCCGGGGCGCAGGCTTCAGCAGTTGTGGCTCGCGGGCTCTAGAGCACAGGCTCAGTAGTTGTAGTTGCTCCCCAGCATGTGGGATCTTCCCAGACCAGGGATCGAACCCGTGTCCCTTGCATTGGCAGGCGGACTCCCAACCACCAGGGAAGTCCTAAATGAACTTTTTTACTTTTGGCTTTAGTAGAGAGTTAAGATCCTTCCAAACTAGTTTACCAGCCGATCTTTAATACAGACATAATTATTATTCTCAAGCTGTGAAGAATTTTTAAAACCATAAATGTGGAAAATTCTCCTTTAATTTTATTTCTGAAATATTTTATCCTGAGACAATGTAATAAATGAAACCTAACTGAACATATTGTATCATGATAGGAATTATGCATTTAGCTTACCATGATTTATACATGGATTCATACATAATACTGTAGAATTAAAATAGATCCTGTATCTTTGTCTGTTTATAGAAGGAGCTAATTAACCTAAGTAATTTACCTAAAAAAAAACTATGGTTGGGACTTCCCTGGCGGTCCAGTGGTTGAGACTCCGCGTTTCCAATGCAGGGGGCATGGGTTCGATCCCTGGTTAGGGAACTAGGATTCCGTAAGCTGTGCAAAAAAACACACATGGCCTGAAAGCTCATTTTGCTAATCAAACTTTTGTCTCCTAATAATGAAAAGGTAGTGAGTTCATACAATGTTTATTGTACCTTTGTTACAATTCTACTAAAGATGAAGCATTTTACTTTATGTTCCATTAATAAGTTTGCATTTGTAAAGTTATAAGTTCAACTCTAACACAGACTCAAGGAATATATAAAGGTTTGTTAAAATATTAAATGAAATTGGTTAAGTACTGTCATGGGTTGAATTGTGTCCTTATAAGAAGAGGAAATCTGGACATACAGAAAAACACCAGGGGTACGAGAGTCAGAGGAAACACCATGTGAGGACACAGTAAAGATGGCCATTTACAAGCCAGGGAGAGAAGCCTCAGAAGTCAACTCTGCCAACATCTTGAACTTAGACTTCCAGCCTCCAGAACTGTGAGAAAATAGATTTCTGTCGTATAAGCCACCTAGTCTGCAGTACTTTGTAATTGCAGCCCTAGCAAATTAATTCAGTGTACTTTTAAAGCGTGGTAGTTGTTAACCCTGATTGTAACAGCTAAGTCCCTTTCCGTTTAGTCGCCGATTAAATGCAGTTTAAACTTTTTGTTTGTTTGTTTTGTGGATCCTGGCGTGGGGGCTGGATGAATTTTGTTTGCCCATCACCCTCACCAAGCATCCCTTGTTTCCTTCCTCTCATCCATTCTCCCCTCCTTTTTTGTCTTGCCCTTTGTTTCACACCAGTGCTTCTCCTTCCAGTGCTTTAGAAATGCCCTACATGCTGCAACCAGATGTCTGCATCATGAAAGGGGGAAATGTCAAGTTTTATGTTAAACAGAACGCAGAGAGAAGCCAAAAGGCTAGGGGAAATAGCTGGTACCAGAGCTCTTGAAAAGAATTGGGATGGCATTCTTAATCATCTTATAAACAAATTTCTTGATATGTGAATAGATTTCTAATTAAATTACCTTTTTTATAACCACTTAATGATTTTACATTTCACTATCTTTATAAGCATTTCCGTCTCTTATTTTCTTCTCTTTGAAGAAAAAAAAATTCAGTTTTTTTCATACCTCATTTTTACTATGAATCTTTCTAGACACATTTCTGACCATTTTCCCCCATTAGCAACCGTGACAACTAGAAGACTCTCAATAGATGCTTGATAAATTAATATATAAATATCAGAATGCATACTGACATTCTCCACCACCCGCACTGCTGTGTCCCTGCTCTGCGCCTCATCCTCTGCCTCCTGGCTCATGGTGGAGGCTCTTAGCTGGTCTCCCTGCTCCTCTTATTCCTGGGGGTCTATCCTCAACACAGCAGCCAGTGACTTAGAATATAAATGTGTCACTACCCCACTGAAAGCCCGGTCACGATTTTCCATTTCACTCAGAGTAACACATCAAGATCTTAAAATGGCCTGCAAGGCTCTACCTAATCTCCCTTCCCCTCTATCCTCACCTACTCCACTCCACACTAGCCCCTGCTGTTCCTCAAGTACCTCTAGTAAATTCCCATTTTAGGGCCTTTGTACTAGCTGTTTCCTCTTTGTGAAATATCCCTACTATGGGCTGAATTGTATCTCCCCCAAATTCATTTGTTGAAATCCTAACCCCTAATACCTCAGAATGTGACTGTTTGGAGACAGGACCTTTAAAGAGGTGATTAAGTTAAAAATGAGGCAAATAAGGTGGACCCTAATCCACCTTATAAGAGGAAATTTGGACACAGACATGCGGAGTGGGAAGGCTGTGTGAAAACACGGGGAGAAGATGGCCATCTATAAGCTGAGGTGAGAGGCTCAGAAAAAAACAACCCTGCTGACACTTTGATCTTGGACTTCTAACCTCCTGAATTGTGAGAAAATAATAAATTTCAGTTGTTTAAGTGACCCATTCTGTGGTACTTCATTATGGCACCGTGAGCAAACTATACAATCCCTGAAACTCCCTTTCTTACTTTCAAGTGTTTGGTTTTTTTTTGTAATGTTACATTTTCAATAAGCCCTACCCTGATTACTTAATTTTTTTAAAGCAGTATAGTTTTATTTATTTTTAGTATCTTAAAAATTGAAATATAGTTGATGTTCAGTATTATTTAGTTTCAGATATACTACATAATGATTTGACATTTGTATACGTTATGAAATGATCACTGTAGTAAGTCGAGTAACCATCTGTCCCCATACTATTACAATATTATTGACCATACACATTTCTTATGTTGTATATTACATCCCCATGACTTATTATGTAACTGGAGGTTTGTATACCTTAATCCCCTTCACCTACTTCGCCCACCCTCCTACTCCCCCACCTTCTGGCAACCACCCATTTGTTCTCTGTATCTATGAGTCTGTTTTCATTTTGTTTTGTTTGTTTGTATAGATACCACTATGTGAGATCATACAGTATTTGTCTTTCTCTGACTTATTTCCCTTAGCATAATATCCTCTAGATCCACCTGAATTGTCACAAATAGCAAATTTCATTTTTTATGGCTGAGTAATATTCCTGCGTGTGTGTGTGTGTGTGTGTGTGTGTGTGTGTGTGTGTGTGTGTGTGTGTTTATCACATCTTCTTTATCCATTCATCTGTGGATGGACACTCAGGTTGCTTCCTTATCTTGGCTATTGTAAATAATGCAGCATATATGCATGAGTGTGCATATATCTTTTTGAATTAGTATTTTGGGGTTTTGGGGGGTAAATATCCAGAAGTAAAATTGCTGGATCATATGGCAGTTCTATTTTTTTTTTTTTAATTTTTATTTATTTATTTATGGCTGTGCTGGGTCTTCATTTCTGTGCGAGGGCTTTCTCTAGTTGCGGCAAGTGGGGGCCACTCTTCATCGCGGTGCGCGGGTCTCTCACTATCGCGACCTCTCTTGTTGTGGAGCACAGGCTCCAGACGTGCAGGCTCAGTAATTGTGGCTCACGGGCCTAGTTGCTCCGCGGCACGTGGGATCCTCCCAGACCAGGGCTCGAACCCGCATCCCCTGCATTGGCAGGCAGACTCTCAACCACTGCGCCACCAGGGAAGCCTGGCAGTTCTATTTTTAATCTTTTGGGGAACCTCCATACTGTTTTCCATAGTGGATGCACCAACTTACTATCCCACCAGTAGTGCACGAGGGTACCCTTTTCTCCACATCCTTGCCAACACTTATTTCCTGCCTTTTTGATGATAGCCATTCTGACAGATGTGAGGTGGCATCCCACTGTGGTTTTAACTTGCTTTTCCCTGATGATTAGTGATGTTGAACATCTTTTCATATGTCTGTTGGCTGTTTGTGTGTCTTCTTTGGAAAAATGTCTATTGAGGTCCTCTGCCCATTTTTTAATCATGATCACAACCTCCCTTTGTTCCCCCTCCATTCTCAACCTCCCAACTCCACTCACGATCCCCTTTACTCTTTTCTACCATTTTTTTTTTTTTAATTATTTATTTATTTATTTTTGACTGTGTTGGGTTTTTGTTTCTGTGCGAGGGCTTTCTCCAGTTGCGGTAAGTGGGGGCCACTCTTCATCCCGGTGCGCGGGCCTCTCACTGTCGCGGCCTCTCTTGTTGCGGAGCACAGGCTCCAGACGCGCAGGCTCAGTAGTTGTGGCCCACGGGCCCAGTTGCTCCGCGGCATGTGGGATCTTCCCAGACCAGGGCTCGAACCCGTGTTCCCTGCATTGGCAGGCAGATTCTCAACCACTGCGCCACCAGGGAAGCCCCTACCATTTTTTTATTGCTTTAATAGCATTAATCACCTTCCAACACACTCTAAAATTACTCATTTACTGTGTTTATTTTTTGACTATCTCCCCTGCTAAAATTTAAGCTCCACAACAACAGTGATCTTTGCTTTTTGTCATTCCCTGATTTATCCCCTGTGCCAAACACCTGGAATAGTGTTTGGCTCATAGTAGCTGCTCAATAAATATTTGTTGAATATTGAATGAGTAAATGAAACAGGATGCTTGCCTTTTGCTCATAGCTGACAGTATATTTTCTTTGATAATGTATGCTCTCAAATTAATTTAATGTATTTCAAACTATATCTCCTATCATATAAGAATGTCTGTATTGTTTAATCCAGAAATTGGAAAAAAATTCAAAGGTCTATGCTAGCATTTATTGAATACTTACAAAGTATCACTTTACATGGATTATCTCATTTAATTTTCATAAAAACCCCATGAGATGGATGTTATTTAAATGACCCCCATTTTACAGATTAGAAAACAGAATGATAAAGAGATTAAATAACTTGTTCAAGGTTCTTGTGCTAGGAATGATGTACTAGAATGTGAACCCAGGCAATCTGACCCCAAAGCCTGTGCTCATAACTGCTATCTTGCACTGCCTTTTAGAGGAATATTGATTTCCAATTCGATGTGTTACAGCCCCATACACTACTGCCCTCTAATCTCAACTGTTTTAAGATTCCCAAAGTTACGGTAGGAAGTATATCTACATATATATTCATGTATTGTTTATACAAATAAATAATGGGAGTATAATTAATGTCTCATTTCAAAATTTCTTTTAGTCTTAAATTTCCCCCTTAAGTGGACTTTCTCACTCCTTATTACTTTTTTCCCCCCACAAACACAGTCATGCCTAAAAGCATTATCACACTCTTTAATGTTTCCGTTTTATACTCTGGAGTCCAGTTGTAGCTAAAAAACAAACAAACCTTCCTAACTAGTAGAAAAGAATTTTCACATGACTAAATTTTAGGTTGACAGTATTCAACAAGGTAGGTAAAAATATCAATCATCTAATCAGATAAAGTCACAATGCAATGATATATATTATCTTGAGACTATGACCCTTGGCTAACTTTGATCTTCAAGTTCACAGGATTAAGGCTACTTACTTCCTCCTCTGCACACAGACTGTACTTCAGGTACCAGCAGTATCAAGCGAAGAGTGGCATTTTGAGTTACGATTGCTGGACTTTACTGTGCAAGCTTACCTGAGGTGTGGGTAATTAACCAAAAATTAGACTAGCCCAGAAGCTCATCAGTTCTCTATAAAAATTAGCTCTTTGCTTAAAAGCCGATCCTTGCCTCCTATACATTTAAAAAGAATGGACCAGTGACTCCTCAGCATCTTGGAGTTCCGCTTTAGCTGGACCATCAGTGGTGCACATCAGTCTTTCTATGAGTCCACTGTGCATGGCTCCCTCATTCATTCCCCGCAACATTTATTTGTAAATCTTTCCTAGTCTAGTTAAATCCTCTTTAGTACAATATCCTCTCTTTGTTTCAGAAAATAAAATTGCTTCTATTTTACAGAGAAAAGATAGGATTTTCAGGGGGAAAAAATCCCCAATTTCCTGCCCTCCCAAGTCAAGTTTATCTATGACCCTACCCACTTTCAATCATTGCCTATTTCCCAGCCAACTCCAGAGTTGCACCTCTTTCTCCTGTATTTCTTAAATCTGTTTTCTTCGCCTGTTTATTCCTCACCCCCTGAGCTCCTAGTTTATAAGTCCTTAGACATATCAGTTCTCATCTTACATCACTCCCATCTCTTGGATCATTCTTAGATCTCCTTGGTTGGTGTCTTCTTCTTTTCCTGCCCTCAATATTCTGTGTTTTGAACCTACTCTTCTTTCTGTGCATGTTCCTCAGGGAGAATCTCATCCAATTAATAACTTTAAACACGGTACCTATACTATATGCTTAGGATTTCCAGATTAATATTTCTAGCCCAAAACCTCTCCTCTGCACTCAACATGCATACATCCAATTGTCAACTTGCCATTCTCTTGAATGTCTCACTTAACATGTCCAAAACATATTTTCTCCTAATCCTGCTTGTCTCCTATTTCTGTAGCTCAGAGCAGGGCAATGTCATCTACCTAGATGTTTAAGCCAGAAAACTGGAAGTTATCTTCAATTCCTCCCTCTCTCTGTCTACACCCATACCATCTCGTCTAGTAGCAAGCCTGGGATATTATCTCTAAAATAAATCCCACACAATCCACTCTCCATTCTCACTTTCATCTCCTAGTTCCAGGCCGCATTCATTCTCTTGGGAGGAAAGGCTCTATGCTTCTATTCTTGTTCCTGTGTCATATTTCAGGCCCTCGTCACTTTTTCCTTGGACCACTGCCATAGCCTCTTGCCTTCTTTCACTCTAATCCCTTCTCTACATTGCTGACAGTTAGATCTTTTTTAACATGTGAGATCCAGATCATTAGCATTGTATACAAGGCCTTTCATGATCTGGTGTTTCTCTGCGTCTCCAAACTTATTTCCCTGCCACATTCCCTATCAGCAGTCAGACATACTACATACCTTCCCTGCTTCTATGCTTTTTCTGTGCTGCTCTCAAAACCGCCATCCATTATTTATCTGCCTTATACCTACTTGCCCCCACAGAGACTCAGTTAAGATTTTGCCCCTTCTAGAAAATTTCCCTTGATTTCTCACAATTCAAGAAATGTGACCCTTAAGTTCCCTAACTTCTGTCATGGCACTTATCAGAGAATGTTCTCTAACACTAGACTGAGCAATTTGAGAGTAGAGACTCGAATTGTGTATGGCTGGCACAGAGTCAGTGCTCACTGAATAGTCACTGAATAAATTTACAGATGGACAATATAGTTTTGAATAAATTAGGGAAGTACAGATATCTGGGCACAAAATAACAAGGCAACAAAACTATTAACTCTGGAGAGAGCTGTGGGATGAAGGGTTGAGTAAAGGAAGAATTTCAATTTTTTTCTTTATGTGTTTAATTGAAAAAAAATAACTGATCTGTTGTACGGGAGTTATGATATGAAGAGAGAATGACACAAGTGCTATCAGAACTGGGCTCTTGTCCCACACTAGAGTCCTAACTAACTGAATAATCCCGGATAAACCACTTAACTGATCTGGGCCTTAACTTCCCCATCTGTAAAATCAGAGGATTGGCTAAATGAGGTGTTATTTTAAGAATATCTTTCCGAGATCTAAAATTCGATTTTAAAAATGGAACAAATGAAGTACTTTATAATGGAACCCTGCGTTCCCGTCTTCTGTTTCAAGGCAATTTTTATATACTCTTTGGATGTTAAAAAGCTATCCCACAATTCCCCAGAACCAGAGTCCCAAGTTTTCTGTCTGCAAGATATCAAAGAAAGTGTTCATTTGCTCTCTTGGCATGCCTGACTTCTGGGGCGCAAAGTCTGAATAACTACGTTTCTTTTTAGCTGCATTGCCCAAACCAGTGTTCTAGATTGAAATAGGTCACCTCAGTAGAGGTCAAGTAAGTTTGGGAAATTGCTGCCTCCTAAAGCCCTTTTTGAGGTGCACAATCTATCCTGGTCTATTGAAGGCTCAGAGAAGTCCTGCAATGTAGAAATGTGCTTAGCATTTCCCTAAACGACATAAACATGGAACACTTTTTTCATGGCACATGTGCTTGTATCCCGTGGCAATTTGTTCTGATGGAACCAACCTGGGAAACTGACTTAGAGCCACCTTTCTACTGCTTATTTTTGTGTTTTTGTTCATAAAGTTCCTGTGACTTTATAAGCATAGGACTAAGCATATACAGTGTGCATAAACATACTGACTTAAGCAGCTTGACTTAAGCTATAACTATTTCATGGCTCGATAAGTGCCCTTGACGATTCCTTTCCAATCTGATCGTTATCCCCACACAATCCACTTTTCTGTTTTGGGCTGCCACAATGTAAAAGTTAATTTCTATGGAATTTCTTAAAGGTAGCTACACAGCACTTTATAAGACTTCCATTTTACTTTCTTGCTACTGATTAGAGTGGCTATAAGTTTTTCTTTATAACACTTTAAAACACATTTTTTTAAAAATAGATCTTTATTGGAGTATAATTGCTTCACAATACTGTGTTAGTTTCTGTTGTACACCAAAGCGAATCAGCCATATGCATACACATGTCCCCATAGCCCCTCCCTCTTGAGCCTCTGTCCCATCCTCCCTATCCTACCCCTCTAGGTCATCGCAAAGCACCGAGCTGATCTCCCTGTGCTATGCTCCTGCTTCCCACAAGCTAACTATTTTATGGATATACAGTTATACAACATTTCCAAGCTAATCCAGTTGGCACTTAAGCTTTTCTAAAAAATACATGATCTTAGAAATTGCTTGAATTTCTTGTCTTACCACACTTGAACCGTATCTTATTGGTAGTTAAAGCACTTAAAGTACAGAATATATTCTTTCCATATCTCTTTGCACATAATAGATGTTATTCTGAGAAGTCCAATGAACTCTGAGTCTGGTATGTCATCCTGCTGTCAGCAGTACAAACTGAAAGTCTTTTAAAATGTCTCTCTCATGTTTTATTATTCAAACAACAGCCTTTAACTTCTTTTCTAAGCAGATCTACTAATGCTTCATCAACTTAAGATCAGAGTTGAGTCCCCAAGCTGAAAAGTTACAAAGCTTCAATTACTTGTTCTACTTTATACGGATTTATTTTTAAAGCAGGCGGGGAAGAGTTTTTGATGGTCTGTGCTGCTGGACCTCACATGCTCAGCGTGACTGCAAACAGCTGCAACCAAAGTTAGCGAGAGTCTAACGGGCTCTGACCTGACTGCTGAACACCATCAATAACCTGCAGCAAACGCTGGGGGCTCTGGCCAAAGGAGCTGACAGCTGTCTCCTTAGGAGCATTTCAGAACAATTTCAGAGAGCCTGATTGTAACCTCTTTTTAAAATCCTCCAGTTTCAAATTTTGGAAGACAGAGTCGTTGAATACGGCTAAGATGAATAATGTCATAATAGCTCCATTTAGAACTCAAATGAAACAATACATTTGAAGGAGCTGTGAAATAAATACTGTTTGAGAGGAAGCAAGGTATCTTTATTAGTAGTATTGATTTTGAATAACAGACTCAGCTCTAAAAATGATACCGTGGTTATAAGACATATGGGTAAAACAGACCGACCTAAGTAAAAAAAGAAAGTCATAAGTATTTTAACATATTATTTGTAGTTAGGTCATTTTATAGGTATGATAATTAAAATAGAGTATTAGCCTAAGAATAGATAAATGGAATAGAATAAATAAAACAGAAATTAATGGTATAAGAATTTAATATCAGATACCAGCAGCAGCACAAATAAAAATGGGATGAGAAAGAAATTGAATAAATAGTATGATACTAACCGGATAGCCATCTTGTACTATATACTAGTGTTTCTAGTAGGGTTGAGTATATTAAAACTAGGGAGTTTTTAGAGCTAAATTAATTAATTAATAAATGCCAACATAAACATTCAATAATGGGGAATTGCTTATATAAATTGTGGCACATTTATGAGATGAAATTGTAAACAGCCATAAAAATTATGATTACTGTCTTAATCTGTTCAGGCTACTATAACAGAATACTATAGATTGGATGGTTTATAAACAATAGATATTTCTCACAATTCCAGATGCTGTCAAGATCAGTGATGGAGGGGGTGAGGGAGCTCTCTGGGGTCCCTTTTATAACGACACTAATCCCATTCATGAGAGTTCCTCAGAACTAATTAATCACCTCTCAAAGGCCCCTCCTTTTAATACCATCACATTGGGGTTAGGATTTCAGCATATGAATTGTGGGGAAACAACCACTCAGTCTATAGCAGTTACAAACAATATTTGGCAATAAAAAATGTATGATACAGTGTTAAATGAAAAGGGTGGATTACAGCAAAATCCATGCAACTATATTACTTAAGTACAATGTGTGTGAAGAAACTCCTAAATAACAGTGGGTTAAAGTAGATAGAAGTTTATTTCTCTGTTAAATGAAAGTCCATTTGGTTGTCCAAGGCTGGTATAGTATAATATATAATATTATAGTATATAATATATAATAACATGCAGATACTACTTTTGTTGTTCCGCTATGCATGGACTCAACCTCAAAGCTGAAGATGGAAGTATCAGGCAGCAGGATGAAGGACGAGATAAAGGGAAAAAAGGCACTCATGCTGTTTCTGAGGCATGATTCCCATAAGTTGCTACCTGACTCTTCCACCTGCTTAGATCCCTCTGGCCTGAACTCAGCCAAGTGGCCCCTCCTCACTGCAAGGACAGCTGGGAAATGTAGTCTTCAATCTGGATGGCCATGTGTGTAGCCAAAAAGTCAGGGGCTCTATCACCACAGAAGCAGGGAGAAGAGATTTTGGAGGACAACCAAAAGTCTCCGTTTTAACACCATCTTATAACAATATAAAAAAGCAAAGAGGGAAAAGACTGGAAGGAAATAAACCAATGAGAGAGAATATGTCGCTGGAAAAAAAGACACCCAATTCCTACTTTTGCTTTTTTTGTTTGTTGATTTTAAAGTCCCTTCCCTGGTCATGCCACCAAGAGGAATTCTTTTCCTGGATTCTTCTCTTCACATTGTCCTTACCTTTCCTAGGTCCTGTCTTCTGGGTTTCCCTCCCCGAATACTCAAATCCTATATGCCTTCTCCTCTCTTTTATTTGGCAGAGCAGTTAAGCTCTGCCTCAGTTTTAGTCTTCAGTATGTATATAGGAGCTGAACAACAAAACGAGCTAGAAGGTAAGGGCATCCACCCTTCACAAGGCAATGGTATTTTGTTATTTCAGTTTACAGGCAGTATTTTCCCTAAAAGGAAGCTGTAGCAAGTCACAGGGATAGTACTACACCAGTTAATCACTGTGCCCAGATTACCTATAAATTCTGTTTGAGGAAAAGCTGCCCTACTCCTAACCTGGAGCTGAGGCAGCAGTTTACAGGTCTTTGACCCCATTTCCTTCAAGTCACAGATAGTTGGACCAGAGATAAGCATTTGATCTAAGAACAGCCTGGAAAGAATAGTACAGTCTAAAAAGGTGATAATAGGTGTGAGTTGGGCCAGTTAGAGAACACATTCTAAAGGCAAGCAGAAAGCTCTGAGTAAGTAAGTGCTATGAGGCCCAATAAAGATGCATCAATAGAGAGAGGGGAATTGGTTGGTCATAGTATTTCCTTGTGGAAATTCTTTCCCAGCATTTCTCAGGAAATCTGTGTGTTTTTTTAATGCTGAATCCCTAGAAAAAATCAGTTGAGAAATTGAGAACACAGGGACAAGTATTAAAATTCTCCTGTGGAGAATTAAAGCTGAAAAATCAACCTGGAGACATCACTGGATACATGGAAGCCACTGATGTCAAGCTGAACAGGAAGGAACAGGAAATGATGACATGTGGAGTCAAAAGTTACAGTTAGCATTTCCGGGAACAGGACAGGAACGTGTAGAAGTAGAGTGGTTACAATCTAACCAGTCACTCCTGCTTGTGGCTGTGGCTAAGTTATAAGTGTATTTCTGTGGCTCCATCTCTTGTTAATGAGTTAGTCTTGAAAATTAAAAGAAATTAAGAAGTTTATATGCATATACATTTAATGCAAATTCTGTGAGAAGTGTTCCAAAAAATAAGTTTTGGAAGCAAAATGAGTCCTTAAATTGGCAATTTTCATGCATAATCCTATGAAGTGTTATGAACCTTGCTAGGAGATCTGAATGTTAGATGATTTGAATATGACCTAATAATGTTTGCTGGTGTTTTCAGTGTTGAAATATTTACCATAAGCTACAGACCTTTGTAAATACTATAACAGAAAAATACTGAGAGAAAAAGATGTGTATGTTGTGGAATACTCTTATATGAAATCAGAAAAAGATCCAAGATCTGAATTATCAAAAGCAATACTGATTTCAACAGCTAAACCAAAATCAGGGCAAGCAGACAAAATATTTTCATCCTTAAACAAAGACATGAATTTTATGAAACAAAAGTACCCTAATACCCAACTTGAGGATACTTTTGGACACACTTTTAGCAATTTGACCAATATCAATGCAAAATAAATGAAAAATTTCTATGTTGAACAGGCAATTAATTCTAGGTGGATTTTGAAGTTTTACCTTAAGAATAATAATTTTAAATATTAAATATCTGTCATTCTATTTTAATTTTTTAAATTGCTTTTATTTGACATTTACTTTGTGTTATCTTGCCTTCTTTTAGTATCTTTTTTCTAATCAGGTAGAGATTTTTTTATAATCAGGTAGAGAATATTTTAAAATATTTTATATTTTTGCTATATTTACATATTAATATATTTTTTATGTATATTTATAGTTTATATACTTTTATATATTTTCATGTTATTATATATTTACATGTTATATATATTTACATATTAGTATATTAGGTCCGTAATAATGGGAACCCCAATTTTTTATTATTTTTTTACAGAAAAACTTCTGAGAATTCTTGTATAATTCTAGCACAGAAAAATGATTCATCGTCTATTATCATGATCATTTATTATTACCTAACAGCACATAAGTAAAGTGGAATGGAAAACATAGGTAACCTACGATTTTAGGAATTCCTGAGACATTCCAGGAACCTGATTTCTTGCTTCTGAATCCTGAAGGTTAATACCTGTTGGGAATTGAGCAAGTTGTGGCAAGAGCCACAGAAACAACAGCAGAAGGAAGTGAGCCACCATCAAGGAAGGGTGTGCAGTGCCTGCCGCGCTGGTGCAGTGACCCTTGCCTTATTCCGGGAGCTGCTGTAGGTGCTCTGGTTAGCCAAGCCTCTCTCCTGTCTCCTCGGGGCCCTCCTGTAATGCCACTCTTATTCCCTCAGTGAGAATTCCTGTTCTCTTTGCTGCCACATGTTACCTTACCGTAAATTACTGGAGGTAATCTGAGTGTGTCGAGAGACCACAACAGGCAAGGACATTTAGAATTAAAGGATCAATCGGGGTGTGATTGAAGAAATATTAAAAATATTATTTTCAAGTAAGTATAGTCAATGCACAAGAAGTGATCTTATTTCCCCGCCTGATTGACTAGCGTTCTTTGCATGAAAATACGTATAATTCTAAACTCTGCTAACCGAGAACACTGCTCTACCTCAGAAGTCCAGGTGTGGCCTCAGCCTAATGTCAGTCTTGTTAAACAGGTTGAGGAATCATGCTGATTATCCAGGCAGCACTGTAAAATGTCTACTACACTTAGTAGAATACAAAATTATTTCTTTAGTCTACACTCATTATCAGAAAGAAAGCCAACACTTCCAAAATAGAACTAAACGCTGAAAAACTGTGCAGATGTATGGAATTCAGGAGGCATTTAACAACTTCACTAAACATGTGTCTTCTATTGTAACTCACTCAGTTGTGTTACTAATTGTGTTATTTATCTCTCCATATTCTGGAATTATCTCTTTACTCATTTCTTCTGTCCTTTGCTTTTTTGAGTTACAGCCAAAAGAAATTTGTATCATAAGTCAAAGTGCCCCAAAATGAAAATGATGTACAGATTCATTTCCACATCTATTTCTAATTAAATATTTTTATTTTGTCAAAAGGGGAATTAACTTTATTTTAAAACCACCTGTGCATCTACTCTCTCAACATGAATCTTTTCTCTTTGGAATATTAGATCTTACATGTCCACATAATTTAAACATATTTCAATCTCAGACAATTTTATTATCTTTTGTATTTCATTTTAATCAAACATGAATACTGTTCTTCATTGTTGGGCTATTTACTATTGGGATGCAAATCACTTCATACACTATATGTAAGGTTTCAGTGAACTTTTTTTGTAAAGGGTCAGCTAGTAAATATTTTAGGTTTTGCAGGTCAGACAGTTTCTGTCAAAATTACTCATCTCTACCTTTGCAGCGTGAAAGCAGCCATAGACAGTATATAAATGAGGACTGTGGCTGTATACCAATAAAACTTTTTTATGGACAATTAAATTTAAATTTCCTACAATTTTTATGTATGACAAAATATTATTTTTCTGTTGAATTTTTTCAAGCATTAAAAAAAGTAAAGGACACCTTTGTGGGCCATACAGAAACAAATGGTGGGCTGGATTTGCCCTGCGGGCCATAGTTTGACAGCCCATGTACTATATACTAGATTTGTACATACTATAAATATTTTCAGTATGATGTTTCTATTCACTTCTATTGGTAAAGAATAACATTACAGTGTTAGTAGCAGACAGAAATCCAGTTTCAAAGGTAAACCTCTGACCATTTGAATTCACCTATTTATATATTCCAACACTGTGTATTAGTATGATAGGGAGATAATAACTAGCTTTCATTTGAGTCAAAGTGGTTTAGTTAATCATATATAGAGACAAAATTGGATTAATAATGTTTCCCTCTCAACCTCAAAGGAGAACTGTAAGAAGTAATTAGTGATTTGCCATCAAAGAAGTAAAATTGTTATACAAATACCGAATTTAATAGGGCATGTGGACATGGCTTTAATCAAACCCAATTATGAATGTGTAGATTCACACAAAGGAGACTGCAGGGTGATTGCTGAGTTTACCAGAGAATACATGCTTGTATCTCTTTGTTCAACATGCTCAATGAGTACATTTAAAATATAATTTGGTTTGCATACAGCTTTCCCACAAATAAAAATGTAAAATGAAGAACTGTAAAATGATACAAAAACATCTATAAAACTTTCACCCACCTACTCTCAACCATGCACACTGAAAAGCACAAGTTGAAGCCTAAAAGAACGTTATCATCTGGTTTTTACCTCAAAACCATCAGTGGAACCCTGGAAGGCCTCTAGCTGTCACCTTACAAAGATGTTTCTCCAAGCATCAGAGAAGCCATTTGGTATACATGATGCAGAGTTGACCCTTGAACAATGTAGGGGTTAGGGGCTCAGACTCTCTGCCCAGTTGAAAATCCAAGTACGATTTACAGTCTGCCCTCCCTATCCATGGATTCAATCAACTGTGAATTGTGTGACACTGTAGCACTTACTAATGAAAAAAAATCCCAATATAAGTGGACACACACAGTGCAAACCCATGTTGTTCAAGGCTCAACTGTATATTGAATCTTCATATTTAGAAAATTCCAAAATGCTAGAAAATAATCTTTTTAGTCTCATTGCTCTTGAGTCTGTCTTCTTGACCAGGCTTTCCTCTCTTCTGTACTTGGCTTCAGCCACTGTTTAACTCAAAAACCTTTTGAGCATGGTTTGAACTACAAACCAGGGACTGAACTTCAAACCATAGGTGATTTGTTCCCTTTACCTCTGGAAACATAAGGTTTGCAGCAGCCTCTAGACACCATATGTGGGTGCTTGCTAAGAATTAGACGCTTTCTCAGTGGTGGCAAAATCTCTGCTCCTCTTTTATGATTTTACCATGAGTTGTAAAGTGGAAACTCCTACACATATCAAGTGTGAGTATAAAGCGACTAGTCTGAATTTGGGCTGGGCTCCACTTGTTCTTATGTGGTAAAGGAGCCATTAGTTGTGACTTGGTAGTTTTGGAGTCAAACCCTGCCACATATCTTAAGGGTTTAATTCTAGTGGAAAAATCTCAAACATCGTAAATTTCCTTGCATGCTTCCAATTAGATATTTTGTATTTGCTCTATTGAGTCTAATCATTTCAATTCTCTTCATTTCTGGCTTAGCTATGACTAGGATCATGCCAATAAAAAACTGACCTAGTCTCCAGTGGGATATTAATTTACTTTCTAAAGGAAAATTACATTTTAAAATTCCAGATTTCCATAGTTTTCCACAGAGCACTTTATCTGACATTAAAGCTTACCTTTATTAAAGTCCTTACTGACAAATAATTTTACAGATGTGCAATGTATCACAGGAAAAAAAAGTAACTTTCCTAAAAGTTGTCAGGGAATCCTAGATTCCTTGAATTTGAATATTTTGCTTATCCTTTTGAGCCGTTCCCCATCTTAGATTTAAAAAATCACTTTAAACTGTTGTTAACTTAAATAGATTTTCCTTAAGGTTGAGTCAAATCTCTTCAAACATTACAGAATATTTCAAAAACACTGTTCGAAATAAAACAAATTTTTTTCCTCTTGAAATTTTTATACTACATTTTCATCTTTTACCTTAAAGAATATCCTCTTAAGTATAGTTTCCTCAACTGGAATTTCACTGTTTTTCTCTTATCTTCTATTTAAAATGATATTTCAGATGGTTTTGGAAAGGTTCGCCATTACATCAACTATTCGACAGGACTCACTTTTCATTTTCCAGATGAAGTCAATTCTACACAGTGAGCTTCAGAAACAGACTTAAAAGTCAGTTCTTACACTCAAAGCTTAGGCCACTGAACCATACAATCCTATAAGGCATATAGAAAATGATGTACACAGTAATATTTCCTTTAAGTAAATATTTTCGTATGTTTCTATAATGCCTATAAGAAACACTAAGTTCTCAATTTTTAATTTGTAAGTTAGCACTAGTATTAATACCCAAATATATCTCAAGATTAAAAAAATGATTAGATATTGAGCCTCTTACTAGATCAAGGACAAGAGAAGATGGTACACAGATACCTAACTTTACAAATCCTTAGGGAAGAAAGGAAACTTGTTATGTAGAACTGATCAAAGAAACATGGAGATGAACAACATAACCTAGAATATTAATATTAATCAGAAGACTAACCAACGAAAGTCAGGCAAGAACCAGCATTGCGAGTCCTAATTACAATGTAGTTTTCTAAGAAGTAAACTGAACAGCAACTACTCTATTCATTCTTTCCATCAATAAATAAGGATTTCTTGGACATCCATCATGATCAAGGCATTGGAAATTCAGAGTCACATGTTGCTCTCTATGAACTCATGACTGAACAAGAGAGCTCATAATCTGTAAGAACAAAGCATCTCCTACCATTTGTAATGAAATACTTCTCATTGCCCAATTCAAAATTCTAAAGGATTTCTTAACTATATTAACAAAGGTATATCAATTGTTCATAGAAATTGCTTTTGGTGTGGTATAAAATGACAACTTTCCAGTCTTAGTGATTAAGGGTAAGATGCTTTATTGCATTCAGACGTGCAGGTTACTGCATCTGGGATTAGAAAAGTGTTCAGATATATTGAGGTAAATTCAAGGAAGAGAAATGTGTGTCTTCCCAGACAGTAAAAATACTGGTTATATTTCTGCATCCATCACTGAGGCATTCTACTTTGGCTCTTGGTGCTTCAATTTTCTCATCTATAAACAAGATACTTGGATTAAATCTTTAAAATCTCTCTCTAGAATTTAATTCAATATATTTCAAGAATTTTTAAATGGGAAGAAGTTGGTTTATTCATCTGACTGATATGAATTGAACAATTGCAAGTTCTACAGTTAAAATGACCAAGAAACTATGATAATCAGAAAGAAAGGAAACAACATAGAAAGGAAGTGTGTTTGTTTCCAAGGATTAGGAGACAGATGGAAGACATTAACAGCAATCCACAGCAACTTGTCTGGACAATGCTTGAGTTCAGTTTGTAGGACATACATCTTAACCAAACCAAACAAAATTCTTGACTACATATCCCCTTCCTGCCTCAACCCTATTTCTTTGCTTCCCATTCACAGCAAATGTACTGAAAAGAGTGGTCATTATTTGCTAGCTCCATAATCCCACTGCCATTGGGTTTTTGACCTTTTACTCCACTAAAATGGCTCTTTTTAAGTCACCAGCGCTTCCCACATTGCCAAATCTAGGGATTACTTCTTTGTCCTCCTCTTCTCCTCTCAGCAGGACTGACACACTCCACAATTCCCTTCTTCCTCTTCTTGTCCTCTTGAGCCCAACTCTCCTGATTTCTGCCGACCTCACTGTAACTCTGCAGTTCCCATCTCTAGTTCCTCCCCCTCTGCCTGTTCTCTAAATATTGGAGTGTGAAGCAATTCAGGCTTCTCTTCTCTACCAACACGACTTTCTGCCCCTGGATGATCTCATTTGCCCTGTGGCTTTAAAATGCAGTTATGTTTGATGACCTCCAAATATTTATCTCCAGAACTGACCTCCCTCAGGTTCCAGATTTGTAGTGTTCACTGCACGCCTGCTATCTCCCTTGGGGTGTCAATAAGTACACTAAACTCAACATGCCTAAAAAGAATTCTGGAAACAATCCTCTGTCACCATTTCCAGGAAAGCTGTTCTTCATGTAGGCTTCCCTATCTTAGAAAAGGACACCTGCAAACTCTGATGGCTAAGTTAAAAAATCTGGGCATAATTCTTGATATTTTTCTTTCTCTCATTCCTACCATCCTCACCCCTGCCCCTGGCCACCTAATCATTCATCTAGTCCTGTCAGCTCTACCTGCAAAATATATCCCAAATTCATTGACATCACTTCACTTTCACTGTGACCATACTATTCAAGCCATCTCATTTTTTACATGGGAAATGGAATAATCTAACTGGTCTTCCTGCTTCCATACTTACCAATCCAAGCAATTGTTTTTTTCATTGAAAAGTTCAAATTTTTATTAGTTTTTTGAACTGTGGATCATACTTGACATATTTTAATTCCTCTATGCCTTATTATCAAGAAATAAGTTACAAGTCAACTTTTTAAAACTTATTTTGAAATAATTTTTTATTTACAGATGAGTTGCAAAAAGAGTACAGGATGTTCCTCTACACCTTTCGCTCAGCTTTCTGTAACGTTAGCATCTTATACATAACCCTAATACATTTATCAAAACTAAGAAATTAACACTGGTACAAGGCTATTGACTAAACTGCAGACTTTATTTAGATTTCACCGGTTTTCCCACAAGTGTCTTTTTTTCTGTTCCAGGTTCCAGTCCAGAATACCATCTTGTATTTAGTCATCATATCACCTCAGTCTCCTCAAATCTATCATATTTTCTCAGTCTTGTCTTACTTTTCATGACTTTGACACTTTTGAAGAATGCTGGTCAGGTGTTTGGTGGAATGACCCATGCCTCTCAGTTTGGATTTGTTTCATGTTTTCTCATGATTAGACTGGAGTTATATGAATTCAGGGGAAGGATATCACAGAGGTGAAACACTCTTGGCCTCCTTGTTCTCCAAACATACTAAACTCGGTTCTACCAGGGCTTGTGTACTAGCTGTTTCTTCAGCCTGGAGTGTTTATTCCCTTAAATATTTGCATGGCTGGCTCTTGGTTTTCATTTTCATTGATATAACAGCTCAGATGTCATTGCCTAAAAGAGTTCTTCCCTTATTTCTCTAAGATTACCTTCCCTTTAGTCCTTTCCTATAACATTACAGTTGACCCTGAACAACATAGGTTGGAATTGTGTGGGTCCACTTATACACAGGTTTTTTTTCAATAGTAAATACTACAGTACCACACGATCCCTGGTTGGTTGAATCTGTGGATGCAGAGGAACCCAGGATACAAAGGAACCATGGATCCAGAGGGCCGACTATAAGTTATATGCAGATTTTCAACTGTGTGGAGGGTCAGCATCCCTAATGCCCTGGTTGTTCAAGGGTCAACTGTATTTTAGGGTTTTTGTCCTTTCATCTCATCTGTTACTATTTTAAATTTTATATACATTTAACTTGTTTATTGTTGATTTCTCTCTGTAGAATGTAAAAAAGGAACTCAGGAGTTCATTATTATAATTCATGTCTTAAACAGTGGTTGGCACATATTGATAATCAATAAAGAGTTGTTAAATAAATAAGTGAATATCACAAAGATAGACTCATAGACCTCAGATTTTAGAGCTCTAAGAGACTTTAAAATTAACCATTTCTACTTTTTTATTTCATAGATAAATAAGTTCCAGAAAGGTGAGGGACAGGTAAACTGGTCACTTAACCTAGTCACATAGCTAGTTAGTGGCTGAGCTAGTGATAGAATCCAGATTATCTGACTTCCAGTTCAAGCTTTAAAATATACTCCAGGGACTTCTCTGGTGGTCCAGTGGTAAAGAATCCGCCTTCCAATGCAGGGGACGTGGGTTCAATCCTTGGTCTGGGAACTATGATCCCACATGCCGTGGGGCAACTAAGCCTGCGCGCCACAACTACTGAGCGCATGTGCCTCAACTAGAGAGCCCGCGTGCTGCAAACTACAGAGCCCACATGCTCTGGAGCCCGCGCACCACAACTACAGAGCCCATGCTCCCTGAAGCTCACGTGCCACAACTAGAGAAGAGAAAACCCTCACGCCACAACTAGAGAAAAGCCTGAGTGCTGCAACAAAGAGACCCGCGCACTGTAACGAAAGATCCCACATGCCTCAATGAAGATCCCGTGTGATGCAACTAAGACCCGATGCAGACAAAAAAATAAGGAAAAAAAATACTCCATACTTCTTTGATATTTTTGAATAGGATTTCAAGTCCAACTTTGGCTATTATTGGTTTCCTATTCATTTTTTGAAGTCATCGTGTTATAAGTAAGGATGAATTCATTCTAATCTTTCCCTGCTGCTACGGTGCCCCTGAGCTGCTAGAGGAACTTGTACAGTGACATAATTTGGTGCCACTACAATTTGTATCTTCTAGTCTCATCTGGGTTCTCAAAGCTCTCTAAAATATTTGTTTATTCATACTTGTCTCTTTTTTCCATCTGCACAGCAGCTGTCCCAAACTTTCAAATTTACCCCAAGTATATTTATTAAACGATTTTACCTTCAATTTCTCATGAAAAAGGAAGTAACGCGGTAAATAATTTATCAACTTCCCACAATCCTAACTATAAGCTTCCCTTTATTTTCTTTGGTACTTCCTTTCTTTGTAGTCTCAATTTGAACCTACTATACATTAAATTTTCTATCCAAAACATCCTTTGATAAGGTAAGCACCTTTCCTCCTTCTTGGAACTCTGTTTTCCCTTGAGTCCCCTGTCACCATTACCTCCTGCTTTTCTTCCTACCTCTCAGACCACTTCTCAGACTCCTTCTCTGAGCTGACCTACCCCTTAAAAAGTGTTTCACTCTGGGATGACATTGTTGCCTTTTTCTAATGTTTAACTCTCTCTCTCTAGGAAATCTTATCCATTCTATATCTTTGCATAACACCTGTCGATATGATCCATAGTTCCAGTAGGGATGTGAAGGTGATCAAGCTATATTTTCAGCTCTCATATTTTATCTGAACTTCATATTTATATTTCTAACCAGACAGAGTTATAGGAGAGATCTTCTTACCATGTGGGTGGTGATAGGGAGCTCAAAGCACTTTTTTTGTACCACATCTTACTGAGATTTGTCTGGAGATATCAGTTTTCTATCACTACCATAAAACTAATCAGCAAATGCTTATTAAAAATCTACCACACAGAATAGAGAGCTCAGAAATAAACTCACACACTTATGGTCAATTAATCTACAATAAAGGAGGCAAGAATATAGAATGGAGAAAAGACAATCTCTTCAATAAATGGTGCTGGGACAACCGGACAGCTATGTGTAAAAGAATGAAATTAGAACATTCTTTAACACCATATACAAAATAAACTCAAAGACTGGAAACCATAAAACTCCTAGAATAAAACATAGGCGGAACACTCTTTGACATAAATTGTAGCAATATTTTTTTGGATCGGTCTCCTAAGGCAAAGAAAACAAAAACAAAAATAAACAAATGATACCTAGTTAAAAGCTTTTGCACAGCAAAGGAAACCATTGTCAAAATGAAAAGACAACCTACTGAATGGGAGAAAATACTTGCAAATGATATGACCAACAAGGGGTTAATATCCAAAATATATAAACAGCTCATACAGTTAAACATCAAAAAAAAAAAACCCAATTAAAATATGGTCAGAAGACCTGAATAGGCATTTTTCTTTTTTCTTTTCTTTTGTTCTTTCTTTCTTTTTTTTTTTTAGAGTTCTGTTTTATTAGGGAACCTTACTGAGGACTATAGCCAGGAATCAGCCTCTCAGATAGCTCTGAGGAACTGTTAAAAAGAGGTAAGGGAAGAGCTAGGATAACTCAGAAACAGCCAGATGGAAGAGATGCATAGGGCAAAGTATGAGGAAAGGGCACAGATCTTTGATGCTCTCCCCAGGTCACCACTCTCCACTAATTTCCATGTGTTCACCAACCCAGAAGCTCTCCTGAATAGACATTTTTCCAAAGAAGACATACAAATGACTAACAGGCACATGTAAAGAGGCTCAACATCATTCATCATCAGAGAAATGCAAATCAAAACACATTGGGATAGCACCTCACACCTGTCAGAATGGCTATCATCAAAAAGACCACAAATAATAAATGTTGGCAAGGATGTGGAGAAAAAGGGAACCCCTGTACACTGTTGATGAGAATGTAAATTGGTGCAGCCACTATGGAAAACAGTATGAAGTTTCCTCAAAAAACTAAAAATAGAGCTACCATATGATATAGCAATTCCACTCCTGGGTATATATCCAAAGAAAATGAAAACACTAATTTGAAAACGTATATGCACCTCACTGTTCATAGCAGCATTATTTACAGTAGCAAGATATGGAAGTAACCCAAGTGTCCATCAACAGATGAATGGATCAAGAAGATGTAGTATGTATATATAGTGGAATATGACCTAGCCATGAAAAAAGAATGAAATTTTGCCATTTGCAGCAACATGAATGGACTTAGTGGGTATTATGCTGAGTGAAGTAAGTCAGAGGAAGACAAATACTGTATGATATCACTTATATGTGGAATCTAAACAATACAACAAACTAGTGAATATAACAAAAAGGAAACAGACTCACTGATACAGAGAACAAACTAGTGGTTACCAGTGGGCAGAGGGAAGGGGGGAGGGGCAAGATGAGTAGGGGATTAAGAGGTACAAACTACTATGTATAAAATAAATAAGTGGGCTTCCCTGGTGGCGCAGTGGTTGAGAGTCTGCCTGCCAATGCAGGGGACGCGGGTTCGGGCCCTGGTCTGGGAGGATCCCACATGCTGCGGAGCAGCTAGGCCTGTGAGCCACAGTAACTGAGCCTGCGCGTCTGGAGCTTGTGCTCCGCAGTGGGAGAGGCCGCGATAGTGAGAGGCCTGCGCACTGTGATGAAGAGTGGCCCCCACTTGCCGCAACTAGAGAAAGCCCTCGCACAGAAACGAAGACCCAACACAGCCATAAATAAATAAATAAATAATTTTAAAATAAATAAATAAATAAATAAATAAACAAATAAATAAGCTACAAGGGTATATTGTACAGCACAGGGAATATAGCCAACATTTTATAATAACTATAAATGGACTATAACATTTAAAAATTGTGAATCACTATGTTGTACACCTGAAACTTATATAATATTGTAAATCAACTATACCTAATAAAAATTTAAAAAGAAAGAAAGAAATAAAAGAATCTACTACAGTGAAGGTGTGCTAGGCCCTTTATCTTCTGCTTCTAACAACGCCAGCAGGATCTGCTCAACTTTGCCTACACTAATAAAATTAGTTAGAACTTTGATAAAATTGATCTAGAGGAAAAGAACACATAGAGATATAACCCTATTAAGTGCTAGAATATCTGTCCTTTTCCCACCACAATTATTGTGAGTGAAAACTGATGTGCTCTGCATTGTTTCTGAACAAACTCTGAAGAAGTTTCCACATTGCAACTTGAGGCAAATGAGCACATGATAAAAACATCAGAGGGACAATGATTCGATTGATTTTAAAATGTCCTAAGAATGCATGAAGCAGGTACACACAAAAGATATAAAGATCTAAGACTGCGTGTTTACCTTGTAATTCTGATTCCATGTCTTCACTTACAAAGTTCCTAGATTAATATTTTGCCCATTCCTATCAGACAAAGTGCAAAGCAAACCTCAAGATTGGAATTCCTGTTGGAAGGGCTTTTTCCTCCATGAAGGAATCCTCTTTGTCCTAGTGAAAGAATATTACTTTGTAATTCAAGAGAAAAATATATTAAGGCAGGAGAACATTTGATCAGGTAGAGAAGGAATCCTGGAACAATTTAGTTAAGAGCACAATACTTACAATAATTAAAGAAAAGGAAGGGGAGAGATTAATGTCTAGTGTAGATTGGCAAAAAGGTTTTATGCTGAGATTGCTTTAGTAGCGGATGTCTGGTATGTGGCATTGAATTCCAAGTTTAAATACAGGCTAAACAGGAAGAATTGTTGAGTGATACTTGCCTTGGGTGTGGAGTTGGGGAACGATTGCACCCACACATGTATTTACCAACCTGAGTCTAATGGTGTTACCATCACGCTGAAAGGGAGTCTGGAGTTTACGATGTAAACATGATTCCTGAAAATGGAAGGAAAAAACTGATTTCACAACCCCCAAAATATGTAAAACATTGGTTAGATAAAAGAAAATGTCTGCTATGGGAATAAATAAGTAATAGCCCTTGGAGGAAATTCTACATCCTAGTAATGTTTGGAATTTGTGAACTTTGGTATGGTTGAAATAGCATGGTATGAGAGGTTAATTATCAAATAAGTAATGGGAAACCTATAAATCAAAACAGGGAAAATGCACATTCTTATTATCCAGAAATGTACAACCTAAACATCACTGATTTGTTCCACTAAACCCAAGATTCAAAATCTTGAATGAAATCCAATGTATGCCCAAAATTTAAACAAATATTTGATGTTCAGGCTCTTTTTCTAGTTTGTCTTTATTTTAATGCTGATTCCATGTAAGCTTTTCCCCCAGCTTGTCAATCAGGATATCTCTCTACCTTTCCCTTTCAGTTTAATTTGGTTTATTTTATGTAAAACGACTCTGAGATGAAATGTAATAGAAAACAAAGAAAAGAGGAAATTAAATGAGTAATCACCTAATTAAATTAGAGGCTTATCTCCTATCTCTTCCCTTCTTCTAGCTGGTTGACACCTAGGCATTTATGAAGAGTTCAGCATACTTTGCAAAACAATAATGCCACAATTAAGCTAATCTGTTTATTTCACTGTTAGCTAAGTAAAATCATTTAGGAAATAGATGTCCCCTACCACAATTTTATGGCTTAATTTATGCACTTACACTGGCTATTTTCTTAAAACAGGGAGATTATAAAAGTGCATGTGTTATTATGCCATGTTTGATGAATAAAGTTTCAATTCATCTCTAGAACTCAGAGAAAATTTGTTCTATTCATTTCGTGAAACTTTTTAAAGAGTCAATTTACTAAAGATTACAAAGTCTTCAAGCCTAGTAAAATTAACTTTGTGCTCAACCTTTCCCTACATCATTGATTTGTGCCTTCTCTCTTCTTCAAGGAAGAAGGCACAAATCCAACTTTTGAGAGGGTAGAGTTTTGTTTCAGAAAGGGCAGGGTCTTGGCTTCTTGAAGCAAATCCTCAAGAAACAAGTGAAAACACAGCTCTGAGGTGATGTTTCTTAGGGACGAGATGGAATGTTCTTCCCAAATTACTTGATTGGTTCTCATAATACCAGCACACTGTGGCTAACCATTTGGGGAAAAAAAGTGTATTAATAAATGTGATTAAATAAATATTTATTGAACACCTACTTCAGTATGTGCAAGGTACCAAGGTACTACAGAGAAATACCTGGATAAACAAAAGACACACTTCGTTATTAAAGAAGTCACGGCTGGCAGGGGACTTAGACATTTATATAAATCTGTCTATCAAAAATTTGATAAGGGTAAACAAAATATATCCAGAGAAGTGAGGTCAGAGAATGGTCTTGCTTAAGATGATTTATCTGGCAAGTGATGGAGGTAGATTTGACTCCATGTTTACTAATTGCAAAGGCACCTCTTCACAAATTAAATAATAGTTAAAAAAAGAGCCCCATCAAACAGTAGTAGGGAAACGGGGGTTGGGGTGTGGAGGAGGGAAACAATGAAATTAGATGACACTGTTACATTATTTACTTGGAACAATAATTAAGGAAAAAATTCCAATTTGTAAGCAAGAGAATGGTAGTAGGTTATATACATTGATATATATATATATATATATATAGTATTTTCTTGGTTCTAATGCCCATGTTTTTCCATAGTTTAATATTTCTGAATTCAAGATTCATCTTCTGATTAACATTTACATTTAAGCTGTTCTTAAATTGATGTTACTTCTTATAATTAACGACATCATAGATGAAGAAACCTTGGTTTGGCTACACACTGAGCATATGATTCTATAAAATGGAAGTGACAGCATCCCACAGAGTTTATGAAGATTTAATGACATAATGTATATAAATCACTTAGCAGTGCCTGGCACACAATAGGCCCATAGCTAAAGTCGTAATTATTGTCGTTTTTATTGTTGTTGATGTTTACCAGTTCACAGACTGAGCATCATTCATGGTGAAGCATCTACAAAATAACTTTACTTTCTGTCAGAATTTAATCATCATACACAAAACATGACAATACTCCAGCCACAAACCTACTTCTTGAAAGAAAGGGATTATGATAGGGGTTAGAAAGAGGAGACAAATTAGAGAGGGAGGGTTGTCAAGCGTTGAAAGCCTTCTTTCATAATGTGACCTCTAAGAGAGGAACTCTTTCTCTGAAAGCACACAGATGCATCGTAAGAACATGTCAATTTTCTATTCTGTGGAAGGATGAGCAAATGGTGGCTTCTCATCACTGAATTCAATAGCGACAATAATAGGATGACAGTTATCCGATGACAATGGCTGCCATGAATGGGGAAAGTCTTCAGAAGAAAAGCAATTATATTTAGACCACAAGAAGGAAGCCAGAAGAATGAAGAAAGTAGAGGGCTACATACAAAATTGCCCAGGTTACCTAGCAACAGGTTCACATTTTGTTGCTGTTGTTGTTAGAAAATGGCAAAATAGAATACCAAGAATAGGATGTGACACTGAGCTCAGGAGGGCTAAAATGCATGAATATTACCAATGAGTTTATAATTACATCAATATAAAATGGTGATTTGTGGCACATGCTTCAGGGGACTGGTTGCATAAACAGGTGTGTGAGTGTGTGTGTGTGTGTGTGTGTGTGTGTGTGTGTGTTATAATTTTATAGCAACGTCTATAGGAAGGAGGAACAGCCCTGAATACAAAGAATTCAGATAATATAGGGGAAAAAATCTTAGGTACCACCCCAGCTGGAATGTGCGACAAAAAATTAAACTCAAGGAGAAACCAGATGTGAGTTGGCTAAATATAAGGATTTTCCCAGTAATATTTACATTTTAGGAGGCAACTCCTGAAATGAATTCTTCTAAGCTGTGAGGTATAGGGGTAGGGATTTTAGCACCTGCGAGGCAGAATCTTTGCAACAGCTGAGATGAGTTTACAGCCCCCAGTCTGCTCTTCTCCTGTTCAAGGTCAGTGTGCCAAGTGAAAAACTGCCCTGCTTCAGAAAAGGCTAATACAGTCTGCAGCAGCAGCTACAGAACAGCATATGCTGTCAATCCAAGCCAGCACGATGAAAAATATTCAAATCAATCAATTAAAAACAAACTCACATACATAATGCATTTGCCACCCAACTTTGTTCTGTTTTCCTGGCTGAGTTCATAATCAAGGGAGTTAACATTCTTTAAAATGCAAATATTCATGTTTTTAATCTTGAAGACCTTGCTAAATAGACAATAAATAAAGTTCTACCAAGTGTAGTTCATGAAAGTCTTTAGAAGGGAAGCATTTGCCAGACAGATTTCAGTGTTAAGTCAAAAGATCATTCAAGAAGAAAGTAAAGTACTCTCGATTTCAGCCTGTGGTCGAGTCCAGGGTCTCCTGAGTTTTAAAACTTTCACCTTCATTATTCTTTAGTTTTCTTCACTGTGCTAAAGCAAGCACAAACTAAATTCTCTAATTCATGTCTAGAAGGGCACCAGCCACAAACGTACCCTCTTCAGTCAGCAGCGATAAAGAGCTACCCTGTAGTCCCCATGCAAATCTCTCAGCACACTAAATCTCTACATCTGGAAAATATTGCTTGCTGCTTGAAGCATCACTCCAGCTGTGCGCTGCTGGCAGGAATTCTTGCTGCTCAGACTTCTGGTATTTATTGGGAGAGCCCCACATACTGGCGCAGGATGCCCAGAGGGAGTCCTGGAAAATCCTTTGGAGCTTCACAGCTGGGCTACCTTTTCAGGCTGCACAGCTGGTATTATATGTGGGCAGCGTGCCTCAGCTTCTGTCTGTGGGGATGAGAAACCAGCCCCCTGTGCTGTCTCAAGACTATCAAGCTCTTCCAGTACCCACCTTCTGTCTTCATGAGAATTCTTGAGTTGGTTGGTTCTTAAATGCTTTCAAATTGCTCATTAATGCTCAGTTATAAGTACGGTAGGCTTCACTAAAAAATACTATAGCTTAAATGGGTATTGTTTAACTCCGAGAAAATGGAATTGTTAAATTTAAGATGATTTTATTATGTACCAGCTATGGAAAGAGAACCAAAATGAAATTTTCTTGAGTATTCACTGAAATTTTAGTGGATCTAAACCTCATTCCCAAAACTCTTCCAGACGTCAAAGTTCAGAAAGTTTGTTAGATGTTATAAAGGACATCAAAGTGGTCTCCCAAACATCCTCCCTGGCTCCCTCATGCTATCCTGTCGGAGTAGGTTTGACGCCATTTCCAGGTCCGGGGTTTAGACCTGGTATAGCTAAACGAATCGGAGTAATCCTGTACCCTTGACACCTTTATTAGTTCAGGTAACTCAGGCCTAGGCAATCAGCACGTGAACTTTTCCTTGTTAAGTGGTTGGGGAAGCCTGCCTCTTCTCTTACCTCGGATGTGAATGAGGAACAGCAGCTGAGGCTGGCAGCCATCTGGTGAAGCCAACCTGAGGGCAAAGCTGATGGATGAGGGAAGGGAGACTCGAAGAGCCATTTCTCACAGGTTCCTGCACCTTGAATCTCGCCCTTTGAGCCCCAAATTCTCATTTACTCTTTAATTCAGTTTGGTTGAGTTTTTTGCTACCTGCATCCAAAAGCATTTCAGCTGACCTAATTTAAGGTGCAAACTGAGTACATACAAACTTCTCTGACCCTCCGGAGGCATTCTTTCTTTTAATACCGTAATTCTGGCCCTCATCCTGGGAGACTGCTAGAAATGTCACGTGCTTTCCAAGTGCTCTGAGGATGGCCAGGAAATGATTTTTTTCCTGGTGTTGTCACCTTTTCTCTCGTGGCTGGGGCCGCTCTCATAATCTAAGTTCTCCCTTTCCCTCTTCAGTTTCAGGATGACAACTCTGTTTCTAGGACAACTACAACCCCAACCAGGAAGTTCCAAATTAGTTATTGTAACAATCTCTACATTTGTGGAAGACGGCCTTTAATCACGGAGAGAATTATTCTCTCTCCATAACACCTCATTGCCCTAATATTCCCCCAACCTCAAAAACACCACTTCAGCACCAAGGTTTGGGCCTTACCTTGCCTAACCAGAGATCCAGTAAAATATTTCTGCACAGAAATGGGCAATGTTCCTCAAAGAAGTTGCACTCACCCTCATTAATACAGAATGCACTTCAGTTTTTTTATGCTATTACTTATATATATTAAAATTAGGCAAAAATGGTGATTATGGCTGAGCTTTCTCTAATGCCTAAAATTGTGTGGGCATTTTAAATAAAAATGAATAAAATATGTGAAATCTAGCAGAGGATATGAGCTATGTCTTGTTGACTAACACAACACAGTGCAATAAAATGCAGAAGTTTAATAAATATTACTTACTGTTTAGGTATAAAGTCAGTAAAACAACTTATTTTATTGTGATACTCTTTTGGATATAATTTAGCAGATACAATTCTTTCTACTCTTTCTATTACATTATTTTCTCATTAAGAAAGGCTTTGGTTAAATCTCTCTACTCATCAAAAATGCCTTTATCCGACTTATTTTTGCATTTCATCAGTGAAATCCTAGGCAAGTAAACATCACTGGGAAAGTATTTGAGTCAGGAAGATAGTATTATAATTAATACTGTGTTTTAACTAAGTTGCATTGACATTCATAATAGATCTCTATCTGGCTAATAAGAGCTAATATTTTCTTGGATAAAGAGAAATGCAAATTACAGACAGACAGTGATCAGCTACTAGTGTCTGATTTTAGCAGTTCAGATAAAATGGATCATATTCTATGGGGAAATTATAGACATAATTATGAAGAGTAATGATGCTCTGATAGGTCTAAAATTTTTAATATCTAAAACTTTCCATGAGTGGGTTGGATTTTTACACTGTAATTTTCTCTTCAAGCTAATTGGGCAGCTTCCAAAATAACTCAGTGTGCAACATAACAACATAAATTGATAGGATCCGATACCATCTCTGCTCATGGTGAAGACCATTCCAATAGGTCCACTTCTGAGCATCAACAAAACTCAAGTCAACCCAGCCCCAATAATGCAAAGCATCTTTCTTTCCCTACAATCACTGATTAACCGTAGACAGTACGAACAAGAGGAATCACAGCAGAGCTTGGGGCTTCTGGGCTCATTACACTGTGCTCTCGTGTCCTCTCCACCTTCCCCGTGCCCTCCACCACACAGAAATATATCTATTCACTGAACTTTTGCCAGTATATTTTTATACATACCACTCTCAACCTTGATCAATTTGATACAGACACACTGATATTCTTTTTGTTTCTTAAACATGCCAAACTTGATCTTCTTGCCTTGGGGATTTTTTGTAGCTGTCCTCTACTGGAACTCTCTTCCAGCAAGGCTTGCACGGCTAACGCCCATTTGGGTCTTGGAGCAAATGTCATATTCTCAGAGAGCCTTTGCCTGATGGTTCATTCTAAGTTTGCACATGTTCCACATACATAATCACATTATCCTGTTTTTCCTTCTTCTATAATAGAAGTAATCTTTATTTCTTTGGCTGCTGTCTCTCTCCACTTTAACATTCTAAAAGTCAGTTTCCCCAGAGCGGAGACCTTGTTTGTCATTTTTCTTCTATATCCCTAGCATTTAGAAGGTACTCAAAAATATTTGTTGAATGCATGAATGAAAGAATGAATGGATGTAAAAATGAAATGAAAGAAAAATCACAAGGTTGCATCTTTAGAAAGGAGGAAAGGGTATCCCACTACTTAGGCTTTAATGGTAGGAAGAGTTTTATGCACTGATTTTATAGCTGCAGTTATGAAAACCTCCTTCTTGAGTTGCTGGCCAGTTGCCCTGTAAGATTTCAAGGATGGAGCCTGGGAGATTCACCTCAGCCCAGGAGTAACCCCATCAATTAGACTCTTCTTTCCTCTCAATATATTCTGGCACCAGAACTAATGGAGAAACCATTCAACTGTAAATTGATTTGTAGTGGGTGAATGATTGGAAAGCACACAAAGCCTACAGAGGCAGGAGGCCTTATATTTTAGACCTTTTGGAGCATTCTATTGCTTTCTCAATATCCTGCACTTGTACCTATTAAAAGGGAAAATACTGGAGTATTCTTTTTGGTGTTGGCTCTACTTCCTGAAGTATACAAGTCATTTTTAATATTTGTCTGGAATAACCTATTGATTTTTAGGCAAGGAAACACAAGTGGGTTTTATTCTTTTACCTTGATTTCCCTAAGTCCTAGATGTTCTGAAACCAATGAAATGATCAGAATGTGAACACTTTCTTGCTCAAACTCTGTCTCAACCTGTACATGGCTTGCACACCCAGGGTCTTGTCTTAGTAGAAGCAGACACTAGAATATGGAGGAAGGCCCTGGAAAAGCTCACCTGAATGTGTCAGAAACATTTGAACAGGTATGTGTACATGTGGGAACATTTATTTCCTGTCTTGTTACAAAAAGATTTAAAGCAGCTGATACTAAAAGGTACAAATAAACCCTCATCTTCCATCAAACTGACAAAATAAAGGATAGCAAAAACACAGAAACACTGTTAGGAAATATGATTTCTCTGTGTCTGAATGGTTTATTCATTTAACTATACATTTGTTGAGCATCTGCTTATTAAAGCAATGCTTTAAGTGTCAGAAATGCAGTTTTTTACCCAAGTCCTACTGTTAGAGGAGGAACTGGGATTCAAACCTAAGTAGTATGACTAAGTAGCAGTAGAATCTATGGAAAATATACTTCTTCAAAATTTTAACTATGTCGGCCCTGTTCCCAGAGAGGGAAGAGTAGCCAAAGGAGACCCCAAAGCTCTGAGCCTAAGTCAGTGCTTCTCAAATGCTAACGTGCATAAGAATTATTTAGGGAATCTCGTTAGAATACAGATTCTGATTCAGGAGGTCAGGGATGAGGCCAGAGACTACCTTTCTAACAAGCTCTCAGGTGAGGTTAATGCTGCTGGGCTGTGGACCACGCTTTGAGGAACAAGGGCTTGGGTAAGGAAGACCTGTGCCAACCAAACTGGCTTCACAGTCACGATTCCGCTGCCCTCTTGTGGCTCCTGAAGTAATTACCCTCTGTGCTAGCATTTTCTTTATTCTTGAATTTAAATTATCCTTGCAATCATTCTGTAGTTACCCCAGGTAAACGCTTTTCAAACTTTAGTCTTCTCCTAACAGTTTCACATTTTTTAAGTATTCACATACCACTACATGTTACCTCATAATTTTTAACATCTATGTATAATCCCTTCTCCAAACTTATTACTATTTTACTTGACTTTCTTTTCCTTAAATAGATATTTTCAAAGGAAATTTTATATCATTACCTCATAAGCATTACCTCAAATGGAAAGACCAATATTGTTTATCACAAATACACGGTAACTGTAAAACTAATTGAAAGGAAAACAAAACAATGTTTAAAAGTCCAGGTAGATGTCCTTCAAATCTCCAAGCCTAAGTCTTTGTTAAAGGGAGATTTACAGGATGGACCTAGAGTTTGTCATACAGAGTGAAGTAAGTCAGAAAGAGAAAAACAAATACCGTATGCTAACGCATATATATGGAATCTAAAACAAACAAAAAAATGGTACTGATGAACCTAGTTGCAGGGCAGGACTAAAGATGTAGACATAGAGAATGGACTTGAGGACACGGGGTGGGAGGGGGAAGCTGGGGCGAAGTGAGAGTAGCATCGACATATATACACTACCGAATGTAAAATAGATAACTAGTGGGAAGCAACAGCACAGCACAGGGAGATCAGCTCCGTGCTTTGCGATGACCTGGAGGGGTGGGATAGGGAGGGTGGGAGGGAGGCTCAAGAGGGAGGGGATGTGGGGACATATGTATGCGTATGGCTGATTCACTTTGGTGTACAACAGAAACTAACACAGTATTGTGAAGCAATTATACTCCAATAAAGATCTATTCAAAAAAAAGGGAGATTTACATGTGTTAGAGAGTGTTAAAGACTCAGAGCACTAAACTGGCTCTTGCTCTGCTACTATCAGGAGGACTGAAAAGGAGCAGAATAAAGATTAAGTCCTCAGTAGTTCAAAGTTATTTAATGCAGTGGATGTGCACCACCTAAATCATCTCTTGGGGAACCAGGTGTAGATAATGTGTTTAGGGTCTTGCTTTTCTTCTGCATGTTCATGTCACCTGTCCTTGAGAAGTGTATTTATAGATCTAAGTGAATCAGTGTCACTACAGAATTTGTCTAAGGCAAAAGTATGTGTGAGAGAATTTACTCTTACCACTCCTTTCTGCATAACCAATGGCATGGAGGCATTGTGGGCTCTGAAGTCAAACAGACTTAGTTTATTTCTGTGACAGTTCACTATCTCTTTTCTGGATATTACTAGAATTTCCACCTGTAGTCACAGATTAGCTTGTTCTTTCATTCATCCATTTAAGAAGTGGTACTTGAGCCTTACAGTATAAAGCTTTGAGGAGGGTAGTGGACAAATTCTACTTCCCTTCAGATGATTAATCAAATCAATCCTGAAAATTTATCTCTCTTTACCAGTGAATGGTTCAGGGTGGGCAAGCTGAAGACAACATGATTCAAGATGCAAGGAGAGGCAAGGAGAGATTAGCTGATTGACTACAGTAGAACCACAGGGAGTTCGCCTTCCTCTCCTCTCAGATATAAATGAAGTGTGATTACTGCTGGGTATTGTAGGCGACCATAGCCCTCTTCACCAGTGAGGGTAACAAGCCTTACGGTGAAGCAGATCCTGTCCATGGTGGAGCAGAGAAAAAGATTCTAGCTCCTTATGACATTGTCGATTGTTCAATCAACCACCCTTCAAGCCTGCCCTGACCATCCTATGTGAGGTAATTGATTTCCTTCCTGTTTAATTCAATATAAATTTAGTTTCCAGAACATGTAATCAATAACATTCTGACACAAGGAGGTTACAAAAGGCGTATAAGCCATAGATTTTTTTTGTGGGGGAACTACAGCACATATAAAAAAGTTCAGTATCAGTGTATTTCAGTATAAGTAAAGAATGATATGGTCATGTTTTGATACTTAAGCACCTAGTATGAGCCACATCGTGCCCCATGTTTCACATACATTATCTCATTTAATGGCTTTAACACAGTAGGTAGGCATTGTTATACAAATTTTAGAGCTGAGGAAATTAAGGCCTGGACAACTGTGTACCATGACACAGTGAAAGATTAAAGAATACAACTCCAAACTTTACACCTTCTCCATAGAGTTACTGAGAATAGGAAGTTAGATAGAGGTCAGTGTAGCAGACTGGTCAGCCAAACAGTGGAAGCAGAGTGGCTTTGAGTTCTGGTAGACCAGACATCTGTTTCGTACTGCCTTATAATCTTAGCTAACTTAACCTAACTTTTTTGAGCCTCAGTTTTCTTATTGGAAATATGGGATAATTATACCTACCTCAAATGGTTCTAACCAGGATGGGTAAGATAATAATATATTTATAATGAGACCATGCTACTCAAATGGTAACTGGCATGATGATTTGGATACGGGAAGGGTTTGAAGAGGAAGCTGTTGAAATATCAGACACATTATTTTATGGGAAGCCACCCTGTGTTTCGGTAGGACCAATACTCATTTTAAAACTGTTTTTATTTTGCAATATTGTTGATTCACAAGAAGTTGCCACCAATATCCATTTTTAAAAGCTTATAGCATCGAACTTTTTCCTGTATATCCTTCCTACTTCATTCTTTTTCTTAAAAAGTTTATTTTAATTCAGTAGCCTTTGGGACATATAAAATAGAAAGTTCAAATGTACCTAGACTGATTTTGAAGCAGTGGATATTTGAAGATCAACAGCTAAATCCAGGTGTCCAAAAGCTCAGAACTCTCACACACTCATCCTGTTGGTACCCTTCTCTTAATGGGAGGAGCAGAGGTCATCTTCCCATTGAACTGGTGAAAAACTGAAAGGCGGAGGCCAATAAGAAGGGATAAGAACTCAAGAGAACTCTCTACAATCCCAGCCCAGGGCTGATGCACTATCTCCCTGTTGCTAAATAAGGGAATTTTCCACTCGCACGCTTTTCATTTATGAAATATGATCTTCCACAAACTGTGTGAAAAGGACTTTGTGCCTTTTACCCTGCACAAACGTCTTGCCCACCTTCCTAATCCTTCTGAGTTTGCTCACTCTTGAAAGCGACCTTTTAAGTCCTGGGAAACGATTCTGTTTTCTCAGTTGGCTACTGCTGCCCAGTTCACTACTGCTGCCCACAGAATGTCTCTTGCTCCCTTCAGTGACTCAGCACCTTAGAGAGAAAAACTGTTCTGGAAAGAATGTTAAGACAGGCCGCACTGCTTTTTACAGGAAAGAGAGAGATCAAGTGCTATCTCCAAGGAAAGCTGAAACACCGTACTTAAATACTGAATGGAAAAAACAACAGATGATGGAAATCCTTTGAGGACAAGGTAATGGGGAAAGCAACTGCAGAAGCTCTCTTAGGTATGAACAGGTAAATTTACTGGTACCAGGAGCAGGAGGGCTCTGGGCAAGTGACACTGCTGTGGGGAAGGCAGAACTTGCACTCCTTTGTTCTAATTTTGGGCTTTGTCTTCACTTTTCTGAAGTTGAAAGTTTGTAAAGGAGTTTGTGAAACAAGTGGATGCAATGGAGAATTTGACCTTGGAAAATTGCAAAGAAACAAAGAAAAAAGTCACTCTTCCCTGCCTTTCTGATTTGTCCACTTGAGACCAAAGCTTCTGGCCTGTTTCCTGAGGAAACAGTTCATTTTAGGTTGTTTCTCTTGTCACAATGGATCTTGTCAGAGCTGTACATGTACCTGGGACTTGGACTGTGTCATTCTTCTTTAAAACAAATAGTGGGGAAAAATCTTCCATTTGTCATATTTTCATCATGTCAGCAACTCTTGAATCACTGCAGATTGTTCTAGAAAAGCAGATGAAGCAAGAAAACTCTCCTGCTCATTGGGCTGATTTGAAATCATAGCCATAAGTTCCCATCACAAATTTGCTTATATTCATTTATCTATTTATTGTTTATTTATTCATTTATTTCTTCCCTCCCCCTCTTTATAGGCTTTGAAGGAGCATAAAAAATTGGAAAAAAAAAAAAAAGGGAGGAAATCAGTGCCAGAAGAAAATCAGAGATCAGTTCAACAAACACACATCCGGACTTTTGTTAGAGGAACACCACAATTTGGCCCAGGGCTTTACGGCAGCTAAGACAGAGTTGTGTGTGTGTAGCCTGTAATTTTTAAATTGATAATACAAATTACAGTGGCCATAAAATTAAAACAAACCCATTGCTTATAAATATCATGGTGATTTTTGACTTGGGAAAAATTCCCTTCTATAGTGTAAGATATGGTGAACAACTGTTTCAAACAGCACTTCTACATTTAATGCAATTATGGTTTTCATAGGGTTGTTACTTATAAGATCCCTCATTGCAAGCTGATGGTTTCATAGCTAAATTCAGTTCAGTAAATGTAATTTTGTAAGGAGCTCAGCAATGTGGCTGTAGGATACAGATGTAAGATTCAGTGGTAAAATGTCAAGTCCCAGAGAAATAGACTATATGGCCATCCGGGAGTTTTACCTGAATACATATATATTCAGGTATAATAATAATATATAATATATATAAATATAATATGTAAATATATATAATAAAATAGTCAAGCTCTTTGTTTTAGCAGAGTTCAAGGTTACGCTCTGTGGAGAGATGCTGAAGTATAGATAATCTATAAGGACGATGAAGGACACATCTATCAGTGTCAGTTGAGCTGGTGGCAGAATTGATGTTTTCTTATGAACACTAAGGAGTCTAACCCAGACAAAGAGCTGGATGAGAGACCGCCTACCGCTGTGTAGAGGCGAGCATCACTGTCTCAGACAAAACAAAAACGGACTGCTTTTTCTTCAATGCTAGAAATTAGGAGAAGTTAATTTTAGAAATTTTTATGCTTCATTATACAGTAATTTTTGGAATTTAATATACGCCCACTTCAAAAAATTTAGAAAATACAGAGAAGCAGGGCTTCCCTGGTGGCACAGTGGTTAAGAATCCGCCTGCCAATGCAGGGGTCACGGGTTCGAGCCCTGGTCTGGGAAGATCCCACATGCCGTGGAGCGACTAAGCTCATGTGCCACAACTACTGAGCCTGCGCGTCTGGAGCCTGTGCTCCACAACAAGAGAGGCCGCGATAGTGAGAGGCCCACGCACCGCGATGAAGAGTGGCCCCCGCTTGCCGCAACTAGAGAAAGCCCCTGCACAGAAACAAAAACCCAACACAGCCAAAAATAAATAAATAAATAATAAAAATAAAGGAATTCCTTAAAAAAAAAAAGTTTAAAAAATAAAAAAAAAATAAAATAAAAAAAAATAAAGAATCCGCCTGCCAATGCAGGGGTCACGGGTTTGAGCCCTGGTCTGGGAAGATCCCACATACCACGGACTGACTGAGCTCATGCGCCACAACTACTGAGCCTGCACTCTACAGCCTGTGAGCCACAACTACTGAGCCCGCGCACCTAGAGCCTGTGCTCCACAACAAGAGAAGCCACCGCAATGAGAAGCCCGCACACCACAACGAAGAGTAGGCCCCACTCTCCGCAACTAGAGAAAGCTCACAGGCAGCAACGTGGACCCAACACAGCCAAAAATAAATAAATAGATAAATAAATTTATAAAAAGAATCCTCCTCCCAATGCAGGAGACATGGGTTCGAGCCCTGGTCTGGGATGATCCCACATGCCGTGGAGCAACTAAGCCCATGAGCCACAACTACTGAGCCCACGTGCCACAACTACTGAAGCCCGCACACCTAGAGCCCACGCTCGGCAACAAGAGAAGCCACCGCAATGAGAAGCCTGTGCACTGCAATGAAGAGTAGCCCCCGCTCACCGCAACTAGAGAAAGCCTGCGTGCAGCAACGAAGACCCAACACAGCCAAAAATAAATACAAAAAATAAATTTATAAAAAAAAAAAAGAGAAGCATAAAGAAAAAATTAAAATTACCTTTCATCCAATTGCTAAAGACAATCAGCATTGACATTCTATTATCTATTTTTTTTATAGTACAAAATTGCAATTTTACTGTGCAGTACTTTTTTATTTAATATTACATTGTGAGCATTTTCTCATACCATTAAATATTCATAAATTCATTATTATGTTTTATTATTGCTTGATATTTCATTGCATGGGTAAACCATAACTTATTTAGTCATTCCACTATTTGAGGCATTTAATTTTTTTGCAAGACATTCTGGTCAGGGGATCACACCTTACTTGCCTTCTGCAAAGATACAGTTTCTGCAGTCACACTGATAGGGTTCAAGTCTCAGTTCAACCACTGAGTGACCTTGGGATAGTTACTTAACCTCTCCAATTCTGTTTCTTCATCTGTATAGTAGGGCTAATATTGGTGCCCGTCTCTTAGAATTTTTGTGACAGATGATGTCTGTAAAAGAGCTACCACATAGGAAGGGCTCATTTAGTGCTAGCTATTATTATGATTACTTTCCAGAGGAATCTATCCAGAGCTGTGACATCAAAAATCTAAGTTCAGGTTGTAGGTGCCAGACCCCAAGCACTGTAGCCTGCTTCAAGAGAACTAGCATCTCACAACTGAAGCTTCAAGAAGAAGAGAAGGAGAAGGCCATCACAATGAACATTTCAGTGTTAAAAATAAAGGTACTGGATGAAAGGCAAAGAGGAAAGCAATTAATACATTTGGATTCTATATTAGTTTACTAGGGGTGCCATAACAAAGTACTACAAATTGGGTGGCTTAAACAACAGAACTTTACTGTCTCATGGTCCTAGAGGCTGAAAGTCCAAAATCAAGGTGTTGGCAGGATGGGTTCCTTCTGAGGGCTGTGAGGAAAGTCTCTGTTCCAGGTCTCTCTCCATGGCTTGCAGATGACCATCTTTTCCCTGTGTCTCTTCGTATCAACTTCCCTCTATGTGTGTTGTGTCCAAATTTCACTTTTCATAAGGAAACCAGTCATACTGGATAAGGGCCCACCCTAAGGACCTCCTTTTAACTTGATTACCTCTGAAAAGACCCCATCTCCTAATAAGGTCACATTCTGAGTTCATATGACTTATGGAAGGGACACGATTAAACTTATAAAAAGTTCCAGGGCTTCCCTGGTGGCGCAGTATTTAAGCATCCGCCTGCCAATGCAGGGGACATGGGTTCAAGCCCTGGTCTGGGAAGATCCCACATGCCGCGGAGCAACTAAGCCCATGTGCCACAACTACCGAGCCTGCGCTCTAGAGCCCACGAGCCACAGCTACTGAGTCCACGTGTCACAGCTACTTAAGCCCATGCACCTAGAGCCTGTGCTCCGCAACAAGAGAAGACACCGCAACAAGAAGCCCGTGAACCACAATGAAGAGTAGCGCCCGCTTACTGCAACTAGAGAAAGCCTGCACGCATCAGCGAAGACCCAACACAGCCAAAAATAAATAAAAATAAAATAAATAAATTTATTAAAAAAAAGTTCCAAAGTGAGCTTCATCTTACTTTACTCTTTGGAAGAAAATCCCTTCATCAAGAAAGAAAAGACCACATCTGTTCTTTTAAAATAACCCACAGTAGCATTTAAAGCACATATGCACAACGTAAGCTCTCTGTGAGAGCTACAGTAGCTGGTGAAGGAGTGGATGTGAGGAAAAGACCTAGTTTAGATAACAGAGAGGTCTGCAGGGCCGCTTTCTCAAATCCTACCATTCAGATTGTCTCTTCATCAAGCAATTCTTTCATGAGTCCTCACGTGTTCATTATATTCTTGCGTTAGCTACATGGACATTTTACAAGACATGCAAAATACTGTAGGGTGAAACTCAATCCTGTTTCAAGTCTAAAGGGACCTCACTGCCACGATAAGAATCAGAGAATGAAATTGAACTCCTAATGGGACCAAACAATGGCTTAAAGAGATCAGAGAAAACCAGAAAATCATGAAGAAAATATTTCCTTTACTATACTAAAACAATAAATGAATGTAACTGTAAATTTAATTGGCTGAAGGAAATAAGCATCCCGGAAATAGATCACATAAAGGACTCAAATATTTCAGGAATATAAAGGACCTGGGGTTGAGGGCAATGGAAGCCCAGTGGATCAGCAATAACCGACAACGAACATCCTTGGGAGGGGAGATGGAGACTCAACCTTACTGAGTCTATCCCATCCGAGGTCATTCTTCTTAACTACCAGGTAAAAGAATCATTATTCAAGTTAAATCATCCATGGATTTACACAACTGCAGAAACTGAAGCGGCATTCGTTAAATGTAGAGGTGGCAAACAAAGAACTACTGGCAAAATTTTAAGTCAGAGTTGAGTCCTCACATCTTTGAAGATTGTTCTAAATTTTGGACCTGATACTAGACAGGGACTCAAGCTCTAGTGTTCTTGCTTTAATTCCTAATCTAAAGGCTCAAAAAGAATCCCATGGAGTCCGGGACTATGACAGATCCAAAAGCTCCTCCGGCAGATCAGACTTCCTCTTCCCTTGGAGCAATTGTTCACAGGCTAGTGTCCAGGATCTCCCTGGTCTGTGCAGAAGTTTGGCACGCAGCATTACTCAGGGAGGCATTTCCCCTGGAACACTGGCCAGCATTCCTCCAGAAGCAGAGCTGAAAAATGAAGAACCTTTAGAAAGGACAGGAAACTGGAAGTAGGACAGCACTTGAGAGTACATTTGCCCCAGTGGCTTTTGGTGTGTTGTCAGATGTTATGGAAATTTCCAGTTTGAGAAGTTTTAGTGTTTTCTAGACTCTCTATTTGAAATATAGTTTCCTCCTTTTCTAAACATCAAAGGATGAGGTCACCAGCCTTCTAAGTCATTTAGGATCAAGGCAGAAAAGTAGGTTTTTGGTAATGTTTCACCCAGAGTTAGATAGAATTGGACAGCAGCAAATTATAGTTCTTCCTGAGAAATGTTTGCTTTTGGATTTTGCTTCCAAATTGCCATTAATTCTGATATATGCAAACATTGAGGCTGTTGAGGAATCTTCTTGTCTAAGACAAACTTCTTCTCAGTTTAGTAATAAGCCAAATGCACAAACATCACTTCCTAGCCTTTGAAATGATGATATTTATAAATACCTCACGATTTATTTCAAATGCAACAAATTTAGTGGATGGGCAATTTAAATCTCCTCACCAGAAGACTCAAATGCAGAGGGATCAACTCGAATTTTAGTTTCACACTTGTGATAGAAACACACTCAGAAGGATATGTAAATAAAGGGGTATGAGTAATTCCATGTCATAAATATTTTATTTTCAAGTTTATATTTCTCTCTCCATCACATACACTTGTGATATATGGCTGAAATAAGCATCTGTAACAAACCCTTCTAGCAGATACTTGATATGAGTAGTGAAAATAGCTTGGTGAGTTCGTTTAGTTTTTGTTATTATTTTTTTGTAAGGTATCAAGTACTTTGCTGAAAAATTGGTCCACTGCATTCTTACTATATTTAAGAATAAGAACGAGTTAGCTATTGCCTCCTGCTTGAAAATCAAAATTAGGATGTCTTTCCCCTAGTAATTTATATCATGCTATAAATAGTATTTGCTAATAATATTAACAAAGAACTGACCTACTTCCTCTTCTTAACCAAGAGATAAAAGGTAACTGACTTTCCAATTACTGAGTACTGGTCTTGCTATCTGCTTGTCTCATTTCATAAATATGTTGAAAGAATTTAAATTCTAAACCTCGGGTAAAAAAGCCCAGTAGAATTAAAATTCCCTGGCTTTCTTATCAGGATGAGCAGGAAAGTATGACTAACACTATAACTGGCTCCTGGGCATCATAGTTCCATAGGAAATATTTGGATGTTTCCAATTAAAACCCAACAAAAGATAAATTGCAGCATGAATGACAGAGAAAATCAAATACCAATTTTATTAGAACGATCCCATTAGGGAGACCCATCAAAACTAGGAACTTGTGGCAACTTACGGTTCTAGGGAGACAGAAAGTGGGTCTATTGTCACTCAGAAAATATTCAACAGCTGTATAAAATTAGTTCAACAAGTAGAGATAATACAATTAGACATCTTAGTTCTTTGGATGGCCAGGGACAAGCTGTACTGATCAGCTGTATCACACTGGGTTTGATACCTGGGCTCTGTGCATTGTGAGCTCCCCAAGGACAAGGGGTACATCTTTGAAGTTCTAGAGGAAAGAGATATATGCTTATTGTGAAAATTCAAGAACAGGACAGAAAGCCCAGAAATAAACTCACACACTTATGGTCAATTAATCTACAACAAAGGAGGCAAGAATATACAACGGAGAAAAGACAGTCACTTCAATAAGTGGTGCTGGGAAAACTGGACAGCTACATGTAAAAGGAGAAATTAGAACACTCCCTAACACCATACACACAAATAAACTCAAAATGGATAAAGACCTAAGTGTAAGACTAGATACTATAAAACTCTTAGAGGAAAACATAGAACACTTTTGACATAAATCACAGCAATATCTTTTTGGATTCACCTCCTAGAGTAATGGAAATAAAAACAAAAATAAACAAATGGGACCTAATGAAACTTACAAGCTTTTGCATAGCAAAGGAAACCATAAACAAAACAAAAAGACAACTCACAGAATGGGAGAAAATATTTGCAAATGATGCAGCTGACAAGAGATTAATCTCCAAAATACATAAACAGCTCATGCAGCTCAATATCAAAAAAAAAAAAGCCCAACCCAAAAAGTGAGCAGAAAATCTAAATAGGCATTTCTCCAAAGAAGACATACAGATGGCCAAAAAGAACATGAAAAGATACTCAACATCGCTAATTATTAGAGAAATGCAAATCAAAACTACAATGAGGTATCACCTCACACCAGTCAGAATGACCATCATCAAAAATCTACAAACATAGATGCTAAAGAGGGTGTGGAGAAAAGGAAACCCTCCTACACTGTTGGTGGGAATGTAAATTGGTACAGCCATTATGGAGAACAGTATGGCGGTTCCTTAGAAAACTAAAAATAGAACTACCATATGACCCAGCAATCCCACTCCTGGGCATATATCTGGAGAAAACCATTATTCTAAAAGATACATGCACCCCAATGTGCACTGCAGCACTATTTACGATAGCCAAGACACTGAAGCAACCTAAATGTCCATTGACAGAGGAATGGATAAAGATGTGGTACATATATACAATCGAACATTACTCAGCCACAAAAAAAGAATGAAATAATGCCGTTTGCAGCAACATGGATGGACCTAGAAATTGTCATACTGAGTGAAGTCAAACAAAGACAAATATCATATGATATCACTTATATGTGAATCTAAAAAAATGATACAAATGAACTTATTTACAAAACAGAAAGGCTGATAGACTTCAAAAACGAACTTATGTTTACCAAAGGGGGAAGGCTGCGGGGGGAGGGATAAATTAGGAGTTTGGGATTAACATACACACACTACTACATATAAAACAGATAATCAACAAGGACCTACTGCATAACATAGGGAACTCTACTCAGTACTCTGTAATAACCTATATGGGAAAAGAATCTGAAAAAATTAGATACATGTATATGTGTAACTGAATCACTCTGCTGTATACCTGACACAATACTGTAAATCAACTATACTCGAATATGAAAATTTTAAAAAAATTCAAAAGTTACTGGAAATACCTGATGCAGAAAATGAAAGCAATCCATGATCTACTCCCTTAGAGATAGTTTACTGTTGACAGTTCGGTAAATTGTCTCTTAGCCTTTTGAGGGGCCATCCACATCTATCATTTATTTATCTATATTAGACAATAAGGTGGGAATATTTTTATCTTAACTGCTGCCCTGAAAATTTGTCATAGATTAAAGCTGGAAAAACACCTTAATAAATGATTGAGTTGAAAGGTAAACCCTTAAACGTATTGGCCAAGGTGCAGGTTGATACCCAAACTTCAGAGAATAGGGCAGAATTGCTCTTTGTGAGACAAGGAGAGGAGTTCCTCCTTGTTCATTTAAAAATGGGTAGAGGGAAGAGTTGAGAAGAAATAATCAAGGGGAAATAAATGAGGGAGAGGAGAAAGGAGGTTGTGAGACTGTACGGAGGAGTGAAGAGATTTCATGGTGCTGAGGTAACAAGAAGCACAGAGACCAGGGTCTCTAATGGGGTGTTTCATGCCATTTGTGTGCAGTGGTGGTGCCACCTCTTCCATGGCCCCCAGGAGTTTAGTAAAGATTGTTATACCCACAGAATGCTTGCTGTGAGTGAGCTTTCCTTGTGAAAACAGGTCCTGGGGCTGAGTGTCAAAACCATATTGAAGCCGTATGAAGGGAGTCCACACCAGAGGGGGCCGTGAGACGTTAAGTCCCTTCCTTCTTCGCTGCCTGATCCCCTTGAATTCACAGAACACTCGGGGAAGTTTTACAATCTATAGGACTTGAAATTGGAGACGGGTGTTGAACCACTTTATCTTTAAAGGTCAGAAAGATCCCAGATAACATCTGGATTATAATTATTCTAATCCAAACCATGATGGTGAGGCCTCTCCCCAGTCTTCTTTATTGATTAAGATGGAATCCCCTACAAAGACTGACCCTCAGATATTTCTAACAGTTTTTTGGTACCTAACATCTGCTAAGGAACATGTCCCTGGGGTTCTTCCCTTCTGGTCCTCTCTTCCTGTCAAAGCGCCGCTCCTTGCTCTGGGGATGAAACTCACCATCTTCATTTCACAGGACATAGGAGCCCTCTGGCAGTGACAACTGGCGACTAGCATGGACATACGCTCTCCAGTAATTTCTCCTCGATCTTCTGACCTTACAGAAGGACAGGGACTAATGGAAGGGAAGTCCAATATGAATAATAAATTGCTGCTGCAGCTCGTGTCCAGCCTGCTTTGGGTCCCCTGTGGGCTGAGCCAATTTCCTGACTTATTAGCTTGTCTCCATGTGATAGGGCACAGGTCAGGGCTCCTGGCCTCTCATAATCTCCCATTCTCAAACCCAGAGAAAAGAGGAAAATTTTCTCCTTATCTCAGTCTAATTCTTGCTCACTAAGTCCCCATTTTCCGTCTCAGGATGAATCTCTTCCTAGTATGGAGAACATCCATTGCTTGCAGGGAAACACAACTCCTATAATACAAGAATGAGATCTAACTCTGCATCGCCAAGAAGACAATCACAAAGACGATGCTTTTTCCATCATATGGGTTAGATAGACTTACCCTTGGTTAACTTGATGTAATATTATTTTTATAAAAGAAATATATAAAATAACTATAATACAATTTTCCACTTCCATTTCCTCATTTCATTAGACAATGTATTTTGTACATCATTTCAAATAAGTACATGTTCACATCATTCTTTTCAATAGCTGCATGCTATTCCATTAAATGGTTATACTATAGTTTTTTGATGAACATTTTGGTAATTTTTTTGATATTGCAACAAGTATTTATTTAAAAAATACCTTAATAGATAATGTAAATTTAATATGTACTCCACCATATACCATCCAATACTTTTTTCATTGTGGTTAAACATACATAACATAAAATTTACCATTTTAACCATTTTTTAAGTATATAGTTCTGTGGCATTTAGTACATTCACAGTGTCATGCAACCATCACCTCCATACATCTTCAGAACTTTTCATCTTCCCCAAATGAAATTCTAAGTCCTTTAAACATTAACTCCATTCTCTCTTCCCTCCAGATCCTGGCAACCACTAATCTACTTTCTGCCTCTATGAATTTGACTATTCCAGGCACCTGATATAAGTGGAATCATACCATACTTGTCCTTTTGTGACTGGCTTATTTCTTAGTATAATGTTTTCAGGGTTCACCCATGTTGTAGCATGTGTTAAATTTTTCTTCCTTTTTAAGGTTGAATAAAATTTCATTGTATGTATGTACAGTTGGCCCTGGAACAACTCAGCGGTTAGGGACACCAACCCTCTGTGCAGTCAAAAATCTGCATATAACTTATAGTTGGCACTCCATGTCCAAGGTTCCTCCATATCTGCCATTTCACGTCCACAGATTTAACCAACTACGGATCATGCAGTACTACAGTATTTACTACTGAAAAAAATCCATGTATAAATGGACCCAGGCAGTTCAAACCTATGTTGTTCAAGTGTCAAACTGTAAAATATTTTGTTTATCCATTCACAGATGGACACTTGGGTTGCTTTTACCTTTGGCTATTATGAATAATGCTGATATGAACATAGGTGTACAGATATCTGTGCGAGTCCCTGCTTTCGTATCTTTTGGGTATATACCCAGAAGTGGAATTGCTGGATCATGTGAAATTACCATGTTCTATTAAGTTACTATGTTTAATTTTTTTTTTTTTTTTTTTTGAGGAGCTACCATACTTTTTTCCACAGTGCATTTGGGTCATTTTTAATAATATAAAAACAGCTTTAGGGGACTTCCCTGGCAGTCCAGTGGTTAAGAATCCATGCTTCCACTGCGGGGGGCATGGGTTCAATCCCTGGTCATGGAACTAAGATCCTGCATGCCACACAGTGCAGCAAAAACAAAACAAAACAAAACAAAACCAGCTTCATACATATATCTCTGAAAATTCATGCAAAGTATTTCTGTAGAATAAAGTCCTAAAAGTGTAGAAGTGAAATTACTGAGTCAGAAGTATGTTAATAAATATTGCCAAATTCACCTCCCAAAAGATATTAATTTACATTCCTATCTACAGTGCCGGAATTTCTACTTTACAAATTTTTCATTATCAACTCTTTTCATCTTTGCCAAGATGATCAGATGAAATTTTTAAGCCTGTTTAGAGTTATGTTTCTGTATTTATTAATGAGATTGAACAAGATTTTTCATTGTTTTCTGCCCATTTGTATTTGTTCATCTGTGGTTTCCCTATTTACATCCTTTGCCAATTTTTCTATTGGGTTGTCTTTCTCTTAGTGACTAAAGAGAGCTCTTTGTAAATTAGAAAATTAGCACTTTGTCTTCACAAATACTATGAATATTTCTCCAGTTTGGGCCTTCTGACCATAATTATGGAAGACTTTTATGAATAATTCCAAAGTTTAAATATATGCAGTGGTATACTTATAGATATTTTTCTTTATGGTCTCTGGGTTTCATTTTATGCTCATAAATGCTTTCCTAACTCCAAGATTTTACTAAGATACTAATTCTTATTTATTTCTAGTATTTTATTGTCTTTCAAAATTTAACTCATGGATCTAACTGGAATATATTTTGGTGTGAAGAGAGAAGGAGGAAGACTTTGTATTTTTTCTCCAAAGAGTTAGTTGTTCTAATCCCTTTTTGCTCACTAATGCAAAATGTCAATATTAGCATTTACTAAAATACCACATATTACTGTTTGTTTTCCTATTCCACTGATATACCTCTCTTTTACTAGGCTGTTAACATACTGTTTTATTATGGCTTCATTTCACTTTTAAACACATGTTAAATCTAGTCCTTCCCTCTAATACCCTTATTTTAATTTTGTTGTTGTTGTTGGCTATTTTCACTTGCACATTCTTTCAGATAAACTTTAGAAACATTTAGTCAAGTATATTAAAATTCTACTGGGAATTATATTCCAATAAAGATGTTAAAAAAAAATTCTACTGGGTTGTCATTGAGTTTATGGATTGATTAATCTAGGGAAATTGACATCTCAAAATACTAAGTCTTTTTATGCAGAAACAAGACATTTTTATCTATTTATTAGTCATTTTAATTTATGGTTATCTCTTGATTACTCTCAGCTGCAGACAACCCTTAATTTCAAGTTTTTGTTGAGAATCACCTGTTCTGCTTGATTAGCTCCTTTGTTTTCCTTAACTGCCTTTATTGTCATCATCTATATACAAACTGTAACTGATTAGGAATTTGGAAGCAAGAAGTTTGGAAGAAAATACCTAATTACACTTCTACCTGAGGACTTCCCTGGTGGTGCAGTGGCTGACAATCCGCCTGCCAATGCGGGGGACACGGGTTCAAGCCCTGGCCCCGGAAGATCCCATATGCCATGGAACAACTAAGCCCGTGTGCCACAACTACTGAGCCCGTGCGCCACAACTACTGAAGCCCATGCGCCTAGAGCCCGTGCTCCGCAACAAGAGAAGCCACGGCAATGAGAAGCCTGTGCACCACAACGAAGAGTAGTCCCCACTCGGCGCAACTAGAGAAAGCCGGCGCGCAGCAACGAAGACCCAACGCAGCCAAAAATAAAATAAATAAATAAATAAATTTATAAAAAATTTCTACCTGAGAAGAATGTAGATAGAGACATAGCAACAATCTTGGCAGATGTTCTTTCAAAATGTGTTTCTCCTCAATTTAAAAATGTTCCCTGGTCCTTGAGGTAGAGAAAGCAGAGTGAAAAAGGAAGGAATAGTGGACAAATTCCTAGCTCCTATAGCATCAGAAGTTCCATGGGTGGTTTCTTTATTTTATTTCAAATGTTGTGAACTCTTAGAAAATGAGATGTACTCATGACTAAGCATGAGTAAAAAGGAACTCTAAACCAAAATATAATGACATTTTGGGACATGTAGAATTCTATATATACTTCCTCCAGTGGTGTGAATAACTGCCTACTGACAATATTCCAAATGGAAGACAGGAAATTAGAACATTTTTTAAAAGTGGAATAAAATTTGGGTAAATGAAATGTGAGGAAAATGAGTCAATCTCCTATGAACCTATTTTTGATGCATTCATAATCACCAAGACAGTGTAATGCAAATGATTTACATTATTTGTATCTCCTTAAAGATTGATAAATTTCTTTTATACTGTACAATTTACAGTATAAATCCAAAGAATTAAATACATATATTTTAAAGTAAATATATAGTAAATTTACAGGAAAAGGCCAAAGAATGAAATAAAAATATTTTTAAGAATGTCACAATCACCACTAGAGGGTACAATAAGCAACCTTTCTTCCACATAGTGGAGCAGAAGAATATTACCGAGAAATAAAAGGCAATTTAGAATCACAGTACTTAAAGCAACCTCCAAAGGTCATCTGGAAGAGAAAGGGCTTTTAGAAATGTTCATCAGATTTGACATCTAACCAAGGGCAGAAGGTACCAAGTGATTTTCAAGGGCAGTGTTTATCTTAGGTAAAAGTAAAGTCAGTTTATCAAGGCATACAGAACTGTTTCTAAAGTAATTAAACAGGAAAAAAAAAGCCTTTTATACTTACATGTAACTGTGCATCCATCTCACTCGGCAAGCCTGTTGATTAAAGCTTCTCCTAGAGTGATTTTACTCTGGAAAGATAAACTCCATGAGGACTTAGAAAACAAAATGATTACACAGACTTTCAGAAATTCAGCAAGATCCACGTTGGCAATAAAAGAAAGAAGAGAGAACATTTTCAAACCAGCTAGTGATGATTGGCATGACCAGATGCAGGGAACATGAATTCCTCACTTCAAATATTTCACCAGGCTAGTGGAGCCCATGTTGTGAAAAATAAATGCATTCCTCATTAGAATTCCAAGAGCAGTTTTTTGTTTGTTTAAGTTGAACCATCTCATCCAATAAACCACCTAATCTGCTGTAATGGTTCTTGGAAAAAAAAAAATCCTTTCTTTAATACAGGATTTCCCCTATCTCCCATTATAAACATGCTTCCAACCTTCAAATTGTGAATGCTATTCTGTGTTCCAGAATAATTGTGCTTATTAAGAGAAACACAACAATCTTTGCAAAATAGGAGAAAATAAGACAAGCAAAGCTCATTATAAGGAGGTAAATTTGAACATCTTTTTCAACTATTTTTTCTAAGCATAACATTGCTTAACAGGTATATAGCACTTTATACTGTATAATGTACCTTTACAATAATCTTTTGATCTAGGCAGGTAGGTATTTTTATTCACAGCTTCTAAGTGATGAAATGGAGACTTGGGGTGGTGAAAGCCTTACCCAAAGCCTCTCAGTAGAGGATGGAGCTGGGAGAAGAGAATCTGGACTCCTTCTTAATCCAGTCCTACTGCCGCTGTACTCTGGCCCCCACGCACCTGTAAGGATTCAGTGTCAGAAATCCCTTTAATGGCACATTTACATTTCTTTGAAGGAAATTCAGACTTAATATGAGAAGGATATTCTATTTGGCTGAGAATGTTCCTGTGTTTGTGCTCAGAGTGTCCAGTACCTAACCGTTTTGATTTCTTGGTCATATTAGTTTCCCAGATCCATTTCATCATTTGGGTATGACACCCCAGGCAGTATATCACTGAAGGATTATTATATTTCTTCAGAGGTTGAAGTCCCTTGGCCTTCATTATTACCCTTCGTTAACCTGTCTTGTTTTATTGATTACCTGGAAACCATTCTCAAAATGTACAAAGTTGTTGAGTGTATGCTTAAGTCTTTTTAGCATTTGTTAAAACATTAGAATAGTTTACAGTGTTTGCTTATAATATTACTCAAAAATTTTAATGCACATGTATTAGAGATAGAAAAATATCATATTTGTATATTTTAATATCTTGAACAGCAATGACACTACTGAGATCTAGGAAAAAATGCAACAATGTCTTCTGCACATGAATCATAATATGTAGATAGACTGCTATAGACCTACTCTTTCTTAAAATATTTGGTTTACATCCAAATCTTGAACTTAACATGGCCACTGGATCACTTTTAAGAGATTTTCAAGATGTTGTTTGTAATTTCACATGAACTTGATATGATGAGGGTTTAAAATTTTGATCATCTCTAAGATTTTTGCAATATCTATATGCCATCTGTACTATTATTTACTGCATACATGTATATACATATGTTCATAAAATTTGATTCTCATTATTTTTCTAATATATACTAAAATAAATGTGTAATTTTAAACTTTAAAAATGTTTTTACATAATGTATTTAAAATAATCTTGTATAGCATATTTGATCAGTGTACCGCATTTTGTGAGTCACTGGTCTAGTTGAAAGAGTTTTGAACTAAGAAATAGAGGTCTGGATTGTGTATAAACATTACCATTTTCTAACTTTGATCACTGAGCAAGTCAATGGACCTCCCTGAGTCTGAACCTTATAAAGCTGTGAGGATTAAAGGACTAATGACACAGAGATCTTTGCACATGCAATGTACTTAAATGTTAAGTTTCCATCCCTTAAAGGGAATTCAACTGATTAAAGACAATGTTTACCCAAGTTAAGACAGTGTGATATGAGTCCAAATACCTTCTTCTCTGTGTAATTCTTATCCACAAAATAAGCAACAAAATACTGATAAAAGACCCAGGAGCTACTTCAGAGAGGCCAGGCTATTAATAAAACCAGGTGAGGAGGCAGATCCCCATTGTAAATGCTTTGTAACACAATTATTCATCACATTCTGTGAGTAACCCTACTTTTCTTTTCAAGGTTGCAAGAACAGAGGCCCACTAAAAAGCTCACATCAATGGGGAATGGGGCTATTCTAGGTATTCAGAGGTCTCATGGAATACAAGGACACCTAAAGGCATTCAGCTAGGTCTCGTGTCACCTAGAACTGGAAAACCAACTTCAGTCTTTCAGAGGCTTTGTGGTTCTTCTCTGTCTCATGTCTGCTCCTTTGGGTTTTTTTTCTCATTGCCATTTCCTCTGCTCACTCATCTTTCTCATGACTCCAAACTGGGAGTAAGAGGAATCTGGTCAAGCTTATATATTTCCATGAAGCCAGAGGTCTCTGGCTAACCAATGGATCAGCTCTTCTGAAAATCCACTTCAGGAACAATGAGCTGTGAGGGGAGGAGAAATGTACTTCATTTATTCAGTCAGGAATATATAAATTCCTTCCACTACCCAACCCTCCCACCCAAGGTATTAATAACATTTTGCTAGGGGTCGGTCATTGGGCATACTGAAAAGACCTATAGGGGAGCATGATTTTAAGATCGGTGTTTTTATATGATACATCACATGTCTGAAAAATATCCTGTCAGAACATCATACTTTACTCTTTTTAAGGATGTTACCCCAGATTGTTTTGGCTCTCAAGTTAAATCAGTAATCCTTTCCTGGGCCAGGTCACATTCATACCTTAAAATTTAAAAGAAAAAACTTTTTTTCAGAGAAATCGTATTTGTGAATCAGACTCCTCTATCTGGAGAAACACACCCCCACAAGACTTCTAAAGTGGGAACTAAGTAAATAGTATTAATACCTACTATGATGGCTCCCTGGCTTTGACAAATGTTATAATAAAATATTTTATTTCTTAAGCACTGAATCAGTAGTTGTTCTTCTCTCCCCACCCCCCCACGAAATGCTGATATCCCATCATGTGGACAGAGGCTAATAACACTCAATACTGTTACTGAACTCAGGTCCGGATGCTCACTGCTCGAAAATCAATGCCCAAGAGGCAAGTGTTGGTAGAAATGGAAAACATTGCTTTTAATCAGAAAGCCAGCAATCTGGGGAGAAGGTGGACTCAGTGTCCCCAAAAACTAACTCCAGAGATTCTGCTCAGCCATGAAGGTTTTTAAAGGGAAAAGGGCAGTAATCTCAATCATTGAGATAAGGGGTCAGAGTTGTCTCCATCCGCTACTGCATACAGGCTTGTCAACCTTTTGTGATCTTTCTTTAGTTGCTATCTTGTTCACACAGTTTGTTTGGAGACTGCTGACGGCGGAAGCTAGGGAAGAGATATGGTCATCTATTACTTATTCTTCACTGCTACTTCTTTGATCTATGGAAAGAACCAACAGGTTAGGCAAGGTATTGTGTGATCAAAAGATCTGAAAGGTGAGCTTGGGCGGGAGATGAGTAGAGCATGGGGGTGCTGGTTTAAGGTTAGTTACAATATAGATTTGCTAAAGTGACAAGACAAAGGGGCCTCCTGCAGAGAGCTCTTTCCCACAAAGAGCTCTTTCTTACCAAAAGGTGTTTACAAATCCCCACTTGTCAGAATACCATTCCATTTCTATGGGATTATGGGTGAAGGTCCATCTTCTGTAATTTCTTCATGCCGACACAGGGCACCGTATTCTTAAGAGTCGGAAGATATCGACATGGGTCTGTAGCATCTCTTTGCTGACAGTTTTAGTTGCCCATTTACATATATGGGCAGAACAAGTTAGAATTATTTTGATGCCCACAAAGATAGATTATTATGAGCAATAAATAGTATTAATCCCATTCTCTTAAGGCCAGTTCTTGGAATTGTGCTAGCCGTAGATTCAGTACTGCTTAAGACGGAGGAGATTATGTCATGGATGCAGTCTGGTCATCATGCAGCTATCTTTTTCTCTTTGGTGGCAGTTATAGTATCTGTAAAACAACTCAGGCATGTGCATCAGACACTGAGTCTGTGACTCTACTGTCCTAATTATTAACTGCTTGAGTCTTCCTTTTGTGACTCAGGGAGGCCTGGGAGACTTGGGCTTTTCTACAAACAAGAGGCAGGGCACATGCAGGGTTCTGCTCAGTTCTCATACCATCAGTTAAAGAAGTGAATATTCATATTTTCAGTATTATTTTATATATAATGAGTGAATTCAATGCAAAATAAGTAACTTCCTCATGCAAAATTTTGCTAGACTCTTGACATGAAGGTATGGGTCTCAAATTCTAGCATGCCTAAGAATCAACTTAAAGATTCCTATCCACTAGGTCTGAGAGAGCACCAAGGAAACTTTTAATAAAGTTTTGCACCCAGATTTTATGGGTGCAAGTGGTCTGAGAACCACACTTTGAGAAACATTTTCGAGGAAACATGCATGAATGAGAACAATCTAAACGAGTTCCTTTGGGGATGATCTGCTTTCTGCTTTCTGCAAAGAGATCATCACACCATGTACTTTGTATTTGGGACACTCATGCACTAGCTGTACTTGCATAAGTCCCACTTACCTACTTTGAAATTATGATATAACAACTTATTTTTCAAAAACAGGGTTTCTTAGTGCCTAGGGAGAGAGCCTGGATCCTATCTAGTTAAGCGTAACCAGGCCAAGCTGGTGCAGTGGGATTCTGGTGTTGGTTTTGTGTTAGTCCACAACCCTTTAACATATATCACTTCAGTGATGTGCCATGCTTTCAGAGTATGCTGTGAAGAAAGAAGCTTTGTTCCACTTTGAAACAGGTGTTTTGCCAAGGGAAATATGTCTTTTGAAATCAAGTACATTCTCTTGGGTGTTAGAATACATCATTGTAGCAAATGATTATAAAAATGCTATGATAGTCTTTGGGGCTATTTAAAAATGTCATATCATATGATTTTTGAATCATAAAAACTTCCTAGTGATACCATAATATTGTGTGACTAAAGTCCTTAAGATATTCTGAAGTCCACAGGGGTTTTTCGTGTCTCTAAAGGGAAAATTGAAGGTATGTGATAGCACAAGAGACTTTGGGCTGTTTATCATAAAGATCTCCTGAGTTTTAAATGGAATTTTTTAAATGATTGTTCCAACCTGAAAAAGAATTTAGACAACAACAAAGGCAAACTTATTTTCCAAAGTTAAACCTGTGCTTTTACATCTAATGCTTCCTGAATGCTGGTTATAATGCTTCTTTATTCTTTACCTTTACATTTAATGCTCATTTTGGGTTCTTAAAAAGCTTTTTTCTGCTTTAAATCTTCTCTTCTTAGCCATGGCCAAACTTGTCTTTGTGCTTTTTATTTCTCTAGACCATGAAGAAAGTTAGATTCTGAACTTCTTTATTTTTCTTGATTTTCTCCTTGGAAATTTATGTTATCAGGCATACATTTTCGAATCAAAATTTCAGAAGCCTGTAATGATTTTAGATTTGATTTAACTCCTAATTGTTCCATATACTATTAAAGGAAATCACAATTTATTTTCTAAAACTAATTAGGTTTGTACACCAAGTATGCTTTTTCATGGTGTCCTGGCTATGAAGTCTGTTCTTCTCCAGCCTCCAGTCTGAAATATTTCTACTTAGCCACACAGTTTCAGCCCAGAGCTCTTTCCTCTTGAAGTCTTTCCTGTGAATCATTTGTCAACTTTGGTGTTCTGTGTCCTATTTTCCAATCTCTAGTCCTACAATTATCCTATGGTAATGTGATTGTTGACCTATCTCTACATTAGACAGTAGCTCAAAGAAGGCAGGGAACTTACTTTGAAATCCACAGTGCCTAGTGCATTGCCTACTGCAGATAAAATCCCAAATAAATATATGAAAAAATGTATCTTTATGAATTAGACTCAAACCCATATGTTCTGATCCACATAAACATTTAAACTTTTATTTTGGACAAGAAACACCTCTCTTCAAATGTAAGAAGTCATAAATTTGCCTGAGAAATGTGTTGCCAAACCACTTATTCAAATACAATTGCCTGTGGTATCTTAGAACACAGTTCCTCACCTACGGCACTACTGACAACTTGGGCTGGATAATTCTGTGTGATGGGCGACTGTCCTGTGCATCATGTGCATCATGTTTAGTAGCATCTCTGGCCTCTACCCGCTAGAAGCCAGTAGCACCCCTAACCCCAGATGTGACAACTAAACATGTCTCTAGACATGGCCAAATGTCCTCTGGAGGGCAAAATAACCCTTGGTGAGATATACCACCCTAGAATGGTAAGTTTACCAACTTCATAGATTTCAAATATTATTAGAAATATAATCCTATTAACTCTGCAAAATATTCATTTTTAAGTTGTAATTGCCCTTTTAAACTTCCAATTAGCTCACAATGTAAACAATGACTCCTTAGCTTACATGACTGGCGTATGGGCTGCTATGGCTGGAAGCGTGGGGCTGGCTGGACATCTCTCTCTCTCCAGCAGGCCAGCTTGTACTTCCTTACAGCATGAGAGTCTCAGGGTAGCCAGACTTTTTACAATCTCCCAAGAGCAGGTGTTTCAAGAGACCTGGACAGAAACTGCAAGACTTCTTAGGACCTAGCCTTAGAAGTACTGGAATGCCACTTTTGTTGCATTTTCTATAAAAGAATTCACTAAGTCCAGCCAGTTCAAGGGGGCGGGGAGAGAAAGAGAGGAATAGACACTACTTCTCTTGAGGAGAATGAAATATATTTACAGGGAGGGGAAGAAATTGATGGGGGCCATCTTGGAAACAAGCTACCAAATCCACCCAGGTTTCGGCAAAATGCTCTCTCTTCTTTTCCATCTTCCCAGGATAGGTATTTCCACTACTCACAGGTTTGTGGCAGCTCGATTTCTGGAAATAGACAACAGAAGACAAATGCTCCATTCAGATTCCTAGGATATTCCTTCACTTTGGACAACAGCTCTTTCTTTTCCCTCTGCCTTTTTTTGACAATTAAAATTTGGGGTTCTACTATAAAGACATCCCACTTTGGGGGAGGCATGCTAAACTCATTTATACAGTTTTGTTCTAATTCTTCTGAGATATCTTTCTGGAAATAACATTTGTCATCCTGGGGTAGGGGGAGGCGCATAGTAAGCTGATAGAAATTTTCCTCCTAGAAGAGTTCAGTCATGAGTTTTGTCTTGTCATAAACACAGACCATAAACAGGCATGGGTTTTGAGAGTGGTTTGGTGGGGAGAAGGTATGGAAGGAGAGAGGTCTAGGTATAAATTCCAGCTGCACCACTGAGGGGCCGAGGGTGAGTTCCTTAACTTCTCCGACCCTCATCCTTTTCCTTCTCTGGAAAGTGAGTGCAATATGCCTATCTGGAAGGTTGTTATCAAGTATTGATTACTGGCTCACAGTCCTCTATGGGTTCCATGTTTTTGTACATCTCAGAGACACTTACTGCCTTTGCTCCAGACTATCTTTTCAATAGCGAACAGATTTGGGGGATAGTGGTTCCCTCTGGGACAGAAGGCAGATTTCTTTCTTGACTGGGATAATAGACAATGTTTATTTCCTGGGCAAAGGTCAGACAGGCTCACTGTCCATTATAAAGGATTCAGGTTTCCTACACTTGGAAGTGCAGTCAACTGCATTGCAGGAGTGAGGTGGCCGTTTCCTGTCACACTGTGGGCATTCAGGCTTGAGGAGCTGATGCAAATGCTGACACTCTGCCTAATGCTACTGCTATGATTAATAACGTCCTTTGTTTCTGACCCAGGAGTCCATGCTCTGAGGTTGGGTAGAGGCCGTGAGAGCAGCGGGCTTGATGCTCCTCCTGCTCACTCTGCTTCCTTCTACTGTCTATAGCACTTCCTAATCAGCCAGGCCTAGAATGGGTGTTTTTTTCTCAGTCTTCCTCTCCTTGTGTTGATGGCATCTTCCTTATGCAAAACACCATGACTAGGATTACCAGTCTCAGCTTTCAAAAGGAGGAGATAAAGCAGAGACTGTTTGCTCTATTTTTCTCCAAAAAAACTTGCTGAATTTTGGTGTCAAAAGCTGAATAGTAACACTATTTTTCCCTCTTTCCATTCCTATTTTATCAATTCTAAATCTCCCCTAGGCAAATTTTTGGCAGAGAAGCAAGACTAGGATAAGAAAATGCATAACAGAAAAGCTCATGAATATTTTTTATAAGTCCCCGTTATTACTAGCTCTCAAGAATTACAATGGAGGGAGTCCCATCTCCCAGTAACAGAATCATTCAGTATATCGTGGTTAAGGTTGGTAGCACTCCCTTTGCTCAGCACTCTTTTTTTTTTTTGGCAGTTGGCTATTTCAAATCCCACATTTCTACCCTTTTAAAAATCTCAGTGTCTTCCATGCCAGATAAAGGAACTGAACTTACAGAAACTTACTGAGCATTACAAAGGCATTCCTGCATATATTTCTACTTACATGCTCTCTACAGCCATATCTGAGAGCTGGAAGATAAATCTTACCTAAATTCTCAATGGCATGGTCAGTTTCCTTAAGCACAGCTTAGACTGGTTGAAAAGCAGCTGAAAGAGAAAGGACACTCTCTAGAAATGTGATAAAGTACATTTTATTTCTATTTTGCGTAAGGTGTCACTTCAGATTTTCACCAGGATGAAGTTGGATTAATTCTCCCCATTTATGTGTAGTATTCAAACTAGAACTCGTATCACCTGAGACTGAAAATTTCTTTATGGACTCCACACTGCATCCTTTTCCTGGATCTAAAGCAAATCAATTCATTTTTCAAAAGGTGGAAATAAGGGAGGTCAGTCAGTATGTCCATCAATAACATTGAATCACCTTCTCCCTTCCCTTCTCAGGTGCTTACTGAAAGTCATTTGAGTAGTTATTATTGTTCTCAATTTATCTCAGTTCAAAATACTGATCATTTACTAGGCAATTAGCATGGGCTGAGCATTGTGTGGAATATTAAATAAATACCTGGAGTTTATAACCTTGTTGTGTCAACTTGACACTTGAATGGAAAACAACATAAGGCAAAATAAAAAACTGTGCCAAAATATATAGTAAACCAAAAGAAATGAAAACATATATATATATATACACACACACACACACAAATACTCCTATACAAATGTTCATAGCAGCTTTACTTGCATAGCCCCAAGCCTGAGACAACCTATATTAGTTTCCTATTGCTGTGTAACACAGTACCCTAAAATTTAGTGACTTCAAACAACAAACATTTATTGTCTCACAGTTTCTGTGGATCAGGAATTTGGGAGCAGCTTAACTGGGTGGTTCTGGTTCTGGGTCACCCATGAGGCTGCAGTCAAGCTGTCAAGGGGTTACAGTCATCTGAAGTCTGGACTGAAATTCGATTTGCTTCCAACATGGCTCACTTATTGCTGTTGACAGGAGACTGCAGTTTCTCATTACATGGGTCCATAGGGCTGCTTGAGTTTCCTCACAGCATGGCAGCTGGCTTCCCCCAGAGTAGGTGATCCAAGAGAGAGTAAGGAGAAAGTCCAAAATCCTTATATAACCTAGTTTCGAAAGTTGCAGGCCTTCACTTCTGCTTTATTCTATTCATTAGAAATGAGTCACTAAGTCCAGTCCACATGGGAAAGAAGAGTGAAATTAGGCTCCACCTCTTGAAGGGAGCAGTATCAAAGAATTTGTGGACATATTTTAAAACCATCACACAACCTAAGTGTCCACCAACAGGAGAATCCATAAAGAACTTGTATGTATATCATACAATGAAACATTGCTCAGCAATAAAAATAAATGAAGTTTTGATACATGCAACAACATGGGTGAATGTCAAAATAATTATGCTAAGTGAAAGAAGTCAGACACAAAAGATGACATACCGTAGGATTTACATAAAATTCTAAAAACTGCATACTAAGCGATATATAGAGAAAGTAGATCAGCGGTTGCCTGGGGGCTGGGTCTGGGGAGATGGAGTGGTGAAAGGAGGGAGGGAGGCATTTCAAAGGAGTGCAAAGAAACTTTATGAGATGATGGATATACTCATCTTGTTTATGGTAACAATTTTAGAGATATGTAAATATGTCAAAACACATTAAATTGTAGGTTTTAACTGCGTGCAATTTATGGTATGTCAATTATACCTTAATAAAGCTGAAAAAAATGTAAAGAAAAATTTTCATTCATATGCCAATTATATTTTCCATAACTTTACTTTTTAGCTCTGTTTCTTTAGTGACCAATATAATAAATAAGTCTGGGACTTTTATCCATTGCAAGATAGCTTTCAGCATGGAAGGAGCTTATTAACCTCTTTTAACATAAGGTAATACTTTTGGGATTCTGTGTTCTTATTTGGTAAATCAACACACTTCAAGTTATTTTCATTTCAAAAATACTCCTTGAAGAATTTTTATAAAGCCAACAGTATATGTTTTGCTTTGTGTGTTTGTCCAAAATCAAACTAATTTCTTCCTCCACAAATATGCTTCTTTAGCTCAGTTTATTAAATCACCATTTACCCAGCACCATGACCTAGAAATATCTACTGCTTCTCCTTCATTGAAATCTTCTTCCCCAACCCATTTCTCACAATTTGTTTATTAATTCAACAAACATTCATTGAGCACCAACCACATGCCAGACTTTGTACTACTGTTAGGCATACAGCGGTGGGCAATTGTACGTGATTCCTCCCCTTGTGCATCTTCCATATTTTAGTGGAGGATACAGTCTCTGAGTCTGGTCAATTCTATACTGGAAATGCCTCTTGTGTCCTTTATGTCCTGTATTCCCACTGCTACTGATTCAGTTTACATACTCATCATCTCTTGCCTAAACTGATTTTCTAATTGGTCTCTGTCATTTTTCTCTCCTCAGACTAGTTTGTCCTCCATATGGCTGCCAAAATCTCCCTTCTGAAACTCAGTTCTGATTATGTTATTCTCTGATTCAAATAATTTTTGATGGATGCTTAGTACCAGCTGCATGAAATCTAAGTTCCTTCATGACTTGACTGCTACCAACTTACAGCCTCAATTTCACCAACTCAGTTCTCGAATTCATTCTAGCATACTGTACTACTCAAAGCTCCCCATCATGCTGTGTGTGCCCACATCTGCTTGCACACTTTGCTTCTGCTCAGAAATGACTTTTGACCTCTCCTTCACCCAGTAAATTCCAGTGCATCCTTCAAGACACTGTTCACACGAAACTCAAGAACATCTATTTGTAAGCAGAAATTTACAGTTTCTCAAACTCCCACAACATCTGTATCTTCTTATAATTTAGCACTTATCAAGGCATAGTGTAACTCAGTAATGAGAAAGAAAAAAGCAGCGCTATCTCCCAGCTAGGCCATGGTGTTTTCCTGCTGCTGAACATAACCTTTTCAGAGAATACCAAAATCATCTGAGGTTATTTTGTGGCTAATCCACTAAATGGGTTGAAACAAAAACAAGAACCTTCCATGAACACATCTGAGCACAGACAAAAACAACACTGTGCTAACCACAAAAATGGCCACATCTCCCTCTTTCCCAGCTAATGTGAGTTGCTGCTGCTTCTTAACCAATTATACGTTTAACCGCATTCCATTACTCTCTCCTCCTAAAGAGCATTAAGATATCCACCCATAGAATTGCTTCCACTTTCTGGTGGCACCTAATCCAGAGCAAACCTCTGCTTCCTTGAACTTCCCCCAAATTATTAACATGGCTAACATCCTATAACAAGTCTCCCCAACACCCTCTGAGACTCCCCTTTGCTACATATGATGTGAGATTGAGGTGTCCCTTGCTGCAGTAAATAATACACCCAATTTTGTTTAAATGCAGGTATATTCCTGGTAGTGTTTTGCTGCTGAGCAGCAAAGCATTTACATATTTGATCTTTCTACTAGACTATGAAGAGCTTAGAGATCTGGGACTTTTATCTCTCTATCTCTCTATCTATCTAGGCATCCCCTGTACAAAGTATAGTTCCTGTCTAGATACTGAGTACATGTTTATAGGATGAATGAATGAATGTGTATTTTATGATTGAAGGCACACATTTTAACAAACAGTAGAAGCTGCTTTAATAGAACATATTATTTCTCATCAAAGTACTCTGCCAGTCTGCTACTGACTGAGCTTGCTTTTCCATGTGAAGGTGCTCCTGTGGTTTTGATGTTATTGCCTTTGGTCAGTTTCCACCATCAGCAGAGCTTATGTCTTTGTTTTGAAGTGACGATGGCTTGTATTCTACCTCCAAAGTCCCTCACGATCCTTACCATTCCCAGCATGCACAGCTACATAGCCCACTAGGTGTGAGGATGCTCTTATCCCAACCATACATTACCGGAAATAAGTCACAGTAGGAAAGCAGATTAGGACACTTTAAAGTGTGGGGAAAGAGAAGCCATGAAAAACTAGAACGAAAATTGATTTCTAACTACAGTTAGCTCTCATACCTGTTTTGACTTCATAGATGATTCAAGGTATAGTATAGTTGCCCTCTCTCTCTAGGATTTATTTCTATCTGTAGATTTCCAGAGCCCTCTCAGCCTTAATCTTACGGATCTTCCTATTTTGTGCTTTAGTAACATATTTTTCCAAGTGGAATAAAAAGTGCTAGTTCTATTCGAGGCACTTACCTCATTTTTGTCCCATATAGCAGAGTGGTTAAGAACTCAGGTTTCTGCATCAGAAAGATATGGATTGGAATCCAGGATCACCAACTTCCTGAATATGTGATTTTCAGGTCACTTAACCTTTCTCAATCTTAATTTTCTCATCTATAAAATAGGGATATTAATAGTAAATAACCTGTAGAGTTGTGGTGAGAATGAAATGAGATAGCATATAAAAACCCTCCCTGGTACATAAATCTTTAGCTCAAAAATTACAGCTGTTATTAATGTAATTAGCTCATTATTTTTCATTAGCAGAAACTGCATTTATAAACCAAGGTAGAGGTTGGATACTCTATGCCATGCAATATTTATTATATAATACACTATTATTTTATATATTATTGATATATAATATATTATGAATATTAAAGAACATAAACTAAAATATAACAGTTTATGTTTCAGGATTTGATCAAACTTGTTATGTCGGTAAGAAAAACTTTGCAAAACTGATTTGTGTATATTATAGCTTGCCTGAAGTAAACTTCTAAATGTAGAAAAATAAAATAAACTCTTTATAATACCAATCACAGTGGGAACTTTAGTGATTGGATTGGATGACTTTCAAGGTTCCCTGTTGTCAGAAAGAGAACAGGGGATTTGATAAACAGCAGGACAGACTAAACCAAGTAGGAAAAAAAGCAGAAACTAGACTGGTCCTTGGGAAGGATAAGCATTGTTATCATATCAAGCTGCAGATGACAAAAGGAAGTTCAGTTAAACTGTAAGTGTTGGTGAGAATGATGACAGGTAATTGGTTGGTCTAAGCAGGCAGATAGTAGCTGAGAATTCAAGAAAGAGCTGGAACACAGCAGAGCAACTGGGTAAAATATATAAATAAGATATATTACTGTTGTCAGGGAGGGAGAAATCTTTCTCTACCTTTCTAGGTTCTTCCAGATGGATGAAGAATTAAACTGACATGAGACAGATTAACAGGAGAAAAACAAACAAAAGTTTAATAACATGTATATATGGGAGAGACCCAGGAAAACTGAGAAAATTGCCAACATGACCAAAGCTCTCACCTTAAAGACCATCTTTAGCTAAAGACAAAAAATGTTGGGATAGTGGTTTGAGACTTCAGCGGTGAGGAAGCTAATTCACATGGAGATGGAAAAGTAAATGTTTGGTAAACAAATGTTGTCTATGCCATACAGAGACAATGGGACACAGAATGAGCCTTGCCAACTTTTCCTCCCAACCACATCTAGTCCATATCTTTCGTAGCTCTCTCTGATGATAGCTCTATTCCTGGAAGAGGCTCTTTATCTAAATTCTTTTAGGCAGTTAAGGGGGAGGTAACAAGAAAAACTTCCTGTGTCTTCCGTTTTTTAAAAATAATCAGTCTAAATTAATCCTCATGCCAGAGAGATACATTTCGAGGTGGCAAATTTTGCTCCCCTACACTATTATTAGTAGCTAATATTAATGAGTTATTTTTATGTCCCAAGGGTTGTTCTGAGTTGCACTTGTTAGCTCATTTAATCCTTAAAACACCCAATATAGTGGATACTATTAATGGGCACTCTTATGAGGAAATGGAACTAATGTGGATAATGGTGGAACTTGATTCCATACAAAGGTATTATTTGTCACTTCTCTTTGGGTTGCAGTTTCTTTCAGGTATTTTTAATGTCTGACACTGTATTGTTTATGTCTAAAAGATCAATTTGGATCATTTTAATATCTTTCATGTCTTTCCTTAACATGCTTATGTTTTCTCCACATTTGTGAACAAATGGAATATAGTTGTGATAGTTATATTCATGTTTATGCTTAGTAATTCTATCATTTATATCATTTCTGGTTCCATTGTGATTGATTTAATGATTTTCTATTTATTAAGGATCCTATTCCTGCTTCTCTGAATGCAGGTGATTTTTGATTGTATGACAAGACACTGAAAATTTTACTTTGTTGGCTGCTGAATATTAATGTACTTAAAAATATTCTTGAACTTTATTCTGGGACATAGATCAATTTTTAATAGATAAACTTTGTAACAGTTTAATCTTCTGAGACTTGTTTTTAAACTTTATTAGGTGGAAACAGATTAGCCGTTAGTCTAGGGCTAATTTTGCCCACTAGTGGGTCAGTGCCCTTCTGAGTAGTTTACCTGATGCCCCGTGCATTATTCCATTTGTCTGCTCTGACTGGAGGAGACACCAACATGCCTGGTGCAAGGTCCAATGACTGGGTCTACTTGCTCCCTTCAGGTGGTTCTTCCCAGGGCGTTAGGTAGTTTCCTCATAGACATACAATGATCAGGACTCAGGTGAAGATTTGGTGTCAGTGGGGAGCTCTCTTTAACTGCAGTTCTATCTCTGATGCTCTGCCAAAACTCTAGCTTCCTTGGCCTCTGTGAACCCCCAGTTTTGTGTTTCCAACTCAGGAGAATGCTGGGTTCTGCCTGGCTTCTTCCTCTCTACACTGTATCCTGGAAACCTTCTCTAGGCAGTAAGCCACAGCAACCTTAGAATTTACTCTGTTGAGTTTTTTTTTTTTTTCCTCTTTGGAATCACTGTCCTGTGGTGCCTGCTGTCCAATGTATGAAAACTATTGTTTCTTTTTTTGTAGTTGTTCTTATTTCTTAGTTGTTGGAGGCAAGAGGACAATTCTAATCGATGGTATTTCATCTTGGCCAGAAGCAGAAGTCCCCAAGCATCTTTTTTACAAAGTTCCCTGAAGCTACAGGCTGGGTAAACACATGATTTGTGTCCCTAAACAAAACACACATAAGTTTAATCAACTGTTTCATGGCCACATATCATTCTACCTGGACTCAGTCAACTCCTCAATTTAAGGCCTATTGCCTGCCATATCCCATTTTCACGTACAAATTTATGTATTAGCCATGGCTTTTTCAGTTGAAAGTAAAAGAAATTCTACTCAAACTAGTTAAGGAAAAAAATCCTTTTAGCTTATTTAGCGAAAAGTCCACAGAACAGAAGTAATTTTAGGCATGCTAAGATAGGGCATTTCAATGATATTATGAATGTTCTGTTTTTCTAGTTCTAGGAAACTTTCTCTCAAATGACTCTCAAATGCAGGCAGGATTGCTGTCAGCACTAGAAGACTTACATCCTAGCTGTTAACTACTTCACAACATATATTTTGTGAGTTTAAAACCCCTCAAAGAAAGATGTCTTTTCTGATAGCACTTATGGAAAAAGCCTTCACGTTGTGATGGATTAGCCAGGCTTGGGTCACATGATCATTTCTGATCCAATCACTTTGTCCTGGGGCAAGAGTTTTTTTCATTGACCAGGACTAGTCATGTGCTCTCCTGAACCATATGAAATGGGTTATCCATAGGAAAGTGGGGTTCTATTATCAGAAGAAAGAGATGAGTCCCTTTGCAAGACATGGATGCATATATTAGAGTTGGGGTATAAAACAGGAGCTTCATTTCAGGAATGATGCAGAAACCCAATGCCATATCCAATACACAAAATAGAGAAGATTTATCTCAAGGTGAATGTGTCAGCTGAGCTATTGCATTAAAGCCTAAATCCCTTGGACTAAGAACAGATTGGTCAAAGAATCTTGGGTTTGGTGAAGTCTACTAATTGAGGTCAGGTAACCTCATCTATGAAAAGAAGATACTATCAGAGCAGGGATAACACATTTGTACCTTTAATACTAAGAGTCTATAATTCTGTTACAACAAAATATAGAAGTAGTGCTTTCATTAGCAAAATATTCCTGGCAAATAAACTCTCATAGGTGAAATGTTGTTACTGATTTTCAAATTAGAGAAAGATATCACTCCTGAGTGTCTTGCCGTACAAGTTTACTAACATCAAACTGTTTAGATTATTAAAAATAATTTTCAACATTAAAATGAGATAGAAATCTTACTCTTAGGAATGGGATTAATAATTGTATTCCTTGTTTTTTTTTTTTTAATTTAATTAATTTATTTATTTATGGCTGTGTTGGGTATTCGTTTCTGTGCGAGGGCTTTCTCTAGTTGAGGCAAGTGGGGGCCACTCTTCATCGCGGTGCGCGGGCCTCTCACTATCGCGGCCTCTCTTGTTGCGGAGCACAGGCTCCAGACACACAGGCTCAGTAGTTGTGGCTCACGGGCCTAGTTGCTCTGCAGCATGTGGGATCTTCCCAGACCAGGGCTCGAACCCGTGTCCCCTGCATTGGCAGGCAGATTCTCAACCACTGCGCCACCAGGGAAGCCCTGTATTCCTTGTTATTCAACCAATATAACTTTCTGATCAAATATAGTTTGTTTCTTTAAAAACTCCAAGAAATTTGTAGTGACTACTTGATGTATTGTTAGTAAGAGGATTCTGAGGTTGTGTTTGGACTAAGCTGGAAAGAGTAACTCTTCCACTGTGAACTTTTGTTCCAGTATTAGCTCTGGTGAGTATTAACATGACTTATGTTCTGAATCAAGAAGGAGTAACTACATCTGGCCCTGGTTTCAACTGGTTTTCTTGGCCTTGGGTAAATCATACAGTCACCCAAGTTTCTATTTCTACAAAGGAAAAAGGCTTATAACACTTACATATCCCACAGAGATTGACTAATGATTAAATAATACGTTGTTTAGGGATATACACATATATTATTGATATAAAACTATTTTTTTAATCAAGGGGAAAATTAAATTTGTGATAGTAATCATCTTTAGGGACGGGGGAGTGAGGATAATGACTGAGGGGAGGGCCTCACAGTTAGATGAAAAACTATTAATAATTATATAGTTCTTAAATTGGGTGGAGGGCTCGAGTGTTTATTTCCTTCGTAATTTATTATCCTTCATAACTTATATAAGTAATACAATTACATATACCTTTTAAATGTATCAAGTATTGAATAAAACACAAAATAGGGCTTCCCTGGTGGCGCAGTGGTTGAGAATCTGCCTGCCAATGCAGGGGACACGGGTTCGAGCCCTGGTCTGGGAAGATCCCACATGCCACGGAGCAACTGGGCCCGTGAGCCACAATTACTGAGCCTGCGCGTCTGGAGCCTGTGCTCCGCAACAAGAGAGGCCGCGATAGTGAGAGGCCCGCGCACCGCGATGAAGAGTGGCCCTCGCTCGCCGCAACTGGAGAAAGCCCTCGCACAGAAACGAAGACTCAACACAGTCATAAATAAATAAATAAATAAATAAATAAAAGAACATGAATTTCTAAAAAAAAAAAAACCACACAAAATAATAATGAAATAAATTACTTTGGAAAAAACACTCTTAACACTTTGAATAAAGGGTATTCAGAAGAGCAACATGATTCCATTCAATTTCCCAACCCTATATATCTGAATTCTAAATAAGACTCTTTTCTAGTTTAATACATACTAAAGAGGTTGTACAAGGTATCATGGGAAGTGGTTGACATAAGCTGACTCTGACTCTCTTGTGGACAGGATTTATTTAAAACACAAAATGTACGTATGTCTGTATCCTCAAGTATAGGGATATAGAAGCCATAGCAAGCATAGGATTCCTACACTTACTGTTTCTGCTTTCTTACCATTCCATTCTATCTTCTTGGACTTGATTCTTTATCACTCCATTAAGTAGCTCATATCAAGATCACAAACAATTTCCATCTTGCCAAGTTCAATGGTTGGTTCTCTGATTTCATAGTATTTGACCTCTCGGCAGCTCTTACCACAGATGAACACCACTTCTTTCTGGAAATACTTTGTTCTTAGAGTTCTTCTTCCATCTCAGTTGTTGCTATTTCTGAATGTCTTTTGCTGGCCTGACTTCTTCTCCACTTGATTTCAAAAAGTTGAATGACTTAGGCCTTGTCCTCAGTTCTCTTCTTTTTCTATAGTTTTTCACTAGGTGATCTCAAAATGTGCTGGTTATCCTAAATCTCTCTCTCTAACTGGGGCCCCTCTCATCAGCTCCAAACTTGTGTATCCAACTGCTAAACTGACATATTCCCTCAGGCACTGGACAACCTCTAAAAGGCCGCTCATCCGCCAGATTTTCCCCTCAGAAAATGCTACATCCACGCTCCAGCATCTCAGGCCACAAATGTCTCTGATTCCTTGTTTTCTTTCACACCTCATAACCTATCCTTTATCAAGTACTGTAAGCTCTATCTGCAAAACACATTCCAAACATGATCACTTCTCATCAATTCCAGTGATATAATTGTGGTCTAATCTGTCATCATATCTCACTTGGATCCTGCCTGCCCCACACAGCAGCCAGAGTTAACTTTTTAAAGGATAAATCTGATTATACCAAATCTCAACTGGCTTCCCATTGGAGTGACAGTAAATTTCAAGTGCCTAGCCATGGCCAAAAAGGCCTCCCTGCTAGTTCTTAGACCTCATCTCATACCACTCTTCCTCTTTCCCTCAGTCTCCAACCACCATGGCCTTTTCTATACCCCATAAATGCACAAGGCTCTATCCCTTCTTGGGGTTTCTGCACTTGCTCTTCTCCTTGTTTGGAATGTCTCCCCACTCTCCATCCCATTCAACACTGTCACATGGTTTCTTCTTTGCTTTTTCAAGTCTAAACTCAAATGCCAACTCTCTAGAGAGAACTTCCCTGAGGAGCTGGGCAAAGTAGAACTTCCTCTCTTCCCCACCACCAGTTGTTTTCTAACTCATTGTGCTGTTTAATTTTCTTCACGGCACTTAAAACTATTTGAAGTGATCTTATTTGTTTCCCTATGTGCTTATTTTCTATGTGTCTCCTCATTATTATGTCAACTACATGAACACAAAGACTCTGACTGCCTGGTTTTTTGCCTTATTCCCAGTAAACTGAGTAGTGCCCAGCACATAGTAGGTGATCAATAAATACTTATTGAATGAATTATTGGTTGTTGAATGAATAAATGAGTAACTAGCTTAAAGTCACATAGGCCTTGTCTGTTACGCAGACCCAGATTACATTATGTATTATATAACTTGGTAAAATAGCCTCAGTATGATTTTTTTTTTAATAAACACAGGGTGCATGCATATTTTTTTTTTCACATAGAACAGGTAGGTTACACTAGAATTCTACCAGTCTTAGTCCCATGCGCTTATTTTTTCAAAATTAATACACAGAAATCTTTTGCATTCCTATACACTAACAATGAAATATCAGAAAGAGAAATCAAGGAAACAATCCCATTTACCAATGCATCAAAAAGAATAAAATACCTAGGAATAAACCTACCTAAGGAGGCAAAAGACTTGTACTCAGAAAACTATAAGATACTGATTAAAGAAATAAAAGATGACATAAACAGATGGAGAGACATACCAAGTTCCTGGATTGGAAGAATCAGTATTTTGAAAATGAAAATGACTATACTACCCAAAGCAATCTACAGATTCACTTTTGCATGCTCTTTAATCTCACTTTGATGAGATTTCCTACAAGATACTTAAGCCTAAACAAAAAGAAGGAATTCTGCTTCCAGCCAGATTTATCCTGTTTGAAAAAACCAAAAAAAAAAGGAAGAAAGAACAAATGAAAGAAAAACAGACAAACAATATATAAAAAACAATTTTCAGTTTTCAAGATGTTGAACATCAGGTTTTGAAAGTCAGTGATCCCTGAGACAGAAAACAAAAGAGGTCCAGCCTATGACTACCCAGTTTACTGCCCTGAGAATGTCTAGGCTGGGGCATAGGCAGGCAGAATCTGGCAGACTCCCTAAGTAATGCCAGATTACTCCCTAGAAATATTCTGGCTTATCTGTTTAATAACTGGGTTGTGCTGAAGATTTAATGGGAGTAACCTACTTACTAGATAAAGTGTGTCTTTTTCTTCTCTGTTTTTATAAGAAGGTCCCTTTTTCTGACCTTGGGCAGAGGAGCTGGGTACAGGGAAGGGTGGAATGTTTTATCAGTGAGGAATGTAATACCCCCATACCTAACCCTAGTTAAGCAGGAGTTTATACTTCTCAACTATGGACCCCTCCTGAGAGCAGTTGGGTTGGCATAGTTAGAAAGAGCTGAAGAGTTGAAGGTAAAATGATAAAATGTTTTGCTCTCATAACATTTTTGGCCGAATCCTTTTGGTCTGGTTATTCTACCCAAGGCAACTGGGTATTTCTGCAGAGGCTTCTGAGGATCGGGTGGTGAAAGGGGCCAGGGAAGTGGAAAGGAAACAGCAATTTTGTGTTTTCCTAGAGATATAATGTAACATGTATGGACTTGCTCTCCCCAGGAGGGTAGCCTCATGGCAGGAATTTACCAAGCTAATCTAATTTTGCCATGTAAGTCTCAGATTTAAACACATCACCTCTCTTCACACCCTCCAAAGAAACCTAGGATTTACAGCTTTTTCTGTCTGAGGGATTTGGAGTATTTTCTGACCTAAATTCCTGGTCTATAGGAGATTACTTTGACAATTTCTTAAACTTAGGATTTGTGTGTCTAAAAACTCACAAGACTTCAAGGAGCTAACAAATTCTCAGGGGCCTCTTAACTGTGGGGTGCCAAGTGCTTTGCTAACAGGGCCAGCAGCTGTACAAATCTTACATTACAACCTGTCATAGAAACGCAGTAAAGGACCAGGTGAAATTAAGTGAGACATCAGCTATATATACTTAAATAGATTACACTGATGGAACCAACAAAAGCATTTTGTCTTTAAATATTTAGAATTTTGCCTGTGTAGGCATAAACCAAAGGAGTCTGTCAACGTGGCTTGTCTTCAGAGCTCCAGTAAACAAATGAAGCCCAGGTGAGTGAGATAGGTATCAAAAGACGTGGGTATCACTTCGTTATTCTTTTTTTAAGATATTTATTTATTTATTTATTTGGCTGCGCCAGGACTTAGTTGCAGCATTTGGGATCTTTAGTTGTGGCATGCGGGATCTTTTAGTTGAGGCATGCAGGATCTTTTGGTTGCGGCATGCTGGCTTTTAGGTGCAGCATGCAGGATCTATTTCCCTGACCGGGGATGGAACCCGGGCCCCCTGCATTGGGAGCGTGGAGTCTTAACCACTGGACCACCAGGGAAGTTCCTATCATTTCGTTTTAAAATCTTGTTACTTTAAAAATATTTACTTAGGAAGTCAAAGATCAATAATATATGCAGTTGGTTGAAAAATCAAAAAGTACCATTAAGCTTAAAATGAAAAATAAGACCCTGACCAACATTCATTTCTTGCTACTCAAATACAATCTTTTGACTTTTTTAGCTGTTTCTTCTATTCTTAAGTCTATATTTCTAAATGACAAACTTATGCTACTATTTCTTCAAGTTATTAATTTTAGTCATCCTGTTATGACAGATGTTATACTACCTTACCCCTCCTTCTACCCATCTTCTATTATATGCTACTATTTTAAATTAAATCAATACTTAGTGTAAAATCATTGTAACCTTGTAAATATCATTTATTGTAGAGCTAAAGCACATGCTATGATACATTTTCCCTTTTTGCAGTTTTTTACCCTGTCAAATTTTTTCACTTGTAGCACTTGCTATCTTTGTATCCTCCCCCAACCAAAATGCTCCATAGTAGAAACTAAGCTTTGAATAGTTATTTCCAGAAGGTATCTGATTGAAGTCTCTGTTGTCTCACTCCAATATGTGCTGCATGGCCAGTTACCTGGGAGTCCTCTTTGCTGTTTTATTGGAGTGTTTCCATTTTCCCTCACATTTTATATTTTCTTCTTTTTCATTTTGCTCCCTTTTTTTGCTGCAGCCCATTCTTCAGTGGCTCATTTTTGAAAGAGTGCATGGAAGGTAAAGTGCCTTATCCTCTGCATATCCGAATATGTATTTATTTTTAGGCTCATATTTGAATGATAATTTGAGACTGAAAATTATTTTGCTTCATCATTGAAGGTGTTGTTCCATTGTCTTTTAATTTAGAATACTATTTATTGAGAAGTCAATGCCATTCTCAGACCCAATATTTTTTTATGTGACCCAAAGTTTTTACATTGGAAACTTTTACTATCTTTATTCCTGATGCATTGTTGTGGGTCTTTTTCCATTTAATGTGCCATGCATTTGGTGGCCTCTTTAAATCTGGAGACTCATATCCTTTCATTGTAGGAAATATTCTTATATTGTTTCTTTGACTATTTCTCTTTCACAGTTTCCTCTGATCTCTCCTTCTGGAATTCATCTCAGTTGGATGCAGGAGTTTTTAGCTTAAACCTCTATGCCTTATTTTTTTCCTTTAATGTTTTCAATGTTTTTTTGTTTGTTTGTTTAAATTTCTGAGAGTTTTCAATTACTTTATCTTCCACTTCCTTGAATTTTGATAATAATATTTTTAACTTCCAGTATTCTTTGTTTCTTTTTTCATATGATTCTTTCTTGTTTTATGCATGCATTGTTTTCTTATTTTTTGAGGATTCTAATTACAGGTTTTCTTTTCTTTTCTTTTTTCTTTTTGTTCTCTGCATACTGTTTTCTTTATACAATTTTTAAAAATGTTTAATTTTAATTTTTTTTTTTTTTTACTTTAGAGATGTCTTAACTGTCTGGTAATCCATTAGTGTACATTCCCATTTAAGAGTGAAGCATTACAAAATCTGATTAAAAGATTCTAAAAATGTGGGCATTATCTTTTGGCAGGTTTTATCAAACAACCCAATCAAAAAATGGGCAGAAGATATAGACAGACATTTCTCCAAAGAAGACATACAAATGACCAGAAAGCACATGAAAAGATGCTCAACATTGCTAATTATTAGAGAAATGCAAATCAAAACTACAGTGATGTATTGCCTCACACTGGCCAGAATGACCATCATCGAAAAGTCAACAAACAACAAGTGCTGGTGAGAGTGTGGAGAAAAGGGAATCCTCCTACGCTGTTGGTGGGAATGTATAATAAATTGGTACAACCACGATGGAGAACATTATGGAGGTTCCTTAAAAAACTAAAAATAGAACTACCATATGACCCAGCAATCCCACTCCTGGGCATATATCTGGAGGAAAGAATAATTCTAAAAGATACATGCACCCCAATGTTCATTGCAGCACTATTCACAATAGACAAGACATTGAAGCAACCTAAATGTCCATTGACAGAGGAATGGATAAAGAAGATGTGGTATATATATATATATATATATATATATATATATATACAATGGAATATTACTCAGCCATAAAAAAAAATTGACATAATGCTGTTTGCAGCAACATGGATGGACCTAGAGATTGTCATACTAAGTGAAGTAAGTCAGACAGAGAAAGACAAATATCATATGATATCACTTATACATGGAATCTAAAAAAATGATACAAATGTACTTATTTACAAAACAGAAACAGACTCACAGACTTCAAATACAAACTTATGGTTACCAAAAGGGAAAGGTGGTGGGGAGGGATAAATTAGGAGTTTGGAATTAACATAGACACACTACTATATATAAAATAGATAATCAATGAGGACCTACTGTATAGCACAGAGAACTCTATCCAATACTCTGTAATAACCTATATGGAAAAGAATCTGAAAAAGAATGGATGTATGTATCACTTAAGCACTTTGCTGTACACCTGAAAATAATACAACATTGTAAATCAACTATATTCCAATATAAAATAAAAATTAAACAACAAAAAAGAGAGTGATGATAAAGTAGTAGAAAGAACAAAGCAAAGGAAAAAAAAAAGGAGAAAGCAGAAATGCTGGGTTGATGCAACTCTCATGCTGAAGTTATAAAGGAAGCAAAACGAATTTTGGGTAGAGAATAAAGATAGGTCATCATTTCTTGGATATGTGTTTAGGCCATATTTTGAATATACACAGGTTTGATTAAGGTTAATTTCTTTTATAAAATGCTTCTGTCATCTACCCAGAAATGGATAGTGAAGGAAATTTATAATTATATTTGCTGGTCTATCCAAGGGGCATACATATGAATGATGGTCAACTGGGGAGCTGTGAACTAAATCACAATTTATTTGTAATAGAGAAGGGAAATATATTCTTTGAAAGAAAGGGGTGAATATTTCCAGTGCTCTGGGAAGAGTTCTAATTAATTTATAGATTTAAAAGGCCACTCTGACTCAGCCTCATAATTTGAGTAATAAAACTCTTCTAATGGCTTTACAACAGATATATAAAATAAACGAGTAAACTTAATCAAGCCACAGTGCTTGGCCAATACAATGTTTCTGTGTCAGCAATTTACTCTATCAATTGAGAGATTTAGCCATGAATTTGGGTGGCTACATGTCTCATGTTCCATGAATATATTAGCTGGACCTTCATAAATGCATTCTCTATAGTAAATTAAGAAGGCATATACTTCAATCAGCAATCAGCTGAAGTTTAAAAAATTCTTATTTTATAATGTTGAATAATTTCTTGAAGTTCCATAGAGATATATATTAAATTATTTTAAAAAGAATCTCTAGGATATTATATTTAAAGGAGTTAATGTTTCACCATTTACTATCATTTCAGTTGACTAGAAGAAATATACAGAAGTGTCCATTTATTAGATATTTTATGTATCTGTGGCTTTAACTAGGAAACACAAAGTCAGAACAGGTTATTGATTTATAATTTACATTTAAAAATTATAGATTAGAAAGATAATTTGTTGTTTATGTTCTATAGTTGCTTCCTTGAAGAAATAGACCCAGACTGTGCAAGGGGGCTGTCTACTGTGAGGGAGAGGTATTAAGGAAACACTCCTGCCCAACAGGAGTCCTCTGGGGCTGACTTAATCCATATGCACCTGACATTCATTCAATAAGTAAAAAGTTGGTTATACATTATTATAGGGTCATGGACTTCTTTGAGAATCTGATGGGCATCATAGACTTTCCACCTACTATAATGCACATATGCACATACACACATAGTGTATATAATTTCTGAAGGTCAGCTCTGAAGCCCAGAATCTTTGGATCAGACTAAGTTTTTTCATGTACAAAACCAAGGAATGGATATTTCCTCTAGAGTATGTGTTGAAATGAACAGGTAAAACAAGATCAAAGAGGACACATAGATTAATGTATCGATTTAACTTGGGAAGTCACTTATGTAAAAATTTGAAGAATTTTATTCACAAGAGAATTCCCTTTAATAAGAAGAGTTAAAAAGGAGAACAAAAAAAAACCTACATTTATTAGGTGGTTGGGACATTTTCGTCCACTGAGTCAAGGGAAAATGGGAAGTGGTAGAACCAACCAAGTACCCCTCTTATCTTAGAGGTTTTCAGCTTGTGGGAGTAGAAGACTTAGAGGATGGTGACAAGATTGTGTGGAGATTTTGGGGTTGGGACTTGGGAGGAGAGATTATTTGGTGAAAGTCTGTAATCCATGTGGAGGCTACTGAGAGGGAAGCAAAGGGGAGAGAGAATCTGTTTACTGTGCATAAAGAAGGCACTACCTGTAAATTTTATGTAACAACTTCAAATAAATTTGTCAATGTTTAATAATGCTAAAAATGCAAATGCTCTACAGCTTAGCATAGCTACTCCTACAGAAACTCCTGTACACATACACAGAAAAATGTTTAGAGCAACATTGTCAATAGCAGCAAAAAAGTGAAAATATAAATGCCCATCAATATAAGAGTGGATAAATAAGTTGTGAAATGGTCACAAAAAGGAACACTACACACCAGTTAAAGTTAGTAAAACAGAGCTATATATATTAACATGACAAAATCTGAAAATATAGTACTGAGCAAAAGAAAGCCACTTAATATTATACATATGAATACACATATTAAGTTTAAAATATGCACAACCATGTCATTAGGGATATTTAAGTATGTAGTAAAAGAACAAAGAAATTCATGGGAACAATCAACACTAAATTCATGAAAGGGGTTACTTCTGGGAGGGAGGGAAGGGTATTCCATCAGTGATGAGTACACAGGTAGCTTCAACTCTATTAGTCCTTTTTTCTTAAGATGGGTAGTGGGTACATTTGTGTTTGTTGCATTAGTCTTTGTTCCTTTATGTATGCATTACTTATTTTGTAAGGAAAATTAAAGATAAGCAGCACCTATAAGACTGAATGAGAATTAAAATGTAAAAAAAAAAAAAAAAAAAGAATTCCTTGATGAAACTTTTACCAGCTTTGTGGACTAAGTTAACATAGACAGGTCCCCATAACATAATTCATAAAAATGTTAGATAAAAGGTATTTTTAAAATTTTGTGAATATATAATCAAGCACAAAGTAAAGAAAAGGAAATCTTTAAGTGCCAGACATGAAGACAAAAAAATCAAAGTTGCAGCAGTGAGCAAAGGCTGAAGTCAAACTGGAGCTGTCAGCTGGGATTCTAATGCTCTGTTGGAATAGAAGTGGCCTCAGTCCTGAGAACATACAGAAAATGTAACTGAGACTACAGGATAAAGCTTGGGCCTTGGATGAACTGCCCCATTTGTTAAAAGGGGATCAAACTCTGCCCACTGACTGAGGGGAAATAGTGAAGATGTTTCTATTTGTCTAGGACCTCAAGTAGAAAAGAAAAGGCATACATGAGAAATTATAATTCTAAGCTTGCACCACACCCAGACATGGGATATAAATTTGTAATACTTCATGGTTCAGGAACTCACAAGCTGAGAAATACCATAAAATCATATTTAGGATCTTTGAAACCTGCTGGATTTCAGGAGAAACAAGTACAAAACTATTCTGTAAGACACTTTCATGACAAAAGAAACTCCAAAATAATAACAATAATAATAATTCCTCTGGAAATTAGCTCACAATAAGAAATACACATCACAAAAAAGTAAGTTGAGTGAACATCAACAAATGCAACGAACAAGATAACTAGTATCCTGAGAATTGTAGATAATAGAACAATCTAAAAAAATTAAAATACGATTGTTCAAATTGTGTGAAGAGATTAAAAGAAAAGGAATTGGAACTATTATGAACAAGGATACCATGAAAAAGAAAAGAGATCGAAATTTTTAAAAAGAACTAATTAGGACATCGAGAAATTAAAAGTGTAGCCATACAAATGGAAAACTCAAAACATAGAATAAAATAGCAGATTAGACACAAATGAAGAGATAATAGCAATTCGGAGATGAAGAACAAGGAAATTGTTCAAATACAGCACAGAGGGAGAAAAATGTTAAATGGAAAGTAAGGTAAATAGAGAATAGAATTTTAAAAGTACAACATATATTGAATATTAAAAATTTTCCTGAAGTGATAAAAAACATGAATTCTCAAGATTAAAGATACCCACATTGTGAGTTAAATAGAACAAAGTCACTCAAACACATCGTAAAACTATAGACTGCAAAGAGAAAATTAAGCTGAGAGAAAACACAGATTATTTATAAAGAGATGAAAATTTGACAGACAGCAGGTTCTGATCAGCAAAGATGGTAGAAGATGAAACAATATTTTCAAAGTTCTGAGGAGAACTTTCTGTCAGCCTAGAATTCTATACTCAACTAAACTATCATTCAAGTGAAATAAATACATAGATAGAAAATATATTTCAAGAAGAAAGAAATTAAACTCAAAAAGAAGGAGTGCAATAAAGAAGCAATGGTTAGCAAATACAGTGGTAAGTCTAAAGGATCTTCAACTGGAAATCAATAATAAAAAGAATAATTCAGACTAAAATACTATATAACAACAAAATGGAGGGGCAGTTGTCAGTGTGACAGTATTCCAAGGTCCTTGTACTGTGTGGAAGAAAGAGATTTTGAAAGAAAGAAGAAGCAAAGAAAACATGATTAACAGAAAAAATAAGATGGTAGAAATAAGTTCAAATGTATCTGTTAATGCAGTAACTGTATAACATATGTTTAAGAAGCTAGAGTTCCTTATTTAGCTTTAAAGTGTATGCTCTTATAAGAGATATATCTAAGGCAAAATAAAACATGGAAGTTAAAAGTAAGCAGATGGAAAAAGATACATCAAATAAATATCAATAGCACACTAAGCAGACTTTAAGATAAAAATTTGGGGGGGGAAGGAGGGTTATTAGTTTTTTAAAAATAATTTTATCTATTTCGTTGTACAATATAATTTCTTAAAGGTTTACAACATGATGATTTAATATACATATACATTGTGAAATGATTACCACAAGTTAATTAACAGATTTATCACCTCATATAGTTTCCATTTTGTGTGTGTGTGTGTGTGGTGAGAATACTTAAGATCAATAAAAGAAGTAGTTTACTCTTTAATGATAAAAGGAACATTTTCTCAAGAAGTTATAAGATGCCTAAGACTGTATGTATCTAGGAATGCCACTCCACTTTGGTATAATTTTCACAGATTTAATGAAGATTTAGTATGTTGAATTACTTTTTATTTCCTATTTATTTGAAGGAAACAGTGCATCTTGGCTGCTTTTCCTCGGGCTCCTTGATTTATTTGTACTACATTTTAAAAGCTCTCATCCAAGATTTTGGACTTAGGCTGCCCTTTGGATTAAAATCATTACCAAATCCCAAACCAAGAATAAAATTTCACCATGTCTATTTTAATTACCTTTCACATTCAAGTCTTTATTTTAATGGATTTTTGTGTGTACTCTGAGCTAGAGATAAAATTTCTTTTATTTTAAAGTCCATATCCAGTCATCCTGGTACCATTTATTTAATGGTTAATTCTTTCCCTAGTCATCTGCAATACTAACTCTGTCACATCATTTCCAAATATATGTTAGAAATCTGTTTCTGGGCTCTTCTCTGTTACATTGCCAATTTGCCAATCATTCTTTGGCTTCATAATAAATCGTGAAAAGACAAGTCTTCTACCAGCTCCCTCTCTCCTCATCTACCTTCCTTGGAACACCTGGGTAATTCTTGGCTTTGGCCTTTCCATAGGAATTTTTACATTTGAAACCTTTCTAGAAAAATCCTTAGGGAAATTTGATTGTAATGCATGGAATCTATACGTTAATTAGATACAGTTGGGACTTCAGGATTTGAGCTTTCCTATCCACTAAAGTATCCTCTTTATTTATTTAGATGTTCCTTAATGATTTGCAATAAGGTTTTATAATTTTCTCCATAAAAGTTTTAAACATATTTTATTAGATTAATTCCTAGGTACGTCATGTTTTAAGTACTAATTGCTTAAAGGTCTAATATGTTTAAAAAGACTAAGTCTGTCATACAGAGCGAAGTAAGTCAGAAAGAGAAAAACAATTACCGTATGCTAACACATATACAAGCAATCTAAAAAAAAGAAAAGGCTCTGAAAAACCTAGGGGCAGGACAGGAATAAAGACTCAGAAGTAGAGAATGGACTTGAGGACACAGGGAGGGGGAAAGGTAAGCTGGGACGAAGTGAGACAGTGGCATGGACATATATACACTACCAAATGTAAAACAGATAGCTAGTGGGAAGCAGCTGCATAGCACAGGGAGATCAGCTCGGTGCTTTGTGACCACCTAGAGGGGTGGGATAGGGAGGGTGGGAGGGAGACGCAAGAGGGGGGAGATATGGGATATATGTATAGCTGATTCACTCTGTTATAAAGCAGAAACTAACACACCATTGTAAAGCAATTATACTCCAATAAAGATATTTTTTAAAAAAAGACTAATTGCTACAAAAATTAATCTCTTCTTAAAACACATGTTTTCTAAAATTTTGGATTTTGGTGGCATACAGAAATACAACTGGACTTCCCTGGTGGCACAGCAGTAAGAATCCGCCTGCCAGTGCACAGGACACAGGTTTGAGCCCTTGTCTGGGAAGATCCCACATGCTGCGGAGCAACTAAGCCCGTGTGCCACAACTACTGAAGCCCGCACGCTTAGAGCCCGTGCTCCACAACAAGAGAAGCCACTGAAATGAGAAGCCCGCGCACTGCAACAAAGAGTAGCCCCCGCTTGCCACAACTAGAGAAAGCCTGTGCACAACGAAGACCCAACGCAGCCAAAAATAAATAATAAATAAATTTATTTTTAAAAAAAGAAATACAATTGATTTTATATCCAGTCCCTTTGCTATACTCTTATTAATTTGAAAAATTTAAGAACTCTTTGTATTTTAATATCATCTGTGAATAAACAGAATTTGGTTTCTTCTTTTCCAGTTCTTATCTTTTAATTTACATTTTTCCCTTTACTTGCTGACTGGGATTAAAAAAAATATAGGTGGGCTACAATGGGGTATCCCAATGTGCAAGAACCATGTTGAATATAAGTGGTTACAGTATTATCTTTTTCTCAATACCGATTTTTAAATGGAAAATTTCTAAAATTCCTCCATTAAGAACGACATTGCATTGTAGTTTCTGGTAGATAACCTTTATCAGATAAGGGAGTACAATTTTTTTACATGAATTTTCTAGTATCTGGCTGTATTCTAGTGGGGTAGGGGGTGGGCTTCAGTCAAAATGCTTGGACATTCATTTTTTGTTACCTGAACACCACACTCACCTCGTTCTTAAGAAATGGGAGTCATTCCTATCAAGGAAAAGGAGGTCAGTGACTGAACTTCTCTTACAATTTGAAGTTTCTGGCCAGCCTCACTACTGGGGACTGGATCCCTTAGATGCTTAGTGGCTGCTGTTTTACTGAGTAATTGCTGCTCAGAATTTTTTGCAAGTAGCATGCCAGGGACTAGAGAATTGGACTTTCTGTGGGTAATAGAAACATCAATAAATAATACAATGGTGGAAAATGCTGATGATTGAGAAATACAGCTAAATGAGAGTCTAAACTTCCCAGTCTATGGCAAAATCCTCCACTGCTGTAGAGAGAGCATATGTTAGGGTGGTCATTTACTGGGATTCATATATCAAATGAATACCCAAACTTGGAGAAATATTCCACCTAGGTGTTCAGAAAGGAGAAACTATTACATCATATCATCCACCAGGGGGCAATAGTGTGATGCTTGGAGCCCTGAAGTTTCTGAATGCCCGTAAGGAAAAGTGGAGTTGGGATCCAAGCAACAGTGGCACTTTGGAGCACAAGTAAGGCTGATTTTCCTCTCCTCCACTTGACATGGGGCTCCCAGGAAACAGCTTCAGCCTTCATCAGGCTGACATTGGGTCAAGATGGGTCACAGTGGGATCATAAATTTCTTTACCACTCATTACTAGGCATCTTTCAAACCCTTGTATGGTTGGAACAGATTCATTAATCACTCTTAGGCTGCCCAGAACTTTGGAGGTGGGAAACAGTCCCAAGTTTGTCTCAGTTGTGAAACGAAACATAACCTACAACTGTAAGGAAACAACCAAATCACTTTCTAGACAGGGCTTGTAGGGCCCCAGGATTGTAGCCTTATGACTGCTTCCTGGGAAGTTCCCTTCCTCCCAACTCCAAAGTTTGTGAGCAGGATGGGTGTACCTGAGAAGAATCCTGAAAGAATTCAAGAAACCTGAAGAAAAAGGAGAGCAGCACAAACAGGTACATTGAACTTCCCTTTCTGAAAAGAACCACAATTTAACTGGGACACAGAGTATTTAATTCACTAGATGTTAGGCTGGTTCTCTGTTAATCCCTACACTAGGTGTAATGCAGGACACACTTGTAGATGGGATGGGATGTAGCAACCCAATGTACAGAAACAGAAGCACCACAAGTATTTTGTTTCTTTTTCAACTGTGTTGTGGGTATGAGATCAAAGGGTCTGTTCACATCCTTGTTAGAATAATCCTAAAATGTAAATTTGAAGGCATTTAACGTACTCATTCTTTAAAACATGTCAATTACTTTAGCATTTCAACATTAATTTTGTGTTCTAATGCTTACTCATCTCTCTTGGTTGTTTTTTCCTCTACCTTTTTCAGTTCCTCAGTAACAAGTTGAAACTTGGTGCTTGCGGAAGGATAAAAAGCTCTGGGTTGGTAAATAAATAAGGAAAAAAGGCTTAGTGCAACGTGAAAATGTAGGCCCCTTGTTCAAAAAGGGGGGAAAAAGTGCTGTTAAAAAGTACTAACATGGGCTTCCCTGGTGGTGCAGTGGTTGAGAATCCGCCTTCCAATGCAGGCGACATGGGTTCGATCCCTGGTCCAGGAAGATCCCACACGCCATGGAGTAACTAAGCCCGTGCGCCACAACTACTGAGCCTGTGCTCTAGAGCCCATGAGCCACAACTACTGAGCCCACGTGCCACAACTACTGAAGTCCGCGCGCCTGGAGCCCGTGCTCCACAACAAGAGAAGCCACCGCAATGAGAAGCTTGCGCACCGCAACAAAGAGTAGCCCCCACTCACCACAACTAGAGAGAAGCCCGTGCACAGCAACAAAGACCCAACGCACCCAAAAATAAAAATAAATAAATAAATTTATTTTTAAAAAAGTACTAACATAAAAGCTTTCCTTTTAAAAACCATTTTATTACTTATATGACATAATAGGGATAATCATCATTCCAAGTAAAGAAAAATAAAAATTTTGATTTTTTAGCATGAATTTTACCATTCATTGTTATATTGTGCAGTGCCAGTTTTAATAAGTATTTAACTCATATGTGGAATCATCAGTATTTTACAGTTCGTACTTACACATGTATTTCATTCTTTCTCAAACAATTGAAACTACAAACTTTTATTCATTTCTTGTTACCCACACATTCTACCAACACTCACTATCTGGCTCACTAGTAAGGAAGAACTGAAAGGAAAAAGGACTCTGGGTTGTCTTAGCCTTCTTTTTTCTTTTATGCCGTAACTTTTAGCTAAGTAGCATGAATAAGAAAGAATGTAATAGGGTTTTTTGGTATTTGTGTTTCCTAGAATACCATTACTTTCTTTCTTTCTTTGATGTAAATTCTGGTTCAAATGAAAAGCATGACCTCTTGGGCTGTCAGGGTCCCCACTTATTCAGTCTTAGATGTGTGAGCATAAAATAAGCACAGAATTCTTGTGGACTCACGATGCATGGGAGTTTAGTGAGACCCAAAGGCAGTATGTGTTAAATCTGTTGTGGAAGCTGCATAACAATTACTAATACTATATGGAAATGGTTGGCAAGGTACTGTGTACGTGCTCGTGTTTATCTCCTCTGCTCCATTGTCTCTTTGAACTTCACTTGCAAAGCAAAAGTTCAAAGATAAAATTATTAAGAATTCAAGGTGGCAAGAGCAGATCTTTTTACCAAGTGCAGGGCACTTCTCTGAGAGTGGGGCTTTGTGTAACTACACTTATTGCATGCCTATGAATTTGGCCCTGGAAGCTACAGATCCAGGCCCTGATGTTGTCCCAGATTCCAGCCTGGCTGTTACTATGTATATTGGTTACTAAAAGTTAAGCTGCTTTCAGACCTGGCTCTTGGCATTGGTCTACTTAGGGTGAGCACAGATGTAGAGAGCCAACAGAGCAGATTCTGTCTGGGATTTCGGGGATGCTTCCTTAGGGATGTCTTGCTTCTCCTAGAGCAGAAAAAGGTCTGAGACACAGAAGAGGTCTTGTAGATGACCCAGAATATCATGTTTTGACACATACCTGTGCACAACTAATGGTCCTCCACATATCAGGAACTGCCTGTCAATGAGAAAACACTGAACTTTACAGGAATATCATACAAGTCTCACCAAAGACTTGGAACTTCCACGGCCTCAACTATCACTTTTACGATGACTCCTAATTCTATATCTCAAGCCCACGGTCTTTTTCTTTGCATTTTAAACCCATAATTCTAACCACGTATGCGACTCTCTGTTGGAATGCTTCATTGGCACCTCAAGCTCAAAACATCCAACTCTGAATTTATTGCATTATTCCACAAATGTTCTCCTGCTCCTTCTTCAGAAATTCCCATTTTGGTAACAGCTACACGATCCCAGTCTCCCCTCTGTCTTTACATCACTCACATTCACTTGGTCATTAAGTATACTGAAACCAGCTTTTAACCGTATCTTGCATCCAGGACCTGCTTGCTCTCCATCCTCAATGCCCTAGCATAATTCAGTTCTTCCTTAGCTCTCTCCCTGCCTCCAGACCCATCCCTTCCCAAATATCCCCTAGACTGCCAGAAGAAATTTTTTATCTTGAAAAATACAAGATTTATGCTATATTTCAAGCACTGAAGAATTCTAAAGTAGTTTATAGTAAAACCTACATATCCATCAAGCTTTGCTAAATCTTAATCTGCCAAATTTGCTCGCTATTTTTAAAAAAGAAATAAATTATTACAAATATTGTGGTAGTCACTTGTATACTTTCTTCTGCCCCATTCCCCTCACTTTCCCCCCAAATGATCACTACATTTAGTGCTTATCCTTCCTGTTTTGGTTTTCATATGTTTACTATAAATGGATTTTATCTTTAACACATATATAGTATTATGAATTTTTAAAATTTCACATAAATGGTATCATACTGTACATATTCTTCTGCAACTTTCGTATTTCACTGAACACTGTATTTTTGGAGTTTAATCACGTCAACGCTTCCCTTTCAGTAATTTATTTCAATTTCAATTTTTGTCATTTAGTATTTCATTATTTGAATGTACAAAATTTGGTTATCCAGACTTTATGGTCATATTGAGGTTATTTTCATTTTTCACTATTACTAATGATATAATATGACCCATATTTTCTTGTGTAAATTTAAGACTTTTTCTAAAGTATAGTCCTAAAAATGGAATTAAATGTTTCACTTTACTACACGTTGCCAAATTGCTCTCCAAAGTGATTGCACTGCTACACATTTTTCTCTAGCAGTTTTCACTCCTTCGTTCAACACCTCTGCTTATACACAGAACTGTCAGTATTTACATTTCTTTTTGTCAAAGTTTACATTTTTGTCATTTTAATAATTTTCCCTGATTATTAAGAAATATATACCATCTTTTCTTATGCTTCTTGTTCATTCAAGTGTCATTTTCTCTGAACTGCCAGTTCATATTATTTACCCATTTTTTTGGTTGCATTGTTTGTTTTTACATATTGATTTGTAGAAATTTGTAAATTTTCTTTTGTTGGGTATATGCATGGCAAATATCTTCTGTCTTTGATCTTTTTCATTTTGTTTGAGACTCTGAGTTACTCCACATCCTTGTCAATATTTGATAGTCAGACTTTCCAATTTTAGCCATTCTGAGAATTATAATCAATTGGGGTTTTGTATTTATCTTATTCAGAACTTGCTGGGCTTTTTCAATCCGAAGACAAGCCTTTGATCAGTTTTGCAAATTCTGTCCTTAGCTCTTCAAATATTGCTTCTTTCCCATTCTCCATAGCTTTCCTTTGGAACTCCTGCTAGATATATGTTGAAATTCTTCATTCTATTCCACAAGTATAAATGTTCTTTCACACTTTCCAACTCCTTATACCTCTATATTGCATTCCAGAAAATGTCCTGAAGTTTATCTTCTAGTTAACTAGTTTATTCAACTGTGTCTAATTTGTTATTTAACTTATCCATTGAGTTTTCTTTTGTTTTGGCTCCTTTTCCCCTTTTTCTATTCTAAAATCTACCTTTTTAAAGTGTGTTTATTTTTCAGTCCCAACCTAGCCTTACATTTGTTTTGTCTGCTGAATCTCACTCAGAGTCAGTTGTTTCCCTGTTCACAAATTTGGATCTTGATCTATACCACAAAACCTTAACTGTAGGAATTCTATGACTTGGTTCATTTGCTTTCCTTTTATAGAGGTTTTGTAATTTTTAATGCTAGATTACCCAGGATGTTACTGAGTAGGGACCACTTTTTTTTTTAAGTTCATTGTCCTGGGTATCTGAACATTACAGAGAATATGTAGTTAACCCCAAACTTATATTAGGGCTGGCCTGAAGTTAAAAATTCCCTTGGGAGAGACTTCATTCCTTGGAGAGCCTAGGAAGAGACAATGAACCTGCTTTGTCATCTTCCTGGATTGGTGTTTTCCAGTTTATCCTGAGGGTGAAGCCCTTCAATAATCACAGCTTTATGTGGGATCTCACTTGCAACTCCCTACCTTGATAGAACCCAAACATCATCTCCTATGTTCATGGTGTCATTAGATCCAAGCTCCATGTTGCTGGGACTGATTATTCCCCTTCCCCTATGGCAGCCACAGAATCATTACACTAGTTTTAGGTTCCTTCTTTATTTTTGGCCTCTAGGGTTTTCAATACTTTGTTGAGAGCGCAGATATTGATTTAAATAGATGTTTACTATATCTTACTCTGTATTTCTAGGTGTTTATGGTAATTAAGAGGGTTTAAAAAAGATGTTATTGTGGTACATAACCTCCAAATATAGCAGACAACAATTCCTCCCATTCTTGTATGCTCATGCTGCGCCTTACCTCAAGAAGCTGAGTCTATTTTCCCTCCCCTTGAGTCTTACCAGTAGGATGTGGTAGGAATAATATTATGGTACTTCTGAGCCAAGGTCTTAAGAGTTCTGGCAACTTTTGCTTTCTTTTTTCTTGGAGCCCAGCCACCATGTTACAAGGAAATCTAGGCTAGACTAATGAATGACTAGTGACCACAGTGAGAGAAGCCCTGGCAGATGAGAGGGTATCTTCGGACATTCCAACCCCAGCCCAACTCCCAGCTAAATGCAGGTACATTAGTAACCCTAACTGACATCATGTGAAGCAGAACAAACCAGCTGAGCCATGCCAAATTCTTGACTCACAGGATCGTGAAAAATAACAAATTCTTGCTTTAAGCCATTAAATTTTAAGGTCATTTGTTCCACAAAAACAGATAATGAGACAATGATACTTTCCAGAAAACGTGAAGGATCATTCTAACGTGCAAATCTAACACATTATATTTTGATGAATTTCATACCCACAGTATAGTGGAAAAGACAGACATGAGCACATGAAGTTTAAATATGAGTCAATAAATACTATCATAAAAGCATGCACAAAAATGCTGTGAGGCTCACCCAAGCCACCCCTGGCAGAGGTGAAAAAGGGGTCCTTCACATATAGTTATTCACAATCTTCTGTTTGACTAACTCTCCTCTTCTTTTTGGACAAGTTATATGTCTCATCATTTTTTGAATGCCCACAGTCTAGTACGGTTTTGGGCACATAGTTGGCATATAATTGGTGAGTGAACTAATGTGGTCTAATTTGGAAAATCATATAAATCACATTGTTCCTAATCTCAAATTACTAAGGGTATACAATTGGTATAACATCAAAATACATTTTCCATGACTCAGAGCTTGACCAGCCATAACTGAATAGTGACATGGTGTGATGTCAAGTGCCTTATGAAATTAAACCCCTAGTACTCTTTCTCATCCTCTGGCTGGAATCTCAAATTTCAATGTAAGTATGCTATTCCTTTAGCTAAGGGCTTTTAGGCTAGCTGAAATCTACTCCTCCATTACCAGGGAGAGTGTCACTTACTTTAAGCTGTGATGAGTTATTTTACCTTAGTATGAATGGGTTTTATGTCTTTCCAGAGAGGTTGTTTGAATGGGAAAAAGAGGCAGAGAAAATTTTAGGGTGTGAAGGGAGCTGCTAAAGATGATCATTGCCCACTTACAGTTAAGCTAAAGGACTGGTCTGGTTCTCTTGTTAAAAATGAAACAGAGAAAAACAGAAAGACAATCTATATTGTCATACTCTGTATATGTCCACACACTTGCCCAAACAAAGGACAGAATACTCATTTCTCCTAGAGGTTAAAGTCTACTACTTTGTTAAAAAGTACTCTGTATACTTTTTCATTAAAGACATACAATTCTTCTTGATAGGTTAATTTTTAAAGAAATTATTTTAAACAAATTAATTTTTTAAAGAAATATATAACAGAAAATTTACCATTTTAAGTGTACAATTTGGTGGCATTAAGTACATTCACATTATTGTGCAACCATCAACACCATCCATCTCCAGAACTTTTTTCATCTTGCAAAACTGAAACTCTGTACCCTTTATACAATAATTCCCAATTTTCCCTCTCCTAGACCCTCCCAACTGCCATTCCAATTTCTGTCTCTGAATTTTACTACTCTAAGTACCTTACAGGAGTGGAATCATACAGTATTTGCTCTTTTGTGACTGGTTTATTTCACTTAGCACAATGTCTTCAAGGTTCATCCATGTTGTAGTATATGTCAGAATTTCCTTTATTTTTAAGGCTGAATAATATTCCATTGTATTTATATACCACATTTTGCTTATTCATTTACTCACTGATGGGCACTTAGGTTGTTTCCACCTTTTGGATACTGTGAATAATGCTGCTATATAAACATGGGTATAAAAATATTTAAGTCCCTGCTTTCAGTTCTTTTGGGTATATACCCAGAAGTGTAATTGTTGAAACACATGGCAATGCTATTTTAAATTTTCTGAAGAACAACTAAACTATTTTCCATAGTGGCTGCACCATTTTACATTCCCTAGGGTTCCAATTTCTCCATATCCTTACCAATGCCCTAGGGTTCCAAGTTCTCCACATCCTTACCAACACTTGTTATTCTCTGTTTTGTTTTTTTAATATTAGCCATCCTAAAAAATATGAAGTGGTATCTTGTGATTTTGATTTGCATTTCCCTGGTAGTGGTTTTTATGACCTTCTTTCTAAATATTTATCATTATTCTTCTAAAGGAGTCAGACATCTCAAGACATAGAAAGTTAATGAGCATAGAAAGAAAGATAATGCCCCTGTATGAGAAAATCAAATTAGATGCTGATGTCTAATGATGAAAACTTGAGATATATATATCTCTAACACACGTAAGAGTGAGTCTCTGAATTTCCCTTTATAGCCCTTTAGAGACTGGAGTTCTTTGCATGAAGAGGTATGCTGCTGGCAGCCTCCAGGGAGCGCCAGAAGCTGTGGGTTTGCTTGGCTCAGGCTCTGGCCTGCAGTCCTTGGTAGCAGGTTTAGGAATAGTAGACTATCTGGGTCCTGTTTTTGGTCCCATTGATTCTCATTACTGCATAAAATTCCTAGCTGGGGAATCTGAGTTAAAAAACAGTTTCAGGGATTCCTGTTAATTCTGCTAGGAGGCCTGGGGGCAGTAATCAAAATTATAACTCTCTTATATAATGTGAACTCAGTTTAACCCTCAAGAGAATGACCTGAAAAACTAAGGGCTCTTAGATCACACCAAGGTTATAGGATCTTTCACCACAGGACCAGAGGAGAGGAAATATTTAATACGTGCTGGGCATTAGGTTAGATTCTTTTCACATAGTAGCTTACAAGTTATGTATTACTTATTTTAAAAAACAAAAAAACAAACAAAAGCAGGTTAGTAATTTGCCAAGGTCACATACCTAATAAGTGCCAGAAACAGAACTATAATAAAATCCAGGTCCAGTTCTAAACTATGATACCTCTGGAAATGTCTATTATATATTGGGCATAATTATGGTTATTTTTTATTATATTTCCTTTAATGACTGAAAGGAAACTGCATCTTTGCAATTCACAGATTAGATTAGATTTGGTATCCTTGGAAGTATTATGGAATTTTGAAATACTCTAAAAAGAGCTCAGTTGAGAAAAGATGCTGATTCTGGCTTGATGCTTATTAAAAAGTGAATAGCTGGATGTTCTACGATTTACTCAGTAATGCTTGAGCTTATCCAAGTCACAGAAGTAGACTTGGCATGGCCTTGTTTATAAGAGCCAGATTCCGGAAAAATGTAAATGCCAGAAAAATTAGGATTTTTGCCTTTCAAACTCTTTGGGCAGTTGATTGCATGTAACAAGGCAGTGCAAGCCAAGAGGTGATTATACCACTGTTTATGTTTATGAGTTTCTGTTCTAACACCACGTTGTTTACCTCACCCCACGTTGACCAAAAAGACATTTAAAAATATATTAAAAATATAAAACCTGCCTTATAATAACACTCAATTGCCTGCCATGTGATAATAATGCTCAGGGGCACCTTTTATGTAAGGACTTCACAGTGTTTTATATACTCATTAACTCACAATCCATCTGTTTTACTTCATTTTATAGCAGAGAAATGGAGGCATCACGGAAATCACACAATATGTTGGTACAGCAGCTTAATAGGGAATTCTTCAGATTCTGAATCGTCGGCCTGTTCATTCCTGACTTAATATGAATTCCCCAGATATGGAGAGCAAGAAACATAATAGCTAATATTATTGGGAGTTTATTAAGTTCTCGACTCTATATTAAATGCTTTATGCATATTAGCTCATTTACACCCTTAAGAATTCTATGAGGTAGAAGTTATTACTATCAGATAGAACAACTGAGGACCAGAGAGGTTAAGTTATTGCTGTCAATTTACAGGAAATGACGGAGCCAGGATTCAAACCAGCCAGAGCCCATGTGCTTACTCGTTGTATGGCATTGCCTCTCAACATAATAGAAGGTCTTGTGTCTTTAAACATATTAAAGCTTAGTGGTTCCAGAGAAAACTGTCATTTTGCTCTGAAACATATAAAGCTGTGTATTAGTGTATTAGTGTTTTACAGAAAAACAGAACCAACAGGATGTGTGTGAATATAAATATACATAAATAAAAATTTTAGAAAATATATAGAGAGATTGGTTTTAAGGAAATTGGCTTACATGATTGTGGAGGCTTCCAGTCTTCGGTAAGTCCAAAATCCTTAAGGTAGGCTGGCAGGCTGGAGACCCAGGGGAGAGCTGCAGTCCTAGTCTAAAGGCAATCTTTTGGCAGAATTCCTTCTTGCTGAGGGAGGTCGGACTCTGTTCTACTAAGGCCTTCAACTGATTGGATGAGGCCAACCTACATTATGGAGAGTAATCTACTTTAACAAAGTCCACTGATTTAAATGTTGGCGTCATCCAAAAAACACATTCACAGAAACATGCAGAATGTTTGACCAAATATCTGGGCACTATGGCCCAGCCAAGTTGACACATAAAATCAATCATCACAATCAGGCAATATCAGGGAAGTTTTTCCAATGATCAATAAGCCATCATCTGATCTTCTAGTCAGAATGGGGCAGAAGTTCCAGTTTCTGTGTAAATCAGCACCTAGAACCTTGCCTTTATAACCTCATGGGCTGTGTGAGATACAGAGCAGGTCTCAGGACACACTGTCCACTGTTGGCTTTGCTTATTTTGAGTGCACTGTTGGGGATCTGACCCTGCAGTCAGGGTCCATCTTCCCTCACCCATCTTTTGTCACAGCTCTGGGTTACTAAGGACCTTCACTATTGGTCATCAGAATCATGTATTGATACCCTCCTCCATTTGACCTCCCCTCTGAAACCCACCTGGCTTTGGTTTCCTGTCCTCCATAGTTGGTTCGCTCCACTTTTCAAGGTGACTAATCCAAGACATCTTGAAATTCTAAACGCAATTCCTAACTTCCAAGGGAGCAAAGCTAAATTGTTAACTCTTTTAAATTTAGTTTTTCTATTTTAAGCCCCCCTGGAGACCATGCTGAGCATTTATTGGCTGCTCAGCAAAGTGATGGCACATTCTTTTAGCTTTTCTGTTTCCTCATTTGTAACACTGTGATAATATTACTGGGTTCTTCAAGTGTATTGGGAGGTACACATGAGAACATTCACATTAAAATGCCTTGAAAAGTAAACTTACAGTGTGTGTGTGGTATCTGTACCTTCTAGAAGCAGTTTCTTCCCTATGGCTCCAAAGCAGTGACTTACACTTTGGTCACCAAAACAGTCACAGTAGATATTTCAGACTATGGAGAAGGAAACACTGACACTGCCAGGAGGATGAGATGGTTAGAAGTTATAGGTGGTTAGAGTTATTTGCAGGTAGGACTCTTAGTGTCTCTTAAATGTCACTTTATAGGTGCTCAGCCATTTCACCTCCATGCAAGAGTGGCTCTGTTCCATGTATATGCTGACCTACTCGCTGGATTCTATTTATGAGGAAAATAAACAACTTAAGATATTATAGGCATTTGAGTGGTACAAATGGGACAAAAGAACAGTTACAAATGATATCACGAGTATCAACTTCAAACTATCTCCCAGCCATCAGCTAAAGGATGCAATTAAGCTGGCCATTACAAACTCAAATTTATTAACCCTATTAAATAATTCCATGAGTGTTAAAATAGAGCCCCCAAAAGATGGATAATAAAATTTAAAGGAAAGAAATCAAATGAAAAATTAAAAGGAGGCACTGACCCAGATATGGATTAAATTAAAAAATAAATATAAACAATTAATATTTATATTCATTGAGCAGTTATGCTATACCAAACAAATACGGTTCTAAGCTTATTCTATGTGACAACTAATTTAATCCTCATAGCAATCATATGAGGAATTATTATTTCCATTTTACAAATGAGGAAACCAAGGCACAGAGAGGTTAATATTTGGCCTAGGTCACACAGTTGGTAGGAGGTAAAACCAGAAGTTGAACCCAGGCAGGCAGTCTGACTCCAGAGCCTGTGTTCTTAAGGAGTAGGCTAGATGAAATGAGAGAAAGTGATTTGGGACTATCAAAGATTCATACAAAATCAAGGTATTATGGTCATGATTATAGTTAGAAGGTACACTTGAGATAATCTATTAGAACCCCTCATCTTGCATCTAAGGGAACAGGACTGGTTAACTGACCTGCTCAAGTTCACAGATGAACTAAAGCAGAATCTAAATTTGCTCTATTTTAGGCATCAATATTATCAGCACCCTGCACCACCCTCCCCCCATTACCTTGAGAGCATAGATTCTAATAACAATTGAGTTGCAATTCTGTTTTTTTGCCGTGCCATCATAAGATGGTTCAGTGCACTGAAAGAAAAAAATGCTGGTAAACTGGAGTAGGGAGTTAGATAAATGAAGAGAGTAGCAAAAATACAATAATCTCTCAATTACTGAGGCTCTATGGGGAGCAGTCCGAATCTTAGTCTTAGTCCTAAAATTCAGCAAGTGCCTGTGGCTTCCCGACAGTGTGGGCTTGAATGAACATCTGCATATTAAATCACTGCCTCCCCCGCCAGCCTCCACCCCGACTTACTCACCAACATGCCCAGCCCCTCATAGAACTCTCAAGTTGGAAACATCCATCTACCCCACCACACACCTCCTTCCTGAGAGTTGTGTTCAAAGCTGTCTAGTTCAAAGACTGCCTTCAGTATTTATTTTAATCGTTGTGACAATATTAAATAGAGAAGTGCTAAAAATAAATTAGTTCAATAAACTGGGATTTTGAAAGCCTCCCTTCTTTATTCCAGAAATGCCCCTGTATCTTAGACTCACATTTTCCAGTAACAAATCCCAAATGATACTTTAAAGAAGGTAATTATTAGGTGTAACTTGAATGTCCCCAGGCCTCACCAGCCTGTGGGGAACAAATGAGACCACTGAAGTGTTTATACCCACTTTTTACTGGCGTGGCGCCAGTGCCCTTGTTTGCTTGAGTCCCAGCTCCCAAGGCTTTTGTCACCAGTAAATCCCATTAACTATTTTCAGGGAATAAAAATAGAATCTGGGTAATAAAATAAAGTCTAACCTTTTTTTTCCTTTATGTTTAGTCTAGTTTCACTTGCTCACAGGGTTCCGTGTGCAGAGGCCAGATCAGAGTTCTTGGTGGGAAATGGCTGTGCCTGACACTTCAGCTTGGTGGACCGTGTGCAGAAGTGCTGCATATGACACTTCAATTCAAGATGGCAGTGGCATACTGTGTACAGAAACGCTGCACCTGGCACTTCGATCTGGAGTGCCGTGAGCAGACAGCTGCACCTGATCCGCCAGAACTTCTCCCACTCCCCACTGACAAGAACCCTATAAAGCAGGCCTGGCTCTCTCCTGTCAGGGAGAGCGTGTACTCTAGAGTACAAGTTCACACCTCTCCATTCTTAGATCAAAGAATAAAACTTTCCTTTGCTTGTGAACCAAACTCAGTCTCATTTTATTGGTGTGAGTGACACCAGGCAGAAGGACCCTTGTTGGGGACAGACTCGGGAGAGTAACACATTTTTGGCAACCATGAAGGGACTGACCGTGGCCCTTCTGCCTGCACCCACCCACCAGGCTCCAGACTCGCTATGGCTCCAATGGGAGGACAGCAGAAGGTTTGGTAGGTTTGCTTGGGAATGACTGCCTCTGATTTTGAGTACACTCTTACAGGGTGGAACAGCAGTTACTCTGCTCAACAACCCAGTATCTGGGTGTAGTGGGCACACAGCATAACCTCCAGAGTAATCTGGACTGTGCCCCCTTGAGGGGATCATACTATGGCATCACTGAGGATCAGATACTGAAACTCATGCGTGCTAGCCCGTTGCCTCTGGCTGGCCATCCCACAGTGGGTGACCTGGGGAGGTGTGGACTTGTGGGTGGGAAGAAACCATGGCAGTCTTGCCCACTGTCTCACCAGTAGTGCTGTACCCTTGACCCCCGTACAAGGCAATAGCAGATTTTGCCTCCTTGCCAACCTCCAGGGGTCAATGGTAGCATTCTCCATAGTCATTTTTGGCTTAGAAAAGGAAAGTGGCCAGCTGCGTGAGCCTATGGGTGAGATCAGGAAAAGGCCCAGGTAATGAGGACCGAGTGACAAAATGGAGCAAGGACACTCAATCCGAGTTCAGGAAAGGACACTGGGGATGCCTGGTGTGAAAGGGTCCCAAGGTAGGTATGCAACCAGTGACTTGATCTCTCTTCCAGTTAGCACTATTCTCTCTGAAGTGATCTGGGAAGCCCCGTGAGCCACTTGCAAGACCAGGAAACCCTGCTATAGGGAAGCCCTGTGGGCTACTGGCAAGAACAGGAAACACCCTACTGCTCGACCTTTCCTCTGATCTCTCTTCTGATTCTTCCACTCTGGCAATCCTTCAAACTCCTTCCCTCTTGTGTTTATGAGGTGAACCTTGGGTATTCTTTATCGGCCAAGGTCCCACAGGCTCTCCTCCCACTGTTAGCACAAAGCATCAACTGCCCCAGTGAGCTGGTTAGTACCCTGTGGGAATCCCTTGCATTCTTAGCCCACTCAAATCCTGTGGCATTTGCATGCCAGAAAACCACCGCAACCACCTCCTTGGTAGTTGGAGATACATTCAAAACAGAACATCTAAAGTGTGGGGAACCAAACCCCCACCACGCTGAAGGACAGCCCATTAGGGTGCATCCTGAAGATAAAGGAAATCAATCAGAAGCCAGAAGAGAACCCTAGGGCATTCCTAGAGTGCCTCGCGGAATGCTTCCAAAGCTATACTACTAGTGACCCAGGATCATTGGAAGGGAAAGCAATTCTGAGGTACTATCTACTCGATGGGAGACAAACTGGAGACTGGCGTTCCCCTAACAGGGGGCACAAAATGATAATGTTAATGGCTGAGGACAAACCTCCCCGGACAGAGCAAGCTGAACTTCCCAGAGTAAATCCCAGGGACAGGTGGGATAAGCTGTAGGAGCCAGTCCTGTGACAGCCCACCTACAACCTGGACATACATGACCCAACAGAAAACAATACCCTCTCCACCAAGAGGCCTTGTTGGGCACTGCCCCTATTACACAAGGCCTAACTGACCAGGGTCGTCTTACATCATGCCAATCAGCCTGTAATACCCCCTTTCTCTCTGTAAAGAAACCCACTGGGGAATACTGGATGGTACAGGACCTCAGGACACTCAGTGAAGCCACTGAAGATATACATCTAGTAGTTCCTAATCCTTACACCCCGCTGGCCACTCTACCGTCCACCAGGACCTGGTATTCTGTATTAGATTTAAAAGATGCCTTCTTCTGTATTCCATTAGTCCCAGAGTTGCAAGAAACTTAGCTTTTGAGTGGCAAGACCCAAACACACAACAAAAACAATGCTGCTGGACAGTCCTCCTAAGGGTTCAAAGATTCCTCCAACACCTTTGGAGAAAATTTAGCTAAAGACCTAAAAGATCTACATCTAGAAGAGGGAACCCCGCCTCTAGCATGTAGAAGACATTCTGATTGCCAGCCTTACTGAGGAGGCCTCTGACAAAAATACTGTAACCACTCTGAACCACCTAGCCCATAAAGGATATAAGGTGTCCAAGGAAAAGGCTCAAATATCTCAAGCTAGAGTGACCTACCTACGCTTCATTCTCACAGAAGGTCAGAGAAGCCTACCCCAGAAAAGGGGAGAAGCCATTTGCAGCCTCACTCCTCCTAAAACCAGAAGACAGCTTAGGGGTTTCCTGGCGATGGCCAGGTTTTGCCACATCTGGATCCCTGACTAGGTCTAATAGCTAGGCCTCTATAGGAAAAGTTGGAAGGATAATTATCCTTTTGAATGGAATTCAGAATGCAAAAGGGTCTTTTAAGAATTAAAAAAGCAATTACTTCAGGCCCCCGTTTTACACACCACCACCCGCCCCCCGCAAGATTTAGCCAAACCCTTTGACCTTTACATTCATGAGAAACAGGGAACTCACCCTTGGAATATGAGCTCAAAAACTGGGACCGCAGGACTTCCCTGGTGGTGCAGTGGTTACGAATCTGCCTGCCAATGCAGGGGACACAGGTTTGATCTCTGGTCCGGGAAGACCCCACATGCCCCAGAGCAACTAAGCCCACGCGCCACAACTACTGAGCCTGCACTCTAGAGCATGTGAGCCACAACTACTGAGACCGCGTGCCTAGAGCCCATGCTCCGCAACAAGAGAATCCACCGCAATGAAGAGTAGCCCCCACTCGCCGCAACCAGAGAAAGCCTGTGCAAAGCGACGAAGACCCAACACAGCCAAAAATAAATAAATAAATAAATAAACTTATTTAAAAAAAAAAAACTGCTAAGGGATGGCCTCCTTGCCTATGGGAAGTAGCAGCTACTACAACTCTGCTAAAAGGGACTGAAAAGTTAACGTTTGGTCAGCCAGTCACTATATGGACCTCGCACCAGGTTCAGGCTTTAGTAAGTTCTAATATAGCAGAATGGCTATTCCCCATAAGGTCGACTCAAGTTTGGGCTATGATTTTAAACAACCCAGTGGTTACCATAAAAACCTGTCACACGATAAATCCTGCCACCCTGCTACCCACAGAAACGGGACCCCAGGAGCATGACTGTATAGAAACAACAGACATGATCTATTGCAGTTCCCCAACTAGGAAGTGAGCCTCTCCTGAACGCTGAAGAGGACTGGTTCACAGATGGGAGCAGGTTTATGAGAGGGAGAAAGGCTGGCAGCATACGAAGCCACCTCCCAGACCCAGGTCACAGAGGCATGAAGCCTAATGCCAGGGACTTCTGCTCAAAAGGCCAAGCTGATGGTCCTCACCCAAGCCTTAGAGCTTGGGACTGGGAAGATCTTAAATGTTTACACAGACTCCTGGTATGCCATTCTACATGTACACAGGGGTATTTGAATGGAAAGAGGTATGCTTTCACCTGTGAGAATAAACAGGTGAAACGTGGCTTGAGCATACTGAAGTTCTTAGAAGCAGCGCAGCTTCCAAAAAAGGTGGCAGTGACTAATTGTAGGGATCAACAAAAGGGGGCTACAGAGTTAATAACGGGAAACAACAAGGCAGATACAGCTGCCAAAAGGGCAGTCCTAGAACCAGTCAGTAACTTGTCAACTACCCTCATACCTCGAAGGCCAGATCCATCCAATTACTCCTCAATCTACACAAAGGAAGAATCAGACAAAGTCCTAAAGTGGGGCTTCAGTAGAGATCTAGGAGGCCATGTGTGGCTAGTTAGTGAACAAGGGCCATGCTTCTTTCCCCAAACTGCGGCTTGTCAAGACATCAGGAAAGCTCAACAAGGAACTCACTAATGGAGTGAAGCCCTGTATAACTGGTTAGTTGAGATCATAGTAACTCCTGGCATGAAAAGTAAAATCAGTCAGACAGTTGAGACAGTCCCCATCTACACAGTGAGTAACCCCAAAACCAGGCCCCCTAAGGCCCCTAGATAAGGCCCACTCAAACCAGAGGATATATCCTGGGGAAGATTGGCAGATTGATTTCACTGTCATGCCGAGAGCATCAGGCAGCTTCAGGTAGAAAGCTGTTGCTAGTGAACGTGTTTTCAAGGTGAGTAAAAGTGCTCCCCACTAGAACTGAAACCGCAGCCAAAGTGGCTAACGCATTCCTAAAAGAGATAATACCCAGGTCTGGGATCCCAGGATCCCTACAAAGTGATAATGGCCCAGCATTGTGTCATAAGTGACAAAAAGGATAACAAGTGCCCTGGGCATAAAATGGACCTCGCACTCAGCCTGGAGACCCCAATCATCAGGGAAAGTAGAGAGATCTGATCAGACCTTAAAATGAACCTTAGCCAAGCTATGCCAGGAGACTCAAGAAAACTGGATTAAGTTACTCCCAGTTGCCCTGCTCTGCATGCAGTTAGCTCCAAGAGATAAGTTAAAGTTAAGTGTGTATGAACTTACGTATGGTAGACCCATTCCCCAAGTGGAAAAACAACAAAAGTGTGACCAGGGATATTTAGGAAGTATGGAACTTCACTGATTGTTGGATCTATCACTCCCAACCTGAAACAGGAAAGGACCATCAGACGTATTTAAGAGGAGCCCTGAAAACTGAGAAGGAAGCACTAAATAACACCCTCCTCCCAGCAGACAATCCCAATATAAACCCAACCACGGCAGTGAGCCTCAATATCAGGGCACACTTTTGCCTATAAGCAAAAGACCTAGATAACTTCATTTTCAGGAACAATTTGCATATACTGGTGTCAATCCTACCTGGTGGGCAATATCACCCTTACAAACTGGACAGTACAACTTGCAACCTGCAATGGGAACCATATCCGAGTTCCAAACTGTAGACAGGCTGATGTCGAAACTGGTGCCAGTTGTGACACTTATGATAGAGAATACAAACAGCACCAACAATATGTAAATTATGCAATCCAAAAAAGAAAAACACAGCTAAGAAGGATACCTGGACGCCCCAGTAAGACCCTGGTTATACCAGTGTGGATAAAGCACCAGGGTACCAGCCCTTCAAGAACTCAAGGTAAAGACTTCCCTGGTGGCGCAGTGGATAAGAATCCGCCTGCCAACGCAGGGGACACGGGTCCAAGCCCTGGTCTGGGAAGATCCCACATGTCGCGGGGCAACTAAGCCCGTGCACCACAACTACTGAGCCTGTGCTCTAGAGTCCGTGCGCCACTACTGAAGCCCCCATGCCTAGAGCCCGTGCTCCGCAACAAGAGAAGCCACAGCATGGAGAAGCCTGCGCACCGCAACGAAGAGTAGCCCCCGCTCGCCACAACTAGAGAAAGCCCCCGCACAGCAACGAAGACCCAACGCAGCCAAAAACAAACAAACAAACAAATAAATAAATAAATGTTAAAAAAAAAGAACTCAAGGTAATGGCACAGGACTGGTGTGTTTATAAGAAGGGTTCATGTTCTTAGGTAAGCGCCCAAACTCAACAAGAGGCTGGGCATCCCAGTGCTTGGACAACACCAAGGTAAGAGGCTATATCACCACTGGAACACTAGGGCCAGATCCGAGGCTGACTAAAGTTTACAATCAGACCATTAACAAAAAGGAGAAGCCATGATGTTTCAAGAGAGCGGCAGGACGACTAATTTCAGGACTCACTGTACTCACAGGGGTGCTAGTGACCTTGGCCAGGGAAACCGTATATAACACTGTCACCATAAAGAAGGTAACAGCCACCGTGGAGACAGTGGCCAATGAGACGGGCCTAGACTTCAAGCTATTACAAAAGTCTATTGACTCACTGGTCAGGATTGTCCTGGAAAACAAAATTGCCCTAGATTAGCTGACCAGGTAGGGGCCTATACACTGGCCAATACGAAGTCCTATTTTTATGTTAATGCAAGCGGCCTAACTGAAGGAAGTGCAGACAGACTACTGAAAAACCGCAACCTGTCTAGCAGAAACCAGGCAGCCTAATCTGGCCGAACAAATTTGGAGTGGGGCAAAACAGGACCTCCCTAGCGTCTCTTGGTTTCTACTCTTCCTGGGCCCCTCAATGACCATTGTTCTCTTGCTAATATTTGGGCCATGCATGCCAAACTGTCTCCAAAAGGTTAGAATCTATAAAACTCCAAACGGTGGTTGCTCAGGGATCGAACAGTTAGGGCTGAGACCTGGTGACAATCAAACACATCTAAAGGCAGCTAGGGAGAAGTTCTCCTCCTCTACCCTGGGTTATGATGATGCCCAAAATCAGCAGGGAGTAGTTACAGAAGACGGACCTGTGCCCCTCAGTGCCTCTCAAGAATGACGAGCAGGACAAGACAGAGGAGGGATGTGTCACCAGCAAAGCCCATTAACAATTCCCGGGAAATATAGAATCTGGGTAACAAAATCGTCTAACCTTTTTTTCCTTTGCGCTTAGTTTCACTTGCTCACGGGGTGCTGCGTGCAGAAGCCTCGCCCCCAGCACTTCAGACTGGAGTTCCCAGTGCGAAAAGAACGCGCAAGCCACCTCAATTCAAAATGGTGTACGCGGGCCCCTTGCAGAGACGCACGCACCACGCACGCACCACGCACGCACCACGCACGCACCACGCACTAGGATCTGGAGCCGTGAACTGCGCAGCTGCGCCCTCCCAGCGAGAACTCCGCCCCCTCCCTGCCCTGCTGCCCAGATCCCTATAAAGCAGCCCCGCCCACAGCCTGTCAGCGCACACCTTTCCATTCTTTGCTTAAAGAATAAGGCTTTCCTTTGCTTCTGAACCAGACTGGGTCTCGTTTGTTCTATTGGCGCAAGTGACACTGGCAGGAGGACCCCTGTTGGGGCTGGGCTTGGGAGGGCCGATAACACTTTGGGGGGCTCTCCCGTGGGGGTTCCACATGTGTGGCACTTCCATGGCATCTGTGCTCTGCTGGGCACAGAGTCCAGTGCTGGTGGCTGTCCTTCAAGTGCCTGGGGTGGAGTGGGTGAACAACTCTTTCCCCCTGAAATGAAATGCAGACACAGGATGTCAAAGCAGGGTCACTCTGTGGCCAGCGTGTTACAGCATTGAGGACGGTAGCCTCCTCTCTGCCCAGGAGTAAGCCTGCATCCAGGGCATCGGGTAGCGGATGCTGTGCTGTTCTCAAGTCAATTCTCAAGAAGCAGGAACTTTAAGGAAAATGCCTCTCTTGAGTCCACAAAATCATAGATAGGTTTCCAGGAGTCTGAGAAGGCCTCTGTGATTGTGTAAGAAATTGAGTGTTGTAGGCGAGAATGTAAATTTTTCTATGGAGAGGGTCAAGTTCTTTCAGCAGATCCTCAAAGGGGTCCACAAGCTGAAAGATTAAGAACTATCTCCCCCCTCCAAGCTTTGTTATGAGGTTAAACTCCTCACCCCATTGCTCTGTCCTCTTTCCCAGGGGACTCTTTAGGCCCCTCCACTTGGGGCAGGCGGCAGTGAGAGAAGTCTGTTTGCTCTGCTCTGCAAATAGACTTTTCTCACCCTCACCCCCTGCAAAACTCTCCAAACATGCCTAAACTCAGTTGAAGACTATGGCTCCAAAAGACATCCTTGGTACCGGAGTTCAATTAAATGTAGAAAAGGTAAGTTTGCACATTTTATTGCCAGTCCTCCTGCATTTGTAGTAGAGGTTGTATTGCCATTTTTAAAACAGCCTTGGGGAAAAAAATCCTCTTTCTTAGAGAAAGTGACAACTTATTCTGGGGAAATTGTAGGAGTGGTAACGGACAGTATTGATTTAATTAATTTTACTGCCTATCTGCATTGCCTGGGAACAGGTAAAATAACCAAATAAAATGGCAACATTTCATCTTCATGATCCCCGCAATCAAGTCAGGGGGAATTTACTAAATTGAGTAAGCTGCTGAGCAAGACACAGTTCAAAGACTACTTGTGAGATGTGGAGGTCCTGGCATTCAGAGGCACACCTACCATGGGCCTCCTGAAACTGAACTCCAGTGGGATTGTTGGCACTGGTTTAAAGCAACGGAATGGTCCTCACCTGGGAGAGGGTACCCCCAGGTTAAGCATGGCCGTGGGGTGGGAGGGGGCCAGGGGCCAGCAGGACATTTGGGAGGAGGCTTTATCTCCAAGGGAGCCTCATACTTCTTTAATTTGTGTTGATTCATACTTAATTCCATCCTTTTCCTTTTTTTTTTCTTTTTGCTCCAAAGTGGTTCAATTAATTAACAAATGGCCTGTATATCTTTTCCTGGAACATTCCATTTCCTTCGAAGTGTCTTTGGGGATAGTAGGAAACTGCTCCCCTTTTCCTTGTAGGAGCAACAAACCTGTGGGCTTTTTTCTTCCTTTGGATCCTTTTGTTGTAATGGTTCCCATCCGCTCCCCAGAGAAGGAAATTAAAAACTGCACTGCAGGGCTTCCCTGGTGGCACAGTGGTTAAGAATCTGCCTGCCAATGCAGGGGACACGGGTTCGAGCCCTGGTCCGGGAAGATCCCACATTGCCGCGGAGCAACTAAGCCCATGTGCCACAACTACTGAGCCTGCGCTCCAGAGCCCGTGAACCACAACTACTGAGCCCGTGTGCCACAACAACTGAAGCCCATGTGCCTAGAGCCCATGCTCTGCAACAAGGGAAGCCACCGCAATGAGAAGCCTGCGCACCACAACGAAGAGTGGCCCCCACTCGCTGCAACTAGAGAAAGCCCGCAAGCAGCAACAAAGACCCTATGCAGACAAAAATAAATTAATTAATTTAAAAAAAAAAAACTGCACTGCATTGGGCACATGGTGGATCAAGTTTTCCCACTACTGTTGTGAATGGAGCCGAGCACGTTTGCAATCGCTCCAAACTGTTCCCTTTCTTGACAGAACTGTCCAGAAGAGGAGGCTGTGTGGACAAGGCTGGCTTCCTGGCTTCAGAGCCCTGGCAGCTGAAGCAGCGCTTGCTCCTTAAATTTGACTTCCGGTCTTCCTAAATGCCAGATTGCTCCTGCCCCTAAGGGTTCTGACTCACCCTGTTGTCAAGTTCCAGCATTGCCTAAGAGCTTGGCTCCACTCTGTGGGTGCTTTTAACAAGCAGTATTTTACTTACTTTCTGAGATGCTGAGAGTGGGCGAGCCGGCCGTGAGAATCAAACACGGAGTGGGGAGGCCTGTGGGCCATTGCTTCAGGCCTCAGGAAGTCAATCCCACAGGTGCAGCTCCACCTGCCCTGGGACGCCCCAGCTAGTCACATCCACCAGCTTTATTGTGCAAACCCGGCTCACATCCTCCACACTCACAGATGGCAGGGCTTAGCTTCCAGGTGTGAGGGAGTGAAAACATGAGGCCTTCCATCACCTGTTGGTTTCTCTCTTCAATGACTAATATAGGCAGAGCTACGTAATGGGAGAGTCAAGGCTTGGAGTCCTTGGTGAACGTGATTGCTTTTCTGCCTGTAATGTATGTTTTCCAGCTTGGCTCTAGTAAGTGTTGTAACAGATGCAGAAAAGGGAGTCACCCTATTTTTCTCTGAGATATTCATGGTCAGAGGATGAGCTAGTATTCATCAGTGGCAGCCCTAAATGAGAAAGCCTTTGCCACAGCATTTGCATTTGGCTAGCGAAACGGGGCAAAATGCAAAAGGAGGAAATAGAAATTAGGGAGCGCCCCCTTCTTTTCTGTCTGTCACATGAAATATGAGTCTGGTTCTGCTGTTGTCTCCAGCTGCAACAAAGAGCATTTGACTCTGTGTGAGGCTCCCCCTCTGGCTCACTTTATAGATTCTGATCATAATGACATGCGATCTCAGAGTGGCAATTAGATGACATTAGCACACAGAGGCCGGCAAAATTCATGCTCAAAGCAGTTAAAGATCATTTATAACCTTCCTGAGACCGTTCAACATATGCCATGGTTCAGAAGCATCCATGACGTCTTAGAGCACTCATGTCTCTAGCTATCGTTTATTATTATTATTTATTAAGTAGGTGGCATCATCTTTCCCCGCCCTCGTCATCATCCAGATATAGCCAATGTGTCTATCACATCCAAATACAGCTATTTGAGCTGAAAACCATCCTGACCTGAGTTTAATACATGACAATTTCCTACAGTGATTTTTTGGAGCCAACCATACGGGAATTTGTGTACCTCGTGGGCAATTAGATAATTAATACTATTTGCTCTAGCGTCAGTGGTCTAACAGATCACTGTGTCACTTCAGGAATTTCCAATTTAGATCAGTAATTTTAGGAGATTTACTTCCAGAGTTTATTCTTTTCCATCAGAAGTTTAGCAATAAATGATAACATTCTTCTCCCCAGATCTCCACGAACGTCGTGCCAGATGACAGCTCAAATGCTCTATATAGGGTCTACGCCTAAGTGGGTTAGACAATGGTTTGGCTGAGAAAGAAAAATACATCATTTAACCAAGTATTCTTCCCTCCCCCACCACTCACATACCTAGAAAGCGGGTTTTTTTGTTGGTTGTTCCTCAGGCTTGGGAGATATATTTGCCCTCAATAGTGACAAGGGGCACCCAACTCCTCTCACCTTCCTAGGTGTGGTCCCTCTTCAGCTCTAAATAATTAATGTATCTCAAACCTGGCTTCTCATTCAGATCACTTGGAGAGTTTGTTTGTTTTCCTAACAATGCCCGGGGCTTACCACCAAAGATTCTGCTTCAGTTGATGTGATGTTGAGGCCACGGCTGTGCTATTTTTTGAAAGCTCCTCAGGTGATCCTCAGTCAGACTGAAGGCCTCTGGAAAAAAACTCATCTCAGTATTACCAGAAACAGAATAAATCAATCCAAGTTAAACAGACAGACACATGTGAAAAGGAACCTACTACCTGAGACTTTACTTTCTTTGAAGGTCTTTTTTTTTTTTTTTTAAATGATGCGATTTTTTTTTTTTTTTAATTTTTTAATTTATTTACTTATTTGTTTATTTTTGGCTGTGTTGGGTCTTCGTTTCTGTGCGAGGGCTTTCTCTAGTTGCGGCAATTGGGGGCCACTCTTCATCGCGGTGCGCGGGCCTCTCACTATCGCGGCCTCTCTTGTTGCGGAGCACAGGCTCCAGACGCGCAGGCTCAGTAGTTGTGGCTCACGGGCCTAGTCGCTCCGCGGCATGTGGGATCTTCCCAGACCAGGGCTCGAACCCGTGTCCCCTGCATTGGCAGGCAGATTCTCAACCACTGCGCCACCTGGGAAGCCCTGAAGGTCTTAATAAGCTCCTTTAGGGCCAGGTGGGAGTCTCAGCACCAGTGTCTGCACATTGTGGTTTGTAGAAAGAAGATGATTATTTATTCTTATCATGCAACAGTGATTCATAATATATGTCCAGAAGTCATTTTTTTGACAATCTCAACTTATAAACTATGGAACACCTGAAAGGAAAAAAGGAAAAAACAAATGCTGCAATAGAGCAGCTAAAATTATATCAAAAAAAAGAAAAATGATTCGAATACACTTTACTCCTGGGACCATCCCTCAGGCTGCTCTGGGAGCTCTCTTCTTATTTTACACACAGTTCTAACAGTCTTTCTTCTCTGGTTCTTCATTTACAGAAACTTAGAGGAATGACTAAGGAAAATGACACATCAAAAAAGTAAACAATGGAATTCAGAGAGAATATGATGGTTTGGGACTATTTAGGATGAAGGCAAATAGTTTTACATACCGAGCATCCCTGACTTGGTGCCCATCATTCATTCATTTATTGGGATTCACTAGTGCAAGGTACCGTGCTGGATGCATGGGGATTACAAAGGTGAACACTTTCATTGAGTACGAGTGAGTCTCTACCTTGGCCCCAGCCCCGTGATTTTCGCTCTTGAGTTGCTTAAATACAGTAGCATCATGCAGCTGCTGCTTAGTTTTCATAGAGCATTTTTTGCTGTCCAGAGTATTTTATAGTTTTTTATTACTGACGCCCTAGTTCAGGTCATTCTTGTGGCCGCATAACTGTCTCTCTGTCCACATGAACTTCTCCAACCCCTACTTTATATTTCTGCCACAAAGATCCCCCTAAATGCAAATCTGATCATATTACTCCCAGTTAAAATCCTCTAATGATCCCACAAGCTACAAGATTTCACTTGGACTTCTACATGAGGTTCTTCAGGACTGATCCACGACTACCTCCCAGCCTACTCTTATCCCTCCTGTTTCTCATTTTCAGGTTCTATAAACCCCTCACTATTCCCTTCACACTGTATTTCATAATTCTTTGCCTTTTCTCACGCCATTCCTTCTCTTTGGAATGCTTTTTCTTCTTGCCATTTTAGCTATCCTGTCCTCCAGGAAGTTTTCCTTGACGTCTACTCACTCTGCACATGTGCCACCTAACCCACTGGGTTCGTTGTCTTCCACTTGCTCTCATTATGTACTAGAATAATGTTCACGTGTGTTGTCTTCACAGCTACTTCTTCCCTCTACTACTCCCTTACTTCCCAGCATTTTAAGGAACGTGAAGGCAGGAACCATTCTTATCCATTCTTAACAATTCTTATCATTGTCTTTCCAGAGTCTGACATCAACAATAAGTGGCTGTTAAAGGGGACTAAACTGAAAGCTCTTTCCCATTTTTATTACTCAGATGTCATGTCTCAGCAGGAACTTCTGGAAGTAGTTCACGAGCCCTGAGTTTCTACAAGTTGTTCCTAGGGTTTAGATGAGGAGTCTAATGCTCTGGCAGCAGTGAGCAGCCATGGAGAACATGGGAGCTGGCAGGAGGCTGTCTGGGATAAATATGTGAGTTACTTCATCTCTGGAACTTCAGTTCCTCATCTGTTTCTCAGGTGTGTGCAGTGCTTGTCATGCCAGTAATATGATAGCTAAAAATTTATTGAGCATTTATTATTATTGTCTTTATTGGATCTTCACAAAACATTTTGATATATGCAGGACAAGTAGTATCATCCCCATTTTATAGATGAGGATACTGAGTCTCAAACTTGCTTAAGATAATGTGTCAGTAAGGGTAGGCTCTGGGGATTAGAATTTGGGAATTCTGATTTTTGTCCATTTTTCTTTCCATAACTGTATGACATCATCTACATGTGTCACAAATGATGGTTTTAATGATGAACTTGAATCATCAAGAAAATATTATAGACAGTATATCATGCTTAAGCAGGACAATAGATAACAACTTTTAGAAAATGTTCCATTCAAAAGTTTAAATAAAACCAAGAAAATGTGGTTCTGAAGGGACTCAGATTTGTGTATGTGAAAAATAAACTTATTTGGACAACTTATTCCCTGATTTATAAATCAAGTATTATTGTAGCCAAATTTTAGTAATATAGTAGGTTTATTAGAAATTAGAATCAAGGGATAGAGAGCTTCCTTGAGATGTATTCTAGAGTATTCTCCTATGTTTGCTTATAGCCATGCTTTTCCTAGTCCACAGCAATAATGGATAAATTTTAGAGATCTTGCTTTGACAGCCACCTTCAAATATCCTCCTACTTTTCTAGAATTGCTACCTAAGAACTAGGAGCAATCTTCCATAAACACCTAAAACCTATTTTCTCTTATTTCTCTTAAATCAGAGGTAACTTTGTTCCTCTATTTACCTTTTTTTTTAAAAAAATTTTATTAGGGTATAGTTGTTTTACAATGTTGTGTTAGTTTCTACTGTACAGCGAAGTGACTCAGCCATATGTATATCTATATCCCCTCTTTTTTGGATTTCCTTCCCATTTAGGTCACCACAGAGCACTAAGTAGAGTTCCCTGTGCTATACAGCAGGTTCTCATTAGTTATCTATTTTATACATATTAGTGTATATATGTCAATGCCAGTCTCCCAGTTCATCCCACCCCCTTTATTTGTCTTGAATCACTAGATCCTCTTCCATATTACAAATGATTTCTGTTTTGTTTTGCTTTTAAGTAAAGGTTACAGGTAGGATTTTGTTTGCAAGGAGAAAAGCAAGTGAATGGTTTCCTAGGGCATTTAAAATCTTTGTTTCCTAAAAATATATGATTGTTTGAAGATGAACCTCCTTGGAGTCTTAATCTCAAATCTAGTCTACTCAGTATAATCTTTGGAAATGTTTATTGCTTTACTCTGGACTTGATATGCAGCACTGCCTAGACCCAGGGGTCTAACAGGTATCCTGAGGCCAATAAAGCTTTCGTCAGTGTTATGAACCGGTCTGTTGATCTTCTCTGTTTTACACTAGGGCAGGGTGGGAGTGGGGTGGGGGAACCTGTTAGGATGCGGATATCTGGGCTCCTCTCCTACCCTCCTGAATAATAACCTCTAGTGGGAGGGGTGTGGCACCCAGGAATCTGAATTTTAACAAAGTTTCCAGGTGATTCTTCTACACATGACCCTTTGAGAATCCTTGATCCAGATTGTACTTTGCACCTCAGTGAAGACAGCAGTCAGTTCAAGTTTTGTGCCTAGAGACAAAGCAAAGCAACCACCCTATTACAAAAGCCCTGCTTTCTGGCTTGAGACCAGTGCTGCTTTTCCACTCTTGCTTGGTGTTCTGTTTCCAAGCCAACTTCAGTGCTTAACTGCTCAGTATATTGATTTAAAATGGGCTCAGCCATGTTGTGAATTGTGAGTGAGAATTAAAGCCAGCCTTTTGTTTTAAAGAAGGTGTGAACTTGACTACCAGCTATCTGTAATGACAATGCATCTCAAGAGAGCCTCCTATCACCAGGAGCTACAAGGAGGAGCCTACTGATCTTTATCTTAGAAAGCCAGAAATCGAAGTGCAAAGTGTTTCTTCACTTCACGGTTTTCCTATTTATCATGCAAGCTTCGATTTTAATGTTTAGTCCCATACGTGCCATGAGTTTATATGTAGTGGAAAGTGAAACGGTTTTGGCATCCAAATAATGAATTCTCTTAGAGGAAGTGTCTGCATGGGATTCCAATCCCTGACGGGAAGGAGAGCTTGTGTTTTGTATTATCCTTTAATCATTTGAAACTTCTGGGCTTTGTAGGTTAAATGCTGTCAGCTGCTCTTCAAGGAAATTACTAGCTCTTCATTCTTAGTTCTTACATAGTCTGTGTTCTTTACGCATTTGATTCTTCCCCACTGCCTAAAGTGCAGGGAATGAAACATCAGACAATATGCCTAAGATGGTCGCCATCTCAGAGAAGGAAAAGAAGGCTGTCTTTTCTTTCAGTTGGTGGCCTATTGACCAAATTATGTATTTTATAATAAAAATGCACTTCCAGTCAACAGTGAAAGGCAGATGCATTTTGATCTTTCTTTAAAAAAAATTTTATCTATTTATTTGGTTGCGCTAGGTCTTAGTTGCGGCAGGTAGGCTCCTTAGTTGTGGCATGCATGTGGGATCTAGTTCCCTGACCAGGGATCGTACTGGGGCTCCCTGCATTGGGAGTACAGAGTTTTAACCACGGCACCACCAGGGAAGTCCCCGTTTTGATCTTATAATAATGTCATTACTAGAATAAAAAAGCAAAATTTCTATTAAAAACAATGGAGTTGTATGAATCTAGGCATTGGTTATGCAATTGCCATAGAATTGGTGTTTAGTAATAAAAGACACACAATTGGTTGAACAATAGAAGAACCCAGAACATAGGAGATAGATGGGAAGAATCCATGTGAGAGGCATGGAGAATCATAGATCTCAAATGGTATTTATATTCTTTAAACAATTGGGTGTTTCCTTTTTCAAAGTAATCTTATTACAATTTCTCAACATGTCAGGAAAATAGTTTTTCTCAAGGCAGAAAAAAAATCTGAAGTAACGGTAAAACTCTTTCCTTGCTTTTTATTTCTATAATTAATTACTTTTGACATTTATTATGCATTTATTTTCCAATTATAATTTCTTGGAGTCTTTTAAAATTGCATCTCTGTCATTATATAGTGGAAGTCATCTGTTTTGGTTATAACAGGACAACTGATTATACTTACATGATTCTGAAACAGCAACATGTATTCATTGTAAAAAATTCAAACTATACCAAAAATTAAGAATAAAATGTAAAGCCATATGAAACTTTATAACTCTGGGGTAACTTCTATCAGTCTGGATTACCACTTTTATCAGACATTTCTCCATGTATATTTACAAACATACAGATACAGTTTTAAACTTTAATACAAATGTGATCATACTCAACATGTATGTTCTGTAACCTTTTATTTCCCTCACTAGGACACATATCATGGACATCTTTTCATAATTACACAATTATAGAATTACATCATCAGTTTTTAATGGTTTTGCTGTTTCCTACTGTGCAAATTCCATAATTTACTCATCCCTATGAATGAACATTTTTTTTCACTATTTTGAAACATACTTCCAGACTCACAGCACCACTGTATATATACCATGTAGCTGAGAAAAGAATTTCAGTGCCATTAAGAATTCTGCATCAAATCAAAACTACAATGAGGTATCACCTCACACCAGTCAGAATGGCCATCATCAAAAAATCTACAAACAATAAATGCTGGAGAGGGTGTGGAGAAAAGGGAACACTCTTGCACTGTTGGTGGGAATGTAAATTGATACAGACACTATGGAGAACAGTATGGAGGTTCCTTAAAAAACTAAAAATAGAATTACCATACGACCCAGCAATCCCACTACGGGGCATATACCCTGAGAAAACCATAATTCAAAAAGAGTCATGTACCACAGTGTTCATTGCAGCACTATTTACAATAGCCAGGACATGGAAGCAACCTAAGTGTCCATCGACAGATGAATGGATAAAGAAGATGTGGCACATATATACAATGGAATATTACTCAACCATAAATAGAAACAAAATTGAGTTATTTGTAGTGAGGTGGATGGACATAGAGTCTGTCATACAGAGTGAAGTAAGTCAGAAAGAGAAAAACAAATACCATATGCTAACACATATATATGGAATCTAAAAAAAAAATAGTTCTGATGAACCTAGGGGCAGGACAGGAATAAAGACCCAGACGTAGAGAATGGACTTGAGGACACGGGGAGGGGGAAGGGGAAGCTGGGATGAAGTGAGAGAGTAACATTGACATATATGCACTACCAAATGTAAAATAGATAGCTAGTGGGAAGCAGCTGCATAGCACAGGGAGATCAGCTCTGTGCTTGCGATCACCTAGTGGGATGGGATAGGGAAGGTGGGAGGGAGATGCAGGAGGGAGGGGATATGGGGATATATGTATATGTATAGCTGATTCACTTTGTTATACATCAGAAACTAACACAACATTGTAAAGCAATTATACTCCAATAAAGATGTCAAAAAAAAAAAAAAAAAAAGAATTCTGCATCAGATTTAGATGTAAGCCTTAACCAAAAGTTACAGAAACATTAAGCACTATGACACGTTATCTTTTTAGCTGTTTTTAATAGTCTTCTATTTTCACCTTTGATAAATAAGCTTGTAAAATTGTGACTGAACCAGCTTTAAACTGTCATTATCCCATTATTTTTTTATCTGAGTGAAATTATTGAGGCAGATTTTTTTTTAAATAACAGACATGTAAAAATTTATTGAGCTGTACACTTAATATTTGTGCATTTTATGTTTTTTTTTAAATCAGTCATCAATTTTATACACATCAGTGTATACATGTCAATCCCAATCGCCCAAATCAGCACACCACCATCCCCACCCCACCGTGGTTTTCCCCCCTTGGTGTCCATACGTTTGTTCTCTACATCTGTTTCTCAACTTCGAGGCAGATATTTTGAGGAGATGAGGAAGGCTGGTATTTTTCAGAGTGCAAAGTGATTTTGGAGTGTAAAGAATTTCTTTGGGTTGAGTTCCATTGAACTTTGTCACTTACCTGTGTTCCTGAACTATGAAACTATGAACTATGAATATCTAGACTAAGGAATAGTTTCTCTTGATAAATAAACAATTAACAAATACTGTGGACACTAAAAAACAAATCTTTTAAAATTTACATGGTTAATGTCTTTGGATAAAGTCTTGGATATAGAATTCCTGGGCCAAAGGTTATGGATAATTGATATAATGGTATGTATAATTCCAGAAAAGTCAAAGCAATTTTTATTGCTACCAACAGTGTATGAATGTCTCTATTTCCCCACTCTCACTGATATAAAGTTTAGAGAATTTTTATGCTAGATCAAAAAATGTTGATTTCATTTGGATTACTTTAGTGATGACAAACATCTTTTTACATTTATTAAGCATTGGTGTATATTTTGTCTTTTCTGGATTGCCTTTTTGCCTATTTTGCTATTAGATTGTTTTTCTTCTCTGAAAGAGTTCCTTCACCCCATTTTATGATTTCTCTGTATAATAAAGATATGAAACTGTATGTCACATGGATTGTAAATATTTTTCTTAGTTTGTCTTGTATGTTTAAATCCTTTTTATAGTATCTTTTAATATTTTTAAATCAGAAAGAAGTTTATTTTTTATAATGGTAGTAATTTTTTTACAACATAAAGAAGTTTTTCATTTTATACAACTTGAAATTCTGTTTTTGTTACATGGAATACAAGATTTATAAAATTCAAACAACTCTGTGATATGCAAACATTTTGCATTTACTTCTATTATCATAGTATTATGTCTATTTGCATTATACCCTTTTGAATAGAAACATCAGCTTACAATGAATGAATCTGCTATTTCTTCTCTCTTACAGATGTACTTTTCTCTGAGTCTAGGTTAACACTAAAGACTCAAAGTTGGCTAATTTGAGAAATCGTAAAATTTAGAAATTTAAAATGAGAAGAATTAATTTCACTTATCCACTTACTATGAAAATTTGTGTAGCAAACTGTAATTTACAGAAACATTTTTATGTGTTTAATTTTATTTGCTTCTCAGAACCACCCTGTGAGTTGGGTACCATTATATTTGTTTTATATATGTGAAATACTGAGGTGCTGGGAAAATTACATAAGATCATTTTCTGACATAAAATCACAGAACTAACAAGCGTATGAAATGACCAGAGTTTCAATTCAGGTCTTTTGAGTGCAGAATATGTATTATTCTTTTTAATTCACCTCTATCCTAATTTTACATTTCCACTGTAATAAAAATGAAAAACAGGTGCTTAATGACAAGCTTGTCCAAGCATCTGTAGATAAGTGACTTCTTTAAAATGAATAATGTGACATAAAGTTATTTTCATTGCATCCACAGAAGGGATTGATCTGACAACCTGAGGTTTGAAACAGTTTGAGCACTTAGTGAGGAGTAGAAGGACACATTATATTGTCATTCTGCTTTAGAAATTTTAGCCAAAGAAATCAGGGCAGTTCCTGACAGTCGCTCTCCATAGCTGCTGAGAACCTGCACTACATCCCTGATGAATTCTCCCGTGGAGCTAATTACTTGGAGGAAGGAAGGAGGGAAAGCTGAGCATCCCCTGTGGACTTTTTTCTTTCAATACACAGCTTCTCCTCAACCTACCAAGGTACCAGAAACTGGTATTTTCTCAGAGAGGCCACGCCACCTCTGATATTAATTGAGGGCCATCATATTAACAAAACAAAGATCTGATGGAAGGAAAACTACAAAGAGAGACCAGAATCCACATAGCAGACCTAGAGAGGTGAAATGAAATCCTTCCGCCTGTTACCTGAAGATGCTTGTGCTTACCGAGGGTGTATGTCTTGATGCTGACTTAATCTTTATCTATCAGAGAGTTCCTGGTCATCTCCCCCGTCTCGCTATGATCCCTCTCTCCGATGGCACCCCAGGCAGTGGGCGCACCCATTCCTCAAAACATCCCCAAACTCATTCTCCTCAGTGAATCTCTTTAGACTTACAAAGGGAGACTTAGCACAATAGGATTTTCACCTGATGTTCTTTCAGCTCTTTCTCCTTTTTTTTTTTCCAGTGGGAATCCTTTGGTTCTCTTTCTTAGCTACATTAACTGTAGTGTAATTTTCCTTAAAGCATTTTCTGGGAGAAAAATTCTACACAACCACAACGATTTCTGCTCCAGAAAATAAGAATTCCCTTAGGGCAGATAAGAAACAAATCAAGGGTGATATGTTTGGTGCATAATACAAATGAAAAATTTAGTGTTTTTTTTTGCTTTCACAATCCTTTAATCTTGTTAAACAGGTAAAAGTTAGAGGCATCTGCAGCTGCATATTCCCGGGTCCTGGTCCTATCCAATGTCAATATATCATTGACATTTACTTATTGAAAGTTCCTTCCTCTGCCTATTTGTGAGTGCATTTCACGTGTGCCTTTTAAAAACTCATTATTTAGCTTTTAATACCCAGGAGGTCACTTCTCTCCTGAAGAATTATGGTACTTGAGAAGAAGAGGAATGCTCCTGGGACAAGGTTGCCAGATTTAGCAAAGAAAAATACAAGCTGTCCACTTAAATTTGAATTTCAGATAGACAACAAATATTGTTTTGGTATCCATATGTCCCAGATATAGCATACTTATTTATGGAACATATTAATCTATATGCAATATCATAATAAAAATTATGAAAATATTATACTAAAAATTATTCATTATTTATCTGAAATCAAAATTTAACTAGGTGTTTTATATTTTATCTGGCAATCTTATGTGAGACCAGTTTTCAGATTCTACAGAGACCAGAGCTGGACTATTTCAGAGTAAGCAGCACATGTTTTAACTTTCCGAATAAGTTGGCGGGGGGCAGGGGTAGAATGTTAGTCTTTTCCCACTACACATGGCATAGGATGGGGTATTAGTTCAAATATATATATCCCCTCAGGGTTGACCCACTCTGCCACCTCAGAATAAGGGTGGATAAGATGTAGCTGTTTGACAGTGTTTTATAAATCATTGCTTGACGCTACTGATGGCTTCTTTTGGAGGCATGCATTTTAATTAATTGTTATTCTTTTGTACTTCCTCCCTGAGGTGATTTTTAAAAACTTAAACTCTATAATAATCAGTAAATTCCTAGGTCTATTTATATGTTGATATTTTAAATTTTTTGAGGATTGTAGAAAGATTTAATGAGATATAGAATGATACAAGAGAAATAAAATATAATTGTCAATGGTGTCTATAAAAAAAAGCTTCTCCAAAGAGTTAAACTAAAACACAGTTCCTTCAGAGTATGTCTGAAGGTCCAACCAAGGTTTAATGTAACAAGTAGTGGTCAGAGTTCAAAAGAGTCATATTAAAAAAAACCCTCAAATTCTGAATGTCAAACTGGAATCTTAATAGACTCTAAAACTAATTATAAGCTTAGAATATTGAGGTTGTTTTCAAACAGTCGGATTAACTCTTTGATAGAGGAAGTCTGTTCCCACGTATCACAGCTGCACAGCCATCCACTGGCCTTAATTTTTTAGAAATGAGAATTTAGGTCCTACTCCCACCCCAATTCTTCTTAACCTAAAAAAGAAGGGGAATCTATAATGGCTACAAAACTATTACCACTCCCCTTAAAATTCTATAACAGAGTGGTAGATTAAAGATGGCCATAAATTCTTTGCTCTTCTTTACATTGAAAAGTGATTGATCAACTTCCGTTTGAATCTGGATTGGTCTCGGTGACTTGCTTTATCGATAGAATGCGGCATACGTGACATGCTGGGAGTTTCGAGACAGTTTTATAGGAAGCCTTTTCACTTCCACCCAGGACCTCTTCACATGCTCTCGCTGGGCACCCTGAGTTTCTATGTAACTACCTGAGACCACTTAGCTGGGGAGACCACCCAAAGGCCCTCTGATAGACTGTTCCAGTAGGATCCAGCCTCCCAGCCCCTCCATCCAGGCAGACATATGAGCAAAGCTATTTTGGCTTCCACACCAGCCCACCCACCAGATGAATCGACCCAGGGATCTCCTATTGAGGACTTGGGGAACAGAACAGCCCAGCCAAGCCTTGCTGGAATTCCTGACCCCTGAAATTGTCACATAATAAAATGGTTTTATTTTAAGCCACTATGTATTAGAGTAGTCCATTAAACAGAAAACCAGAAAAAACAGTGATATATTGCTCTTCACACTTAAAAACAGAACGAAGTGCAAGAAAAGAAGGGTTGGCTGATTAGAGAAGGTCAAAGGGGAGGAGTGGAATCAGATCTTCTAAAAGGAGATCATTATTGCATTGGACACAAATAAAAGATGAGTTAGGAATTTAGAAGACTCACAGAGTGTTTAAAAATTGTGTCACAATTTTTGGTAGACCGCTACTGTGATTTTTGGGCCACACTCACAACTTTGGTTCAACTTCTTAGAGATTCAGAGAGAAAACAGCAGTAAAGTCTTGCTTCATGCAGCTGCTGTGAACAGTAATGAATAAACATGACAAATAAATATGCTGCAAATAAGAACTGAAAATGCTAAATATGTAAGAAGCAATCTTTGCACCTACTGAAAAGCCTTCATCAGATGATTTCAAATTGGAGGTGTCTCAAGAGAAAACAACTTTGAAAATACAAACAGATTTTTATTTTTTGTACTTTTATTGAAAAGGTACATTTAAAAAAATACACAGACATTTTACCATTTACAGATTGCAGATATAGATGCTCTAAAAGAGTTCACTCTATTTTGCTGTCTTATACCTCTTGCCCCTGATATGACAAACATTCCAGTCCTGTTGATATCAGCTTAGAAACAGGGGCATGGGAGCATGACCTGCAACAGATTCAGTGAACAGAAAGACAGATTGTTCAATTATAAATTTTTTTATCTTCTGTACATTATTGCATTAGGGAGCCACAAAATTATGTAGCATCATTACAAATGAAAACAGGTTAAAAATGAAGAAGATAATGATGTAGAAATACATGGATTCATTGTCTTCTTGCTGAACACACAACAGGTGCAAAAATGTGCAATTTAGGAAGCTCTTTTTCTGTTTGCATACATTTGCTTAGCAACTCAAACTGGTGAGGAAGCTACAAAATAAGTTAAACAAAAATAGCAGACAGGTAGTAATTAGAGCTATGTTATATGGCTTTCTATTTCGTTTAAATATCACCAAATAAAATGTAAAATAAAGAAAATACGTTATCTTTTGTTCTCTTAAAGAGAAAATTCAAAGCTACTTTGCTTCCTAACATTTACACAGCAACTAAAAATGTTTAATTCAGACAAGAGATACAGATCTAGTACTACACAGGATACAACAGTACTTGGGTCTCAAACAGTACACAATCCCTGTCAACAATAGTACACCAAAAAGAAAACGCTGTGATCCGTTGGTAAGATGGTATCCACAAGTAAGCACTTGTGTTCATCTATTTTTGTTCCACACTAGAATGTGCCCAGTTGGATTCCAGGATTATTTACAGACGTGTGAGGAAGACCCTAGTTTTCAAGTCTGTCAGGAAAATATTCCATATTGTTTCTAAGCCAGATCACGCCCACGGAAAAATAGTCAGAAAATGATATATATGTATATATATATATTTTTTCCTGACCAATACATTTGCAAGAAACTAAATATCTCTGATACACGAATTGTATGGGGGTAGGGCAGGGGGAGGGACTAGGGAGATAAAGCTTCTGCTGCTCAGATTCCGAAATTATAGGAGCGGCCCCTAAAAGCACTCTTGAATCTAGCGACTTACCCTTTGGAGTTGGGGCTCAGGTGGTACGCTGCATTTTGCAGTTGGGTGGGACACTGCAACACCAAATGTTCAAATTGCTGAATCCTTTTGGCTTTCCTGCTCTACTTTCCTACTGGCCTCAACCGTCTGGGGGCTTGCAGACATTAGTACGGGGCGAAGAGGATGGAGGCGGGAGTGGCGCGGATGGGGCCGTGGCCGGGCCTCAGCAGAGCTGGAGGGATGGCTGGAGCCTGGAAGAGCGAGGCCGACGGCCGGGGTGGCAGTGACAGCGCGGAGGACACTGCCGCCGCTGCCGCCAGGGGCGAGGACAGGAAGGCCGGGGCCAAAGGCTTCATCATATCCTTCTGGAATGCAAGTTTTGCCTAATAGAGGGAGAAAACCAGGAGTGGGGTGGGGAGATTGTTTTGAATAACAGCAGCACAGATATTTTCATAAGTAAAAGAGAGACATTCAGAAGTCAAAATTTTAAAATCTTAACTCTCAGAAGTCAAGACATGATTATTTTCACAAAGCTGGTTTCAAAGCCTCTTGGCATACCTTTTCTTTGATTTGTTTCCATTTCAACTCTTTTCTGGTGGTCCTTGCCCCTGGGCACTAGGACAGAGGAAAGCCTCTCTGAATAGATACTGAAAGTATTTTATGCTGCTGCTCACAAGGAAAAAACAAACACACCCAGAAGGTTTCCTGCTTAGATTATGGAGCTCAATTCAAACTAATGACTTGTTTTAAACCACAATGAGGCTTTTTGGAGAATATGCATTACCCTTTACTTCACCTCTTAAAAAAGCCACACTGGGTTAGGTAACTGGAGTTTGGGACATTGGGGACCCATGAACAGTCATGAAAACAAAGTCAGTTTACACCGCTCTGGCCACTTAAAAAGTATTACTTGAAAAACTGCAGCTAACTCAAATTTGTCATCGGCAATGATTGTAAATGGGCTAGAAACTTTCTCTATTTAAAAGGAATCCCAAGGTGGAATCTTCCTGTGAAGTAAGAAATCAATCCTTAATCCCTCTCTTTTGCAATCAGGAGGAGCTTTGCAAGCTGGATTTGCTTAATGCGCGTAATGCCTGCGTGCAGTTTCGACTGAGCTTTGGAAAAACTGGAGGTAATGTCAGTATCGCCTTCAGCTGGCCAATCCCAGCTTTCAACCTCAGCAGAACACCACGCTGGGCTGAGTCCCAGGGAGACTAGGAAATCCATCCATCTGGGTATTTATATGACATCTATTGGTGGAGCCCCTTAATGTTTTTACAAAGAAACTGAAAATAGCACATTTTGAGAGCAGGTAAGACAGGCTGACTATCAACATGCCTGCTAGACAGGGAAAGAGAGAGGAATACACACAGCCACTGTACTTTCTGGAGAAAGAGAGAGAAAGAGGTGGGGGGAACACCCCAGAAAGGAGGAGGATATTAAATAGATGGATTTTGTGTTTGGAAAGCAATCCCTTTCCCCAGGTTTAACATGTTCCAAGATTCCTCAGGCATCACTGCCCTTGTTCCTAAGCCTTTACTTTTCTGTATATGCTGAAGAAGGGAATCTCTTGAAAAGGTCCTGGTAAAGAGTAAGGTATTAGCCCTTAAAGAGGTTCAGTTTCTTTTTTTCTAAGGAAACTTTCTTCAAGGTGTCCTCCAGCAGGAACTAAGTTCATTCTAAAACTTCTCTCTATGAGGGCTATTTAAGTTCAAAACCCTTTCAGGACCAATTAGACCCTAGGCCCTCCTTACCCACAGTGCCTGCCCCAGCCAGCAAGGCTGCCCCACAAAAATAGACGAGTAGGCGAAGTGAACTTACTGCTAAAATGCTTGGGCTCCGCTGGAGTTTATTGTAAGGGCTGTACTTCGGCTTCAGTGGTTTCCCTGCAACTCGATCCTTATGCCTTCTGCTAGAAATGTGCTGAAAGAAGTTTGATGCATTAGCTGAATCTACATGTGAGTTTTATGCCATGTAAAATATATTTCCTAGGCAGAGGTAGTTGGTTCCTCCATTCCCAGTTCTAGGTCCATGGTTCCATGGTGGTGTGGGTAAGATCACCACACTCTCTACATTAAGACTTGCTCTTCACTCTATTGTAACACCTCTCTCCCTTTCCTTTCTCTGTAGCACTCCTCCAACTTTGCCTGGTATTACCACCGTGACTAATGAGTCTGTCTCCCTAAGCAGATTTTGGGTCCTTGGAAGACAGGCTGAACATTTACTATCTTAGAAGTTCCTGCTCAGCTGTAAGCTCCAGGTGACTGTTGTGCTCACTGGTCTCTAACACCAAGCCTAGAGCCTGACGTATAGTAATAGTAGGTGCACAGATATTTGGTACTTTTTCTTCCACATAGCACCTGTATGTTGTATACCATAGGCATCCTATAAAGTTAGGAAATTTAACTGTGAGCAAAGTGAGAACCATTATATAGATTAGGAGATACATAGTCAAAGGGTGACCCCAAGCGACGGTGACTACTAATTCAGGATACATTACCTGTTTGAGCTGAATTTCTGAATTAACGTGAACATCACAGATTTCACAATGAAATGTCTTGTTCTGTAGTCCTGACCCCTTACTGCCATTCTGCATCTTTAATCTTGATCCAGGTCTAGGATAGGACTTAATTGGACCAGCCCCATTACGAGCTTCAACCATGGTCTTGTGTTTAGATCCTAAGACAGAAAGAAACGTATATTAAATAGCTATTTACGGACTATATGAAGCTCTTGAAAAGTTTATCTTCAGGCTGAACTTCCCAAGACTTTTTTTTAATGATGGTTTTAATGCTAATTATAGATTTAACACATTTTCACTGTAAAAAAATGGGAAACCATGAGTATATAATAAAGAAAATATAGAGAGGCATAAGAAAACAAACATTATCTCTGTTTTCACCTCCCAGAGATAACCACTGTTATCCTTTTAGTGTATTTCTTTTCAGCTTCTTTTTTTGGTATACTGAAAAGTGTATTTTCAAAATTGGGATCATGCTAATTAAATATCCCGAAAATTTCACATATCAAATCATATACATATTTTCTTATAATTACACTTTAATGGCTGAGTAATATATTCTATCATATTGGGACTATAATTCGCTCAACATTTCCCTACTGTGGAAATATTCGGTTGTTTCCATTTTTTTCTCTTAGAAGAAGTGTGTTGCAGTGAACATTGTGCATAGATATTTGTCTTCATTTCTGTCACTTCATCATAATGAGTTTTGGGAAGTATTAGATGCTTTTGAGAAAATAAAGAACAGAACAAGTTTTATCCCCAACCTACTTCTGCCTTGCTGTTTCTAAAGTTGTTATACCGTACATTTCTTAAAATCACTCCTTTGAATCAAAAAAGTACAGAAGACTGAAGAAACCTAATGTCTGAACAACAAAAGATAAGGTATTCTGATGGGAAAAGGTGGATCTTGTTATAAACGTTATTTAAATTTAAACGATAGATGCTTACCTGTGTTGTGTGCCTCTAGCTGTGACAGGGAGTTCACAGCCACTTTGCATAGTGAACAATAAAGTAACTTTTTGGCTTTTTCTTCTTCTGATTCAGAAACAGTACCAGGAGCTCCGTTTGTGCTCTTGGAGGGAGAAGTGGCTGCTCCGGGTGGCAGGGGTGTTGTACCAGGTTTGAGGAGAAATGAGACACCTTCAGAGCTTGATGCCTGACTGGAACTGCTGACTTTCAACTTCCCTTTATCTTCTAAGAGAGACACAGAGAGAGAATGTTAAGGCCTCATATACCATACAGACACAGACAAATTGACATAAAGGAATTAAAAATAGAAATCTGATTTCTAGATGTAGTTTTTAAAAAATTTTTATTTTATATTGGAGTGCAGTTGATTTATCAACACAATGTTGTGTTAGTTTCAGGTGTACAGCAAAGTGATTCAGTTATACATATACATGTATCCATTCTTTTTCAGATTCTTTTCCCATATAGGTTATTACGGAATATTGAGTAGAGTTCCCTGTGCTCTACAGTAGGTCCTTGTTGGTTATCTATTTTATATGTAGTAGTGTGTATATGTTAATCCCAACCTCCTAATATATCTCTCCCTGACCCCCCTTTCCCCTTTGTTTTCTATGTGTAGTTTTTTTTTCCAGCGCAGATTTTAGTTCATTGAGCTTTATTGAAAAAGAACTCCATGGCATTGGTTTCTGTATCAGGTCACCCCAAGATCATGATGACTCACGAAAAATGACTTTGTTCTCCCATTTACAGCAGGTAACTTTCTGTCTGATATCCCTGAGTTGTAAATTATGTTCCGTTAATAGATAGGGAAATGAGCTACCTTCCAATCTGATTAAATGATATGATGGTAACATGAAATAAGACATGTAATGGTAGTTTCATTTGACTACTCATATTTTAATTATGTCATGAACATAAAGTTAAAATTCAATTTTTACACCAAGTTAAATTTTAACCTTCAGGTGTAGGGCAGAGGCGAGGGAAGAAACATGGTTAATTTTGGTTATGATTAGTTAAGTTTTTGCTGCTCTTTGAATGGCAATGTGATTTATCCAAAAGACAAGATTTAAAGATTCCATTCATTATACTTATTAATTACTGCCAGTCTGAATCATAAGTTTTAAATAATGACATTAACCACAAGCACTATATGAGGATTAGCCAAATCATTTACAGACATCTTGGCATTTTGATCATGTAGCTACTAAATGTTTATAATCCTTGAGGCCCATGTGCAGGCTCTAAGAGGGGTCACAGTGACTTTAACAGAATCTAACACTTCACGGTTCATCTGCTATTCAAGACAGGCTCTGTTCATTGGCTCCTTTGGGAAAGAAGCTGGAACTTCTAAGGCAACTGCAAAATCCATCACAAGTTTAATCCTAGTAGAGCCTTGCTCTTAGAAAATGTCTGTAGGTATGCTGATAAACTCTCATTAAGACAGAAAGGAGGACTTCCCTGGTGGCGAAGTGGTTAAGAATCTGCCTGCCAATGCAGGGTACACAGGTTCGCTCACTGGTCCGGGAAGATCCCACATGCCGCGGAGGAGCTAAGCCCGTGCGCCACAGCTACTGAGCCTGCGCTCTAGAGCCCATGAGCCACAACTACCGAGCCCACGTGCCACAACTACTGAAGCCCACACACCTAGAGCCCGTGCTCTGCGACAAGAGAAGCCACCGCAATGAGAAGCCCGCGCACCGCACCAAAGAGTAGCCCCCGCTCGCCGCAACTAGAGAAAGCCCACGTGCAGTAATGAAGACCCAATGCAGCCAAAAATAAATAAATTAATTAATTAAAAGAAGAAAAAAAAAGAAAGGGAATTAAAACTGAAAATTTATTTGTTAATTGCCCTAGCTAATTTGGAACCATGTACCATGGACCTGGATGACCAAGAGGGAGGGAATGACGAGGGAAACAGCAGTGAGGTTCTGCGTGTCTCTTCTCTATGTGGGGCAAACCAACGCTTTCACACACATCAGAAGTGAGGGGAGATCATAATTTTACTTAATTGATTTAGGGATCAGCAGTTGATTTCCATCCCTTTTTCCAAGCTGGATCCATCCATGTCAAGACTGGACATAGCAGGGATACTATAGATGAATTCCAGGTCTGGGTGGTGTTTGGAATAAAGGAATATTCAGATCCCTTTTAATCCTTGGTTTTCACAATCTATATTCCTTTTCAGCAAGTTTATTAAAACTTCAGGACGCCACAAAGTATGATGGAAAAGATCTCAGACTTTTACTAAACTGACCTCAATAGTATGAGAGAAAGAAGTAAAATCATTCTTCCTAAATGGTAGTAGTAAGTAAATTAGATTGAAGATTATTTCAGGCCTGGTACTCTCTTATCTATAAAGATCCCTCAGATTGAATCTGCAATTTTATAGATTGAAGATTGAAGATTGAAGAAGATTGAAGATTGAAGATTATTTCAGGCCTGGTACTCTCTTATCTATAAGGATCCCTCAGACTGAATCTGCAATTTTATAGAACTCACAAAGCAGCAAAATAATTCAGTAATCTTAAGATTTGTCCCTATGGAATTGCTCAGTTTTTTGTGATGGAATCTTAAGTTATTGCATAGCAAAATCTTTCCTGGCTTCAAGCATTTCATAAGATATTTTATATAAATTCGATCTAAAGAATCTGACATGTTTTAGATATTTACTCAGTCTTTTACTCATATCACTATTTTAATGTCCCTTATGTTGATCTCTCTCCTATACTCTTATATAGAATTTTATAATTTACAAAGTGCTATCACTTACATTATCCTTTTATCTCTTAAAACTTGTGACTTGTGAAAAAGTTTCAAAAAACTTGTGAAAAAGATAAGGCTGACAACGATTATTCCTACCTTAAAAATGTGGAAACTGAGGCTCATCAATATTAAATAATGTCCCACAGATTAGTAAGTAGCATAAATGAGCATGATATTTTCTCTAACTATTCACCATGTAATGTATTAATCTTCCTGCACAAAGAGAGGACTTCGTATGGCATTAAAAGGCATACATTAGTCACCTGGAGATGTGAAAAAGCTGTTGCTTTGTTTTACTATTATAGTTTAGTTTTAAAGCATATTTGCCTTAAATGAAAATACCTACACTATTCAACAATCATCTGATTCAGGTTACATTGAGAAGACGACAGAATTGTATCTTTTTCTCTATATCCCTATTTCTTTAAGAAAAAATACACAGATTTCCTTTTTACATCTCCTTTTCAAAAGAGGTCATTTACTCATTAACAAATGCATATTAATAATATGCTAATTGCTGACAATGTGCTAGACACCGAAGAGGATAGTAAATAAAGTAGGTGTAGACTTTAAGAAAGTAATAGTTTAGCAGAGGAAATGGATGGTCATTCAGAGATCTCTGATTTATTATAGAAACTGGCAAGAGGCATGAGAGCATAGAATTGGAAGTAATTACCTTTGGTTAGGAAGAAAGACATTTTTCATAAAGGAAGTAGCATTCTGTCTAGGTTTTGAAGACGGGTTTTGAAGGTCAGATTTAGATAAGAATAGAATAGGGTGAAAAGGAGTAGGAAGTGAATGGCTAGAAGTGGACATGTGAGGAAATGCTTAGGTGTTAGAAAGCTTGGGGTTTGCTGGTGAATACCTGGTAGATGAGGATAGAAGATGGCAACAGGTGTAATGGGAGATACTATTATAAAGATGGACTGAGTCAGAAGGCAGAGAATATTTTAAAACTAATAAAGTAGATACTAAGGGTAGCTGGTTTCCTTTTAAAAAATATTAAGAGGTGTGGAGTGATTAAGATTTACATGATTTAACATTTACATAAATTATGTTTTAGTTTTTATGCCCTGGATAGGTCAGAGTCTTAATCTTTGAGAATATTAGGGACGTATTTTGACTTTGCAAATGTGTAAATGGCTCCATCATATGCAGGTAATTCTGCTACTGGATTGATACTAGATAGTCAATAAGACTGATCCTAAAATCAGGAAAGTCCCTGATGCAATAATTTATTTAAATTGTGGCATTCTTTCTGGATCTGTAAACTTATAAGCATCAAAGCCTAATTTTATTATTTCTCATTTTAATTGTTTGATATTTTTATCAAAGTCCATTATATTATTTCGCTTCCCTTAGTGGCATTTTTAAAGCCTTTTTATTTTGTGTATTTGGAAGTTTAATTAATGTACTGTTTACTTCTGTTTCTTTTAACAAAGATGCATGTCATCTGGAACTTCTGGTTAATATGAATTCCATTTTCAAGTATTCCCTCACCTAATGTTAATTAGCAGGTCTTCTGAGAGTCTTAATTATTTCCTGATTACTCAAACACCTTTTCTAAGGTTTTATCCGACAGGATTTTGAAGCAAAATTTGCTAAGCTACATCAGAATTGCCCTTTGTAACAAATATCCATAATTTATTCATCCAAGTGAATTTAGTTCTTCAAAGTAGCCTTCTTGGGAGGTCCCACTCTGACTCACTTATTTTCCAAAGCGCTAAACATTTTGAAAATCTCTCTTTTTGGAACTGTTTTCATATCCAGTTGATAAACCAGGTGAAGGAAGTCCACTTTCAATATTTATGTGTCACTCTTATTTTTTTTTTTTTTTTTTTAAGAAATTCACGTTCTTTTATTTATTTATTTATGGCTGTGTTGGGTCTTCGTTTCTGTGCGAGGGCTTTCTCTAGTTGTGGCAAGTGGGGACCACTCTTCATCGCGGTGCGCGGGCCTCTCACCATTGCGGCCTCTCTTGTTGCAAAGCACAGGCTCCAGATGCGCAGGCTCAGTAATTGTGGCTCACGGGCCCAGTTGCTCCGTGGCATGTGGGATCTTCCCAGACCAGGGCTCGAACCCGTGTCCCCTGCATTAGCAGGCAGATTCTCAACCACTGCGCCACCAGGGAAGCCCTGTCACTCTTATTTTTTACTCCAAAAATTTTACTCAAATTAACCCAGCTTTTAGCACTATTTCACTCAAATACAGCCTCAGAGCACTAATACCCTAACACAGAAGATGAAAAGAACATGCCAGAAGTCTGAAAGCAGTTTTCAGAAACTAATCCTGTTGGTAAATAGAAGAGTCATGTCCATTCATAGGTCTTAACTTTAAAAACAATTAAAATAATATTCTAACCACATCGTAGATCTTATTTTGAAGTAGAACTTTGGAAGCTATAATCAAATTTTGATTTCACTTATGAAGTTTACTCTTGATTTAATGTTATCAATATAAGAAGTCTTTTCTAATCAGGTTTCAACAGTTTACTAACAGATACATATTTTATACAATAAATTTATGCTTGAATAGAAAATAAAGTCAGACAAACATTTAAAAAAATTAAAATCACCCATGATTCTATCATCTAAAATAAAAGTCAACAAACTTTTTCTGCAAAGCACCAAATGGTAAATATAGTGGGCTTTGTACGCCATACTGTCTCTGTTTCAACTTTGTACTGAACTTTGGTATTACAGTAGGAAAGCAGCTACTTGCACATGTGATTCAATAAACTCTTTTTACAAAAAATAGGCAGCAGGCTAGACTTAGCCTGCAGGTAGTAGTTTGCCAATCCTTGACCTGGAATGATTATGTTTTGATATCTATTACTCCACACTATTTTTTAAACAACAGTATATATGAATAGACAGAAACATAATATTCTGTAACTAACATTTGTTGTTTAGAAATAAATCAAGAATATCTTTCCATGTCAATAAATGTAGATAGAATTGGATCATGATTTATAAAACCAAATGATATTTACTTATATGGCTGTACTATAATTTATTCAACAAATCTTTTGATGTTTGGGTTATTTCTGGTTTGCACTTTTACTAATGTTAAAAAGATACTGAGTGGGACTTCTATTGCCTCCATTTCATTCCCCCGTCAGACAACTTCAGGCCTTGGTGATCTGCCCCTCATACTAGGTGAGGTAGAGGAAAGGAAGGTTGGAGAGAGATGGGGCTGGGAATGGTTAGAACTCAAAGAACCTGCAACCTCAGTTTGGCATGGCTGAATGGGCTTTCTTTGGGTCAACAGGACATCTTGAAAGGTGGCCAGGCTTGAACCATGTTATTGGTACAGACACAAGAAGGCTGATGACCAGGACCCTGGCAGCAAGAGCCTGAGGAGTGGTGGGGATTGAGGAAGGATTGGAGGAACCACATGAAGACCTTACACATGGTCCTTGAGAAGCATCTGGACACCTACCGTGCAGAAGGCATCAATGATAGTTCTTATGTACAACAACATTTGCCCTCCCCCCTTCCAATTACTTCTCCTATCCCTAAAAATTGGAAAGGGCAAGAATCAGAAATGATATGATGGGGAAGAAAGAAAGGGCGGGTTATGCCTCTTCCCGTGGTCCAACCTGAGCCAGGAGGAAGGGAGTATGCAACTGGGTAAGAGCCTAAAGTTTCAAATAAGACCGGACTTTCTGATATCTGACAGTGTCTTTGAGGAATGAGAAAGGAAGATTCAACAGAGTATCTAAGCAATCATGTTTGTACTCTGCTGAATTCACATATATTCAATAAACCATTTATATAAACAGCATTGTGTACAGACATCTCTGTATACTCGTCTGATAGTTTCCTCAGGACCTAAACTTTGAGGAGAAATTGCTGGGTCAGAAAGCACGTACATTTTTGAGCTTGTGATGCACATTGCCAAATTGCCCTACAGATGGTTATACAAGTTAATACTCTTAGAGCTTTGTAAGAGATTGCTGGCTTCCCTGTACCTTTACCAGCCTAAACGTCCATTGTTTTTGCCAATCTGACACATGTAATACAGTATCTCACTGCCAGTTTGATTTACATTTATTTTTATACTAAACAGATTTGAATACCTTTTCATAAGATTAATGATGATTTGTGTTTCAAAGTAATTTTTTAAAAAATTCTTAATTCTAAAAGGGAACAAAACTCTTGAACTAAATGCATTTTTGGAAGTTAAAATTTTTACACTAGATAAGTAAACTTTACCATAATAACAAGCTTCCTTTTATACACAACTAATATATATATGTGTGTGTGTGTATTCTATTCAAGTATAGTTGATTTACAATGTTGTGTTAATTTCAGGTGTCCAGCAAACTGATTCAGTTATACATACATATATATCTATTCCTTTTCAGATTCTTTTCCCTTATAGGTTATTACAAAATATTGAGTATAGTTCCTTGTGCTGGACAGTAGGTCCTCATTGGTTATCTGTTTTACATATAGTAGTGTGTATATGTTAATCTCAAACTCCTAGTTTATCCCCCCTTTTCCCTTTGGTAACCATTAGTTTGTTTTCTACGTCTGTATACACAACTAATACTGTTAAGTTGGTTGGAGCATGGTTCTTAGAAGCTGAATTCAGGGGCTCGATCCTTATTTCAAGAAGTTTGCTTTTATATAGAACAAAAAAAATGGCCGAATAGCTGCTCCAGGCAGTTATATCTTAGAGTGATAGTAAAAGCAGCAATAATAATCACAAGTTAATAGCTGACACTAATTGAATATGCACTATAGACCAAGCAGTATGGTAAGAACTTATATTCATTATCTCCCTTGTTTTCATACACTCTAATGAGGTAGACATTTTACTATCTGTACCTTTTTATTTCTCTTTTATTGAGGTATAACTTATATACTGTAAGGTACATAAATTTTAATGAATTTATACATAGGTATACATTTGTGTAAACATAGATATAAAGAAGATATAAGATATTGATATATAAGATATAAAGATATAGAATGTTTCTACCACCCTAGAAGGCTCCATTGAGCCCCCAATCAGTTGATACTCCCCCTCTCCTCAAAGATAACCACCATTCTTATCTCTATCAATTTAGATCAGTTTTGCCTATTTTTGAACTTCATATAAATGGAATCACCCAGTATATATTATTTTATGCCTGGCTTCTTTCACACAACATTATGTCTATGAGATTCACCCATATTGTTGCACATAGAAGTTTGTATTTTTCCTAATGGCTGGATAGTATACATTGTATGACTATGCCACAATTTATTTATCTACTTTACTATTGATGAGCATTTGAAATGTTTCAGTTTTCAGTTTTTGCTATATTGAGTAATGCTACTATAAATATTCTTATACATGTTTTTGGTAGACATAGATACTCATTTATGTTATCTATATCTATGTCTATATAGATATATATATCTTTAGTAGATTCTGAAGAGTTTTCCAAAATGGTAGTACTGATTTATATTTCTACCAGCAATGTGTGAGAATACCAATTGTTCCACATTTGCTCTAACAAATAGTATCAGTGTTTTCAGTCCTTTTGATTTTAGCAGTTCTGGTGGAGTTGTGGTGGTTCAACCAACCTTCTTTTGGTTTTAATTTGTATTTCCCTAATGACTAATGATATGGAACACCTTTGCATATTTTTATAGGCTAATTGTATATCGTCTTTTGTGAAGTGCTTGGTCAAATCTTTAGCCCATTTTTTAAAAAGTAGATTCTCAGCTTTTTTCTTATTGATTTATAGGAATTCTTTATATAGTCCAAACAGGAGTCCTTTGTCACATACATGTGTTACAAATCATCTCCCAGGTAGTGGTATGCTTTTCTCTCTCAAAATGTATTGTAACTACAATTGTTCAAAAAGAAAAACAACCAAGGCTTGGACAGATTAAGTTAATTCCCACAGGTCACTGAATTACTAAATGGTAGAGCATGGATTCAAATACAGTCTTCTGAATCCTGAGCCGGTGCTTCTTACTGCTCTTCTGTTTTGGGGAGTAGAGACTAAGAATGCTCAATCTCAGTAACACTTTCTTGAAGGCCTGACACTGTTGAATAAAGCTGAGTGGATGGTATTATCTTTGTATATCTTTGTTAAATGATGCCATGCAAAGCATAGCACATTATAGGCAAAACTTGCTGAGAACCGGACAAATAAATGTTTTAATACAGTTTCTTTAAGGTTGCAACTTTGCATGTAACCTAGGAAAGCAAAAGACAGTAGCTTTTAAAGACGGCATTTCAAGCAAAAATTTGCTTAGGTGTTTTTTCTTTGAGTTCTCACTTCTTGGCTAATTTCCCAACAAAGAAGGTCTCTGATTCTCTATGTGAAGTAAAAATTTCCTTGCATTTTTGCTTTTGATAACACATGTCTTGACTTATCAAGCTGTACAAATTACAACTACTAAAAGATATCATTTTCTGCCACTGAGAAATGGCAAAGATTTAAAAATTGTAAGCGAGGGGAAGATAAGATAGAGCACCTGCTTGACGGGAGTGTAAAGCAGCATAACCATTCTGAGACATATGTGAAGTTCATACCATTTCACCAAGTAAGTCCCATCTAAGAATATATCATAAGGAAATAACCATCTATCTATGCAACAAATTTAATAATTATTGCATACCTGTGATGTGGTATACACTATTCTAGGCTCTGAAGTTAGAGGTGAAAATATATGTGTATAATATATACCAAATCTTTGCTCAATGAAATTAATTATCTAGTGGGAAAGGCAGAAAAGTATATATGTATATTTACACATATACACATATGCTTTTGTTATATATACATTTATAAAATATATGTTAAATATATATAAGTATGTATAAAACATGTTTATATTTTACATATTATATATAATCATAAAATTATATATAAAATATATGTGTATAATATATCATATATGTATATATCATATATATACATATATGATATATATGTATATATGTGTGTAACACATACATATATATGCATATGTATGTGTGTGTGTGTGTGTGTGTGTATATATATATATATAGTCTCATCGTATTAAGTGTGCTAAGAAGAAAAATAAAGCATGGTATGGTAATAGAGTCAGTTCAAGCCTGTCTGAAGAGGTAATATTTGACAGACACTTGAATGAAATAACAGGAATTCTGGGAAGAAGAGCATTCCAGGAAGAAAGCATAGCAAGTACAAAAACCTTGAAATGAAACAAGCAAGATCAAGGTGAGTGGGAAGAGGGTGAATGCAGGCTGTGAGGTGAAGGAGCTGACCAGGGGTGAGATCACATACAGTCTGGTAAAGCATGAGAGAAATCTGGATGTAATCTGTGATTTCTGAGATTTCTGAAGGAGGAGAGAGAGGTGATCTGAGTCACGTTTTCATAAGATCATTTTGACTGCTATGTGGAGAAGAGCTTGTGCAAGAATAACCACATGGAGATGAGTTTGGAGCCTAATGTAGCTGTCCACAGGGAGCCGATGGTGGTTTGGACCAGGGTGGTAGTAGAAAACTGAGCAGTACATTCAGGATATACTTGTGGGTAGAAACAACCAGACTTACCGACTGATTAGATGTGGGGTATCAGAGAAAGAGAGGAATCAAGGATTACTACCAAGGTTTTGCCATGAACACTTGGTGAATGGTGGTGGTATCATTCACTGAGATTAGAGATAATGGTATTTAGGATGGTAACCAAACTTCCTGGTCTGTCAGCCAGGAAAACTTGGCTATGCCTAATTCCATTCCTGACTAATAAACCTCAAGCAAGTGACTCAAGTGACTGGTGCCTTAATCTGAAAACGTGCCAAATACTACCATTTTCTCCTTGGGCTCTAAGAACCAAGAAGATCGTAAAGGTGAGGCAAGGGCTTCAGGTGGATGACACAATGAAAGGTAATAGTTTGGGGGCCTAAGCTCAAGTGACTCACGGTTAATGCTAATGAGATCAAGGTCATGGGTTCTGTTCCATACTCAGGGGCTGTGGATATCTAAATCCGTGTCTTTTGACTGAAAAAAAAATGTGTACCAGTCTTTACAAGTAAATCACCACAACTGGACAATCTGAGCTCACACCCCAGGCCCTAAAGCAATGATTAAAATTTTTAATTTTTTAGGAGCAATATTATTCATTCATTTGCATATTATTTTTATCATTATGATTTTAAAAGACATAAATTTTCAATAGAGTTTTAATATGTGTATTTTGCTTTCAGTGAAAATGCAACAGGTTTCCTGTTTATTGTGTAATCATCTACCATTTGTCAGAGAGTTTTCGAAAAGCTATGAGCCTTGTTCACTGTCACCTACCAACGTCTTTCCAAGATAAGCGTTCCAGAATATCAAAGAGTTCCAAAACTTGAGAAAAGTGCTCAGGAAACCAAGGCTACAATTTCAAGAGAATCATACTTTGTGCTTTCTGAGGTCACTGAAGGATACTGCTTGTCAGTTTTTACAATAATTTTCCTTTTTATACTTAGTATTGTACTAAAAGGATTAGGCAACAGAGACATGCAGTGAAAGGACTGCTGGTCATATTCTTTCCTGTTTTTGCAAGCACCTTGTCTAGCATCTCATTATTATTTCAAAAAACAAGGCAATGCCCAGATTACTGCTCAACACTCATTAAAGCAAGTTAGTTCACTTTGATACGGAATTCTGAAATCATTCTCTTCTGCTTTATCTTCCTACTTTCTCAGTAATGAGAAATTAATGGGTGTCAGTCAGAGGACCTACCTACCTTTTTTTTTTTTAATCTACTACTATTATTATTTTTTTAGGGTCTTCGGTTGCTGCACTCGGGATCTTTCCGTTGAGGTGTGCGGGCTTCTCTCTAGTTGTGGCGTGTGGGTTCTGTAGTTGTGGCACGCGGGCTCTAGAGCGCACAGGCTTAGTTGCCCAGTGGCACGTGGGATCTTAGTTCCCTGACCAGGGATCGAACCCGCGTCCCCTGCATTGGAAGGCAGATTCCTAACCACTGGAACACCAGGGAAGTCCCCAGAGGACCTACTTTCTTAGCGTGGTCTTGTGAGGAATGAAGCTGAAAAGCCCATGGGGCTCTGCACCAGACAAAGAAACACTGCAAACCTGTATGTATGTCAACTCGTGTGCTGCAGAAGACTTCTTAAGCCTTTGCCTCACTTGTCTCCTCCTTATCTACACTTTGACACAGTACAAGTGATAGAAACCACTAACTGATGACAGATATTTTAAAGTTTAAGGTAGAATTCTACTAAGATAGGTAATGGATTTGCAGGGGGAAAATAAAGCAGCAGCACATGAGCTGCAAGATGAATAAGCCTGTTTGGTACCTTGGAGTTCTTTGCAAAACAAAATGTAATTAGAGATGTACGGATGCTAGAGCATCATCGCTATATCAGTGGATGCACAAAGAAAGGAGGATTCATTTGTAGTCTAACAGGACTGCACCTGTTAAAAGAGTAGGAAGAAAAGAACTACATTGCAGATAATGTTCAGATTATAACAGATAGTTTGCCTCCCTTTATTTATTAGATGTTTTCTTGGAAGGTGATATGCAAAAAGATCTTGGAAAATTTAGTAATAGTTTGAATGCACCATTTAAAAGATGTTTTTGAAAGCAGAGCTCTTTTGGTAATGCAATAACCACACACACTTATTTTTAAATTCTGTAAACTTACAGATTAGATTTGCTTAATTAGAAACATATACAGTGAAAAAATTATATACCTGGAGAACAGGTCAATAAATCAGACAAGTGGGAAAACAGTGATACTATAAGGGAAATATACACAGTCAGTCAGCTTCCCCATGGAAGCTTTACCCTTTTTCTTAAGTCCTCTATTAATACTGCAAATCTCTCATGAGCAAATGTCTGGTCTCCTATTTCTTTTCTTTTTTTTTTTTTTTTTAACATCTTTATTGGAGTATAATTGCTTTACAATGGTGTGTTAGTTTCTGCTTTATAACAAAGTGAATCAGTTATACATATACATATGTTCCCATATCTCTTCCCTCTTGCGTCCCCCTCCCTCCCACCCTCCCTATCCCACCCCTCTAGGTGGTCACAAAGCACTGAGCTGATCTCCCTGTGCTATGCTGCTGCTTCCCACTAGCTATCTATTTTACATTTGGTAGTGTATATATGTCCATGCCACTCTCTCACTTCGTCCCAGCTTACCCTTCCCCCTCCCCATATCCTCAAGTCCATTCTCTAGTAGGTCTGTGTCTTTATTCCCGTCTTGCCACTAGGTTCTTCTGGTCTCCTATTTCTGAGAGAAATGGGGAAGCTCGATGAGTTTACCACTGAAGTTACAGTCTCTTCCCTCTGTACCTACTTTGTTTGCATCTCTGAGGAAAAGGTATCTGCTTCCACCTGGACTCTCTATCTTTTAAATCTTGTCTATCTTTCCTATAGCTCTAACTACTTTGTTTCTACGGGGTTCTTTCTGTTTACAAAATGCTAAAACTTCCATGTTCCAAAGTCTTTCCCTAACTTGGTTGACTCCTAGAACTTTCCATTTGCCTTCTCTTTGGCGCTGAATTTGAAGTGGTCCTGTGAGGTGGCTCTTTCCACTTCCTCTCTTCCTGTCCATCCTTACCCTCCTGCAAAATCCAGGGGTCTCTCTTCAGTCTTCTCTTGCACTGGGCACAAGTTCCTTCCTGAAATGCTCTCCCCACTTGATGTCCAAAACTCTGCCCTTGCCTGGTTCTCCTTCAGCCTCAAGAACAGCTCATTCCAGGACCTGTTCAACAGCTCCTATTCTTCTGTCTGCCCCTAAATGTTGGCATTCCTCAAGGTCACTTCTTGTCCTCTTTTTGAGCATTATGTGATCTAATTCACTCCAATGACTTCCTCTACTACATTGACATAGATTCCTAAATCCACAGGTGAAATCTCTACCTTCCTCACAGACTCAAGACCCCCTTTTCCCTAACTGTCTGTGGGACATCTGTTTCTAGATATTTCCTGGGTATTTCAAACTCAACATGCCTGATACTGAATGGATAAGCTGCTCCACATAGGGACCCATCCAAGCAGTCCCCATATCAACTGATGACATTACAGTTGTAGAATAGAATTGTCAGCAAAGACTCTTGAATTCTTCCCTCTTTTATTCTTCCCTCCTTCTACATTTAATGAATGACCAAAGTTTATTGATACTATCTTCTAAATACCTCTTCTATCAGTCTTATTCACATTTTCATCCAGCAGACATTTATTCAGCATCTACCATGTGCCCACTGCCTCACTTCGGGCCCTCATTTATTCTCCCTGGATTATCATAAAACTTCTTTATAGGTTTTGTTACTTCTACTCTACTCTCTAAGTCTTTCCCCCTCTTTTCCCTGCTCTATGTTCTCAATAATCCCTTTCATATAATTATATTTTGATCTTACATTAACTATAATTTTTTCACACTTTCACACATTTTATCTTGGTAATTTATTACCAGGATAGAGATATTCTTGCATCCTAGAAAAATATCTTAATTCAATTTGGGGCCCAGTATACAGAAAACCATAGGTGGGCAATACATTTGTTGAAATAAGGAATGTTCAATTCATTGCAGTGCTTTCTAACCTCACAAGTAAAAATACTAGAAAAATTCACTGTTAATAGCTGAATCATAACTAGTAAAATGAATATAGATAGAACAGATAAATACATTTCATCTGTTGATTATGTAAAATACTTGTATTATTGTTTCCAAAGATTATATATATATATACGTATATATATGTATATATATATACGTATATATATATGTATATACATATATATATATATATGTATATATATATATATATATATATATATGCAAGCAATCAATATTTAATGTCTTTTGAGGTTGAAACAATTCTCTTAAGAATGACATCTCCTTGAAGTGTACTAGGACAAAGGCATAACAACAAACACATTCCTTTTTGCCAGGTCCACTATTTTGAGGTTTGATAAAATGAACAAATCTATGGATTTCATTATCTCCTTTACTAAGAATCCTATACAAACTTACATATAAATATTAAGCATGTACCTTTGCCAGAAAATCTAAAGTATATGTGAAAACACAAATATCACAAAAGTATAGCCAGTCCTCTTTGCAACTTAACTGATGTCCTGGTCTCTGGCAATGTTTCTCATGGGTTTTATGTTTGGAAACTCATCAGAGGTTTGTAGCCCAACAACCCACCTGACCAATGTTGTAAGCAGTCAGTAACAAATTACATCGTACTATATTCATCTGAGTTATCAACAATTACACAATCGATATATTTATGCAATAATGTTCTACAAGAAATTCCAAGTACTATGTCTTGTGGTATTATTTAATTTTCCCCATCCTTTGGATAACAGATGTCCATCACTGAAGGTGTCATTATGCAGGCTTTGTACCTTAGTGATGATGCCACTCATGACCAACCCAAATCCCCAAGGCACATAAACTTTAGCAGGTGGCCTGAGACTGAGCCAGTACACTGGAAGTCCTTTAATCATCCATTTAGGCCTCCTCCAACTAGATGCCTCATTTAGACTTGATGTAATTCTAAGTGTCCCCAAGGGTTACCCACATAGTATAGTATTGTCTGACTTATCTCACAACACCTGCTATTCAGCTCACTTGCTGTGATAGTCACAGGACTTCTTGTTGGAAAATGTTTGATCTCAATGCCCCACTTGAGGGTGAATTGCTGGACCACTTTGGAAATGGAAAGAATTCTCTATATGGCTTATGCCATTTTGCAGATGTGGAAAACAAAGCAAAGGACTTGCATGACTATCCCAGAAACATCAAGAAGTCAAGGACCGACATGGAAATTAAAGCTAGTTTTTGAAATTCTCAGAGCACTAAAATATTATACATTGGGCCAATTTGATGCTGGTGGGCCCTTCCCATCCAATGCCATGTTACCATGCCTCTAGCTAAATTCCAGAAACCCTGTCTCTGCAAGCATGGTTTATCACCATGAAGCTTGCTAATTCCTAATTAACTATGTTGATGTCTAATTTTCATACCTTGGCCTTCAGACTAATCTTGGAAGCAGGGGAAATTATCTATAAATGAAAGTGACTCTACTGAATCAGAATCTGTATGCCCTTATGTTAAAAAAACAAGAAAGCTTATTTATTTTAAGTAACTTAGGACCCACGAAAGTCAGGTAACTAATTTCGTAAGTTCAAAACAGGTCCTGTGCTGTAATTTTCTGCCAGTCTCAATCCTGACCTAGGGTATCCCTGCCCTTTCCATATGAAAGCCTAAGTCAATCAGATTCTCACCATTGGGCTATACCCTGCAGTGATTTTGTGGCCCAGTGAAATGACAGTCATTACCCTCCTTGTCTGAGTACCACATGACAACTGCCCCATTGTCCCTTGTGCCACTTTGTTGGAGAGCAGAAGCTGCCAGTCTCACACTCGGATAAAACAGTGGCATCTCCAAATATCTCCATGTTGGAAACTGGCAGCCTACACTCTGTATCAGTGAGCTGGCACTGACATTAGTGAACTTGTCACTTCTAAGCAAGCACAAAAGAGGGCTTGTTCGCTAGAGCTTGAATCTAATGAACAGTTTTCTCCTATTTTGTATAGTTTTCCAGCCATTTGACTTGTACAATAGAGAAATCATATTTCAACTTCTTCAGGTTGAAAAATTGCCCCTTTTCTGATTTGTCACCAAGAGATGAAAAACAGTTATTTCTGAGGCAGCTTTATTATGGAAAATAGAATAAGTAACTCATGTCACTCAAATCAAATCCCTCAGGGAGTAGGTCCAGTAGCGATTCACAAGCCAGGAATAAGATTAAAAACTAATTTTCTAGGTGGAATGAAGAGCAGGTTCTTTTTCTTCTAAACTAATGGCCCTTCACAGAGGAAACATTCACAAGGTACAAGGGAAACATTTGAGTTCTGCTCCTCCCACCTTCTTCCTCTCTAGATGCAGACTTTAGGGTTTAGCTTTGGTGCTCCAGGCAGGGTGACGCTCACACCGTCAATGGAAAGGTCAGCCTGAGAGGTACTGAGGAAACTGAGTCTCTCATCTAAAAAAATATATCTTTATCTAATAGAGAAAATATTTTAAAAATTACTGTCAGCCAACAAGTTTATTGCCTCAGGCTGCTTCCAGGGAGATAGGGAGATGGGCTTTTACTCTTTATGGACCTAACTGGGTACTGCCTGCCCTAATGAGACTATGCAGACATTCAGGGGCTGGACTGCTCAGGTATAAGAAAACTACTAACCCTTTAAAAATATATTGCTAAAGGGCAATCATACTTTTACATTTCGAATCTAGCATTTGTACTTAAATTCAACATGCTGCTTCATTGCAAAGTTGTCAAAGCCAGCTTTATGTTTAAGACCTACAGGTTGCAGGAGAAAGTCTGTTGACCACAGAAAGTCTCCTTTAAAAAGTGAGACTAATTCAAGAGGTCTGGGCCTCCAAAGGGGTTTGCCTGGGGTGTCTCATCATGCTAGATCCCTTAGGGATACTGCAACATGGGGACCTTTGGCTGTGACCATGAGGAAATTGAACAAGAAAGAGATATGACATTGTATTGCAGCCTGTGAGCCTCCCAACTATAATACAAAACAAATGGCTATGAGTTTCTTTCCCATCCTACCTGTGCCCCAAGGTATATAAACCTCATCAAGTCATTAGAAGAAGCTATTATGCAAGTAACATAGTCTATGGAGAACAGAGGGAAAAAAAAACCCATTATCCTCTCACACTAAACAGGAGTTTTTAATCTGGGGTCTGTGGACTTCCAAGGGGTCCATGAGTTCACAGGATCCATGAACTTGGATGATAAAAAAATATAAATATTTTCATTTATCTCTGAAATTCATCATATCCCTTCAATTATAAATGAAGGCAACAAACTACAGCAGTCTTGGTAGTACATTTAACTTTGTCACCCATAGAAGTCAGATATTTTCATCAGATATTACAGTTGTTATAGAAAGGTTAAAATACTGTTTATGTTTGTCAACACTTCAAAATTATGGCAGATATTAGACCTGTTAGATCTTATTTAATGCATTATTGCTATATTACCATATCATAACAAAGACTGACAACTGGTTGGAATTCTTTGTAAAACTATAAATTTCATTTTACAGATGTAAAAACACCATTCAGAGAATAGGCTTCACTAGTCAGCCACAGGAATACATGGCACAAAAAGATGTTAAGAATCTCTGTGTTTATACCCATCACTTCATTCTGCCTTCATTTCTGTCCCTAGCCATCATTTCAACCACTTCCTTACCAACATCCTAAATTCCTTTTCTTGTCCCCAAGTGTCCTTTCATTGCTTCAGGTGTTTAAACAGGGCAGTCTTTCACATCTCAAGTTGTATGGAGTAGTGGTCCTTCTGATGAGAATCCTCTTCCCCTCCACCCCTAAACCAGAGCCTTTGTTTGCCTGGCTAACATCTTTTTTCCCACTAGGTAGAGAGAGCTTAAATCCCCTGCTTAAGCCTTCCCTTCATTCCCAGACTAGGCCAGCGTCCCCTTCTTTTCATCAACCTTGTCATCATTTGTTCAGTATTACCCTTCCAGACAATATGCTCTCATGAGGGCAAAGCCCAAGTCTGCCTGGTTCACTATCATATACCCAGTGCCTAGCATGAGGGGGCTATTAAGCCCCTATCCAGAGGGGGTTCAATAAATATGTACAAATACATGTACCAACAAACCATTTTGTAACTTTTGATTTAATATATTTTGTAACTTTTTGATTTAATGTATTATACTCTTGTTTCATGTTGTTACTTTTATTTACTTTAAAGCTGCATAATATTCTATTGGGTATAAGTACTTTAGTTAAATAATTTCCCTAGTATTGATCATCTTGTTTTCAGTTTTCCCTAATACAAATAATGTTGTGATGAGTGTCTTCATGTATATCATTTTATTTTTCTTGCTTTGTATTTAGGATTATTTCCTTGATGTAAATTACAGGAAGAGGAATTAATTGGTCTAATGGAATGAACATTTTTATGGTTCTTGATTTATTCTATGATGTTGTTTTCCAAAAGGGTTCTCATTTAAAATGCCATAAATAATATAAACAGAACATCTGCTAATGATTTTTCAAAGTACTTAAAAAATTTTTTTACTGGATATTAAACATTGAGTCTATGGGTTAGTCCAAAAACTGGGTAAAATTTTTTTTGAAAAGAGTAAAATAAATAACTTTTCTTTAACTCAAAATGTAGTACACTAATTAATTTCCACATTGAGTAAAAATATTTTATTTGTTAACAGAGAGCTAAGAACAAAGATATTGTGCTTGGGAAGACAAATTATTTTAACTTAGATATGGTCATTTTGCTAGTTAAATGGGCAAAAATCATCATAAGACTCTGACCGAAGTTCAAATTTTTGAAAGCAAGGAATAAAATAATCTCTATTTTAACAAGAATTCTGTCATTTCACATTTCAAAGAAAAAGAACATAATTTCTAGAGGAGAAGTAATTAATAGTATACAAGAAACAAAATAAAATTTGCAGACTAAGAATTTTTTTTGCAAGATGTTAGAAGTAAAATGTATGGGCTGACAAATATCTCCTTATTTACTGACAAGCCAGCAGGGACTTGTCAAGCAGGGGCATGTTTCTCATTCTGATTACATCCTCCCTCCTACTCCTTTGATTTCCGTAGCCAACCCGGGCTCCAGGCAGGGCTGCCTCTTCACGGTAGTACCCAGTTTTCGTCCTCAACAAATAAAGATGTGTTGGGTTGTCCCTTGTTTTAATACTGTAGCTACACACAGAACAGAGTGTTGACCTAGGAGGTGGGGCATCCATCGTACTGAATATGAAGAAAGAGAGCTAACCACTGTCTTCTTGTCCTATCCATATTTTAGGGAGGGTACCAGAGCTTCCCCTGTTAAATTGCTCTTAATGATATTAATGTAATATATGCTGACTACGTGACTGCTGTGTGCAGGATGGAGTACCAGGAGCTGCAGGGGACATAATGGATGAGATACATTAGCCAGTGGAAGAATGAGTAGAAAGACATTTCCTCCATTACACAAAAATGTGAGGAAGACCAAGAAGGTCGTTCCACATCTTTAAATGCCCCACTGGGAGAGTCAGGATCATCAAGTCCTAATGTCCTGGAATGAAAACACAAATGCAAATAATTACCATGAGCTAATAAAACAAGCACATAAAGGGATGTAAGTGTAGGGATGTAACTGTTGCATGGCATGAAATGATCATAGATTCAAAAGGAAAGAGTCTGGAAATTTCTTTGAATAAATGGTTGCTTTTTATGGCTACTATTTATTGAGTGTCTATTACGTGATAGGCAGTGAGCCAGGAACATTTATTAGTTCATCATTCCTGACAACAACCCTGGGAGGTAGATATCAGCTCTCCCATTTTATAGATGGGGAAATAGAAGGTCAGCAAACGTTACTTGGTCAAGGTTATATGGTCAGTGAGAGGTGGAGTGAATCAAGCTCATGCTCTTTCTACTATGTCATACATGCAAAGTAGGTAAGTGCTCTCAAAAATCCTACCTTAGTTAATACATCTTTATCCAAAGCCACTCAAAACTTGATTTTTAAAAAAATAAAACAGTTGTAAAATAGGATGGGGAAAGAAATAACACACCTTTCTGAGATGTCAGACTTCTGGAAGTGTCACCTAGTGAAAAAGAATCTCAAACAGTTTTCAAAAACATGTGCAGTAAAGCCCATGAACCTTCATCTAAAGGCAGCATATCATGGTAGTGAATTCGAGGGACCGCCTGGGTGAGACCTTGAAACTGCTTTTCATCTGAATGACTCTGAGCCATTATTTCCCCTCTCTAGGTCTCACTTTCTAGTATCCATCAAAGGATTGTTATAATTAAATAAGATAGTCTATATAAAATGTTTAGCACAGTGGTATCAAGCACATAATGATATACATTAATTATTATTAGTACTGCTGTTAAAGTTATTTTTTGCATATAAGTCTAATAAGCTTGGATCTGGTTTTCTTGAATATACTATATTAGGTACAGCATAATGAAAGATGATGATAGCTGACTACCACAAGGGGCAGTTGTCACCTCTCACTGAAATCAGCAAGAAGGGGCAGCTGAAATAAGACCCCACAGGAGGACCAAAAACAAAAAGGCAAACTGTAAGAATATCAATAATAGTTGCTTTAATTATGCTTTACACTTTGCAAAGCTCTTTCACAATCATTTCATTTGATTTATGCAACACTGCTGTTTTGTAGGGAGGGCATTCCCACTTTACAAATGGGAAAAGAGAGGCTCAGAGAATTTAATGCCTTCTCTAGAATCATAGCTAGTCAAAAGAGCAAAGAGTTACCACTGTTTATAGATCTGCTGTCCAATATGGTAGCCACGTGTGGTTACTTAAATTAAATACAATTAAATATTCAGTTCCTCAGGAGCATAAACCACAATTCAAGTGCCGAATAGCTACGTGTGGCCCATGGCACTCATGTTGGACAACCAAGATTATAGACCATTTTCTTCACCACAGAATGTTTTATTGGGTTATGCTGGTCTATAGAAATGAGAGCACCAAACCGTTACTGCATAATGATAGGCCCGGTGTCCATGACAGTGAACCTGATTCTCAGAGAAAGACGTCAGGGAAGAGGAAAATACTTTAGAAATGTTTCTATGAAAAACACTTTAAGCTTTATATTATAGAGTTAAATTTGTGTGGTGTTAGGCTATAAGCATCATCAGAATTGGGCCCAGAATCCCCAAAAGTGCCGAGTGCCAATGCTCTGCAAAGAATCTACAAATATCTACTGAGTAGTTCTATTTCTTCATCTACTCATTTCAGAAAAATTACGTCAATGTAAGAGAATTCTTCCTGAAGCAAATAAGTTGAACGTCATAAAAATGTAAGCAATAACCTTTGTTAAAATCTCAAGGGCAGTTATGGTTGTGCATTTATAAAATTATTCAGTGTACATACGAAGTCCTTTTATATTCCAATATCTATTTGATGCAGAAAGGCTGTAAATAAATGTAATCAAAAGAGATGAATATCAGTGAAATATGTTTGAAGATGAGAGAAATTTTCAACAGCGATATAAGCCTTGAAAGGAGATATCCAAGGTTTTGCTTTTTAGAATGGTTTATAACATATCCCTCGTAAATCATAAGTTAATAGATTTACTGAGGAGTAAATCACAAGTCAGTCTCAACTTATGGTTCACTTACTTCGAGCAACACTGGGAAGTAGCTTTCAGAAGTGAAGAACCTGACAATGAATGCTCAGTATTACTTCAAAGCACTATAAAATGCTCAAAAGTTTCAGAAGTTACCTTCCAGAGGATGACAAATACTTAACTACCTAAGAATCTTCAGCCTTGCCTGGCAGGATGGTGCTGTCAAATTCAAGGTGCATGGACAAAGATGGAGGCAGTTTCATTTTTTAAATTGACTTTGAAAGTCTTAATGATATATGTACATTTCATGGAAATATGAGCCTTAGTATAATGGTCTGTTCTCTTTAGACAGATGGAGCTCAATTTATGTTCTACATGATTGTATCCCAGAATTTCAGACTTAAGATGTTTGTCATAATATAGTTAATCTATTATTTTTATGAGGGATACTAAGTCTTGGCCTCCTGTATTTGGATAGACGTATGCCAAATTTATGGTGACGCTGGTCTATAAATGACAGATGCTGCCAAAGCAGAAAACTATCATTTTCTTCTACTCAACAGCACAAGGTCCTGTTGCTAGAGACAGAAATGGGGGAAAGAGGCATTTACAAAGACCTTGCTGGCTAATCAATGGAGTCCTGCAGCAGTCGGTGGAAATGAGAAGTTGTCATTTGGGAAACTTGGCCCCATTTGTAACAACACATAAAAACTGTGAAACACACAGGGAAACCCATAAAAATGACGAGGCGAGGGTCTCCATTTGTATCTTTGGCAGAAAGCCTCTTTGACAAAATTGAAAAATGTACATTCATAACGTAACAGGATGACCATAAAAAGTTGAACTGCAGCCTTTCCAGGCAAATCATACTGATGTACTAGTTGATACTGCTCTAGGTTCACACCTGAGGAACGGCCGCCACGCAAAAGCACATTATGCTGAAAACTAAAATGAGTTTTGAGGTATCCTCACTTCTTTCCTTCCTTCTTAAGTCTTTTCTGATACTGTCATCTCTGGCTCCATGGTATAGTCATGGGTGTGGGATAAACAAAACAATGTCCCTGTCCCCAGTGGAAATCTTTTAGATGGGATGGTTCAAAATGCTACCGAAAATGTGGACAGCATTCAGGTTAATCCACTGGACCCTTTAGGAGGCAGTTCAAGGCTCTGCTATATTGGTGATGCCTTTGCCCACTGCTGACCTCCATCTCAGTGAGTGTGTTTGGCTCTAGTCACATAAAGTCTACAGCTGTCAAGCTGGAGCTTTGAGAACACGTGTCATTTACCTGATATGAGTGTTTTCATTCAAACTTGGCCTTGAAAATATCTGTAACTTCTAAAGCTTTGTTCTCTTACAGTTAAATGATGCAGACAACACACTGCACAGAAACTAAGGATTATCACTAAAACAAAGCCTCAATGACCCTGTCACTGCCATAGCTCCTACTGAAAAATATCAACAGTCAGAAAACAATTTAAAAGTAATATATAGTCCTACTCATTAATTCTTTAAAAAGTGGGTTAGTGGTTTCTGACTTTTCCCATTGGGATACTGTACTTGAATTTACTCTTCTGAGTCAGAGAAGCTTAGAAGTAAGGGGAACAGTGGAACATTCATGGAACAAGAAGCCCTGAGTTCCTGCTCTGACTATACTGGGATATGAGTGTGCAAGCCATTTAAAGCCTCACACAAGCCATGTAATCTTTCTAAGACCCAGGCTCTTCACTGTTACCACAGTTTTGGGAGCAGCTTGAAGGTGGCGACTATATATTATTTTTCTTTTGGAATCTCTTGAGGGCAAGAACATGTCTTTCTGTTCATTGTTGCACGCTTGAAATGGAAAATGTTACAGATGTACTATACTACTAAGTATAGATAATACATATTTGTTAAATGAATAAATGGACATACAGTTTGTTGTGTGCATATGTGAAAGAAGGATACTAATATCAGCCTTACCGGTCACAGGGTTGTTGAGGGGGTCATACGAAAACATTTATGTGACTGGATTTTATCAACTGAACAAATTCAAGGTGTTCCTATTGTTATATTTTAAGCAGAACATGCTGGTTCCATCATCTTTGCTCTTAATTGCATTTATAAATATATCTATAGCATTTTGAATCATTCCATCTGCTTTCGTCTTTTTAGACAGCAACTGATTAAAAGCTGTTTAGCTCTAAATGGCTATGCCAATGCTATCCATAGGATACTTTGAGCTACAAATGTATTTTCCCCATCTTGATATCTAATTAATTTTAAAAAATCTTGTGCTAAAGACTAGACATATGGATGATTAGTTCGACTATCACAATATTTTACCGTTAGGTTGATTATCAAAATCTTTTATTATTTTCAAGAAATAAGGTCTTCCAAAGGCTCTGTTTTTTTTTTTGTTTGTTTGTTTTGAGCTTCTTATGAGTGGTTAAGTGCTGTCACAAAGAGCATTCAACTTGATGTATGGGGCATATTATCACAGGGAAGTGTTGTGTCATATGGCATTATGACACTTGAACTCTAGGGAGAAATTTAGGTACAGTGTCTGGCCAATATGTTCTAGCCATCTTCCTGAAGCTGCCTAATGCTTGCTGTGTCTTGATCCCAATTCTCCCAAAGCACCTTTTTCCTCCTTCCTAACAAGTTTTGAACTCCCACTGATGCATCATTAAAAGCTGGGATAGATCCTAGGAGACCAGAAAGCTATTTCTTTGGATTTTACGTTTAATTCTACTCCAACTTCTAAAAAGTGAATAGGACAGCTATCCTGTCTGAAATAAAACATATTTATTTTTTTTTCAATCATGTGGTCAGAGCTTCTTATAATAAATGAAATTCCTGTTACTGTAGTTAAAACTCATTTTGTTTACTGACTTGAGAGAAAAAAAAAAAGAAAGCTTTCCATGATACCCTAAACTTTTTATATCTGATAGCTCCATTATAGCAAATTTCTTTGTATTGCACAGATCCAGTTACAACATGATCTAAATTATGTCTCCAAATGCATCATAAGAAAATGGTTGTCCCAGTTGCTAAAATAGGAGGTAAAAAGGCTTTTCTATCAATAGCTCTTGGAAGATTGTTAGGTCACTTCTTAGAATAAATAATCTGTGCTCTCAAGGAGCAAAGCGAGGTCATCTGTGGCTCGCACGCTCCTTGTCAGATACTCTGAAATCACACTCTTCCTTGACTGATGTTCAGTGAATCCCAGGATGCTGCACTCCCAGAAGCTCCCTCCCTTAACATCTGGCTATTTCCTGTTCCTCAGGATTTGCCCTCATTGAACAATACTCTTGCTAAGCTACTGATGCTAAAGTATGAGAATGGAAATTGAATTAGTCAATCCTATGGATGTTGTGAATGCCTGGATTTTGAAATCTGGTAGCTGAGACATCAAGTTACTAACATATTTACTTTTCACTCAACTGTCTCAGAATCACATAGATACTGCTTAAGCCCACTTGATAGGAACACTTCATTCAGAAGAAAAAGACCAGTGCTAGGGAATTTCAGTCTCTTAAGAACTGTCAATCAACCATGACTTTTCACTGTCACTATTACTCTAATTTTTGGCTGACTCCTTAGAGGCAGTGTTGTCTGAAATAAAACACTTCAGTTAATTAAGTACCACAGTTCTTCCCCTTCCCTCCCCTCTACATCCCACCTAGACTGTTTATGAAGGACTGGTCTTCGTGTCTCCTAACTTCTAAAATGGGGTTTTAAAGGAAATCAAAACAAGTTACCAAAAAATTTTATGACTCTGACAAAGCTGTGGGAGCTTTTTAAGGATTTAGAAATAGGTGGTTAACAACTGGTTATGTATTACATTGTTTAGACCAGATTTCCCATCTGGGAAAAACTTCTAATTTTCTAACTTGAAAATTCTATAAAACACGTGTGAAAAAAAAAAAGAAGAAAGAAAAAAACACGTGAATTCTTGCTTAAAAGCTGACGTTCAGTTGAAAGTGATCAAAAAACATATATTTATTTAGCAAATACGACCCACTTTGTTTTTAAATAGTGCCATCTTTCAACAGCTTTGGTATTGCTTTTATAGATATAATAGGATGAACTAAATATTTCATTAGCATTAATACTTAAAATATGGAGAAACAAAAACGTAATTTGAATGACCTAACCAATGTATTGCCAAATAATTTATACAGATTTGAGTAAGGAAACATGGAAAAATGAGGTAACCCCAAATACAGGTAGTTTGCATTACTTCTAGTCCAAGTCTGGACAGGGACATGGTGACTGAGGTCAATACTGTTAGACCATAGGTACTTTGCAGGGTGGATAGGGAAGTGGCAGAGGAAGCAGAGGATGCTGGATTAAAGACCATCACATAGCTACTGGGAAAGGGACTCTGTGGTTGAGATTTGTTTTCCTCTCTCCCCACTCTCATCTCCTAGGGTTCTTCTAGATCTCAGTTCTCTTTCCTTGTTTATACCACTACTGTACTTGACCCTGGTGTGTTTCTATTGCCCGCTAGCCAAACAGAGTTATTTGTAAAGTCTCTTTCACTTGAGCATTCACTAGCATTTGAGAGTCAGAATAAAAGTCTTGAGTCATTGAACTTTATGTTAACATGCTCATTGGGCATCTTGTAGATTTAAGGTATGTTGTGATTTTGACCCAGCCCCTTTATTTGGATTTTCTATTTCTATACTGCTCTTTTCTTGGGTCTACTCGCTAATTGTTGACTTTTTTCTCTTCCTTTCCTCTTCTTCTACACCTTTCCTTCTCCCTTTAATTATCTTCTGTTCTTTCATTGATTCTTCTCTCATTAATCCTTTTCTATTTCCATTTTTAACACTTTTTTCCCCTCATTAATTTTAATTTCATCTACTATGTCTAGAGCAAACCCAATCTGCAAATAATAGTAATATATATTATAATATAACTTAAGAGGAGCATTGAGCACATGCAATACCAATGCAGGAATGCTTACAGTACCTTCCCACTGTGCTATTAGCTCGAGACACAAAATAAGCTGCAAGAATGGAGTGACACTAACCTCCACTGTTTTATCATTTTGCTTATAAGTACTTCTGTCGGTAAAGAGCATAATTCAGGTAATAAAACCTGACAGAGTATTATTTCATAGAGGCAACAATATCCCACAGAAAATGAAACTAGGCAGGAAGTCAGGAGATGATGGCTCCTGTTCTTCCAAACACTGGGTAACCTTGAGCAAATAACGGCCGCAATGTGGACCTCGCCTTGGTTTGCTATTTTATAAACAGGAGATAATATTTGACCTTAATATCTGATAGATCTGGGTTAAAGATTAATTTGCTAATATACGTAAAAAGGCTTTTTTCTTTAGAAGGGGAAAAGTGCAATGTAATAATTCAGTATTTATTATCTGTTCACCAGATAACATGATTTAGTGATTCTATTGCACGAAGAACAAAAGGCTTTATCACCAAATTTGGGTCAGCTCACTCATTCCAGGCTGCAGAGCCTTGGGAACCAGCATCTATGGGACCTCATCAATAGTGGTCGCTTCTTACATAGTCTCTCTTTGTCTAACAAGGCTTTTCTGAATCTTCCTCTTACGAATGGATTTGCGCTTCTCCGAAGGCCCTGGGCAACCACAGGAAAGCGTTCTTAAGTCTCTTCCTCAAATTCTACAATGACTTGGAAAGCAGAAGAGAATAAGAAGAGAAGTGTGTGTCTGTGTGTTTCCAACAACAGAGAGGTCCCTAAAGAGAGAATCAAACATAAGAAAAAGGGATCTATTCTCTTAGTTTCCCTTACTAGGCACTGTTCCTCAGTTAGTCACTACAACAGGGTGACTTACCCATCTTGGGTCCTGATGGGCAGATGTGACTGCGTGAAAGCCTATTAAACACCCAATTTCATGGTATACCTGCTGGAAAAATAAATTTTTTCTCTTCTCCCTGAATCATTCAGTTTGAACCTACTCAGAAAACCTGCTGATTCACTGGAACTATGAAATACTCTGCTTAAGAGGCACTTCCACTAGTAGCCCATTTCCAATTTATAAAGTTCTTCTGTTAGTCAGTTCATAACCGTGAAAAGTTCCTTTAAAATCTTTGAGTTCATTTGTAACTCTGAGGAGAACTCTATGAAGATCTTAAAGAATCAAAATCTCTTATTATTGAACACATTTCCAGATTCATTTAATAATGCCACTCTCTCAGAAAACTTTACCTTTTTGCCCTTCTACTCCTGTTACGGGGGTAAGAAAATATGAAAATGTCTGTTAATAAACAAATTTAAGGATTCCTTCACTGAAAAAGTCCATAGCAAAAACCAAATGTAAAATGAATAGAGAGGAATAATAAACTCAGTCTTTTAGATCCATTTCTTGATTTTGTCTAAACACAATGTGACCAAGAAGCCTCCACTTATTTTCATGCATATATACTTATATATATATTTACACACACACATATATACTTAAATGTATATATTTAACAGCATGGAATGGTAACATATCAAATGCTTAGATTCCGTGCAAACACATAACCCTTCCTGTGAAGGGAACATATTAATATTATAAAAACAAATCATGGAGAGTAACATGCAACAGTGGGGGGGGGAGAAGGATGGGGTGAGGCCAGAGGACCAGGAGGAACACAAAGAATGTAAAGAACAAAAAGTGTCATTGACCTGATTTGTCAGAGTTGTTGCCTGTGATTGGAGTGATGGAGCAGCTGGGATTAGCCTTTGCGCTGTCCTTGGAAGAAACCATTTTGGGTTTATTTTTCGTTGCCTCTAGTGCTTTGACCTTCTTGGCATGTTTACTTCCTTTGTAGTGGGCCTCGGCCTGGCTCTACAAAGGAGAACAAATCAGGCTCATTTTTTTGCTACTTACAAACAGCACAATGGATGATCATGCAGGAAAAAATACATTCAATCATAGGCACCACAGACGTTTACAGCTCAGCACTCCACTATGTTTTTGGCATTTAATGAATAGTAGACCGGTATCTAAGAGTTTTTTGCATACTGAAACCTTCTATACAACACAGAGGATCTGTGTCTTTCAAAACCAGACATTACACGAGTGGACAACAGGGTCAGGACAAAATTGGGGCGAAGGTGAACTTTGTCATTAGTGTCCTCCCACCACTGCCCATCAGGGTTACTTGCCAAACGTTTGGCTGGCAGCAAGCCGCTTTGAGTGTCCTACCCGGGCATGTCCTTCCACAGCCACTCCGTTTAGTTTCCCTTCAGCTACAAATCTGTCTTCCCTGCACCTACGTTCCTCTTGGCTCTGCTCTGAGAGCAAGTGATGTGACAAAGCAACTTGCTAGTGAGTGGAAATGGCACTACATTTTGGAGTCATCTACAAGCGCTTCATGTGTCATTTTGATGATTCCAGTTCTAAGAGTAGACAATATTAGCCACAAAGGAGGTAGGGACAATGCTTGTTTCTGATCTCAGATGTGATTCTGAAGTCAAAGCAGTTAGTATTACATTCACTTATACAAAAAGCATAGGTGAAACTGTGACTTCAGTACTAGATCAAAAGAAAGAAAAACGATCAAGGCAAGTGAATATTAAAAATTTTCAAAAGACAAAAACAAATTACAGCAAAACAAGAAAACATTTAGTCAATAAGCTGACATTTGGAAAATTCCCCTCTGCCTAAAGAATAAGGATTTTATCTTTTTGGCATCTAGTACAATGAACATATTAACAAAAGAATCTAAGTATACTTGCTTCAATTTCATTTTTAATAGACCCTGAAAATATAAACAAACCAAAACATATATTATATGTAAAAAACAAACTAAAACATATATTATATGGTATATTAGCGTAGTTATAAAGGTGAAGAGGATGATAAACCTGTCATATAAAATGAATTTCTGTTAGAGGATTTCTAAAATAATAATAACTTTTCTTTTTACATCAGTTTTCCGTATATACACCTGTATGTGTTTGAAGACGATTATACTGATGTTTTCATCCATCTTCCTCAACAAGCAGAATACAGGTGGTATGTATGTGCGTGTGCATGTGTGCGTGCAGGTAGGTAGGTAGGTAGGAGTGGCAATGGACAAAAGGAGCCAGGTTTTAATTCTACATTTCAATTAAAGACGTGATTTTCCTAGTACATAACCCCAGTCACCCAAGGTCAACAGACTTGTATTGACTGTACACAGTCCCTAACTTCCTGAATATCTTCTTGTAAATATTGTTTTAGACCACCATCGACTTATCATGGCTCTTGGTTCGTTTGCTAAAGGACTTCTCATGCTGTTCTCTGTCAAGTTGAAACACAAACCCAATCCCAAGAGAGGAGAAAAGTGTAACATTATTTTGAGTCTTATCACCCTCTGAGAATGGTTAAATCCAGCAAATATAGTTGGGTAGATATAAATTAAGAAAATATACAAATAAAAATTTAAAAATTGATAACATGAAGAAATAATAATAATGGCTGATATTACTGAGCCTCTGACAAGAACAGCTCGAAATGTAGTACATGTTTCTCTCATGTAAGCTTCACAGTACCCTGTGAGGCAGGTACAGATAGAAAACTGGGCACGAGAAGCTAAACAACTCATCCAAGGCCACGCACGTAGGTGGAGAAGCCATTATGGGGATCTGACATGCTTACGTGTGTACTCCTATTTAACTACATACCCACACGTTAGACATGTACATACTCACACTAAGTAAACAATATAATTTTATTAGAAGTAAAACATTACACAAAAATTACACACAAAGAAAGCACACTGCTTTTCATGACTCAGTGAAGGATTATAGTTTAACAGAAGTTTCTATGAGTAGGGAATACCTTCTTAATTCATAGGAAATATACCAGTAGAGTACATTAGGCCTGATCCTTCTGTTGAGAAGCTAAGAAAGGCCCACTTCTTAGGTATGTAACAATTTCTACAAGATATCAGGAGACCTAATAATTCATCTTTCCAAGTATACTAAACAGTGAGATGTTACTTTAGTGCGCTGTGGCTAAATAAACATATAGTTCTCTAAATAAAACCTCCTAGCACAAGATAAGCAGAGTGTCATTTCCTCATTACTATTTCCTGGCATCACTGCAGAAAGTTAACAGTATCAATTAGCACTTGGGATAAAGAGCCAGCTGAGTGACACCTCACTGGATGCCAAGTTGGAAAGAGCTCTCCAGAGCCATGATTCAGTTTCCTTTTGAGTTCTGGGGCATGGAGAAAAGCAAAACAAGGCTTCTTAGCCTCTACTGACTACTGTTTGGGAAAGATTTGGAATTAAGACAGTGGCAGACACCACTCATTCACACTTGACATCTTTCCAATTACCCTGTGGTATTCTTGGTAGTAGCACTATGCTGTCCTCAGTACTGTATCTGAGGTGTCAACAGCTTCTAAATCCTGGGCAAATCTTCAAGTGAAACGGAGACACTGTTAAATAGTAACACGGTTAACCTGCCTTCATTATTTGGGAATCTCCTTAATTGAGGAATGAAAGAAAAAAGGACAAGAGCCAGAAAACCCATGAACGATGCAACACAATCAAGCCCAATCAACGATGGTTCTCGTATCACTTCTGAGAGACTTGGTTAACCAAACAGACTTATAATATTTTACACCTCAGTGACTAGTCAGCAGACACCTATTTGTCTAGCACTAATGGCCTGCTTTCTGATTCCCTCCCAAAAGTGTTGCTATACACCCCAAACTGGCAGTGATCAAAGAAACCCCTTGCCAAGAATTGCCAGAATTAGAGAGCTGCCCAAACCACCATACTGACCCCCATACGGGAATTCATTGGTATCTAAGTTTTTCTTTCAGAGGTCACTCCAGTAGCTACCTGACCACCCACTGGTAGAGGAATAGCTTTGACAGGAAATGACATCTTGGAATTTTCTCTTCCATTCATCTCCATCTTTGTTACTAAAGACCCTCACTTTCCAAAATCCTCTACATCTTTCAGGACCCTACTGGTCCAAATAAAAAAGATAAATAATGAGATAATGTATTGCTTTACAAATAAAAATGCAATAATGAGCAATTCTATAATTCACTGAGCTCCCATTTCTGTTTTTTACCTTATTTCTATTTTGGACTTCAGAGAGGTGGATAGGATCTTGAAACAAGATGTTAAACTGTGTTTACTTTGTATAGAAAGAACAGTCCAAACCCAAACTGGCAAGTGGCTGAGATAGAGTAATGTCACTGGAGAAAGTTCTCAGTATTTATTTACCAATGGACCCAATGTTTTTGCATCTTAAAAAGTAATTGGAACTGTTCCCTTAATTACAGAAAGTGTATCATTAAAACTATTGGCATCTGTTTTTTTGAGACGTTAGATTTCAATGTGTTAAGCAGTGTTAGATGGGAAAGAGCAGAGGTCAGTTACTTTTCAAAAAAAAAGTATATAAAAAAAGTATATAAAAGTATATACTCTATATACTAAAATTTTAAAATTCTATTAATGAATACTGTAAATTATAGAGACTGTATTTTGAAAAAGATTTTTCCCCCATCAACCTAATAGAAGTAGGTTTATGTGAATTTTTTTTCAATGTAGATAATGGATAATAAAACGAGTCTTATTTAATGTCATAATTTCTTTAACATCATCACAATTTAGTTAAGAATTCAGCAAAAAAGTATCTTGAGATGCTTACCCTAAGAAAATAAGACTGCTTACTTCTCTATTGCATTTACATTACAGCTTTTGAAAGGTATATTTACTTTGTCTTCTGGGCTGGGGGTCAATATCTGAGTCAATTTAATGATAAGTTTTGTGCAAACTCCTAGTAGGTACAGTAGAGTTTAACTGAGGCAAGATGAATTAAATGAACCCTGGCAAAATATGCCCTCTCTTCCAAATTGTAAGGGGAGCAAATCATGAACTTCACCCAGAATGTACTGATAAACCATATTCTCTAAGTTATTACCCTCAAATGGGAACATTAGTGTTCTGTACACTAACATAATCTTGAATATGTAATAATGGGAACATTTATAAGTTATGAAAATATCTAATTTTCTCAAAGAATTATGCATATGGGACCTAACGTGTTAGAACTTCTAAATCTTAAGAATTTTTATGAAACACATGGATATCATCTTTTATTTTTATAATACATTATAAAACATTAAGGCTTTGTTAATAATTACTTAATATTCTTGAGTCACTTATTTTATGATTTTCCCAAAAGTATTCAAAATTATCCACCTCTCTCAAATTAATTTCAAATTTTATATTAAACTGGGACATTTTAGTTAATAATTCTCCACTACCTTGAAATATAAAGAAGAGTTTATAGTGATTTCACAGTTACATCTCAAGTTCCTAAAGTGTTTGAGAGTGCTGCTATCTTTCAGTGGGGAAATGGATTGCCATGGTATGCTTACTAAGAGCGATTTTTTGTTACTCAGTGATAAGTAATGCAATATAATTCAAGTCTCTGCATTAACGCTGTGACTCTACAGCTAACTAATTCAAGTCTTCTGATGGTCTTTTAAATTAGGCTCCCAGGCTTCTACACATTAATTTTTAATCAGTCTAGAAGGTATTACATTTACTTCCATTTCCATATTAAAGAAATTTACATAAATGATACAAAATAAATCTAAAATTAGAATTTGCATTGTGTCTCCTTATATTTGATATATAATATCCTTACTGCAGACAAAAGTGGCAAAGTAACTTTGAAAGAGTTGAAGAATGGCTTTAGTAATGTTTTATATATGTTTAATATATTATTTATTTAGCATTACTCATTTGAAAATCTCTTTTACAAAACAGATTTTTGTAAAACTCCTACCCCAAAGCACTAAACAAATTTTTAAAACCCAGCAGATATTTTATAATTCAAAATTAAGTGAAATATGTAAACGTGAAGATTAATACCATACCCTTTCAAACATACAAATATAAGTAAGAGAAAATAATAAAACTGTACCTCTTCAGTAGTCACTTAGCTAACCTGAGTCATGTTAAGGCTATCTTTACATTAAAGTACCAGATTAAACTAGAAGTTTCCATTGCAGATTAGTCTGGTCAACCTTCCTCACATATAAAAAATTGGTCTGCTGGAGGAAAAACTAAAATAAAAATGCCCATAATTTTGATTCGCCCATAAATACCAGAATATTTCAATATAATCAGTGAATGCTAAGTGGTCTTTCAGTTTCTGATTCCAAGTAATATTGTTCTAAAAGTTCTATTCACCAATTAGAGTCACAACAAAGGTTGTTCATATATGAAAAATCAATGTGAACTCTGTCTTACAAGTCTTCTGAAGCGCCTATTATACGGTATAGACTCAATGAAAAGTTTTTGAATTATATATATAGGATAGAGTAAGTAAAATCTTCTAAAAATAGGAATTTAATGCTGGGAGTCCATTCATTCTTCCATTCAACAAATATTTATTGAATACCTATTATGATCCAGGCATCATTCCAAGTGTTGTGGGATGCAGGTCTTACATTCTAGTATGGGGACACAGACAATAAAATACAAATTTATATATATTTTACGGTAGTAAGTGTTAAGCGATACATTTATGAATGTTAGGTGGTGCTATAAAAAAATAAGGAAAAGTAAGGAGGATAGACAATGATGGGGTGGGTGTCATTTTAGGTATTAAGGAAAGTTTCTGTTGAGGAGGCATTTGCACTGAGACCTGAATTAAGTGAGGGAGTTAACCAGGTAAATACCTGGGAGAAGAGCCTTTAAGGTCCAGGGAACTGAAAATGGCTATTCTAAGGATTTTGACTTTTATTCTGAGAAGATGGGAAATCCCAGCAGTGTTCTGAACAGAGAAGTAACCTTGTTTGACTTCTGTTTATAAAGTGATCGTTCTGGTTACTGTGTGGAGAACAAGCTATGTGTGTATGGTGGGGCGGTTGTGGACGAGGCAAAGTGGAAAAGGAGGCTATTACAATCATCCAGGCAAGAGCTGAAGAGAGTTCAAAATAAAATCCCACTGAAGGATAAGAAAGGCTTTAAAAGATGATTTTCTATTCTATTATAACCAGTAGTTATAATATTTGGAATATCTGCAATTTTTGAACTTGAATCAACAATGATTTCTACAGAATTTCATTTCTGTCCAATTAGCTATTACTTTTGTTTCTTTTAAATTTAAATTGTATTTATTTTTTATCCAGGTAATATAATCACACAGTTGAAAAGTATAAAACAAAAGAGCGTACATAGTGAAAAGTCTACCTCTCAGACTTCGCAACTAGTTCTCGTCACTTTTTGTGTATCCTGCCAGAGATAATTTACATGCCTATCAAGCAAATATATATGTATGTGTGTATTTTCCCCTTCTTCCATTTTTAGACAAATGCCTACATACCACATATGTTGTTTTGTATTTTGCTTTTTCTATTCAGCAATAGATCTTAGATATTTTTTAAAGCGAGTAATTAGGAAGTTTTCTAATTTTAAAATGGGTGTGTATATTTATTCCATTACATGAATGAACCGTAATTTATTTCAACCGTATGTTATTGATGAATATATAGGTTGTTTTTCAAAGTTGTGCTGTCACCCTTGATGTAAAAATAGACATTAGATGCTTCAAATGATTATTTTTCTTCTTTTTTACAACTAAAAATGATTTTTAAAGTGCTTTAATTGAATTAAAGCAGACATTCTAAAATATCCTAATTAGTTTCCATACCCTAATTTGTCATTATGGATATATTATAGTTATACATTTTCCTAAACATATTTCTGGGAATCAGGCAACAAAATGTGCACACACCCTTGCCTTGGGCTGAATAAAATTGTATGAAAATTTGAGAAAAGAAAGGGCCTTGAGATGGGCCTTCCATAATGGAAAGGATTTCAAAGACAAGAGATATACACTCTCAATAAGGAGAGGACTATAAGAAAGAAGTATTTGGCAAAACCAATTTTTGTTTAGGGAAATGTGAATAATCCAGTTTGAGTGAAATGTGGGTGTGTGTGGAGTAGGAATGGAAGAAAAGATTAGAAAGACAAGTGCCTTATTATTTAGGCCTTAAATACTAGATAGTGGGAAGACAGTTAACAATAGCATACTTAATTAGGTAGGTAATGAGAAGCCATTGAGGGCTTTTGTTCTAGCACACTCTGATCCAGCTAAGACCTACAAAAAGGAAAAAAAAAAAAGACAGTAGAGTAACTAGAAGGTTCTTACCACAGCAAGTCAAAGAGTAATGGGGTTCTTAAACACACAGATTTCAAATTTCAGGGGGCTCTATAAACCAAAAGCCAGAGCTTTCATAGAAAAGGAGCTATTCCTCCTATTAAGCAAGTCTCTATCTAGATATTCTGTTCCTTTTTGCCTTTCCCAGTGTCTATTACCCTTTCTCTTTTTTAACATTTATACTCAACTCCCCCTTCCCAAATCAAATCCTTATCATTGGTGTTTAAACAAACCCTGATCTCCCCAACCCAAAAGAGACCATCCCTCAAGCTACATTCAGCCCTAGCTTTTCACCCTTTCAGCTTCCTTTCACAGACTAATCTGGTCAATTAATTGTATGCACATCTCCAATTTCTCTTCTCTAATCTGGTCCACCTCAATCCACTGAAACAGACATCACCAAGACACCAATGCCTTAAGTCCTAAAACCAAGAACATCTTTTATTCCTCATCTTACTTGACCAATCACGGGTACGTGACCCTGCTGATCTCTCGCTTCTTCCGGAAGGCACTTTTCCGCAGGCTCTTTCCGAGGTTGATGTTCCCCCACCTACATTTCTGAACCACGTGCAGCCTCATCTTCCCCTGCCCAGTCACTGAATTGTTGACATTTTCCAAGGTGCAGTTTTAAGCCTTCTTGTCTTCTCACTCCAAACTTTCCTGTCTACTCTCTGTTCAGTTTCACCCACACAACTTTCCCAGCCACCTCTATACTGATAATCTCCTGGTTTCTACCTCTCTAGTCCAGATCTCTCCCCTGAGCTCCAGACTCATAATATCCACTTGGATATCTCAAAGCACCTTAAACATAAGTTCAAAACCAAACTCCTTGTATCATTTGTCTCTGCTTTGCTGCCAAAATTACCTAGTCTTCCTTCTAGCATTCCCTTTCTGCTAATAGCACCACTCTACCTCTATTGTAAGAGCCAAATCTAGGGATCATTCTCATTGTCACACTCTACCTCCACCCTCACATTCAATCACTAAGTCCTACAGATTTTACCTCCTAGATATTTCTCTAATCAAGACAATTCTTTGTATCTCAACCACAACCATCTTGGTCCAAACTGCCATCATCTTTCACCTGGACTGCTGCAACAGGCTCTTTAGCGATCACCCAAAGGCCCCTCCTGCTCCTTTACAATCCCTTCTCCACGTGGCGGCCAAAGTGATATTTTAAAAATGCAAACCTCATTCCTCTGCTTAAAATCCTTGACATCTTTTCACTGCTCTTGGTTTAAAATCTAAAATCATCATATTCAAGACCTATATGTCCTACTCCCTACCTACCCCTAGTTTCATTTGGTAGCAGGCTCTTTGTTTTTTCTTGGAGGAACTGAAAGAAAGTGTGGCTGGAGTATAAGTACAGTGCTAGCCTTTTGCACATGCCTAAAATATAATACTATCTCTTTTCTCTTTTCCTAGTTAATTCCTATTCATCCTTCAGAACACAGCTCAAACATTATATCCTTAAGAAGCCTTCCATCATCCCCCAGACTAGGCTACATCCTAACTTTTTAGATTCTTTTCTTTATAGCACTTCTCACAATTTAAAAATTATTAAATTTTATAATAACTTGATTAATGTTTGTCTTCCCCCACTAGACAATAATATTCGTTAAGGCTTGTACCTGTAAGATTTTTGCTCTTCACTGTACCTCTTGCACTTAGTACACTGCCTGAAACATCTTGACATTTGATAAATACTGATTACATGGATGAATAAATTAATGGAGAAAGAGTTTTTATTACTTGACAATAGAATTAAAGTAAGGGTAGAGGAAGAAAAAATAATTGTAGTTCCCTCTAGAAGTTTCAGGCCCAAATAACAGGGAAAATGGTAAAATGATTAACCAAAATGCAGTTGTCGTGGGGTGAGGAAATTTTGCAGAGGAAAATGAGATTTCAGTTTGGTTATCTACTTAGGCTGCTCATGAGATACACAGTGGAGAGGTTCAACAAACAATTGAAAACACAAGTGATGGCTGAGAAAAGAGGCTGGGGCTGGAGACATCTATTTTGGAACCACATTATGAGATGATAGATGAAACCCTGGGGATGGATGAGATTCTTGATGAATTAAGAATAGAGAGGAGAAAACCCATTTTGAGGAAAGAATCTTGAGAAACAGCTATATTCAATAGGTAAGATGAGGAAGAGAAATCAGCAGAGGATACAGAAAAGAGGCCATCAGAAAAGCTGGATATACAGAGTAATAAAACAGAGGTCAAGGGAAGTGAAAATTCCAAAGGAAAAATAATTAAAAATACATACACACAACTATACTTTTTACTGAAATATAACAACATCTTAAATGCTAAAATACTTTTTTTTTGTAATATCAAAACAACCTCATAAAATAACTGGAAAATAATATGAGGTCTTCGTGTCCTTGAAGAATATTTGATAATGTTGCAGAGAAAGCATAGTGGTAGCCATGTCTGTGGAAATAAGGGGCTTATTTATAGCTACTACTCCAAGGAAAATTATGAGGAATGCAGAAAAATAGCGAGAACACAGCAACCAGAAAGACTGCAAACACAATGTCAGGTTACAAAAACTACTCTGAATTCAATAACAAAAATGGTGACAAAGAGTTACCATTTATTGTTTGCTGTGTACCAGGCACTAAGTACAATGCACTAAGTACATTACAGACAGCATCTCATTTAATCCTCATAACAGCATATGAGGCAGGTATTATTATTAGTCCAAGTCTACAGAGACTCTGAAAAGTTAAGTAACTGTCCAATACCACACTGCCAGAAATGGAAGACCCTGGATTCCAACCCAAGATTAAAAGATTAGGCTCTTAATCACTGCACCATTGAAGCAAGTCCCAAGCCCAGGGTCCAATCAGCCTTCACCATGGAAGATCCAAAACAGAATAGACTCTCTCCCTTATCCCCTCTGGTAAAAGATAGTCTTCATTTCCTTAGACAGGATGATCTGGAGGGGAAAAAAGGTCTGGGGAGGTGACCTGTAAAGTCATATAAGTTATAGTTTTCATTGTAGAGAATGGATTCAGTGATTCCCAATCAATCCTTGGGTTGTATAAATCAAAGTTTAAAAAAAATCCTCTTTAGGACCATGTATTCACCGGGGGGACAGTAATGCACAAAGCATATTCAGTCCTTGAGCCAACAATTGTGCATGTGTGTGTGCGTGCGTGCATGTGTGTGTATTAGAAACATATATTAAATAGTTATATAAATAAGGTATCTTTACAAACTGTGATACATTTCATGGAGGAAAATTATTGGGTGTTATAAAATGTATTCTTGGGAGTGGGGCTAGTTTACACTAGGGAGTCTGGACAAGCTCCTGTGAGGAAGAGACATAAAACGTGAGACCTGCAGGAGGAGTAGAGACTAGACCGAAAGGGAGGGGGGAGAAGTAGCTTGGCAGCTTTATCAAAATAAAAGAAAGCCATTGTGGCTGAAGGCTGGCTAACAATGGAGCGAGTGACAAGAACTGGACTAGAGATGTGCATACTGGTTAGAAACCTGTATTTGGAGGATGGTAAGTGACCAAGAGAGGGAAGATTTTGGTATCAAGAGTGACCATAATCAAATAAGTACCTCCTACTTCCTGCAAATTCCTGCCTGACTTCTGCCTATGATGAGAAGCAGTGGACTGAAGCAGGGGTCACCAGTTGGTATGATTTTTGGGGTCTGGCTGCTTGATCTATCTCAGTGTGGAATGAGCAGATTCCTAACAGACCAATTGCTCAGTTATTGGAAAAACAATTCTTACATACAGTGGGTCACTCACCTGTCTATCAAGATAGCCCCAGGTCAGAACACAAAATCAGTGATTTATGGAGCATTCTGTCAATTTGATCAGTGCAGATAACTAAATTGGATAAGTCATCCCTCAAAACAATGCTTCTTTGGCCTGAAATATAAAACCTAGATACCATGTAAGTTAAAACACTTGACTCAAAAGATTTACTGGGAAAATGCTAACCAAGTCGCAGAAAATCATTTGCTTAAAAAAAAAGAGAACGGTATTAGATATTACTAAATGATTATAATTTCAGAAAAACCTCAACAATGTGGACTAATTTGGGTACAGGGCATAACGAAATGGTAAAAAAAAGTTGAAAAAGTTGAACATTTTTGAAGAAATGCTGTTAGTTACCATAGATTCTTAGGTGAGGTGTTAAAATACATAAGAATTATTTTAAATTATATTATCACTTGTATTTTAATCAGTGCCCTTCAAGTGCTTATGTAAGCTTGAAAAAATTGGTTCTGTTGGTATTCTAAATCACTATGCTTCAACCTGCTTTGCAACACTCATTTGCATTATCTTTGAAGAAAGAATTTGGACCAAACGAAAGTACAATTCAGCCCATACCTAATTATCACAAATCCCTAATTAATGTCATCAAAATTAATAAGAATTTACTGCATTTATGAAAATGGAAACTTATGCAAAAGACAATTATTCAATGTCTAGATCTTTAGAAAACTAGCTTGAAGAGAATGTCTTTCAGATATTCAAATTTTGTATTTTTTAATCTACATCTGCACATTTAGTAATTCTATTCTGGCATTTTACAAATATAGGCATCCATCATTTCCTCAACATTTACAGATGTTAATGAATATCCCCTTTTATAACCATCTGTGTAAATGTACAAATTAAATCTTAAAAAGAGATTGTTGGTATTTTTAATTTAAAAGCGCATATAGGGCATTTTGTTGGCTTACACAATTTAAATTACAAAACTATAACAAATAACCTAAGTACCCCTTTAATGAGTCCATTCTTTCCCATTCCTCTCAAATGATATAAGAAAAAGCCCAAAATTCATGACATGAACAAATAAATCATCACATAAAAGGACTCCATAGGTGTCTCTCAAATGATATAGAATGTTATTTCTTTCCAGAGCAAAAACCAGGTCACCTCACAGGTCACAGGTCACAGGTCACAAGCTCACAGGTCAGAGATAATGAAAGCTACATTTCAGAGAACATTCAGTGGGCATTATTGAGGATAAAAAGGAAACTATTTGGTGATTACAAGTTTAAGTCAGCATAACCTATCTCCATACTAAATGTAACATGTATTTAAAGTAGCACTAGAATTCCTATTAATGGAATAACAAACGTCTGTGGTATACTGAAGGGGATGGAGGAGATGTCCACTTCAGTACAGGAAACAAGAGGCTGCACTATGTGTAGATAATTTAAAAACAGTAATAAAACTGACTAAAAATAGGGCTGCTTTTTATTGTCATTACAGGCTGGCAATTCTAAAGTTAGAAATAAAATACTCCTCCCTGAAAAATAATTTGTTGGTCTAAGTTTTAAACAATTGCTGTGATTACAGTGAATTTTAATAATATATATGTAAACTTGAAATTAGCATATCTTTTTTACTTATCTTTTAATTAACTACATGGAAGTTAATATAGAGAACTTGCTATATCATCAAACTCCCAATTCACAATGACTCTGCTACAACCACTCATTTTGAAAGTAAGTTCCTAATGGTTAAGAATCGTTTAAGTTCGTTTCAGATGCAGTCAGTTTGCAAACTCGGTGCCCCTCATATTCTAGCATTTCAATAGTTGATTTGAAATAAAGAATGATAGCACAGTGACTGTAAAGACAAAACAGAACTTGAAATACTTCAATTCTCTCATTTTAGAAATTCTGATTAGAATTTTTATTTGTGTTTAAACTTTAAGGGTGAGACAGTGCCAACTGTGAGGTGTATTATTCTTGTTTGGTAAATATAAATTTTAGCTTATACATGATGGATTTTACTGACTTTGGCTAATATCTTTGAAATTGAAATTTATGCTTCTTTTTAGGTTATTCTGTGCTTTAAAACTAAGGAGTGAAGAAGAAACTATCAGTGGTACAATTTAGTAGGTATATAAATTGTATCTTTTATATAATTTTGATTTTATTAAAATTTACTTATTTGTTACTCTAATGTTATTATTCATTACTGTGATAGAATAATATGTAGGTTTACATTTTTTTCATTTAAAAGTACATTAATGTAATTAAAAAGGATCAATCTTTTCTTTTTTTGTACTGTAATATTAGGGGTATAGTAATATATTAAAACTTTAATAAAGTCTCTGAATTTCTTTCTTGGCTTTTCTTACTATTCATGTAATTTCATAATTATTTCTGAAAATGACTTTGTCCTATAGAGGGGATGTTAAAAATGATCTGCTCTTGGTATCAGAAATGTTAGGTATGCCACTGATAAGAGCTGAAATATAATTCTATTTGAAGGAAATACAAATTAATAAAAGTTGAATCATATTCTCAGCCCCCAAAACTCAGAAACTAAACAGAGTGAAGAATTCTTGGGAGTTCCTGTTCACCAGATCTGTTTCCTGAGTAGTGAATACCACATTTGTTTTCCATGTGCCCTAGAAGACAGAATTAAAGTGAGGGGGGAAAAAGAACAAGGTTTCTTTTTTCTTTCTTTTTTTTTTTTTAATAAAGATTTAGGTACGATGAAATACTAAAAATGATTAAATCCTGGAACATGTTGCCAAAGGAAGCTGTGGAACATTTCACTCTGAGAGAATGGAAGATTCAGTCATCTCAGCCATCCTCCTAAGTGATCCTGGTTTCAGGTATGCAGACAGACAAAATTTTGCATAATTTTACGCGGTTCATGGACCCCCTGCAGCCTATCCATAGACCACATCCTCAAGAAGCTCTGTTTGTTTCAGCTCTAGCACTTAATAGTTCTTTAATTCTCTCGCCATCAAATGCTGACCATCTCTCAAGCCTTTCACAGTTTTACTTCTTTCTTGAACCTCTGTACAAATACAGAGATAATATATGTGAAGAGTATCTAATATAGAGCTTGGCAGAAGAACAGGCATCCATCAAATGCTAGCTTTCTGCTCATGATAATTCTAGCCCATGTGCCGTCTGCTTTCCTAAATTTATATTACCCTACAGCAGGGTAGGGTAATATAAGTAATAACAGTAATACTGTTCTTCACATCACACAGTTGAGCAATGTTTCTAAGTGTATTTGTTTTTTTGTCCTAGCTAGATAATCAGGTCTATGAGGGTAAGGAACCTGTCTTATATTTCCTGAATCTTCCTTTCTAGGCAGGAACTATTTTGACACTCTTTTCCTGTCTCTGGCTAAGTTGACAGCTTCTTTACTCCCCTTGAAGAACTCACATTGATCAGCAACACTATTTTTCCAACAAAGTTTCCCAGCTTGAAATCTTAGAAATTGGCTAAAGCAATACTTCTTCATGTGCTATCCTCTCCCCCATGACAAGCCACGCCTCATAAAGTGCCTTTTGGCCAGTCAGGCCCTCCCACCCCCACAAAAAAACCAAAACTGATCTTTAGGCTGACCTATCATATCTAAAGTTCTCTGGCCTCCGGGGCAAATGCTGTCACTTTATTCAAAAAGCTGCTTGAGAGATGAAAGTAGTTAAAAGTTATCTCTTTTGCAAGATGTTCTAACTGTATTAAATCAGCCTCTTGCTTGAAAGCAATGGAGTAGGCACGATTACTTCTTGTTGCATCCAGCTTTTTTGTTTTGTTTTTGTCTTACATAAGTAATACTTTTTTTCTTGCTGTAAAGGTTGTGAAAATTATAGCCAATTGCCCACTCAAGCATACAAAATAAAAGATAAGTTATGGGAAACCAAACATGTACTAAATACAGCCTGAATACAAACTTTAAACCAGGAACTAATCATTCAGGAAACCTACAGGTGTTCAGCCTAGAAATTCTACCTGATTTCTAATTGTATGCTGCATAAATTTTTAGCTGAAGAATCCAAACCACAAAAATTGAGTGAAACATGATCTTACTGTTAAGGATTCCACACCCAGTCTTAACTAGAGAAATCCATACCAAACAAAAAGGAAAAGTACACAAGACTTCAACAGTCCTCCCCAACCCCAAAGTGGGAAGATGACAAAAATCACCAACAAAATGACCTGAAAATCCTTTCAGGAATCTTTTACTTTTGTCTAAAAGAGTCACTAACACAGGAATTTTACACAGGAAAAAACGACCACCCATAATATTTTTAAAAAGGTGTTACTAATGTTTGATCAGCAAACCAATATTTAATGGAAATGTACCAAAGCTTGCAGTACTGATCAATAGATGCTTAATGGTTTTCTGTTGAGAACATATTCTGATATGGGAGGGTGGGTTTTGCTTTCACATTTACTGTTCTTCACATCACATTAGGCGGGTCATCCTAACTCTGAATATTATTAAACACATATAAATAGCTAAAGTAATATGTCATGTGAGGCATCTATGTTTTTAAGAAAAGCCCCAAATGATTGAATTATGTGTTGCATAACTTCCCCATTAGTTAAATACAGGATCTGATGAGTCTTTATAAGTAATAATGCTCACTTTTTTTAAAACTTCACTTTTATCCTGATCTTCACTTTCTTTCAGGGATGAATTTAAAATTAGTCCTAAATTATCAAATACCCACTTAAAATAAGGTAGTTCTGAGAAAGACTGTGACATTCTGGTAATGTTATAGTGCTAATTTAAGGCAATTTTTAAAAAATTTAATAAGGAACTACTATACGCTTCAAAAAGGCAGACTAAATTTTTTGAAGAGCTTTCTTAAACAGCAGCTATTGAAGCAAACTTTTAGCTCGGTATGTTCCTTTTCCCAGTAACCACACTATATTTCTGTCATGTTGAAGCAGAAAATGTTCATCATTTTGTCAGCTCTGCCTGCAAAGCAGAGAATTACCTTCCCAAGCTCCTGAGATTTATGCTTTTAATTACCTGCTATCTGCTTCACTACCCTCCATACCTAAGAATCAATATAAATAGTCTTATTTATGGGAAAAATGTAAAATGTTTGACAAAAGCAGACTATCATTTTCTAGATTTCCATTTAATGCTATTGATTCTTTGTATCATCAATACCTTTTTTCTTAACAGAATCAGTTGGTTTTTCAAACTTACAAAATTATTCATTTAGCCCATGTGTACATAATTTGTACATAATTTGTACTGCTTAGCAGCAGATGTAAACTTTACAACTAGCTTTCACTTCCCAACCCAGCAATGAGAGTATTATCGCGGTGGTATTTCTTTATTTAATGATCAGCTGCAGAATTCAGTTTGAGTATGACTTTCTCCAAATCCCTTCATCATAAACTCACTTTTTAGTGAGGACCAATTTCCATGGCTTATTTCATTTCTGAATGAGAGGCCAATATTAGCATAGGTGAAACTTAGCAGGCTAGGTACCAGTATTCTTAAAACTCTGTGTCTCACATTTTATCAGCATCAATTCTTAAAAAAAAAAAAACCCAACAAATTACACATATATACTTATATGTAACTGTGTGTACACAATTTATATACAACTATATAAATATAAATATAGTATAGATTAATAGACTAAAGGAGCTGCCATCTACCTCAAAGGTTTCAAGAGAAATACAGTAGGTGTGCGTGGGTAGCAGGCAGTGATTGTATATGTATATGTGAGAGGAGTGAAGAGTTAAGTTGATCTGTAGACCTCACATGTGTAGACAATTTGTTGGACATACGTGAGAGTGGTGATGTAAGGAGGGCCAAATATTAGAAGATGACTCTTCAAGGTTTTTCTTGACATGTCAGTTATCAAAGGCAATGTCTGAAAATTCAGGAAATATAGTATAAATTTTTGTAAATATTATGTTGGTTAGAGTTTCAAATACTATGTTCAATATACTTTTTAAAAAAAATTACCTTCTAGGGGCTTTTCAAGGGAAAAGTGCCTCAGAATTCAAAGCAATGAATCCAGTTATTAACCTAAAAAAGCTTAATAAAGATACTATGTCCATGAGAGAAAGGAAAAATAGTGTATTTGTTGTACTTTTGTGCCCGAGAAAGAGGAAGAGGGGGAAAAGAGAAGAGATAGAGGAGAGGGAGAAGGGAAGAGAAGATAGAGAACACAGGAAGGAAGAACATGATGGCTTAGTAGAAGAGAACATGTTTTGATAGGGAAAGAAAAACATTGATAACTGGTGAACAGAATTTCTAGAGTTAAAATCAGCGCTAGGCAGCCAATAGCAAAATGCAGAGTCCCCTAGGAGAGTGTGATGGGGTGATAAACAAAAAGCTTGATCCTTCAGAAAACGCAAGCAGGTGCCCTTGCAGCTGAGTGCCTCTTCCGCTTTTGCTGCAAGACAGATCTTCCAAGAAGGCGTCTAAGGGGTTCCTATTTCCCCGCCGCTTTGACCTCCCAGGGAAGGACCCGCAGCTGCTGTAGGGACTTGCTGCCTCATGGCAGCTGGTGGAGAGGTGGAGTTAGGCCTGGGGGCCAAAGGAGACAGAGGGTCATCCCAGAGCCCATGGAAAGGGCATTTATGTGGGACCCAAACTTGTGGCTTTCTCCCTAACCTCATGACTGCTGAGATCCCTGCTGGATGACAGAGAATGCCAGGGCTCCAGCAGAAACATCACTAATGCCTCTTGAGTGGCAGATGGCAGGTGGAGGCAGTTTGTTTATGCAAGACAGAGAATTTGTACTGTATTATGTAAACTGCTAAGGAAATCAGGAAGTGGGCATAAGATTAAAACTACACAAAAAGAGATATGGGCAGAAAGGTCCATGAGAGCATATGAAATAACCTTCTCCAAATGAAAACTGCTAAGATGACAAAGATGCCAAATGCAGAGGGAAGTAGCATTGCGGATGTATCAATTACACACTAATTGCAGTCATGTGGGAATTGAGGGTGATTGTTGCATGACTGCACTTTCTGAAATCTCAGCGAGATTTATAGGAAAGAATAGGAGAGTCAGGTCACCTACAGAAATGTTCACACAAACAATTGGTCGCCATGTCATTTTAACTTCTAAGCAAATCCTTAATTTCCTGTCCATTTGTACTTAATGAGTCTTACGTAAATCAATGAAATGGCATGAGGTCATCTCCTTATGTCTTGAGACATGAGGCAATAGAACACAGCAAAAAGAACAGTGGTCTAAAATGAGAGATAGAGATATTGGATGACTAAAACCCAAAAGAAAGACAAAAACAACACAACAAAATTAAAAACTTAGAGGAACCACAAAGTAAAATTTAAAAAAATTGAACTATAAATGATTTGATTTATAATGCTATTCAAAAAGTAATAGTGTAAATTCAAAAAATCAAATGAGTTAGCTCCAAATTAGGGGTCAGCGATTAGGGACCCTGCATCTCATGCTGAATCAATTGTGTTATTAATGCTGAGTATCAAAATTTCAGGGTCAGTTCCTGAATTAGAGTATATAAAACTTCATTAAAAAGATCATTATGCTCTCATTTCGATTTGCCCATGACGCATAAAGGATCCAGTCATATGTTAAAGGTATTTATGATTAACTCTGTTCTGAGATAACAACAATAAAAGAAGATCATCTCTATTTTTTAAACATTTAAGAGTACTAAGTTGCCCTGATTTTGTGTAAAAATCTGTTTAAGGATCAGTTTCCTTTATCCTTCTGCCACTATTCTCTAAGAAATTGAAATGAATACAAAAATTAGAAATTATTTAGGATCTGCCAACTTTCAACCTAGCCAAAAAGAGAAACGTCAGCCTCAAAAATATTTTAAAAGCTTGTGTTAAAAGTTCTAGTTTCTAGTCTTTTTGTATGAAAACCGAAAGTCCAATAATTTTGAGAGTCTTCTTTAAAACTAACTACGAAACTGTATAGAAGACCTATTTCCCTGGCAAGGCTTAACTTTAGAAACATATTATTTCCCAGCTAAAGGGAAAGATTCGGATTTAAGCTTATCAATTTATAGCCATACTAAGGTTGCAATGCACTCGTTCACTGGAGAAGAAGGGGGCATTCAGGCCCAGGATAATTTCATTGAGTGCTCAGCTTAAACCATGTTAGAAAAAAAAAAGGTGGCCAAGAAGAAACTAGGGACACGGGTGCTGCACACATTTGTGCAAATGTCTGGGACTCAGTTGGAAAGGCACATTATTCCTGGACTGCAATGCTTGGCCCCTGGCAAAGTTAATGGCGTCAATTTGCAAAGATTCACTTGGGGAATGTTTGTGATTAATGCTTGCTCATTTGCATAACGCTGTATTGTGTAAATAAAGCTGTAGCCTTTTGCTTTCCGACAGTGGAGTTCTACTGAGATGATAAAAGCTGGACAAAGCGAGCTACTGGACACTTAAACTAGGTCACATTGAATTTTAATGCATGAAGTCTGCCCTGGTACAGTTTATATGGGTAATGGAGAACGGCAGAATGTAGTCTGTTTACTGAGCAAATCTGCCTTCCAGATTTTTCAATAAACATATTTTCTACACTGAAGAGAGAAGCCAATTCAGTCTCAGGCTGATTTAGAAATGTTATTAAAGAAAATAAGGATGAGCATCTTCTTAATTCTTACATTAAAATGTAAATAGGGTAATTATAAAATAATGAACTCTCCCCCAAATAAAGAATGCTCAGTTTCAGAGCTCAGTTACGCAGATTATAGCACCATTACTAAACACTGAGAACATGTATAGGTCACACTTGTGAATTTGCCATCCAGACTTTGTGGCTTTACTGCCCAGAGTCTAAGCATGACTCAGAAATTTAATTTCTTTCTCCATTATCAACAGAGCTTTTGAGTGGTGACAATGAAGCCAGTGGTCACGTGCTCACGTGTGTACATCTGTCCATGCCCCTGTTAGTAAATACAAAGAAAATTACTGACATCGAATGAAGCTCAAGTCAAAGGTGAATCTGTTCCTAGAGCAATTCTGGGGTGTAGAAAGAAGACTGGCACACCTCTCCCCAGAAGACTGACAAAAATAAAAAATAAACTCGTAGTCATTCTTTCTGAGTCTTACCTATTCCACCTGTAAAATGGAAGTGTTTATATCCTGTCCTTCTAAAGAAATACCATGGAAATGATTTTCAGTCATAGAGTTGGAACCTCCCAAAGATCATGTAGTCCATTTTAGGTTACATTACAGAAGAGGAAACTGAGGCCCACAGTAGTGAAGTGGTTTATCAAAGTTCAAAATTAGGATTTAAATCACATTCAAGGACTCTTAATCCAGTGTTTTACACTGTGTAGCCTTTCTATGCATGGAGTAATGAAATACAGAGCAGAAGACCTGGAATATGCTCTGGGAGGATCTAATAAGGTTAATCCTTGCATGCTTTCATTCACACTGTTTCCTAGTAAAAGTTGCTGCTAGACTCTGGAGTCCAGTATGTATAGGGCTTGGCATAAAATAGGAGCACAATAAATGCGAAGAAAATGAGTAAAGTTGTAAGGCAACATAGTATCATTGGAGAGTTGTGGATTTAGAGTCAAGAGACTCAAATTTATGTCCTATATCTGTATTTATTGGCTATGAGAATCTATGTCAACTCCAAAGATAAGAAACAACCTAAGTGTCCACCAATAAGGGACTAGTTAAGTAAACTATGGAACATCTACACATAGACTACTGTATTAGTTTTCTATTGCTATACTAGCAAATTACCATAAACTCAGTGGCTTAAAACAACACACATTTATTATCTTACAGTTCTGGAATTCGGAAGTCCAACATGGGTTTCATTGGGCTGAAACCAAGGTGTCAGCAGGACTACATTCTGTTTTGGAGGCTCTAGGGGAAAATCAATTTCTTTGACTTTTCAACTTCTAGAAGCTTTCCACATTCCTTGCCATGTGGCCCCTTCTTACACCTTCAAACCAACAATGACCAGTCTAGTTGTTCTTATATCATATCACTCTAACTTCCTCTTTTGCCTCCCTCTTCTATTTTTAAGGGCCTTTGGGCCCGCAGGAAAATCCCAGATAATCTATTTTAAGGTCAGCTGATTAGTGCCCTTAATTCCGTTTACTACCTTAATTCCCCTTTGCCATACAAGGTAATATAGTAAAAGAGTCCAGAGATTAGGATGTGAACATCTATGCCTACCACATCTATAAGAAAACAGTGAGGGAGCTTGCTATGTTCTGATAGGGAAAATTCTCTAGGATATATTGTTATGTAAAAACAGTGCAGGGCAAAAAAAAGTGTGAATAGTATGCTACCTTGTATGTAGAAAAGGGAGGAGATTGAGTATATATTCAATCTCAATCTGCATAAACAAACCCAGGAAAGATAGGCAAGAAATATTAAAGTGGTTACAGATAGACAGGGAAAGGCATGGAGGGTGGGAGGATGGGGAATAGGATGGAACAAGAGTTTTCAATGTACCTTTTAAAATTAATTTGCCTTTTGGACCACGTAAATATATGTTTTTTTAATTCAAGGGATTCATAATTGCCTCAAAGTCCTTATTATTCACTTGATGGTCAAAACATTTTGTTTTGCAGAGCCTGTCTATCATAAACCTTGTTACTTTTCTCTTCTTTAACTCTAACAGGCAGATCCTCATTTGTCAGTGGCTTTGTATTAAGCTGTTCTCTAACATGACATTTATAGACTTCATGAAAGTCTGCATCTTTTGCAAGATTTTTGCAATTTTACTTTGCGATCTCTTTGCATTGTATTATGAGATGTTTTCAGCATCAGGTATTGCTGCAGTGGGAATGCTAGAACCAAATATGGAGCATGTCTTCTGGTGGGTATTCATTTTGTAAGTGGCCAGTTAAGTAGCGAACATTTTCATTTTATATTCGTAAAGTTACAGAGACGTTAATTTCCCTATGTGACTATATAAATTTGGATAATAAGTGGGCAAAATTGTTAAATATACTTGGATCTATTTCAGTATTTATTATTCTGTCTTTTCTTAAAAAATTCCTTTAATTATTATACCTTAAATCTAGTAGTAATATTATAGTTTAATATATCTAGTAGGTATGTCTCTATGATTAATTAGTCTTCAATTTACAAAATATTTCACGATTCCTATCACATTGCTTTTTTTCTAGTCAGGTTTACTGAGGTATACTTTACATACAGTAAAATTCCTTTTTAGGTATTGAGTTCTATGAGTTTTGAAAAACAAGAACAGTTGTGTAACTACCACAGCAATGAAGATTTTGAATATTTACATCACCCAAAAAAGTTCCTTCATGCCCCTTGGTGATCAATGCCCCAACCCCACCCTCAGACCCTGTTAATTACGGGTCTGATTTCTGTCCCCATAGTATTGTGCTTGGCAAAAGTTTTATAAGTGTAACCATACAGTGTATAGTCTTTGTGTCCAACTTATTTCATTTAGCATACTGCCTTTGAGATTCATCCATGTTGTGGGATGTATTGGTACATCATTTCTGTTATTGCTGAGTAGTATTCCATTGTATGGCTATACCACAGTTTGTTTATCCATTCATCAGTTGATAGACATTAGGATCAATTTCAGTTTGGGGCAATTATGAATAAAGCTACTATAAAAGATACATGCATATGAACATATGTTTTAATTTCTCTTGGATAAATACCTAGAAGTGGGATTGCTGGGTTGTATGGGAAATGTATCTATAACATAAAATTTCTTATAAATAGCTACCAAACTGTTTTCTAAAGGACCTGCACCATTTTGTATTTCCAACAACAATGAATGAGAGTTCCAGTTGCTCCTTACCCTTGCCACTGGGTAATATCAATTTATTTAATTTTCATCATTTTAATAGGTATAGTGGTATCTGATTGTGGTTTGCATTTCTTTAATGGCTAATGACGTTGAGCATTGTTTTACATATTTATCTGTCATTCATATTTCTTCTCTGGTAAAGTGCTTATTCAAATCTTTTGCCCATGTATTATTTATTATTGAGTTGTAAGTTATTTAAATATTCTGCATACAAGGCATGTGTTTTACAGATATTTTCTCCCAGTCTGTAGCTTTTCTTTTCAATTTCTTAACAGTGTGATAGTGTCATTTGAAGAGTAGTTTTTAATTTTGATGAAGTCTAATATATAAGCATTTTTATAATTCATATTTTTGTTTCTTAAGAAACCTTTGCCTAACTCAAGTCACATAAATTTTCTCCTGTTTTCTTCTAGAAGTTTTATAGTTTTAAGTTTATAGTTATATATATATATATATGTGATCTATTTGAAATAATTTTTATATTTTGTGTGAAGTACCAGTCAAGGTTCTTTTTTTAAATTTACAAGTGGATATCCAATTGCACTATTTGTTGTAAAGATTAGCCTTTCTCCATTGAACTGTCTTTGCAAGTTTATTAAAGATCAACTGACCGTATAGGTGCAGGTCTATTCTATTCTATTGATCAATATGTCTACTATTCTTTCACTAGTATTACAGTCTTGGTTACTATAGGTTTTATAGTAAGTATTAAAATCAAGAAGCATAAGTTCTCAAACTTTGTTCTTTCCTAAAAAACATTTTGACGATTATAGGGCTTTTCTTTTCTATGTAAATTTAAGACATAGCTTGGCATTTTCCACAAAAAAAACTTCTAGGATTTTTATCTGGGTTGTGCTGCATCTATAGATCAATCTGGGGAGAAATGACATCTTAACAATAATGAGACTTTGAATGAATTGGTACTACATATTTCTCAATTTATTTAGGAACATTTTAATTCTTGAATAAGGAATTTGAGAAAGATTTTATCAGGTGCCAAAAAAAGTCATTGGATTTTTGGTTGAAATTGCATTAAATATACTTTTATAAATCATGAAAAGCATATCTCCTCTTTTCCAATGACTATAATTTTCATTATGTTTCCTGTGTAGAATTATCAAAATATCATTTGATGGATATTCAAACAAAGGTATTTATTATTTTAGTATTTCCAAAACTCATGAATCGTATAATATACTCTTGGCAAAATGACTTCTACTGTGAAGTAACTTGGGAAATATCACATACAATATGCAGCCGCCAGATTCAGATTTGCATTGCTCATTGGCTTTACTTGGTCATTGGGTATTATAAATATTCTAATATTATTTATTTTGATTTTATGTTATTTTATTCTACATTTTAAAATCGACTTTCATAAAATATTGATTTGTACCCTTTTCTTGTTATCATTTTTCTTAACAGGATGGTTATGCTTGCCAGATAAAATAATTTACAAAGCTTTGCCTGTATTTCCATGGTCTGGGAAAATATAAATTATATAATAAATTATTCTCTCAGGTATTTAATATGATTTGGCACACACACATAAAACGTGACACTTGTTATCAAGAGTCATAACAATGGTTTTCTTCAACATTCATTGCATGTTTTACATATTTTCATTGCATTTTAAACTTCTAAAAATATTTTCTGCTATTCAAGTATTTTTGAAAAGTAAATATAACTGGTGGGATTAAGTGTAAAATGGTATAGGTGAGACTGATTACATAGAGAAATCCTTGATTTTTGACATTAGCCACTCTGTTGTTCAAGTTTCTAATGTTGAATCCAAATCCCTTGAAAATCTAGCACACTGAAACAAGTGGGCCATCAACTGGAGGGGCTGCTAGAGAGTGTGTAAATACGAAGAGATGTACATATTCAGAACAATCAGACTTAAGAGCTTGACAGACTACAGAGCACCATGAAAAGGGGATACTCACATCCGAGTTAAAGCGAAGCTGACAGACATTACAAGAAATAACTTGTTTCTTCTTCGGGGGAATGGACACTCCAAATGTGTGGTTAATGACTGCTTTTTGCACAGGATCCATCTAAAGAGCAAATGATAAGATAGTCAATTTATAACTTCAAAGGACAGATAATAGTGTGCTCAAGTAAAAGTAGCTGTGTTATTCCTTAAGGTTTTAACTTTTCGTTCCCAAACAAGGATAATAAAGACTCTCATTCAATAGTAATGTACTTATTTCCAAGAATTACAAATAAAAACAAAAAAATTGGTTTGAAATCATAACACACAAAAAATCACAGGAGAATCACATTTCAAGAAATCTTATAGCTATATAAGAAACCTTGAAAAACCTTAAAAGAATCATAGAACAAGAAGACTTAAGATCTAAAGATCAGGGTTAAAATTAACTTGTTAATGTTTTCCCTATGTGAGGTAATGATACTTCAGATGGCCTGAAATGATTTCAATGATGACTGTTACAGATGTATCTAAGCTTCTTAGTTTTTTATTTGTGGCAAAGTCATAAATGACAGGCTTTATCACAGCACAGAAAATGTTTACCTTTATTTTAAAATAATTTATTATTGTTCATGTACTCTAGATATTCATTCTACTGGAAATGCATGTCACTCAAATGTCTATAACAGATTGGTTAATATGCAACCCCTGCTTAAATATTGATCAAGTAAAGTTTTGACATATAACCTGTGACTTTCTCTCTTTGGTTTGCATTTACCATAAACAGTCAGAGAAATATACAGTGATACCATAGAAAAAGTATGCCACAAAGCCATGAAAGTATTTGGAAAAAGAAAGAACACTATCTGCAGAGCCTATAAAAAGAGAGACACAGCAGTGATTCTCTTGTGTACTCCAGATAATAATCTCCAGCATTAATGTCAGACAACTGGCAGTTCAAAAAACAATGACGAACAAAGCATAACTTATAAACAGATGTAACACGAACAAGGACAGATCCATTGACACCATTGTCTAGGAAATCTCCAGAGGTTACAATTTAGGACTGGATTAGTTGATGATATTTGGTAGAGAGGGGAAATGAATACTATCCCTGATGAGGCGTATGAATCAACAAAGTGCAAAATCAGCAGTTAGAAGAACTTAAATACATTAGGAGGGAGGGCGGATTACAGAATTATTGAACAGTAAAGTAGTCTTTTTTTTTTTGCTACAAGTTTAAGTGAGATGACAGGACAATGTATTCCCACTATAAAGAAAAGTTATGTGGTTTGGAACGCTTAAAAAAGTCAAAGACGGGAGTTTTCTGGAGTGATAGAACTATTTTATATCTTGACTGTAGTGGTGGTTACACAAACTTATGCACGTGTTGAAATTCACAGAACTATGCACATTCCCAAAAAGTCAATTTTATGTATGATAACTTAAAAAGCGAAAAAGAAAAAACTGTTAAGAGTATTATGTTTAACTACTTTGGGATTGACATATATACACTACTATGTATAAAATAGATAACTAATGAGAACCTACTGTATAGCACAGGGAACTCTATTCATTGTTCTGTGGTGACTTACATAGGAAGGAAATCCAAAAAAGAGGGGATATATGTATACATACAGCTGATTCACTTTGCTGTACAGCAGAAACTAACCCAACATTGTAAAGCAACTATAATCCAAGAAAAATTTTTAAAAAATTTAACCACTAAATGTAAAGTATTATTACTAGAAAATCTGGGGATTTGTTTTGCTCAAGGTTGTAATTGACTATATTAAATTTTATTAAATGAGAATTAAAAAAAAAACCTTCTATGGGCAAAGAAAATCTCAAAAGATCAGAAAATAAAACCTTAGTTCACTTTCTTACTAACAAGTGCATACACTTACAGTCTCATCCATTTGCAAAACATGAACCTGTACTTTCTGATCGTTACCAGAGACGGCAAATCAGTTTGGACAGGCTTAAAAATAAAATAGCCTAACTATATTGGCAGGATGGAAAAGCTACACTGTTTTGCAAAGTTAAAAAAATAAGAGCATTTTATTGAGATATTTTCTGTTCTCAGGCTCTAAAAAAATACATCTAGTGATGTGTGAACTATATAGGATAAAAGTATATGAATATCCTAATCATATTTTCTGCATGCCACTTTTATTATTTTTGCCATATCTATATACTATTGTATATGTTATTATTATTCACTTAACATTTTTTCTTTAAAGCAAATTAAAATAGTCTTTTAAAAAACAGCAGCAATATGCATGAAAACATAGTTTTAATGTATATCCTTTCCTATTACTCATTTCAAAAGTATATTGAAAGTTACCATTAAAAATTAAAACTTCCATCATCTAAAATAAATGCACTATCCTAGTTATTCCCATACTGCAATATGGAAACATAGACAAAAATACATCTACAAAAATTTAGCTCCAAATTTTTAGTAAACAAAGATATCTGTTGAGAGCTCCAACACAACCCTTGGATATAAACATTCCCTTTACATTTTTGAAATTGTTAGCTGCCTACATAATTTTTCAAGTAACCCCTGATACAAATTTGTCTACTCAAATCTCACATTTGTACCCTAACAGCCTGAAAATACTGTTTATGTTCCCAAGGCTGAGCATTCTCTTCCTGAAAGGTGAGTTGTGGCCCAGCACCCCCAATACTAAGGCAGGCAAGTTCCCAGCAATCTGCTCCGTGAAAAGCAAACTAAGGAGGTTCCTTCAAGAAACTCTTAACTAGAATCGACTTCTCTGCTTTACACATATAATCCTACTTGTCCTCATAAAACACAGTCCTTTTACCCCCTTCCTTGTCACCTGTCATTAACTCCTGCTGCCTTTACATCCTTTGAATGACTTACCACTAATCATATGAACATTTTATCTTCCATGTTTCTCACTTGGAACAAATTTTTCTATTTTCCACTTGATTCTCTATTTTGTTATAGGTATTTCAAGAAAAGGTCTACTTTTTTCTAAATCTTGTTTATCTTTCTCTGTTTATCATAGAATTATATAATTATACTTCTTATTCAAATGTCACTTGGGAGGACATGATTTAGTTGAAAGAAGACTTTAAATGGTATAAGAAAGAATGTTCCATTGGCCAATTCATCTGATATCTTGAAACAGACACTTCCCAGCTGATGTTTTGAGTATATGCCATCTGATGCAGTAACTACAAATACCTGCGTCATTTCAGTGGGGTCCATAATTAGCAATAACGTAGAAAAGGCTTTCAGATCTTTCTCTTTTTTAAAAGTATAAAGAAGTAAAATCCTGAATTTTTTTCTTGTAGCATTCCTAAAATACTCTAAAAATTAGATAAAAATAATAAATATGTTAATTTATATTAAATTTTTTCCTCCACTAATGCAAAATCAGTTTTCTCTAATCATAATGAGATATGTATAACTAAATCAATGGCAAGTCTTTTATTCAATCACCAATTTTCAGGATGAATAAAACAATCAAGATGAATAAAAACATTCTCATAAACCCTAAAATGTGATAAATACGTGTGATTCAATTTAGTATAGTCAAAACTATATATCTATACCATAATGATTTCATATGTAGAGTACTCAGCAAAATTATTGGAGGTACTACAGTTATACAACAAACTCTTGAAGTTTTAAGGGTTTTAATAAAGATGTTTGAAGTGTTTTTAAACATCTTTATTAAAATGTTTATATCACTTTTAAATGAACAATTGCCTTGTTAAATACTCAGATTAGGTCATACTAGTTCACACTGCACAAGAAAGCTGTCTGTGTATTGAGAAGATTGTTTCAGTGGTAAACAATGCTAAAAAAGCTTTTCTTTAAGGAAAAAAAAAACCTACCACATAGCTCTAGCTACCAATATTCCTTACCTGGCAGAATTTATTGGTCCCAAATAAGCCTCTTCTTTTCTAAAAAAGTAAAAGTCAGAAGTAGTCATCTGGAATTTTGAGGCTAGCAAGCACATTCACACAAAATTTTTAAAAATCCATTTTCTTTGCTCATCTTTGATTAAAAAGCCTGAAATGCTTACTAACTAAAAAGCAGCAAGAGTTAACACTTGCCACTTTTGCTAATGAAAGTCATGTAGAAATGAAAACCAAAACCTATTAGTGCAATTAACTGGTAGGTAATAAAAATGAAAGATGGGGTTGTGGCTTTTACCAGGAATTGAGGAGATGATTGGAGGCTACGAATGGACAAATTAACTATTCTATTACAGTACTTATAAAAGGAATTAATGAAGGTGGCCTTATCACACCATCTATTATATTTTCAATATCAAAATAAGAACAAACAGATATCTTGATGTATTCACCAAGTTTATGGAACTACAAATCTGTGTGAGTTTTTTTTAAAAGATCTACTTTCACTGAGTATTCCAAAAAGTAATTTATATCCGCACAGAGTAAGCAATCACATAAAAACACATGAAGTTGCAAATAAAACCTAGCCACAGGGAAAAGAAACACAGTGCAGCACTTCACTAAAGTCAGGATGAAGACTATGGGAGGGCAGAGAATCGAAGGTAGGGACTACATGATCAAATGATAGTACTAGATGACATTTATATTTGAGATAACTTTCCTAGATGGAATTTTAGGCAAAGAAAATAAAATTACAAACCTTTCAACTATCTCAATAATTTTCAAGGGGATGAAGTTCGAATTGTATTCTTGTAAGAGTCTTACAATGACTTCACTACCCATCCAGTGGGGCTGGGTATGGGAGTAAACCAAGCACCACTCCATTAAAAAGCAAAAAAGACTGCTCAAGAATTATACAAGTCTTTCTTATATGTGGCTGGGTACCCATAATATTCTTAAAGATGAGGATATTTCATCTTAAACTTAGCTATCTGCTTTAACCAACATTCTAAAAAGCATTTGGTAACCACTTACTAAACAGAAGTAGAAACCATGTTTTTGACTTTAAAAAGTTAAAGATCAATCATGCAACAAACATTTCTGGAGGCCTAATATGTTTCAGACATTGTCCCAGATTAGATGGGGTAGGATGAGTCAAACACAAGAAGGGACATTATTGTAAAAGTTAAAAAGTGAAAAAGGATGGTGATTAAGCAAAACACTGAGGCACGAGAAGGCACATAAAGGTCTGTCCCCTCTTGCCCTACCCCTACTTTGGATTTTTCCCCCCTTTTCTGATTTTCTCACAATTCAAGCATCCAGGATCCTCCCTTTAACAGTGACATCAATGTGTTATCCTCCTGGGGTATTTGCCTTTTAATTCCTTTCTCTAGCTGTGTAATAATAATAATAAACATCTTAATAAGACCAGCTTAGATTTAGAGCTCTCACCACGTGCCAGGAACTATACTAAGTGATTATCTACTGTACTCTCCACCATCACATGAGGCAGATACCATTTTTATCCTCCTTTTACAAATGAGGAATCTGAGGCTTTGAGAGGTTTAATAACTTCTCACCCTCAAGTTCGTAGGTCTGAAGCCAGGAGTCAAACTCAGGCGAGAGTCTCTCCCCCCACTCTTCCCTGCTAAGGGACCACCAAGCAGGGCTGCTGGGTATCATGTGTGGCACTGCTGTAGGGTGTGAGAAATGGGAAGAAAGGAGGAGTGTTCCTAGAATTTCTGCAGCCTGGAGGGCAGCTGTCTAGTCAAGCTACACATAAGGCCTACTGGTGGCTTGGTTTTTTTTTTAATGTATTTTTTTCTATTTCTATTTTTTTTTTAATTTATTTATTTTTGGCTGCATTGGGTCTTCATTGCTGACCTGGGCTTTCTCTAGTTGCGGCGAGCGGGGGCTACTCTTCGTTGCAGTGCGCAGGCTTCTCACTGCGGTGCCTTCTCTTGTTGTGAAGCACAGGCTCTAGGCACGCGGGCTTCAGTAGTTGTGGCATGCAGGCTCAGTAGTTGCGGCACACGGGCTCTAGAGCGCAGGCTCAGTAGTTGTGGTGCACCGGCTTAGTTGCTCCGCGGCATGTGGGATCTTCCCGGGCCAGGGATCGAACCCGTGTCCCCTGCGTTGGCAGGTGGATTCTCAATGACTGCGCCACCAGGGAAGCCCCTACTTGGTGTTTAAGTAAAAGTTTCTTGGAGAAGTGAGTCTCAGTTTTTCTCTTTCTGACCGACTTACGCCCTTCTTAAGAAAAGCCCATTTCTTCTTGGGTTACTTCAGGAAAGCCATAAATAAAAATTGGGGCTGCCCTGTCCTCTTTCCCCGTTGTAACTGTTGGGCTAGCACACAGAAAAAAAAAGAAAGTTCCAGGAACACTTAGAGATTACACGTAGCAGGTGATGGTCATCATTTGCACCTGTCCTTGATTTCTGCAAAGCAGATCTCAGCTACTAAATCCCTGTGACTTAGGGCTTTCTGGAAGTTTGGCAAAGCATCAGTTTTTTTAAACTGCAATATTATCAAATTACAGTAGTACAAAAAGAATGACTATTTTTTCATCCCTTCCTTTTTCATTGTTGGACTTATGGAAAAGAATGGGACAATAGGGTCTCATTAGAACTTCAAATAGTCATGAAGTGACACTTTTATTTTTTTTATTTTTTTATTTTTTTTAATTTAATTTATTTATTTATGGCTGTGTTGGGTCTTCGTTTCTGTGCGAGGGCTTTCTCTAGTTGCGGCAAGCGGGGGCCACTCTTCATCACGGTGCGCGGGCCTCTCACTATCGCGGCCTCTCTTGTTGCGGAGCACAGGCTCCAGTCGCGCAGGCTCAGTAATTGTGGCTCACGGGCCTAGTTGCTCCGCGGCATGTGGGATCTTCCCAGACCAGGGCTCGAACCCGTGTCCCCTGCATTGGCAGGCAGATTCTCAACCGCTGCGCCACCAGGGAAGCCCGAAGTGACACTTTTAAATGTGATAGCTTATGTCACTGAAGGGCAATATTTCTCTGAAGTTACTTCAGAAAAGGTTTTGCCTTTTATATTTAAATACTCTGACCACATGCCTTTATTATTACTGTTTTACTTGTTTCAAATCCTTGAAAACTTAAATAGAAACAAAGCAGACACAACTGTTGCAAGACAAATTCTTCTTCTCAAAGATCAGGAAATACAAACAACTGCATATTGTTGGCAATGTTAGTTCAACCACACAACTCTGTACTGTTTTGGATTTCAAATCAGAAGTCTCAATAAAAATAAACCACATGAAACGTTACACTGGAACTGCATGCTACTGTGAGACCTGCCTTTTTGCACGTGGAATATGTGAAAGTTGAGATTTGCCATCCTGCCACTGCTTTTCCTACCCAGAGCATCCCGACAGGGGTCCACCAGAATGCCATCACTGTCACTGAAAGGAAGACAAGTGACATGCCACGTTCTCCACAGACTGTTGATTCGATCAAGTGCCATATTTAGCTCTTTGCTAAAACCACACATTGGCTGTGACTTGCAAACAAAATCAGCCGTGCCCCTGTAGCACAGGGATAACATTACTCCACCAGAAAGTTAACCAGAATTGGCATAAAGGCTAAAATAACATGCACTTAAGAAAATAATAGGTCACATTGATCTAAGTCTCAGATCCAATAAAGCTATTATCATTATTATTATTACTACTACTATTTTATCGAAATGTTGTAGACCTTTACATATTTTGAGGCTGGTTGACAATTAGAAGGATCTGATTGCTGCAGAAATTAAGTGGGATCCCGGGATCCCTTTCCAGAGCCTCCCTCGTACTGGTCAAAAATCCCTGTGGAAAATATAAGTGGAGTCTGCCCAGAGATTGGAAGCAACCAAGCAGAGTGGAGCATAGATTAGAATTTCATTTTTTTCTTTTCTTTCCTTTCTTTTTTTCCCTTAAAATGAATTTAGAAAGTTTGATACCTTTCACTCAAATTCCATATTGCCAGGCCTTCTTTGAAAAGCTCTGGGATTCATCAAGTAAGCGTTATATATTCCACTGACAAAAAGAATGACTAGAATAAGGAAAAAACACCCTGGGATCTATTTTGAAAGGAAACTAAACTGCATTTTCCAGTAGTTTTTTGGGAGAAATTCCACCTTGGTTTCATTTCTAGAAGAATAAAAAAGAAACATATACAGAATGTTAGAGATGTGTGTTTCTGCCATAAAATAATGTCTTCTTTCTAGAGCACTCTGATAATAAAAAGTGCAACCTTTTTAGAGATTATTTCATATCAATTTAGTTCTGTCCTTGGGAATTTTTGCTCCTTTCCAACACATCACACTTTTATAAATGTATAATTTTCAATTTGCACAAACACTGTATTTGATTGAAAATTGATTCATTTAACAATAGTTTATTAAATGGCTATCATGCACTGTTTTAGGAGCTGGACATACAGTAGAGAACAAGCCTTCAAAAATACAACATTCTAGCTGGGGAGACCTACATAGGTATCCCCTGCTTTTTGAAAGTCTGCTTTATGCCACTCGGTTTTATGAAAGACCTACATTGGTACCTGTTTTCACTAACTGAAAGAAATCCCAAGAGAATTTTTGCTTTTATGAAAAAAGTTGAAAAATGAAAATAGCGTTCAGCATTTCTTTTGTGCAAACCTTTATAGAGGCAGTGCGCATCTCAAGCAGTGACAGTGGCACCACCAAGATCCTTCCCCGGAAACTACACTGGGCATCTCAGGATCAAGCCGCCATAACTTTGAACTGTGTCTGTGAGCATCTATTCTTTATCTGGATTTATTTTGTGCATCCATTAGCAAGATGTATCCTAAACTAATTGCTTCTTCACTTCACAACATTTCGACTTAGGAAAGATGTCATAGGAATTCTCCATTTTGGGATAGCGGGGGAACCCTGTATATCTAAAGTTATAAATAAGGTATTTCCAGAGTGTTTTAAGTACTATGAAAAAAAATAAAACAGGAGAATGGGAAAGAAACACAATTTTACCGCGGATAATTCCTAAAAACATTTTCGTTGTCTTGATACAACTTTGATTCTGATACTTTCACATGTAAAACCGTACCAAGTATGTAAAGATAAGGACATTATCCCATGATTTAGAGAGTTGATACAGAATTTGGAATCATATCACTGGTAAAAACTGTAAAGGGCATATGCTCTTCGGCTTTCAAAGCCGCCTATGAGATCTCCACAGAGGATTTTCTTCAACTACCACGTCCCAAGACAACAACCGGGACACCACTCACAGCCACCACTGTCATCGTGTCCTTAAAGAGAAAGGGCAACTAAAGTGATCTGTTTGGGAAGTTCTCTAAGGATGAGTGCTTAGCGCTAGATGCATCTTACCTGGAGACCTACCTAGTGGGTTTCTGGTACAATGTGGTTGGCCTGGTAGTTTTTAGTGAATAACCAAAATACCCATGAGTTACTTCTCTGTTTTTTAAATAAGTACATATTCTGGCTAAGCTCTAGCAGTTTTCTGTGAAGATATCATATGAAAATAATGTTTTTCACTTTTAAAACTTTTAGAACTTTAAAGAGTTACCAAATGGTACAAGCAAGAAAGCTGAAAGGAAAGGAGGGGGTGGTTTCACCATCTCCCCCTCTTTAGTGGAAAACCAGCTTAACACTTTGACGGATAATTTTTAAATTGTTCTAAGTAGAAGGAATAAATTTTAAGTTCTTTCTCAGACAGTAGTTATTTTGTTAATGGGAGATGCCCTAAGATTAGACCCGCGCACCTTACTGAAGCCGAATGTCTAACTCTGACAGTAGATCCTTGTATGTAATCATATGGTCAGTGCAAATGTAAAATGTTCCATTTTCCTGGCTGGCTCCACATGCCTGGTGATTTTCCATGCTGCCAGGGGTCAAGAGTGATGCAGCAAAGCTGTAGTTATGCCGCTGGGTAATTTAAGAAGCCACATCAAAGAGCATTTCAAAAAGTTCAGTTTAACAAATAAGACTTTCAGCTTACGTCTGCAGTGGGTATGAGACTTAATTGAAGGTTCGCTCATACCTTATTGCACGGACACACACATACCCAGCAACATTTTGGGTGTTGATGTTCCTATTGAAACATTAGATGAGTAAACTTAAGAATTGAAATTCAGTAGCATATGTACCCATATTCAGGTTGAAAATGTATTTTGGAAGATCTAATTGGTTAATATGATGTATTAAGGGAGCCCAGACTATGCTCAATTCCAATTCAGGTGCTCATTTCAATGTAGGGAAAAGACATTAAGGTATGAGCTAAACTATATCTCCTAAGGAAATACAGTCCTTTTCTTTCTTTGTTTTCATTCTTGAACAAGAAATGCTTAGATATGACTGGAAACCATGAGGAAAGAGAGGTGTTTTTCCATCAGGACACAAAGAAAGTTCTTGAAAGGGTTTTCATTTTATGTTTACTATTTAATGTTCCTATAACTAAAATAATTTTTGGCCAATGCATGCATACAGATTTGAAAGATCAGTAACAACTGTCAAAGGCAAGGTAACAAAAAGTTTCTATGAAATTATTAGATGCACTTTTGAGAGAATATGAGAAAAGTTACAAAATTTTTAAGAAAAATGAAAAACTACCTGGAAGAGAATTAATAAGAATTTAGCTCTATTCTGAATTTTAATAGCACAGAAGAAGAAATGAAATGATGACAAATACTATTAATATTTTTTTCCTGTGGAAAAGTTACTACCTTCAAAGTATTTATACTTTATATTTCTCAGTGAGGTATATCCATATTTCAAAAAAACAAAGAGCCCAAGGCGTACATAGTTGACAATAAACTCTCTCATCCAAAGAAAAACACTATTCAGAGTGATGAGAACAAGAACTGGATTCACCAAGAGAATCTAAAATAAATGAGTCAGGTGTTACCTATGTTTTATTTAGTATTTTGTTTCCTCAGGGTGAAATAAAACAAGAAATAAACCATTTCAGGAATATGGACTGAAGTATAGGTTTTCAATAGATGTGCAAAATACTAAACAAGATAGAGATTCATTTGAGGATAGCTTATGAGAACTGATTCTTCTACAGGACATTGAAAGAAGATACCCATCCTGAGGTTTGGAAGGATAGGCTAGTATCTTAGATAGAACATAGTCACCTACTTCTCGGCCTTTCCTGTTTTTCTTTTTAAAATAGTGGCTTGAAAACAACCCCCACACTTGGTTCCAGGATTAAATTTCCATAACAAAATTCAGAGCCAGAAATAAGTCTGAGAAATACCTTTTTAAAAAACTAGAACTTTTTGTTCTTTAGGAGGAAAAAAAAGGCATACAAATAACCAAAGACTACTTGCTGATGCTTGTGAATGTAGTTTATAAAAATTATTGGTGCTAAGTCTCCAAATCTAAGCAGTGATAAATTCTCCTATTTTCTGGGAAATGGGCTAAAAAAATGTTACAAGGGCTTTCTAAGAGACTAGGGAAGTAATGAGCTTTCTTGATTTAAAAATCAATACACCTGCTGAACAGCCAAATGCATTAACTGACATCCTTTCAAAACCATTCTGTCAAAGCTAAGTTTGAAAGGCTGTTCAGTAACTAATCAGATATATCCTGATGCTGAGGCAAAACAGGTCCGTGACACAAATTAAAAAGGCTTAAGATGAAAAGAAAACCCCACTAGGCAGGAAGAATTGCAAAATCGGAAATCTGGACCTGTTTGGATGTATTCTTCATGCTGTAAAGCAAAGTAGAAATGAAGTGTTTTTTCCCCAAACAGAGGACAACACATTCCTTAGTCTTGCACTCAGAAGAAACCTGACAGGTGAGGACTAAAAGGCTCAATGCAAGGGGGCAAATCTGGAATGCTCCAATCCTAAGCATTGTGGGCTCTCCCATGCCACACTCTCATGACACAGCGGTACAATGTCAGAGATCTTCTACATTTTCAAACTGTTTTTTATCTGTTTTGAGTTTCAGAACCTTCCCCTCCACTCTACCCCCAAACAGAATCCTAACTGGAAATTCAATATAATAAAAAGCTGAAAACAGGTCTGGTTAAAGCACGTGGGTCAGGTTCCAGTCTCACCAGCCTGATTTTAGTCCAACTTCCTCACATGAAAGTGAGAAAAGATACGGAGAGTTTTAGTAACTTGCTTGAGCCTCTTCAGCTAAGACCAGAACCCAGATCTCCTGCTGTGGTTGCCAGATTGGCAAATAAAAATCTTTTTTTTTTTAACATAAATATGTGTCAAATATTACATAGGATATTCTTATAATAAAACTGATTTGTTGTTTATCTGAAATTCAACTTTAACTGGGCATCTTGCATTTTATCTGTGCCCTTCCCCCATCCCCATTCAAGGATGTCACTGCTCTCCCAACGTTGATTCTACTGGTCCTCCTTTTTCTTGCAGGCTCACCTGTCACACTTAACATTTTAGGACTTTAATTAGGAAAGTGGTCCCTGAGTGGTTTTGCGGACAGGTGATATCAAAACCATTTTATGTTATATATTCACCTTGCTATTGCCTTTTTGTATGGATGTATATGTGTATACATATCAACTCTTCTCAGCAAAAAAAACATTTTTGGTTCAACTCTGCCTTTTTATTATACAAAATATACCATACTTGTAAAATAAAATAAAGAGCTTTAATAAAGTGCCTTCCTCTGCTCTCTGGGGTGATAACTACTTTATTGAATAAGGCTCTGTTAATGGTACAGCTTGACATTTAACATTTATTCATTTGATTTATAATTATTTTTACGTGATTGCAAGGAGGCTATAGTTCAAACCAAAAGTCGTTTAAACTGAACTGCTTCCCTCTCTTTTGAATTTGTAAGGAAATCTAGTCACTTCTGGGTAAAACTGTTTTATCCACCAAACTGATTTCAAATATACACAAAGCCCTTTCTGTCCCTGTATGTTCTAAGCAATATATATATATATATATATATATGAGAAAAGTGAATATAGCAAATGAAATCATCAAATTAAAAATGTGCCCAGTTTGCTTATATTTTGGCCATGGATATGGCATTAATATTTCCTAATCAAACAATGGAGAAAAACCTACATGAATCACATAGCAAGTTGTCATGAAACACAAAATCCCTAGTAATGTTCATGAAGTCTCATGAAGCAAAAACCATTTGTATTTATAATCTACCTACTCCCTCTGAAGACTTTCAGAAACATTTCTGAATTATTCTGTTTTCCATTCTAAAATTCAATCTCAGGATGCTGGTTTCAAAGTCTTCCCAACACTCATTTGAAAATTTTTATTCACACTTCTGTCTCCTGCAACGTCTAACACTTACTAAAATGGGACAAATACTTATATCTAACAGCATGAGAAGTTGATATGTCACTTTATTTAAAGGATAATTAGTCAGGAATCACCAAATTTCTGCCTCACAACAGAACAATATCACAATAACAATTGTTGACACTTATCAAACCACTGAAGTCCGAGTGGCCTCCTGAAGCTGGGGTTAAAAGCTGACCTCTGGAAATCAATCATGTTCTTGGCAGAGAAGAATATTTCAGTGATATGAAAGCTGAAATGGAGACTATAATCTTTTGTGATTACTCTCGAGGCTGAAGCAAATGCAAAAAGGAAAGTCTATGAATTGCTGATAATTTCCTTTGATGACCGATTCCCAGGAAATTCTGATATTACTCTTGCTCTGTAACAAAATTGATGGTTCCCTAGAAGTGCAGCTTCAAAGAACTCCACATCTGGGCGTCACAATGCTTCTTCAGAAGCTACTCACCCATTAAAGGGGCCGGGCCTGTGAGGTGGCAGCTCTCCCTCAGAAGACAATGGAAGGTCTGATTGCACAAGGACTGATGAGCTATGTGCCACAGGCTCTTTCTAGAAAGTTCTTTTATGAAGGAACTAAGTTAAAATGTATCTGTTTTAAACCTTTTTTCCCCCCATAGAAGTCTAAAGATTGATTATTTCTCTGCTGTTCCTAATAGCTATGGAACTACGAATATCTTGGCTTGTATATTTTTAAAGTTTTACTTAGGCTGATGTTTGTATTCTAACAAAAAAATAGTTTTCATACATATGTACATATCGTTAAGGTCTATATAATATTTGGGGATAGACTATAAAACTACTAATCTTTTTTCAGGAAGCATCAAATTTACAGTTAGATGTCACACCGAATTTACAGTTAGGTGTTACTGCACAGGTTAAGTGGGTTTTTCTTGTATGATTGGCAATTTAAGTTCAGAAAAAAAGAAGGAGGTAGGGTGAAGAGAGATCTGTAACAGTCAAAAGTCCAAAGAATTTTTAGAATAGATTTACCTTATCAGTACATGAAGGATAGATGAATATGTTGACTACTTTGAGTTTAAAATATTTTTTTTAAATTGCCATTTTAACTAATGTCAGTTTGATTAACAAATAACATGAGAATAAAGGTTCTATGTTTGGAAGTCAACGGTGTTTTAAAAATATAGCAGAACACATCTTTGTGTCTTAGGTGTCAATGACAATGTGTCATAGGTACACTGCTTTCGGGTTCAAAATACCTTTATACATAGCCTTCAAAGTCTAAATATTATTGAAAGTAAACGGAGAAAAAAGGAATCCAAACCAGTTGTGGTTATTCCTAACCTCCACTCAATATACCCTCTCCCCGACCCTGCTCAAGATGCATTATCCCTCTGCATTGTTTTCAGGCAGTCAGGTGATTCTGATCTTTAGGTATGCACTACTATCGTCTCATTCAAGGTAACACAAATTGAGCACCTGCTTAGCGCCAGACATGACTTCTTTAAACTGACTGTAAATTTCTTAAACTTAAGAACGAGGTTTTAGCCGTATCCTTAGCATCTGCCTTGATTAGGATTGCTCTAATGCAAAACGCCAGCCCCAGTGATAAACATAACTTGGTTTACTTAAGGTAATTGGTTAGGAAGATGAGATCAAAGAGATAGAAATATTAATAAAAATATTAATATTATTTATAAGAATAGAGCTTTTCTGTTTAGGAATCATTTCATAAACATTATCTCATTTGAAATTCATGGGTATTTTAAATTATTAAAAATAGGATGGTGATATGTTATATTGTTTTTTTCCACAGATACTAAATTCTAGAAATTTTCTAAATATTCAGTCATATCCTTAATTCTCCATAAACATAATAAACTCAAATTTTCATGATGTAGTAATATAGACTAGGAAGGTATTATCACCCTAGTTTTAAAATGAGGAAAGTGGAGCTAAGTGATTTTCTCAAGACCAAAGAAAACGAGTCCAGCTGTAGTCTTCTGACTCTCGTCAAGTGCTCTTCCCCATGTAATGAAGTAGATGGCTCTTCCCTCTTCTCCCTTCCACTCAGGTTCCTGCTTCCCAGGGTGGCATGAAGCAGAGTGCAGGCCAGATAGGACTGTTAGAGGCTTACTTTGGAACAAGTCAAGCAGCCTTATTTCTCAGATCAGAGGGAACGCTCCAAGTGGCTTTTTGGGAGGAAGTTGTGTATAACCGATGAATGAGTGACTGACCGAATGAATGAATGCCACCACCCCCTTTAGAAGGTAAGTACTTCAAAAGTTGAAACTTAAGTATATACCATGTGATAGTGGCTATTGGTAATCATTTTAGCATCTAATAGCTTCAGCTCATTTGGGGAAATGGAAATTTTGTGGGTTTGATTATCATGACAATGAACCATTTTACACATAGACCCAGACTAATTGTTGTTTTAATTGTTGGAGACTTTCTGTACATTTCTAATTATTTGTAAATCATAAGCCTGTGAAAGAGATCACATATATTTCTTACTACACCTCTCAGATCTTCACTTGGCTCTAGAGACTGTTCATAATAAGAGAAAACAAGTATGAGCCTGACGAGACAAATCTATCTTCTAAATATAGTGCAAGCCTGATATTAGGAACCACAGCGATTTATTGGGTACTTAAGAAAATATGCCCCACACGAATAACCTGTGAGAAATACACACATTTAAATTCAGGATACAGTAGGGTGGAGACCAGCTCTTGCTTCTCTGATATTTAGCTTTTTTTTTCCTTTTCAGTGGCAGAGCTGTCTATTGGAAGAAATGAGAAGACTGGATTATATTCTACAACCTTCTGATCTGCAAAAAGGGTACAACAATGACACACGTAGCTTATTTCATATGTGGATGTGTTGAAAGAATTAATTGTAGAATGTCTTTAAAATATGCTAAAGCCCTCTGATACTAGAATTCCATGAAAATAAGGTATTATTCATATAAATTATATTCTTTCATATTATTTCAAGCATCAGAACATAAAAAGGAAGGTAAGAAAACCTAAATTGACAGCTAAATCTGTGAAAAAAAGTGTTTTTCCAAGATCCCTACTGAGCTCCGCAAAGATGTTGAAACTTCACAGATTGCTAAATAGCACTCCAATTCATCTTTAGCACCCTCAATTGCAATTATAAAAATAAAGGAACTGGAATATTCCAAAACATGTTTTTCCCTCCCCCAAAGAGATTTGAGACCTAATTCTGAATACAAGAATCTAGAGGGAGTAAAAAAAAAATGGTCTGTGCTATTGCATGGGTTCCCAAGCTTTGATAAAGGTTTCTCAGGGAACACTACCATCAATTAATGTTTATAGAGCAACCAATTTAGAAATACCTTTTCTGGGCTGGAGGGAAATGTTTTGTACAATAATATTTTGCCACATTTCATATTTATTAAGCTCTCCTACTTTGCCACAGGCATAAAGAGCCTTGGTCACTGAGACAAGCTAAGAACAAGGTTGTTGTTGGTTTCTTCTTCCTTTAATTAACTGGAGATTTGTTAAGAATAAGATACATTTTTAAAGAAGAGGGCCTGACACACACTTTTTCCAAGCTGACTCTACTCTTAAAAAATGCTGACCTGGGACAGTGCCAAGACTGAAGACCTGTCTTGCCAGAATATCTGATGTGGCCTCCAAGTACACATAATCCTTGAAACTCTAGCACTGAAGATGAGGTCCCAGAGCCATGTGAGGTTAAGACTAGGACGATGAAAGGGACACGCAAGAGGACATAGCACGGTGGGACTATGGGTGCCTCTTTTCACAGGCTCCTGAAACCTTGTGTTCCCTTACCCCTTAAAGGTCCATCAAAGTCTTAATCTGATGTTTCTTGGCAGCTTTGATCAACTGAATTGACTATTTATTATAAGCAGAATCTGTTATCTTATGGTGAATTATACAAGAGGAAGAAGTAATTTCTATCAGACAGTGAGCAGCTTCTGCCTTATTCACTATAACTCCTCCTTAGCACAATGACTGGCACATGTAGACATTCAGTAAGTGGTTGTGAATGCATTCCTTTTCCTAGATAACCTGAACAAATAATTTCATTAAGGACAGAAAACACATATGACCACATATTATATAAGCATACTTGTGTATATATACATACTATATCAATAATATCTACATATTCTAAAGGGGTTTCAAGAGTGAGTAAAGGGATATTTGAACACAGTCTTTAGTAGATAAATCTTGAGATTTTTTGAATAAGTCAGGGGACGTGAATTAAGCTTAAAAAGGACATATTTGTGGTCTGAAGAGTCGAGGAAGACAATAATACTGAATATCACTACATAGTTTGTTCTCCTTCCAGTGGTCATGTTTACATATTTTTTCTCTCTGCCATGTTCAATAGTGATGTAAAAATTTCCAGACAGTAATCTATGCTTAAATATCTGTACAAAAATCTTCTACAGTTCTGTAGCACATTTCAAAGAGTTCCTATAACCACTGTTTTTTCTAATGATCTGGAGAGTGTTGCTGTTGACTTATCTAAATCCAATAATAGGCTGTCATCCTCCCCTCTTCCAGTAAGTCTGAGTAACTGTGGAAAGTTTCAACTTGGCATATTTCTTTAGAACATATGAAAGAATATGACCCATTGAAATATTTTAAGCATATAATGAAAATAAAATTCGACCATATTCTCTTTTTTATTTGACTGGGACAAATGTGTCATTTCAAGTACTGGACATACTACTGTCCTAGGAAATATAGGACATATAACATTTTATGACAGGAAAGCATTACTAAAGTAAAAAAGAAGACTCAAATGGCAAAAATTCACTTTGGATTGTATTAGCAGAGGTAAGGTATTTAATTTAAATAAAATTAAAGAAAAATTTAAACAAAAGAAAAATAGGTATTTAAATGTTTAAATAAGGACTTCATTAAATTAATAAACATATTAAAAGCAGGTGAAACATTGAATGTTCTAGCTTACTTCAAGTTTCCTTAGAGTAACATCTCATGAGAAACATGGCATGAATTAACAGCAAAGTGAATGTGATTTTGATTCCCTATTTCTTTATTTTGGACCTCCTTGATAAATATATTATTATTTCTACTACAAGAAAGAAAATTTTTATATAGTCATTGATATCACCAAACTATGAATAACCCAGAATCTCAAAGAGTCTAGAATGATAAAATAAATGGTAAACACATGTCTCATTCCACAGCTTGTCATGGATGATTCAAAGAATCATATAGCAATTTGGGACTTTATACTTCATAAATTATCTTTATTCTGTTCCACATATTTGTTCATGTGTCAGGAAAAAAATAATTTTAAGATAGGTAATAAAAAACAGATTATTTTTCACAAAAAAAAGATCACTGAGCCTCTTGCAATAAAGCATCAGAGACCTCCACTGTGCTTGTGCTTTCCTGGAGCAGTTGCAAAAACATGGCAGGACTCACAAAGACATTTGAAATAAATAGGCATGGAAACTACTGCCAAGCAGCAGAGAAACTGACAGGTGACTGTGGTCTTGAGTGGCTCTTGATTATAGCTACAGCTCTGGAGAGTCACACAAATATATCTGTCCATGTATCTAATATGTGGCTGTTAAAAAGAAACTAGATCTTCTAATCATCACATACAATATATAGGTTGCATATATGTCTTAGTCTGCTAGACCTGCCATAACAAAATACTATGGACTTGGTGGCTTAAACAACAGAAATAAATTTAACACAGTTTTGGAGGCTGGAAGTCCAAGATCAGGGGTGCCAGCATAGTCAGGTTATGGTGAGAGCTCTCTTTCTGGCTTGCAGATGACTTCCTTCTCACTATGTCCTCACATGGTAGATAAAGGAAAAGCTCTCTGGGGTCTCTCCTTATAACGGCATTAATCACATTACAAGGGCACCACCTGCAAGACCTCATCTAACCCTAATTACCTCTCAAAGGCCCCATTTCTAAATATTATCACTCACGTGTTAGGGCTTCAATATATGAATTTGGGGAGGAGGGAACATTCAGTCCATAACAGCATGTGTGTGAGTATGCCTTCTAAATGGACCTATTTTATCATATTAAGTTGACACAATCCATCGTGTTAAGTATGCAATTCATTTGAATTTTGAAGAAGTCTCTTATTAAGGAGAACCAAGTATTAGACAGGTATTAAACACCAAGTATTAAACACCAAGTATTATCCAGGTAAAGTGAAGATAAAAATGGAATCCACAGTAAAGGAAGTGGAAGATTCTAATTCTAATAGGGAGAAACAATTATATACATTTTGGCAGCTACCAAACATCATGTACAAAAAATTAAAGGATGACCATGGAGCAGTTGGCAAACTGAAGTAAAGTGAATAACAAAATAATGAAAATAGCTCTATTGGGATACAAAAAATTCATTCTTTCTGGCCTTTCTTGAACACTATAAAGTTCAGTAACTATTTTCACTTCGCCTATATTTCTTGGTTTTTATTATCTTGCCTTTTCTAGCCTATTTATTTTATTTCTTACAAGTCTCTTGGGCACTGGGGTATTTTTGTTTTATTTATTTTGTTTATCTCCTTCCCCAAATCCAGTACTGTTTAGTCCATATATTATGTTTTCAGTAACATTCAGTAATTAATAACTTTGATTTTAAGCTAAATGCTCCTAAGATTAGGGCCTAGGATAAGGAATGCAGTTGATACTTGCAGAGTTTCCATACCATCCACACAGAGAAAGCCAGAACTATAGCTGGAGAAAAGTTTATAACTAATTATTGCCTTTAGACTAAAAAAGGATGACAATTCTCAGGAAATTAAAAGTAAACACCTGCTCTTATCACCTTGCACGTAAGGCTCAGAAATGCCGGAATTCCCTTTGCTGGATGGGGGACCATGAACATTGAAACACCAAGGATCTAGAGCCCTTTCTCTGTTCTTTTCTCCCTTCCTTCCTTCAGAAGAGTTTTATTGAGCACCTATGCCAGACACCAAGCATACAAAGATAAACAAGATAGAGCCCTTGTTCTCAAGGATCTGACATTCCAGTGAAGATAGATGGATAATCAGGGAGAATATGATGTCATCGGGAGGTACTTTGGAAATACAGAGGATGGGCACTTAAGTCAGACTGCAAGAGTCACAGAAAGTTTCCTGTGAAGGAGGTGATCTCTAGGTTGGGCCCTGAAGGACAAATAAATGAAGGTGGGGTGGCGTGGTAGAAGTAAGCATCAGTGAGTTGCCAGGCAGAGAAGCCTATTAAACTTTAGATATAAAGGTCAAGATCTTTAAATTTGCAGACTTAACATCCTCATTCTCCAGGCACGCATCCTTGACACACAGCCCATCATAAAATATCAGTGATCCAAACCCCATTTTTCCTAGTATGTCTCCTCAGAACTCTGCTTGAACAGTGTCTCGAATATTTTGCTTATTCTCACCTATAAACACCGAGAGATTTTGTCTTATGGAGTAAAAGGCAAGATAGCCACTAAATGAACACTGTGAAGCATATCTCTTCACTGCATACAATTTAGTATAGAACAGGCACCTATTTGCTTTGGAATATGACAGAATCCCATTTCATTCTTGCTATGTTTCTCATGTAACATTATCATACTCTGCTATAAAAATAGGAAGAAACCATTACTTTATATATATTTTTTAAATCCAAAGAAAATAGCAAAACTTGGAACTTCCAAAGCTTTCAGCTATGGTCTCAAGAGTACAGTGTTCATTCTTCTGATAATGGTTATGAGTTAAAATATATTTCTTATATTTACTAATATTACCCTTGATTAAAAATGAAGTGATTATGGTAGCATTCACGTTGGTTTTCAAAGAGCACACAGACTACTGAGTAGAATATACTTTTAAAATTTTCTAACAAGAGTATGCATGTACATGTTTAATGGTTGTTGTGGGGGTGATTGTTGATTTTTATGGAACTGTTATACTTTTTTACATAGCTCTGTATATTGCTATTTTTCATTTAATATTAACTTACTTGAAGAGCAATTTGTCCACATTTAAAAATACTAATTTTAATAATTGTAAAATATTCTACTGTATGTAATTAACCATCTCTCTGTTGTTGATTCCAAATTTATGCCATTAAAGTTGATGTTGGGATGAAAAAAAAAATTTGCTAACAAGAAATTATAACTGTTTTTAAAATACATTCTACATTCAAAAAATCCTTTCCCCTTTCCACTTAATGATTCTGCTGAAAATTATCTACCATCCTGCCAGAAAAGAGCACAAAAGATTTCTGATTGAGCTTTGTTCACACTGAATGAGGTGGGAGGTGACACGGACCAAAAGAGCCAAGGACACAGAAGAGCCGGAACATCAGTTTTGAAGTTAGAAGATTCTAATTCAAGACTCAGTTCTTCCTTTACTAACGCTTTTTCCTCATGTAGACAATAGGAATAATAACCGTGGTCGATTAAATTGTTCTAAGGTCTGAGTCCTTTGAAGAATGTAAAACATCACAAAATACAATAATCTAGTATAATTATTAGTAGTAATGTAAAAGTATTTTCCTAGGAAAATGTGGACAGTGACTTTTATGAAATTGCCCAGGAAATCTGTTGGGTGAGTTAGACACTGGAATGGAAAAGTCCATAGGAAAAGGGTTAGGGTAATTGAAACTGCAAATCAGTGAAAAATCATGGGTAATCCAATGATCCCATAAATTCATTTTTTTGCAAGATGATAGAGGGTCCCACTTGCAATGACTTAATTATTAATGCATTACCAGAAGGACTCTGTATCCAATAAATGCCTTGGATATAATATAGAGAGAATAAAATGACTATATCATACAGCTCATTGCTATATTCTTCACTTTCACGAAAAAAAAATTTTCATTTGAAAATTACAAGTTTATTCGCCTCTAAGAAGAAAAAACAATGAACATCTCTTAGAATTATTCCTTGGATTTTCTCAAATACATCATATGATTAATTGCTATATAGAATAAACAAACAAAAAAGGCAAGTTAGTACATCTGGAAGCCCTACACAACATTAAAAAGCCATTATGAGACTATCTTTTTAAAAAGAACTTATAAAAATATTCTTTCCATTTCTGTTTTACAGCCCTTAAGAACAAAGAAGTATATATAAGACATTTAGAAATTCTCTAAAAGTGACTTAGAGAATAGCACTAATCAGATGATCACAGTTGTAAAAAGACAACAGTGACTGGTTTCCTATTAGATATGTACATAACATACATCTAGAAGGGGCTGGAAGGACGTATACCAGCTGCTGAGGGTGCTTTCCTCTAGGAAAGGGAGTAAGTGTGTCTGCAGGGGCAGGGAATGGTGACTTTGACATTTTGCTTTGAATGCTAATGTTTTATTTGAATTTTTGAAATAAGTATTACTCGTGTTAAAAACAAAATACAGAGAGGTGAACCACAGTAGGAGACATTTATGCTTACCCACGTCATCAGTACTGCTTCCTGACAGTGACTGGACTCCTGCAGTGGCTATAAATGCTGTCTTCCAAATGTACATTAATCAAAATACAAAGACCTAGTAAATGTTTTCAGAAGTATAGCTTAATTCAATTATGTCTGGAATGTATCACCCATGTTTAGATAGAGGACAGAATAAGCATGCTTGAGTTCAAGTTCTCTAAAATGGCACGATGTGTTGCTTTGGCATGGTCACTCCTGATGGATTAATGTGACCAGGACAGGCGTGATTTATCTTACTGAGTTGTTCCACTGCACTAGAAATGCTGCTCACCTTTTCAGGCCTTTTAAAAAAAAACTGTGTGACTTGTGTCTGAAAAAGCCCAGAAGACGAAAACATTCAACCATTTACTTGCTAAGTCGAGGCCAGTGCTCTTTAAAAAGTTGGCTGTTCCCCCACCCTCTAATTACCTTAGAATGCCTAAGCCACAACAGAAGCCATGTCAGCACATTTTATTTACAACCCTTGAGGAAAAATCCTCTTGATGTTTTCACTTCATACAGAAGATATGTTTGCAGAAGGAAATATTTGGCAGTACTTCAGACATTCACTGTCTGGTAATGCGATTCTTTTTCTTGATTATGGTAGCTTCTATAATACTGTATCATTCATGTAGACCATCAGACCCCAACTGACTGTATTTATTGACTGAACAGACAAAATTTATGCAGTCATCTGAACTGGTTAACCTTTTCTTTTACTATAAGCTTAGAATCTAGCTATGGACTGATTTTAGGCTGAATTCTATTGTTGAAAGATGTCATGTTCCACTTGGCATACCTACAAAGTTGTCTTTCATTCAAACAGAAGAAGGTCAGCTGACCTGAATGAAGAACATTGGTAATTATAGGTAATTCACTAATATTTATCATGTGGTTTAAAGGGAATGTCAAAGTATGCAGACAAGTAACGTGTAGATCTAAAATGAATTTTTTCCTTTTACTAATAGAATCGGATTCACATAATCTACAATAGCCTCCAAATAAGAATTCTGTTTGTGTAAGAGTCTTTATCTAAAAAATCTCCCAAATAAAAATGTACCCAGGAAGATGAAACACACACTTTCTTTTTCTTTCTACTAGTAGGGAAAAATCAGTGTGGCTTGATACCTCTAAATTGTGTTCTTGAGCATGTGAACAGCATCCCAGAAAAGATACGGGTTCTCAAGCCATTGAAAAGTCTATCAAAATTGCACAAAGCAACAGGTGAAAAGTCGCCTGTGGAAATATTTATAAAATAAATATGCTGGTTATTGTTTGGACTAACTCTCATGGGTGAAGCATTATCTTTCATAATTGTTTGGACTAACTCTCACGGGTGAAGCATTACCTTTCATAATGTATAACCAATATATGGTCTAAAACTACACACTTTGGAAACAGGCTATGTCTATTGCCTATTCACAATTGTAATGAAAGAAAGAGATTGAGGAGGAGACAAATAAAATAAAAATGCATTTACTCACTGTGTTAAAATTTGGAAACAGCCCAACAGCAGCAGAATTACTGTCTACTGGAAAAGACATAAATGGTTTGATATCCAGTGAAGGCTGCATCATCAGGGTAGGTGTGCGCACAAGAGCAGGAAGGGTAGTAGAGTGGCATGTACTGCCTGCCAAGAACAAAACAAAAATGAATTCAATCTCTTGCTCACATCCATCTCCCTCCCCAACCTACAGTGCAAAAACAAGACTGCTGAGCTGCAACCTGCAAGCAAGAGAGTTATGCTGGGAGTCAGCAAATGGCACAGGAGGAGAAAATACACTTAAAAAGGGTCTTGCTCAATGTCTAAGACAGGGATACAGAATGTGTCCCTACGGCAAAGGTCAAGGGCTGCTCAGACTCTGCTGAGATACACAGTACACAGATCCTGCTGGCAGGTGAGGCAGAATATCACCCTCTTGTTCAATCATTACTTACTAGCCAAAAATGTAGGAGACAGGAGGGGAGGAGCCTCTTGAAGCTGGATGCAATTTACTATTCACAATTATTGAATGGCTAGTCGGTGCATTTTATGCAAATCAGAGATCATTATAGGGTTTTTACCAGGGGAAGAAACCCTGGACTCTTATAGTTGCTGTCCAATCCCAGGAAAGTTATCACTCAAACAATTTGTTCTCTTAAAAAAACAAACAGAAAGTTGCCCTTAGTCTGGACACTGGAGAGTTAGAGAATCTAAAAGGGGTGATTATAATCAGGGTAGAGGCAGGGTTTTGGGGGACAGGGAGGAGTTGGAACCAAATTCTTGACTTCAACTTTTATTTCTAATGAGCCTTGTATTATTTTAGCGACTATCCTTTTAACAATTTTATTAAGCTGTCTTTACATATCTGGTGTAACCTGCCTGTAGGAGATTTAAAACACTCCTCTCCAGGGTAACATGCATTTTTCTCTAGCCTATAAGCTCTACATACTGCAGATAAGTAATCGCTGCTGCAGGTGGCTCTCCAGGAGACAGGCTCTGATATGCCCTTTTTAAACAAAATACAACAGGCATATTGAGATAAAATTCACCTTCTTGAAATGTACAATTCAATGATTTTCAGCATATTCAGTGTTGTGCAACCAGGACCACAAGCAATATTAGATTTTCATGATCCCTAAAAGAAACTCCATACCCACTGGCAGACACCCCCAATTCTTCCCAACACCTCCAGCTCTTGATAACCACGAGTCTACTTTCTGTCTCTACAGATATGTCTATTCTGGACATTTCATTTAAATGAAATCATACAATATGAGGTCTTTTGTGACTGTTTTCTTTTACTTGGCATGTTTTTAAGGCGCCTCCGTGTTGTAGCATGTATCAGAATTCCATTTCTTTTTAAAGCTGAATAATATTCCATTGTAGATGTACAATTTTTGGCTTATTTATTCATCAGTTGATTGGCATTTGGGTTGTTTCCACTTTTTGGCCATTATGAATAATGCTGCTATGAACATTCGTTTCTAAGTTTTTGTGTGGCGACATGTTTTTAGTTCTCTTGCATATATACCTAAGAGTGGAACTGGGGACTGTTGGGTCATATGGTAGTCATATGGTTTAACCTTTTGAGAACTTCCAGACTGTTTTCCAAAATGGCTAAACCATTTTACATTACCACCAGCAGTGTATGAAGGTTCCAATTTCTCCTGACATGCCTATATAGGACCACAAATAATTATAAGCCTAAAATCCCCTGCTGGCTTCAAGGAGAAATGAAGAGTATGGGAAAATGCTCTGACTATTAAAATTTCCACCAGTCTTCTTTCACGGTGTCCCAGAATAGTTAAAATTTCTATTTCAATGATATATTTTTTGGTAATGAATTTCCTTAATAAACTCTGCATAATATTTCAAATCATTCCAGAACATTACTGGCAGTAGTGTTTAATGGACTGTCATACCTCATTTACATTGATCCTAAAAACTGAAAAAAGAGAAGGGCATCTGAAGCATTTATCTGTAATGGCAAGTCTTTAGGTCAGCCCGTCCATTAGGGAATATAGAGTAGGTCTCAGCAAAAGAGAATCAGCCAAAAGTGTAGGTCAAACAGAATTTTTTTTTTTTCTGATGCCAAAGTAAATACTCTGATCTCAGCCTGGCATTCACATAACCACCCTGCATTTAATTACACATTATTCTTCTAACATTGCTAACTTCAGAGCTTGTAGGTCCAAGATGATATATTATATCAATATGTCAAATGTTACAGAGGCATTTACTAAAATATTTATCTTAAAAGCTTTGCTTCAAAATCTTAGCTAAGGGACTTCCCTGGTGGCGCAGTGGTTAAGAATCTGCCTGCCACTGCAGGGGACACGGGTTTTATCCCTGGTCCGGGAAGATCCCACATGCTGTGGAGCAACTAAGCCCATGCACCACAACTACTAAGCCTGCACTCTAGAGCCCATGAGCCACAACTACTGAGCCTGCGTGCCACAGCTACTAAAGTCCGCGTGCCTAGAGCCCGTGCTCTGCAACAAGAGAAGCCACCGCAATGAGAAGCCTGCGCACTGCAACAAAGAGTAGCCCCCGCTCACTGCAACTAGAGAAAGTCTGCGTGCAGCAACGAAGACCCAATGCAGCCAAAAAAAGAAAAAAAAAAAATCTTAGCTAAATTGAAAAACAGGTATTTCTTATATTAGACCAATGGCCTTTTACTATTTACAATTATTATAATTGTCAAAAGTTTAAAGTATAAAAGCATACAGTATACTTAAAGCTGCCTGTTGAAAAAGAAACAAAAGGCCTAAAATGGGGTCACTTGTGCTAGTACCTAACCTAATTGCAGTTACAACCTAGGAACGTAATCCGACTCAGGAATGTTATCCTAACCAGTTAATGTGGAATTTTCTGGTCGGCACCAACGAGGCAATTGGTCATGTTAGCCCTCTCCATCCCCCAAAGGAAGAGGAAGTAATCTGCCACACAGACCCCTTCTGTCCCCCATAGACAGGTTACCTAAGCCTGAAATAATCCTTTTTGTTTACGACTTTCTTGTCTTGCCTTTAAGAATCTTCCCTTTCTGTAGCCCTGCTCACTGGAGGGGATGCTGCTTGATTCATGAATCGTTCAATAAGGCCGATAAGATCTTTAAATTTTACTCAGTTGAATTTTGTCTTTTAACATTTCTGATGAACAAATGTATAATTATTTTGCCATTGTAGGTATCCCAAAGGGAAGCAAAATTCTTTCTCTAAGTCCACAATGGTGGCTCTGATAACATTGTAACACATGGCCCTGGAGAGCCTGCAAGAGTCACTTTGTACTAACAAACTCAAATCAAATAGAATGCAACATGGAACTTGACAAACAGATTGCTCCATCAACAAAGGTCAGAATGTACAGTGATCCCCCTTACCCAATCAAATCTCTAGGCTAATAAAGACAGGGCTTGACAACTACTTAGTTGCCACCCTTCATTAGCATAAAAACGTAGCAGCTGTTTACCATTTCATTAGCATTTTAATGACAGACAATTTGCCAAGTAAAACACAGATTGTTTTAAAGTAGTGGTAGATCTTCTGAATAAATATAAATTATGGGGGGAGACCTTCAAGATGGCGGAAGAGTAAGACATGGAGTTCACCTTCCTTCCCACAAATACATCAGAAATACATGTACATGTGGAACAACTCCTACAGAACACCTACTGAATGCTGGCAGAAGAACTCAGACCTCCCAAAAGGCAAGAAACTCCCCACGTACCTGGGGAGGGCAAAAGAAAAAAGAAAAAACAGAGACAAAAGAATAGGGACGGGACCTGCACCAGTGGGAGGGAGCTGTGAAGGAGGAAAGGTTTCCACACACTAGGAAGCCCCTTCACTGGCGGAGATGGGGAGTGGCCGTGGGGGAAGCTTCAGAGCCACGGAGGAGAGCGCAGCCACAGGGGTGCGGAGGGCAAAGTGGAGACATTCCTGCACAGAGGATTGGCGCCGAGCAGCACTCACCAGCCCAAGAGGCTTGTCTGCTCACCCGCCGGGGCGGGTGGGGGCTGGGAGCTGAGGCTCAGGCTTCGGAGGTCGGATCCCAGGGAGAGGACTGGGGTTGGCTGCATGAACACAGCCTGAAGGGAGCTAGTGCGCCACAGCTAGCCTGGAGTGAGTCTGGGAAAAAGTCTGGAACTGCTGAAGCAGCAAGAGATCATTGTTTCGGGGTGTGTGAGGCGAGGGGATTCAGAGCGCCGCCTAAACGAGCTCCAGAGACTGGCACGAGCTGCAGCTATCAGCACGGACCCCAGAGACGGGCATGAAATGCTAAGGCTGCTGCTACAGACACCAAGAAGCCTGTGTGCGAGCACAGGTCACTCTCCACACCGCCCCTCCCGGGAGCCTGTGCAGCCTGCCACTGCCAGGGTCCCGTGATCCGGGGACAACTTCCCCGAGAGAACACATGGCGCGCCTCAGGCTGCTGCAACGTCTCGCTGGCCTCTGCCGCTGCAGGCTTGCCCCGCACTCCGTGCCCCTGCATCCCCCCGGCCTGAGTGAGCCAGAGCCCCCGAATCAGCTGCTCCTTTAACCCCGTCCTGTCTGAGTGAAGAACAGACGCCCTCAGGCGACCTACACACAGAGGCAGGGCCAAATACAAAGCTCAACCCCAGGAGCTGTGCGAACACAGAAGAGAAAGGGAAATCTCTCCCAGCAGCCTCAGGAGCAGAGGATTAAATCTCCACAGTCAACTTGATGTACGATGTACCCTGCATCTGTGGAATACCTGAATAGACAACGAATCATCCCAAATTGAGGAGGTGGACTTTGGGAGCAACGATATATATTTTTCTTTTTCTCTTTTTGTGAGAGTGTATGTGTATGCTTCCTTGGGTGATTTTGTCTGTATAGCTTTGCTTTTACCATTTGTCCTAGGGTTCTGTCTGTCCGTTTTTTTGGTTTTTTTTAGTATAGTTTTTAGCGCTTGTTATCATTGGTGGATTTGTTTTTTGGTTTGGTTGCTCTCTTCTTTCTTTCTTTCTATTTTTTTTTCTTTTTAATTACTTTTTAATAATTATTTTTTATTTTAATAACTTTATTTTATTTATTTATTTCCGTATTTTTTCTTTCCTACTTGCTTTTTTTCTCCCTTTTCTTCTGAGCCATGTGGCTGACAGGGTCTTGGTTCTCTGGTCAGGTGTCAGGTCTGTGCCTCTGAGGTGGAAGAGCCGAGTGCAGGACATTGGTTCACGAGAGGCCTCCCGGGTCCATGTAATATCAAACAGCAAAAGCTCTCCCAGAAATCTCCATCTCAACGTTAAGACCCAGCTCCACTCAACGACCAGCAAGCCACAGTGCTGGACACCCTATGCCAAACAACTAGCAAGACAGGAACACAACCCCACCCATTAGCAGAGAGGCTGCCTAAATTCATAATAAGGTCACAGACACCCCAAAACACACCACCGGACGTGGTCCTGCCCACCAGAAAGACAAGATCCAGCCTCATCCACCAGAACACAGGCACCAGTCCCCTCCACCAGGAAGCCTACACAACCCACTGAACCAACCTTAGCCACTGGGGACAGATACCAAAAACAACGGAAACTACGAACCTGCAACCTGTGAAAAGGAGACCACAAACACAGTAAGTGAAGCAAAATGAGACGACAGAGAAACACACAGCAGATGAAGGAGCAAGGTAAAAACCCACCAGACCAAACAAATGAAGAGGAAATAGGCAGCCTACCTGAAAAAGAATTCAGAGTAATGATAGTCAAGATGATCCAAAATCTTGGAAATAGAATGGAGAAAATACAAGAAACGTTTAACAAGGACCTAGAAGAACCAAAGAGCAAACAAACAATGATGAACAACACAATGAATGAAATTAAAAATTCTCTAGAAGGGATCAATAGCAGAATAACTGAGGCAGAAGGGCAGATAAGTGACCTGGAACATAAAATAGTGGAAATAACTACTGCACAGCAGAATAAAGAAAAAAGAATGAAAAGAATTGGGGACAGTCTCAGAGACCTCTGGGACAATATTCAAATTATAAGGGGTCCCAGAAGAAGAAAAGAAAAAGAAAGGGACTGAGAAAATATTTGAAGAGATTATAGTTGAAAACTTCCCTAACATGGGAAAGGAAATAGTTAATCAAGTCTAGGAGGTGCAGAGAGTCCCATACAGGATAAATCCAAGGAGAAACATGCCAAGACACATATTAATCAAACTATCAAAAATTAAATACAAAGAAAAAATATTAAAAGCAGCAAGGGAAAAACAACAAAGAACATAGAAGGGAATCCCCATAAGGTTAAGAGCTGATCTTTCAGCAGAAACTCTGCAAGCCAGAAGGGAGTGGCAGCACATATTGAAAGTGATGAAAGAGAAAAACCTACAACCAAGATTACTCCACCCAGCAAGGATCTCATTCAGATTTGACAGAGAAATTAAAACGTTTACAGACAAGCAAAAGCTAAGAGAATTCAGCACCACCAAACCAGCTCTACAACAAATGCTAAAGGAACTTCTCTAGGCAGGAAACACAAGAGAAGGAAAAGACCTACAAAAACAAACCCAAAACAATTAAGAAAATGGTAATAGGAACATACATATTGATAATTACCTTAAATGTAAATGGATTAAATGCTCCAACTGAAAGACATAGACTGGCTGAATGGATACAAAAACGAGACCCATATATATGCTGTCTACAAGAGACCCACTTCAGACCTAGGGACACATACAGACTGAAAGTGAGGGGATGGAAAAAGATATTCCATGCAAATGGAAATCAAAAGAAAGCTGGAGTAGCAATTCTCATATCAGACAAAATAGACTTTAAAATAAAGACTATTACAAGAGACAAAGAAGGACACTACATAATGATGAAGGGATCAATCCAAGAAGAAGGTATAACAACTGTAAATGTTTATGCATCCAACATAGGAGCACCTCAAAACATAAGGCAAATGCTAACAGCCATAAAAGGGGAAATTGACAGTAACACAATCATAGTAGGGTAATTTAACATCCCACTTTCACCAATGGACAGATCATCCAAAATGAAAATAAATAAGGAAACACAAGCTTTAAATGATACGTTAAACAAGATGGACTTAACTGATATTTATAGGACATTCCATCCAAAAACAACAGAATACACTTTCTTCTCAAGTGCTCATGGAACATTCTGCAGGATAGATCATATCTTGGGTCACAAATCAAGCCTTGGTCAATTTAAGAAAATTAAAATCTTGTCAAGTATCTTTTCCGACCACAACGTTATGACACTCGATATCAATAACAGGAAAAAATCTGTGAAAAATACAAACACATAGAGGCTAAACAATATACTACTAAATAACCAAGAGGTCACTGAATAAATCAAAGAGGAAATCAAAAATACCTAGAAACAAATGACAATGAAAACACGACGACCCAACCCCTATGGGATGCAGCAAAAGCAGTTCTAAGAGGGAAGTTTATAGCAATACAGTCCTACCTCAAGAAACAAGAAACACCTCAAATAAACAACCTAACCTTACACCTAAAGCAGTTAGAGAAAGAAGAACAAAAAAACCCCAAAGTTAGCAGAAGGAAAGATATCATAAAGATCAGATCAGAAATAAATGAAAAAGAAATGAAAGAAACAATAGCAAAGATCAATAAAACTAAAAGCTGATTCTTTGAGATGATAAACAAAATTGATAACCCGTTAGCCAGACTCATCAAAAAAAAAGGGAGAAGACTCAAATCAATAGAATTAGAAATGAAAAAGGAGAAGTAACAACTGACACTGCAGAAATACAAACGATCATGAGAGATTACTACAAGCAACTATACGCCAATACAATGGACAACCTGGAAGAAATGGACAAATTCTTAGAAATACACAACCTTCCAAGACTGAACCAGGAAGAAATAGAAAATATAAACAGACCAATCACAAGCACTAAAATTCAGACTGTGATTAAAAATCTTCCAACAAACAAAAGCCCAGGACCACAGGTGAATTCTAGCAAACATTTAGAGAAGAGCTAACACCTATCCTTCTCAAACTCTTCCAAAGTATAGCAGAGGGAGAAACCCTCCCAAACTCATTCTACAAGACCACCATCACACTGATACCAAAACCAGACAAAGATGTCACAAAGAAAGAAAACTAAAGGCCAATATCACTGATGAACATAGATGCAAAAGTCCTCAACAAAATACTAGCAAACAGAATCCAACAGCACATTAAAAGGATCATACACCATGATCAAGTGGGGTTTATCCCAGTAATTCAAGGATTCTTCAATATACACAAATCAATCGATGTGATGCACTTTATTAACAAATTGAAGGAGAAACACCATATGATCATCTCAATAGATGCAGAAAAAGCTTTTGACAAAATTCAACACGAATTTATGATAAAAACCCTCCAGAAAGTAGGCATAGAGGGAACTTACCTCAACATAATAAAGGCCATATATGACAAACCCACAGCCAACACCATTCTCAATGGTGAAAAACTGAAACCATTTCCAATAAGATCAGGAACAAGACAAGGTTGCCCACTCTCCCCACTATTATTCAACATAGTTTTGGAAGTTTTAGCCACAGCAATCAGAGAAGAAAAAGAAATAAAAGGAATCCAAATCGGAAAAGAAGAAGTAATGCTGTCACTGTTTGCAGATGACATGATACTATACATAGAGAATCTTAACGACTCTACTAGAAAACTACTAGAGCTAATCAATGAATTTGGTAAAGTAGCAGGATACAAAATTAATGCACAGAAATCTCTTGCATTCCTATACACTAATGATGAAAAATCTGAAAGAGAAATTAAGGAAATACTCCCATTTACCACTGCAACAAAAAGAATAAAATACCTAGGAAAAAACCTACCTAAGGAGACAAAAGACCTGTATGCAGAAAATTATAAGACACTGATGAAAGAAATTAAAGATGATACAAACAGATGGAGAGATATACCATGTTCTTGGATTGGAAGAATCAACATAGTGTAAAGGACTATACTACCCAAAGCAAGCTACAGATTCAACGTAATCTCTATTAAACTACCAATGGCATTTTTCACAGAACTAGGACAAAAAATTGCACAATTTGTATGGAAACACAAAAGACCCCGAATAGCCAAAGCAATCTTGAGAAAGAAAAACGGAGCTGGGGGAATGAAGCTTCCTGACTTCAGACTATACTACAAATCTTCAGTAATCAAGACAGTATGGTACTGGCAGAAAAACAGAAATAGAGATTAATGGAACAGGATAGAAAGCCCAGAGATAAACCCACACACATATGGTCACCTTATTTTTGATAAAGGAGGCAAGAATCTACAGTGGAGAAAAGATAGCCTCTTCAATAAGTGGTGCTAGGAAAACTGGAGAGCTATATGTAAAAGAATGAAATTAGAACACTCCCTAACACCATACACAAAAATAAACTCAAAATGGATTAAAGACCTAAATGTAAGGCCCAACACTATAAAACTCGTAGAGGAAACCATACGCAGAACACTCTATGGCATAAATCACAGCAAGATCCTTTTTGACCCACCTCCTAGAGAAACGAAAATAAAAACAAAAATAAACAAATGGGACCTAATGAAACTTCAAAGCTTTTACACAGCAAAGGAAACCATAAACAAGACGAAAAGAAAACACTCAGAATGGGAGAAAATATTTGCAAATGAAGCAACAGACAAAGGATTAATCTCCAAAATATACAAGCAGCTCATGCAGCTCAATATCAAAGAAACAAACAACCCAATCCAAAAATGGGCAGAAGACCTAAATAGACATTTCTCCAAAGAAGATATACAGATTGCCAACAAACACATGAAAGGATGCTCAACATCACTAACGATTAGAGAAATGCAAATGAAAACTACAATGAGGTATCACCTCACACCAGTCAGAATGACCATCATCAAAAAAATCTACAAACAATAAATGCTGGAGAGAGTGTGGAGAAAAGGGAACCCTCTTGCACTGTTGGTGGGAATGTAAATTGATACAGCCACTATGGAGAACAGTATGGAGCTTCCTTAAAAAACTAAAAATAGAACTACCATACGACCCAGCAATCCCACTACTGGGCATATACCCTGAGAAAACCATAATTCAAAAAGAGTCATGTACCACAATATTCATTGCAGGTCTATTTACAATAGCCAGGATATGGAAGAAACCTAAGTGTCCATTGACTGATGAATGGATAAGGAAGATGTGGCACATATATACAATGGAATATTACTCAGCCATAAAAAGAAACGAAATTGAGTTATTTGTAGTGAGGTGGATGGACCTAGAGTCTGTCATACAGTGAAGTAAGTCAGAAAGAGAAAAACAAATACCATATGCTAACACATATATATGGAATCTAAAAAAAAGGTTATGAATTACCTAAGAGCAGGACAGGAATAAAGATGCAGACATAGAGAATGGACTTGAGGACATGGGGAGCAGGAAGGGTATGCTGGGATGAAGTGAGAGAGTGGCATGGACTTATATATACTACCAAATGTAAAACAGACAGGTAGTGGGAAGGAGCTGCATAGCACAGGGAGATCAGCTTGGTGCTTTGTGACCACCTAGAGGGGTGGGATAGGGAGGGTGGGAGGGAGACGCAAGAGGGAGGGGTATGGTGATATATGTATATGTATAGCTGATTCACTTTGTTATACAGCAGAAACTAACACACCATTGTAAAGCAAGTATACTCCAGTAAAGATGTTAATATATATATATATAAACTATGCTTTCATCAATTCCCTCACCTCAACCTTGCTGTTTTCACTTTTAAAACCTGCTTTTTAATATCACTTCACCAAAACGGATTGCTTCAAAGGACGTTTTTGCAAGTGGAAAATGAGTGGGAATAAACTGCACTTTTGGCACAGGTTAGTTTGGGCTTTGATCCCTCTGTCACCTTTTCCAGATTTTGCTGCTGCTGTTGCTGCTGGGGAACATTTCTCCTCACCTCGGGATGCCCAAAAGTCAGTGGGAGATACAAGCAGAAATTGGGCCAAAATGCATTGCACCCTGAAAGAAAATGCTTAATTTCTCTAAAACTCAAGGACTGAGGAAAAAAAAGATTGAAAATATAATGAGTAGGTATTTCAACACAAAGGGTGGTATAATGTTCCCATTACATTGCTGTTTTCGTGGAACAGAGCCAACCCTCTGTTGTTTGTACCAAGGATTTGGCAATATTACGTAAAATACTTCCTATATGTATTTCTGTTTCAAAGCATAGGATATAATCTTGTATATGTCATAATAAATTGAGTCATAATAGGTCTCCACCTTATCTGAAAATAAGGCTTTTTATATCAGTTAATGTATATATATTTATCAAACTCCCTGTACTAAAATTAAACACACATGTACAAACATGCATACCCCAAAGGTCTAACAGTCACGACTCTCATTATGGAAATTCCACACATCCGTATATTCTCCCATAAGCATGCAATTAACCTTCTTCCATAAATTTCATTTTGATGGTAAAATCCAAGTTGTATTCATCTACAGCTATGAAACCAACAATATGTGAAGGGCAACTCACCACTATGGTCATAAAGAAAACTATTATTTCAGCCAACTGCCTCTGTAACATAACAGGTGCCTTACTATGTCAGTGGATTATGTCATAATCCAGCACAATAAAACCTCAGTTGAGGACCAAGTGACAGTTGAAATGATTGCCGTAGTCTTGACCCTAAGAAATAGACCTTTGAAGGTCTACTTAGGTTATAACTTTGAGGCTTTCTTTATGTACCAAAACACAAACAAACAAAACATCTCATTCTTAGAAAGGAGAGTACGCCAAAGTCACAGAAAATCTGCATGGAGAAGCATTTACAGAATGAGATCAAATGTGCATAAAGTCTACAATATATCCTGCAGCAGGAGTTTCTTCCAATGCCGTTATTATGTATGTTTGCTTTAGTGAGTACTGAAATAAAAAACTTCACATACTATAAAAATCTATTAGGCAGAGACAATGTCGATTATAGAACTCCCAAAGATTTCTTTAAAGAAATTAAAATGAGTGGCATTTCAGATTTTCCACTAAACTCAGATTTCTCTTTTTATTGCTTTTCCAGGTTTGTTGCGCCTTATACGGAGTAACTTTCCCTCTTACCAGTCACCAACCAGCAGCTCCTCCACCCCTTCCCTCACTATTTCCATTTTTATCAGTCTGCCATGTGAGAAAAACAAGAAGCGAAGTGTGGGAGAAAGGTGAATAGTTTATGTGACTGATAAAGGGCTGTGCTTCTGAAAAGGCCACACAACATAATAACAGAGATAACATTTTTATAGTGCATATACCAGGCACTACCCTAAGCACATTATATATGCATACACATATATAAGTATATAACATATCCTTATATACTCATTTATATATATAAAATTATATATTTATATCATTTTTATCATATATCATTTATACATTAATATTATATATTAAGTATATACTCATTTCTGTATATTAAATGAGTATATGTACAAGTACATATACAAATAGACTTATAATAACCCAATGAACAAGGTACTATTACTAGCCCCGTTTTATAGATGACAAACTGAGGCACCAAGAGGTTAAGTCCAATTTCATACAGTTTGTACGAGGAGGAGTCAGGATTCAAACCCAGGCAATCTGACTACTTAATTCTGCTTTTTACTACTATGTCATGGCAACCAAATTGAATATCTGAAAATACCTTAGTTACATACACACACTCTCTAGTTGTAGACAGAAACATTTTACCATCAAACTAAGAGATTTAAAATGTTGGATCTCCTTTGCATCTGAGAAATTGTTAAAACTTTCATTTGAGCTTAATATAGTATTGATGCTGAGATAACTAAAATATATAAGATTTTTTTAATGCTCTATAAGAATATATTTATCTAAAAATAACCTTCCCCAAATAATAGTATTATTTAATTCAGTAAACACTTATGGGGGACCAACTGTACAAGGCACAGTGCTGACAGTTACAGGGAGTATAAACTGAGCAGACAGAATTTATTTTACTTACTAAGAGAAGATAATAAAATAAAAACTACCATTTAGTGAGATTCTACTCTATGCCAGGTACTGTGCTAAGTGATTTGTGTCCCTTATTTTATTAAATTATAACACAATTCTATGAGGTTTGTATTATTATTCCCATTTTACAGTTGAGAAAGGTAAGGCTTGGAGAGATTAAGATCACAATATATGGTAGGGTCTGGGTCCAAACTCCTGTTTGTTTGACTCTAAAGCTCATGCAATCATTCCAAAAAGTAGGCTATTTATAAATTTGCTACGTGAAAAAGATTCTATCATCAAATACATATAGAAAATGTTGGTTTCATGGAAGTTTGAAATGGTTTTTTTTCTGCAAAACCTCTTGGAGCTTTTAATTTAGTAATGGGTAGTGTGAATGTCTAGGCAGATATAATTTCTACCCTCAATTTGAGAAGGAATCAATCCTTTTTATTTTCATAGCGGTCTGGGATAACCATGATACTATGGCATGTCCTTCAGGCTGCTGTCTTATACACATTAAAAGCACCAATTCAGGAGAAAGCAGATGACTTTCAGGTCCACCACTTTCTTGTTGTATGAACTTAGACAAGTGATTTTACTTCTATACACCTCTATTTTCTTTTCTATAAATTGGAGAAAATACGAGGACCTGCATTACAGGACTGGTAGGAGAACTAACTGAGATTTTTCTATACAAAGTATGTAACCCTGTGCCTGACACCTAGCAAGTGTTCATTAAGTTTCTGTTACTGTAGTTATGAACTATTCCTACCCCTGTGACACTATGCCATATCCCTGGAGAGCATAAATAGTTAAATCCATTAATACTTATAAAAGGCAGGATATGTCAGTGGTCATATATTTTCAACAAAATTTTAAGAAAGTTCAAGAGAGAAAGAAATTAGATCTAGTTAGGAGCTGGGTTCATAAATATTTCCATAGGTGAACTATCTCTTAAGACAAGACTGAGGAATGGTTAGTATTTTGAGAGGTGGGTATGGGAGAATGGTGAAGGGAACTGCATAAGCAAAAAGCAGAGAAATATGGAATGTCTTAAAATTTAAAACTTGTTCAGGCACTCAGGAGTTCTTAGTGTTTCTGGATCAGAAGGTAAACAATAAAGAGAAAAGCAGAACATCTTTGTGACCTTGGAGTAAGCAAAGGTTTCTTAAATGGGAAACAAAAAGTGCTAATCATAAAAGAAAAAAATGAGAAATATACTCTATTAAGAATACGAATGTAAGGATAAGACATGATCAAGGGAATGAAAAGGCCATCCAGAGAGTATGAGATGATATTCACAATATATGTATTTTGACAAAGGACATGAATCTAGGATAAAGAACTCCTACAGATCCATAAGACAAAGACAACACAGTAGGAAAATTGGGCAAAAGACTTGAATGGACACTTCACAAAAGTAGTTACTAAAATGGTCTGTAAACATATGAAAAAGCACCTAACTTCATTGGTCATTAGGGATATGCATTAAACTAAGATATTGCTACATACCCACAAGAATGGTTACAATGAAGAAAGACAGAGATTACCAAGTGCTGACAAGGATATGGAGCAACCAGAGCTCTTATCTGAAGTTTAAATTGTTATAACTACGTTGAAAAACGATTTAGCAATGTCTACTAAAACTGAATATACACTTACTCTATGACTCAGCAATTCTACTTCCAAGTATATAGCTAACAGAAATGATCTGTATGAGAAAGTTCATAGCAATACTATACATAATAGCCCCAAATTGAAAATTGGCCAATTAACTAATCAACAATAGAAAGAATAATTCTGGTATCTTCACACAACTTGACATTCACATAATGGAATATAGCAATAAGAAAAAATGGTATATGGTGACGTGAAACAACGAATAAACCTTGTAATGTTGAGAAAAATAACTAAAATAAAGGAACATACATCAACATGCTGTATGATACCATTTATTTAAAGTACACAATCAGGCAAAACTAATCTATGCTGTTAGTTAAGATTATGGCGATTTTTGTAGGAAGGGTAGGATGAGGTTAGGGTGCAGTGACTAGAAGGGAGCATGAAAGGGACTTCTAGGATATTAGAAATGTTCTTTTATTAGATCTTAGTGCTAGTTTCACAGGTGTGTATGTTTGTATACATTCATTCAACTGTACATTTATGTGCACTTTTCTGTATGTTACATTTCAATAGAAATTTTTTAAAAGTGATATATTTAATGTTATTAACTTTAGTAAACTACTTTGACACATAGAGGCAAAATTCCTCAACAAGAAGAACACCTTGAAATACTCTCAAGTTTGTGTAATTTTAAGATAAATATGTTTTCTTAAGTTCTTTTTTCTACTGCCAGCTTGATTTTGCTCAAAATGATTTGTGAGAAAATAAAAGTTCCCTTTAATGCTGCTATTTCCTTGCTGCATTTCATAAGTGGCTAGAGGAGACTGACATAGAATCCAGGGATGCCAAAGAGAAAAAAGTATATCTAGAACTCTGAGTCTGTAAAATCTTAACAATTGGCAGTTTTGTGCCTGAATCTCCCTTGGGGCAGTTCAGGGTTCCCTCCAAAGTGTTCCAACAGCAGCAGCATTCTGGCAGAATGTTGACTTTAAAAATAAATTCTTCTGAGTACCACCCTGAAGTTTATAAGCAATAATGAAGTGCTACATCAAAAACAGCAGTGAAGCCACATCATGATTTAAGCCGCAATGTCCTTTGGGTTAGTGGTAATATGCCAGCTTTTACACAAATTGATGAATCTTTCACTAAGATGCAATGAATGACTTTTTGGATGTGTAACAATAGAATACATATAGCCCAGTGGTGGTTCATTTATATCTGAATATTTTGTCCATGCACTGTTTCTTATATTTAAATGTTGAAAAAATTGGTAAGATTTATTTACTATAGAGTACAAAATACAGCTTGATTAAACATGTGACATACTTCATTAGCTGCAATCCTTTTTTAAAGCAGCATTGAAAAATCTGAGAATTTCAGAATTTAAGTAAAGAAGATAATTGGTTCACAAAAAAGTCTTAAGAACCAATTGTCTTCTTTAAGCTGAATTTAAATAATTTTTTCTCTGTTACAGTTTTCTTCACTTGTAACCCAGTATTATTAAGCATGACCGTGAAAAGAAGGAAACTCAAAGGAGAGAAAACAGAGTTCTGACAAATGCTTTGTCAAGTTTTTTGAAATAGTTTTTAATACACCTAACTTATCAAAAGGGAATGTCATGTGCTTAGTTCCTAAATTACTAAGTCTTTAGAGAAGCCAAAATTATCTCCAGACAGGGCTTTACTAAAATTGTCTGAGGTCGAGACTGGATTGGGAGGTCAGGAGCCTGACGAAATTTTCTGGCAAAAAGACGTAGGGAGATGGTCCTGAGCTACATTTGCCCAGTGACTCCTGTCTATGGCGTCAAGATGCTTTCTTGAAATCTGACGCCTCTTTTGGTTTCAGAGGAACTCTTTGCTCTCCCTTTACAGCATGCTAGGGACATAATGGCAGTATGACTTATTTTAGAAACCTTCCTAAAACTACAGACTTTCCTAGGAAAGACAACTATGTTTCTCAAACTGCTGAATATTTCTAGAGGAACTATAGTTCATAAAATTTTAGCAGTAAACATAATTTAGGAATTCACCCTTCATCTTATATGAGAAAAAATGGGGTTAGGAGAACTTAATCCAGCATGATACCTGACTGATGGTAGGAATCAAATTTAGAGCTCATTGCCCAGAGACACTATTTCAAATACTTGTCTGTACAATCAAAGATGTACAAGAATCATATATTGAAGTCTTTATCTTCTTTAAAAATTTAAGTAGATTAGTATTTAGTCTGTTTCCCTTTTGTATATAGACTGAAATTTAGAAGTACTCATTTTTAAATGAGATTTTAATTTTAACGGTTTTATTAATATGAATACTGGAAGAAATTAAATGAAAGAGAAAATCTCATGTGGCCAAGAGCCAACATTCTTTCCCTTTTAAAGAGCAGCAGCTGATTGATTACAACACCTAATTTTAAATAATTATTTTAGTATTCCCAATGGGGAGAAAAAGAGAGAACCAAAATTCATTCAAACTATGCTTTTAACCATACTGTTTGGATCAATATAACTAATTCAAATAGCTTCACAGGAGGAGGTACACACATTTCTGTTGGTGGCTTTCATACCAAAGTTCTATCAGAAGTGCAACAAAAATGCTATCTGAAAAGACACATTTTTCCAAGCAATGGCAACTGACCTTCTACTGGAACAGATCGAAGAAGCAGGGCCTTACGGGGACAGCTCACGGGAAGGGCCAGACTGCAGGGGCTGCATACAACTCAGGAGGTCAGCACACCCAGCTGCTGCTATAAATTCTAGCTCCGGGACACCAAATGTTTTGCCCCCTAGTTTCAGAGAATTTCAGTTTTGCATTCAGTGTCTAGGCTGTTTACATTTAAGAACCGAAGATGGGGAAAGAAAAGAAGAATACTGGTTTACTTAACGGTCCTTTTAAAAAGATATTTTTCTCCCAGAAACTCCCCCAATTTAAAGAAACAAAGTTAATATTTGCTCTGCCAGTGTTCTCTACTCCCACCTTGGTAGAGAAAAGAGGTTTCCTTAGCTTAAATATTAACCAGACATTTCAAAGCTATTCGAAAGCTGTTGCCCATGTTAAAAAAATTTTTTAAAAAAGTAATAGGCTCCTAGAAAACACAAAATGGGAATAAAGAGAAGAGTAAAAACTGTGTTAAAATCCTTTTCCCTTTTTGCATGCCTATCTCATGACCACCATAATTATAACGCACCATAGAGAATTCAGAAAAAATCCTAGTGGAGTATTATAATGATTACATAGTGACTGTCATAGATGAGGCCACTCTTGGTCCTCTATCAGCCAAGAAGCCATTTTTATCCAGGAGCAGTAGAGATGGCTCCCACCTGGCAGCCAGGGCTGCCGTGTAAGCAGCATGAAAGCCACCATTCCATCCCTGTGGAAACCTGGTATGGGGTGACGAATCTGGCCATACGAGGGATAGGGTGACCTGAAATTGTGGGTAATGGGGAGACAGTGAGGTTAGAATGGGGAAAAGGATGAGGCGGATTTGGAGAGGAAAGGAAGAGTGGTGTAAGTTTGGCTGAATTTTGCCAAGTGGACTAGAATTGGCACCAATGCCTTATTTGGAATTTCCTACCACCTCACTCCTAAAATGATTTTCTTCTTTTTCATCTTCAGTTGTTTGGCAGAAATCTGTATAGAATGAAGTAGACCAGAGCAAAAACTGTATCAGTAGGAACAACCTAATTAAGCAGGGCATCTAAGTCCTTCAAACAAAGGAGCTGGGCAACTGGGAGACACCCTTATCCTGAGAAACACAGAGAGTCTTGTGACCCGGGGATGCTTGCACTCCAAAGGGTCTTTAGTGGGTATTAAACAGAATGGCCAATCCCTGGCCTGGTTTCTTGGAACTCTGCCACTGTCCTGACATCCTAGAAATGGACGCTACTTGCTTCAGTCATGCAGGCAGCTTCTGGGAGCTAGTGATACGCAAAACAGCCTCAGATAAGGCCCTCTGGTCAATGCCCAAGGATCTTCTGCATTGGAAGTGATTCATCATAAATGATTGTGCCTGTCCCTGTGTATCATGCTTATTCTTGTACCTTTATAATGTTTTTATTCTTTGGAATTTCTTTTTGGCTTCCCAAATGACTCCTTCTCACTCCCCCTGTGAACAGCAAAAGTCAAAGACATAATGATTTTTTAATAAGGAGCCGCATGGAAAGTAGAGAATTTAATCACAGCACTCATCATTTTCCTTTTCAATGATTTGTTTTCTAAGGCAACAAAGGAATGGAAATATTTTCTTTTAGAAGAACATTTGTTTTCACTCTTGGTCTCTTCTGAACTTCAAACAGCCTTTTAAGCTCCCTTTGCTTTAAAGGACACAAATGGAAAGCAAACATTCATAAAAGTGGACCTGGTACTCAACGCATTTAATATGACAAAGTGTGTTGAAATTTCAGTTAAAGAAAATGCAAAAAGAATCCAAAGTTCTCAAATTGCACAATCTCTATTTTCAAACTCTGATTGACTTGCATCTCTTTTTTTCTCTAACACCCACTTCCTCTCTCTCTCTCTTATCCCGCTCTGTGTCCCTAGTCTCCCGCATCCCACCTGTTTCTCTTTTCTGCCTCTCTCATCTCTCTTAGCTCTCTGATGTCTCTGGCATTTTCTGTCATAGTCTCTGTATGCGTATGTGCCTGTCTGTCTCACTCATCTCTTCGTCTCTGTCTCTCACCACAATACTGCTGGGGAACTAGAAAGCACTCTTAAAATTTGTCATTTGCCTTGTTTTGCAGCTATATTGTATTAATTTCATTTTCAATATTTGCTTCTATAAATCAGAAGATTAATAGCAAGATTTTGCTAATATCAGGATGAGTTTGTCCCCATAACAAGAAAATACAATTAAATTAAGGCCATATCTCCAGTTATGTCTCAAGCCGTCAGGTCAGTTGCAACAACTGAGGATTGTTTCACATGTGCTTACATGATAGTGCCTGCCACCCGCATGACAGAATGGGGCAAGTTAAGAACTTAAATCCACCATAGAATTTCATGGTATATTTTTATAGAAATTCATCATCAGTGCCCTGGATTATACAAATACTATAACTTTTCATTGAGGAGCACAAGGTGATTTTACGTATATTAAGTAGACTTCCAAACTGTTACATGGCTTACGATCATCCCATGTTTTGCTGATGAAAAAACGATGCTCAGGGATAAATAATTCCATGACAAAGCAAATACACAAAATGAAGCCAATTATGGACCCAGGGCTAGAAAAAAATTTCTTCCAGAATCAGGTACTATAGCCTAATAGGGGTAACGACGCTGAGCAACAGTGTCTGCTAAGAGGTCCCACAGTACAGGGTCTCTAGGACCTTGGAAACATTAATGCACACTGGCCTTAATGTACTCATTTTTTGCAAGAGTCTACTGAACCCTGAGTGTTTACACCCCTAATCCACACATGAGATAGAATGAAAGAAGCTGATGCTTTTTCAGTATTTCCCAAACCACCTGAAATCTCACTAGGGACAATGAGATAAAAACATCTTCCTACTGCCAAGAGTTTTTAAGTTTCTAACAGTAATATTTATTCACGTTTAAAAATGGCAAAATTGAAAGAAAAAGGATTTTTTAGGTGGGGAGAACTGAAGTGATAATATTAAAATAAAAATAATCTCACAAATATCTATTGTATAAATACAAAATACATCTATCCTCATGACAGACAATACTCCCTCTCGAGGAGCTAAACTTACCTGGTTTCCAGAGAGATTTCTATGCCCAAAGATCTAAATAAACATGAAGCCATTGAGTTTTGATTTGAACTAGATGGAACATTAAAAGCTTGAAATGTGCCTATCATAAAAATCATGTGACAAGAGTATAAATCACCCATGTCACTCAATTTTATTACAGGCTACTGGCCACTGTTCTGTCAGTCTGAATGTGAATTCTTGAGCATGTACAATCATCCGCTTAAATATACTTCCTGAAGAGAATAGAAAAGAGAGAGAGGGTTCTAACATACTTGGATTAAACATAAATCTTATTTTTACCTAGGAAAAATGTGAGACAAACATCAAAAGAAAAAGGAACTATACTTCATAAAGACAAAGGAAATGTGGGAAATCTGTCACATCTTTATTATACTTAGCAAAGTGACCCAGTACTACAATTTAAATAAAAACAAGTTAGAAAAACCAAGATGATCTTGGACAGTGGAGTCACGAAATTAGCAAAATTCTATTTGCTCTAACTCAGATACTTTTTCCCTTTTCTAAAATTGATTTGAACTGTTTTACATTTTTGTCATATACTTCATGAAAGAGTTCCCTGAGGTGTAAAAGCTGATCGGCCAGCAATGCTTACCTTGGTTTTTAAGATTACAATCCACGTTCACTTCTGCATTTGAACACTGTACGAGGCAGTACATTGAGAGATAAATAATTCCATCATTTCAACCTGGTGCTCCTGTGAAATGTGGTGCTAGGAAACAGCCGACAGGCAGTGCGTCTGAACAAATCATACGTTCTGTAATTGCCGCTTAGCTCTAATTACTACTGAGGATAGCGTTTGCAACTTGATTCCAGGGAGAGGGCAGACTACCTTCTGACGACACTGAACCAAATATATCCTAAAAGACTGACAAGTTACTTTCTTTCATGTAATTTTTCTGAGTATTTCCCAGCTACTCAGTAACTACCACTTTGCCATGGTAAAAATGAAATCAAATAATCTGACACCCACCTCTACTTTCCAACAAAGCAATTTAATTCTCTCAGAATATGCACTTATTATAACAGTTTGGAATTTTTAGTAACACTCAGACTTAAGGGGATTGTTTTTTTCTCTTCTAGGTGGGCCACGAAATCTTTATTTTGAAATTGGTTTTTATTTAAAAAAGGAATATGTTCTCAAAATATGAACTTTATTTATATTCTGCTAGTCCCAAGTAATTTATTTGCATACCATTAGACCTAGAGAATTTGTTTTCTTTTCTGTGGAGTTTTAGGTTTTAAATAAAGATTCACAACATGTAATTCAAAAAGACTGAAGCAGATAATTTGATGTTGGTAACATTAATAGGGATGTTTATGCATTTCAACTCAAAAATCTAATTTCAGTTATATGGGAGAATTACCATGGTGAAATTAGCAGTTATGTAGGCTTGGAACTAAAATGATACACTTATTCCTATGCCTAACTAATTTCACTCTCCATCTAGTGGCCTCTGACCATATGATCAGAATAAGGTTTCTGATATATCCAGGTTACACAGTGTGGCTATGACCAAATGGTTGTTTTGCTTCTTCTAAGCTGATTGTCACTGATACTGTTGCATTAGCTTAGTGGGCATTTGACTGAATGAAACTTAAAATGACTGATGTTTGCAAATGTCAGGAAGGATTTTGCACTTTGGTTGTGCAACTTTTAGCATATTTGTCAACCATGGCCAACACCTTAGTGATGATGTACAGAACAAATTACACCCACTCATATTCAGAGATTTGGTATATCTACTTAAGTCAGATTTGCACGGTAACTATCAGGGGCAGGTAAACCTAAGGGAATAATTAGATGTGGCAATCAAAATAGTAATTATAAAACCTGCTCTTAGAAATGGCACATATCTCTAGGCCTCAGTTGTTATGAATAATAACAACATAGGACTCTAAATGGAACACAGTATGAGAGCTCTATACTTATTTTCCCCCAAATAATAATTGTGCACTTCTTGCTCATGTAATACTTAATACTTCTTCATGATTAAAATGAAATTATAGTCACTGCCGTGGTTTTCACTTTATTTTTTATTTTATTTTTAAAAATCTATACCTACGATAGACCTCTCCAAAGAAAACTCTTTGCTCAGTAGGGATTATGTTGATGCTTCCTTTGAAGTATTTTTCTTTCACAGAGCTAGGCAAAATATTCCATTCTTTTTTGCTTGCACTTAAATCATGCCTGATTCCTGGAGTATCTTTCTGGAACATTTCCAGGTCTGGCACACTAGTTCATCGTAAAGCTCCCAAATCCTTGATTTGTGCCTCTCATAGGTCCTTAGTTTAGTTCAGTAGTATACAAAGTGTGGTCCCCAGACCAGCAGCACCTGCATCACCCAAGAACTTGTTAGCAAAGCAAATTCCCAGACTCCATCCCAGACCTACAGAATCACAAGCTCTGGGGGTGGGACCCAGCAATCTGTGTTTTAACCAGCCCTCCAGGTGATCTGAAGCACTCTGATGTTTGAGAACCACTGGTCCATGTATGTATGTACTAAGAGCAATAAGAGAAAGGGATAAGGAACATTTAAGCCTCTATGGGAAAAACTATGGGAGAGACAAAGGCTTATTAGCAGAGGGGTGGCATTTGAGTGGTGATCTAAAGGATTGGAAGAGTCTGGATGAATCTGAAGGAGGCACCAGGCATCCCTCACCTGGCTAACCTATCACATGTGCCCTTGAGTTAATGCAGTCCCACCAATTCCAAGATCTTAGTCCATCAGTCACCATCTTTAGTCATTCCATTCTTAAGGAAAACAAAGACTTTCCTCATTCCTATTAGCCTCTTAGTCTACCAACTACTCTCTTTTCCCTTAACTTTTAATTCCTTTTAGAGCAGCCTACACTTCTTTTTTCAATTGTTTTTTTTTTTTTTTACTATCCCTTCACTTCACAAATCCTATGATTTGGCTTCTGATTTCTCCAGCCTAATAAAATTATGACTTTGAAGCCCTTTATCAGTCTTCCTTGACCCCTGTACCATTGGTAAAATATGATCCCATATCTGAAACACCTCTTTTCTAAGCTCAGCTTTTGTTATTTCCAATCACCTGCTGGACCCTTCACACCTGTGTCCCATTGGCACCTCAACTTCAACTTGTACAAAATTACACTAGTCATTCCAGCCCCCTGCTACCTCCCCAAGAGATGTTCCTCCTTTGGTGGTCTTTATTTCACTGCCTGGCACCATGAGTCTTCCAGGCACCACAGACTCTAAAACTTGAAGCTGTATTTGACTTTTCCCTCTTCCCTGATCCTGAATCAAGTTAGTTATCTTTATGACCTCTCTCACCTCCTTCCCCTTTTTATACCCATTACCCATTACCTCCATTTAGGTTCTCATTAGCTGTTCACTAGCATAATCCTTCAACCATTGTATTCCCACCGTAGTCAACTGAATTCTTAAGAAGGATAGTTCAAGTCAATCATTTTTCTATTCAAATGTCTTCCATGGCTCCCCTTAGTGAGTTATGGGCTCTGAAATCCAATACACCTGTTCAAATCCCTACTCTGCTACTTACCAGCTGGGCAACATTAAAGGAATTAATTGACTTGCTAAGCCCCAGTTTTCTCAGCTGACAAGTAGGAACAAAACAGTACTCATATCTCATGAGGAGACCAGAAGGAACTAATCCACGTAAATTTTCAAAGTGCAAAGAACATAGAAGGACTTAGTGAATAATAAGCATTATTATTATCATCACCAAAGCCTTTCACGGAATACAATTCCAACACCTCAGTTCAGCATGCCTCACCATCCTCAAACTTAACTGAAAACCATTTCCTTACTCACACTTCCTAAGATATGTTAAACTGAATTATTCTTCAAGGGCAAAAACCAAGTCTTAGTTTTTTTTCTGTCCCTGGCTCCTTAGGCAGTACCTTACACCTAGCAATTGCTCTAGAAATGTTCACTGCATGAAGCACTGACCTGTTCTTGTACATACACACTTTCTTAGTTCTATCACTTTGTTTACGCTTTCATGTTTCCCAGGATGCCCTTCTTTGACTGTCCCCTTTCAAATTCTCTCCATTTTCAAGTGGCATTTTAAATGCTATCTGTTCCAGGGAGTCTTCCCACTTCCATCAGAAGAAAGCATCTTTCTCTCCTCGGAATCTGCAATACATTTCGTTTATACCTCCCTAATGGTACTTAAGACATTCTATTGTATACGTGTCTTCTTCCCCAAGGAGCTGTAAGCTCTTCTGGGTTACAGACCAGAACTGATTTATTGCTGTTTGCCTAGTTCCTTGCCCAGAGAAGCACTCAATAAATGTGTTGAATGAATGAATGAGGTAGAGGGAACATCTATCAATGCATTCTCATTATAAGAACTGTGCTGCTGTATACCACCTGATTAAAGGTTTTCTTTCCCATTGATAATTATGATGGTCTTCAAAGAGTAAATGGATTATGAGAATTACAGAAACAAGCTTAAGAGGATCCCTAATAATTGGGGTGTGTTCCTAACCTTGGGTTTAAAGTTAGTATTCTAGAATTCAGAAGCATTTTGCCTAGAAACAAAGTTATAAATGGTCACTGGATTCCTGGGATAGTCCTCAAAAGCTTAATTAACCCACAGATGTGTTAGACAGAACATTACACTAGCAATAGCACTTCAATGCCAACATTATTATAAGGAGTCTTGAAAAGGAGTCAATATCCTGTGAGTGTTTATGAAGATGCTCAGTCTTCCTTGCAAAACAGAAAACCATGAATTTTGTTTTCTTCTTTATATTTTAAGACACACTTAGAAAGCTATAACCAAAAGCCAATTTTCTTGTGTATTCAAATGATTACCTTTCATTGCCAGCATGAACGTGATCTGGTTAAAGAAACAATTTATAATTGTCAATTATGAACTCTAAATTTAGAAAATGGAAGTTCTCTGTAAAGCTGTCTATATGTTTGAATTTTTAGATATCAGAACTTATTTTCTTTTTTACTTAGAACTCTAAATTTCAGCTTCTTTGTCTTCATTTTGCATAATTTAAAATTGACTGTGGCCCCTGATACTCTAGCTTCAGTTCCTTTACTGTATCCCTGACAAATACATAATGACCTGTTAACAAACTTTTAATTACATTCATTAGGGGAATCCGTTATTTTAAATTAACTCTTGAGTGAGTAAATATCCCTTTCTAATGGAAAAATGATTGGCTTTCCAATTATCTGAATTGCAATTTTAGATTTTCACAAATTTACTTATTTAAAGTAGGCAACCCTATATACAAGAAGTTATCTATGAAAAAGACACATTTTCACTATTCCTTTTTGCAACCGCCAGCATTAAGCTAGACATTACTGGGGTCCCTGGTCCTTAAGAAGCTGACCGTCTATTTGGAGAACAAAAATAATGTATCTGAAATAATTAGAGACTAATGCAAAGACACATAAAATTTAGTGTGAATTACAGGCACTGATGGAGAAGTAGTACAGAAGAGAATACAACTTCCACAAGGGCAGGGATCTTTGTTTTGTTCACTAATGTGTCCTAAGCACCTGGAGCTGATTATGAGCTCAAAAAACAACTGTGCTACCAAAAGGAGAGACAAACGGGGACTAGAATGGCTGGAGACAGTTTCATTGTGAAGACAGGACATTAGTAAGACCTGAAAATAGCGTTGTCCCTTGATATCTGTCAGGGATTGGTTCCAGAACCCCTGCGTTGAAACCAAAACCCATGGGTGCCCAAACCCCCTTTAAAAAATGGTGTAGTGGGGCTTCCCTGGTGGCGCAGTGGTTGAGAATCTGCCTGCCAATGCAGGGGACACGGGTTCGAGCCCTGGTCTGGGAAGATCCCACATGCCACGGAGCAACTAGGCCCGTGAGCCACAATTACTGAGCCTGCGCGTCTGGAGCCTGTGCCCCGCAACGGGAGGGGCCGCGATGGTGAGAGGCCCGCGCACCGCGATGAAGAGTGGCCCCCGCTTGCCACAACTAGAGAAAGCCCTCGCAGAGAAACGAAGACCCAACACAACCAAAAATAAATAAATAAAGTAAACAATGCCTTAAAAAAAAAAAAAAATTCTTTAAAAAAAAAAAAAAAAAAAAAAAATGGTGTAGTACTCTCGTATAACCTATGCACACCCTCCCGTAAACTTCGAATCAACTCTAGATTACCTATAATACCTAATACAATGTAAATGCTATGTAAATAGTTGCCAGCTCACCACAAATTCAAGTTTTGCTTTTGGGAACTTTCAGGAATTTTGTTTTTAGAATATTTTTGAGCAGTGGTTGGTTGAGTCCACAGATGGGGAACCCGGGGATATGGAGAGCTGACTGCATGAGATTCCATGGTTCCTCCTTTCACTCACCATCTACATCCAATTAACAAGTCCTGTTGTTTCTACCTCCAGCATATATTGCAAATCTTTCTGCTTCTCTGTATGTCACTGCCCCACTCTAGTCCAGGCCATCAATATCTATCTAGACTACAGCAAATGGCTCTTAACAGATCTTTCTGAGACAACTTAGGCACCCCATACTTCGTTCTCCACACGACAGCAAAGCAAAATATTTAAAAATACAAATCTTATCATGTTATTCTAGCACATAATCGTTTCCCGCTGCACTCTTAATAAAATCAAACACCTTACCACGGCCTACAGTTACTACACGATTAAGCCCTTGCTTACTTCCAAAACCTCAACTTATATCACCTCTCCTTACCGCCCCCCCAAGATCTAAGCTTCTGTTCCCTTTCCCAAACATGTCAAATTCATACTTATCTCAAGGCTTTTGCCTTTGCTGTTCTCTGAGTGTGGAACTCTCTTCCCCCAATTCAGTTGTGTCTCAGCGCAGTAGACACACCACTGAGGACTTCAGCAAGGCCTTCTTTCTATTACATTGTTCTGTTTTATTCACTCCATCCACTTATGTCTCTAAAATTATCTCATCTTATTTGTGTACTGGTTCATTGTCTCTCACTAGAATATAATCTCCATGAGAACAACAACTATATTCTAGGTATTCAAAATGAAGACACTTTTTAAGCACCAAATGATTTGAAGGACCCCTCACATACTATTACCACACTTTTTCCTTAGTATTCATTGAGTGTATATGCATAGTATTATATGTAATACTATTATGAAGTCAGTAACATTTAAAATAAAGGTACAGGCATACATCAGAGATATTGCAGGTTCAGTTCCAGACTACCACAGTAAAGCAAATATCTCAATAAAGCGAACTTTTTGGTTTCCCAACGCATATAAAAGTTATGTTTATACTATACTGTAGTCTATTAAGTGTGCAATAGAGTTATATCTAAAAAAAAATGTATATACCTTAATTAAAAATACTTTATTCCAAAACAATGCTAACCATCACCTGGGCCTTTCAATGAGTCACAGTGGTAACATCAAAGATCACTGATCACAGATCATCATAACAAATATAATAATAGTGAAAAAGTTTGAAATACTGTGAGAAGTACCAAAATGCGACACAGAGACACGAAGTAAGCAAATGCTGTTGGAAAAATGGCATCGACACAAACCTTCAATTTGTGAAAATCGCAATATCTGTGAAGCACAATAAAGCCAAGTGTAATAAAACGAGGTCTGCCTGTATTTCATTATACAGTAGGGCTGACATGCATTTGGCAAGAATACATTGGGTATGTGTATCTACCAAATATTTGGTGCATGTTTCCATTTATTGGTACACAAGGATCCTCAGTCCACAGATACTAGGGGACCCACTGATTGCTATGCGCACTTGCTATAAGAGAGAAGAATAGTAGCCGTCCTAGTTACAGCTTTCTCAAGACAGAGATAAGAATAAACTTGGCGTAAAGCCTTATCCTAAACTAAGGATAAGCTAACTTATTTTTTGACCCCTTTAACACTTAAAGTACAATTTATTGGTCATATTTACACATTTGTATAACAATGGCTAACACAGATAACACATTATATGCAACACTGTTTTAAGCACATTATACATATATTAATTCACCCGATCTTCAAATTAACTCAGTAAGGGAGGAACTTGCTATTATCTATATTTTCTAGATGAGAAAACAAGACATACAAAGTTTAAGTGTGTTGCTCAAGGTCACACAGCAGATAAGCAGTACAGCTGGGACTCAAACCCACATAGGCTGGCTCTAGAGTTGACACTTAAACCACTACGTTATGCTGCCTCGCTGATATAAGAAGAAGGTACCTCCTTTACACTACAGGAAAATCTCTTGCACCATACATAGCATATAAGAAAAATTACATATCAGATGTCAGCTACTTGTAAATATGCATGCTTCACTCCTGAACATTTTCAAGTGTAGTTGTTTTTTCTCATTACTGCCACATAAAGGTCTGAAATGCTTAGCAGCAAGCGATTTCATGAAGCAGTTCTATATCACGTGGGAAATTATAAGGAAAATCTAAATCAAATACCACATCTCACTGTGCCTCTAATATCACTGCGAAAACAGCATGATTTTCTAGGACACATTGTGAAGTCTGAGGTGATAAGATAGCATATCTTAAAATGACTTGAAACCAAAAATGGATTTGTGAGTGTTATTTCCAACCCACCAAGAATGTTCTAATTTGACAGGTTAGAACATGAGGATACAGACCTCACCTTGATATATAAAGTCTGTAAGTGTGCAAACCTCAGTGATTTCTGCATAGTACTGGATCAGGCTCTTTATGAAGAAAGTTCAATATTAGCTTATAGGACCAAGACAGGATTCCAATAAGACTCAGATTGTTTTGTCCTTCATATAAGGCCTTTCATTTATTCTGCCACCCATTCCCTCTGTTTTAAAGAGATTAATTAGCTATCTTGTGAAATGTGAATGAATCAAGGAGGAGTTGAGTCTACTGAGCGCAGCATATGTTTTGCAACATGACCCTTATGTAATAAATCTCTTGCAGAGCACCTCTTCTTTTCCAAATGGGGCCTGTCTTCACTTTTCTCATGTGAGACTTGGCAAGTGGGACATTCTGAGTCTGACAGGCCGCTTCTCTGCTCCTCAGCTGACAACTCTTTTACACAGATGTCAGCTGAAACCTTTACTGGGGCACGTAGGGGATCAGAACTTTTGAGTCAGGGCCAGCCAAGAGAATGCCACATCCCTCAGCTCTCCGCGGACCCTACCCCTTCTCAACAGCACTCCTGCAAGTCAGCCCAGCTCCAATGAGCCAGCACAGAACACAGGAGAGGGAAGAACTGGCTTTCAACATGAAGCTGGCTTAGGGAGTTCCCTTGTAAGAAGTTCACTAAGGAAGAGAAATCTGCATTTTTGTGATCTTTTCTTTCACAAGATTTGGGAGCTTGGAAAGAGATGTGAAGGAATTTGGGGCTTTTTATCATGGCGTAGTAGCTTTAGAGTCAGACCCCAGTTCAAATTTTGTTTCTGCTATTTACTAGCGATGTGACTTTGGAGAATTGCTTATTATCTGAACCTCAGTTTTCCCATCAGAAATAATACCTGTCTTGTTTAGATTTGGAAAGGGAAGAAAAACATAACACATATAAAATGCTTAGCACAGTGTCTGCCATGGAGGATGCCTTCAATAAATGTTAGTTCTCTGTTTTTCTCATCCTGGAAAGGGCCAGGTGTTTCGAGGTCCAATTTCAAAAATGTCTCCAATGTCCTTGGCATATTCCATTTTCACTGGCTTTGTTCTTGTTTTGGCTTTATGCCAGGGATTCTTAACTTAGGATCCATGGACCACCCCCCTCCAAAAATTATATGCAAATATTTGCAACCATGCTCCTTTTTGGGAGAATGGAATCAGATTTAATCAATTCTCAAAGGATTCTGTGATTCAAAGAGATTTAAAATCTCTGCATATGTCCCTGAAAAGTTGCAGGCAAACTGAATGTCTTTTGTAAATCAAATTTAATTTTTAATGTACTAGAAGAGCCAGTGAATAAAGGAACTCTACAATGAATCACAAGTACTTGCTTCATAAACTGTACATTTAATCCAGAGTTTTTCAGTTTTTACAAAAGATTCACATTTTCAATATCAGGTTTGCTTGAAATAGAATATACAGTGATATTATATGCATAGTAGATAACTTCTGTTAACAATTTACAATGTAGCCTGGGGGTCAACTTCCGGTTTAATGTAAATTGAAAAAGAAGGCACTCCAAAAAGTCCCTGATCTTAACTGGACAGAAATTTAGTTATCCTCTGCTCCAAAGACCTCATTTTATGGATGAAGAAATTGAGGTTCTGAGAGGTTACATGACTTGCCCAAGGTCATCTCAATAGTTACAGACAGGAAGGAATAACAGCTGTAAAAATGACAGTGATTATGATGATGATGACAGCACTGTGATCTATTGAGCATTTACTTGATCTAAGCCTTTAAAGACTTTAACCTCATGTACTTTCACTACAATCCTAGGGGAAGATTTTATTACCTCTACTCAGCAGATGAAGCATTCTGCCCAGGGCTCCACAGCCAGTAAATGGACAACTCAGGATTCAAACCAACTCACAACTCAGAACCCTGTTTCAGCTTGAAAGACTGCTCTTAGGCACTAAATTGCTTCCCAGAATACAACAGAACAGAGAGTCACATGGTCTTGTATCTACAACCTTTAAGGTATGTTTATATATTTGAATGGGGCTTTAAAAATACAATATTAGACAGTCCTTGCCCATGCTACACCCTCACAGATAGACACTAGGACTATGTGTACTAGAATAAATCCAGGTCATCTCCTGCTTGCAATGTCAGCCTCAGACACAACCCTCTCTGGCCATGCTTCTCCCTAGTCTGCAGGGCAAGGAGATCAGCCCACATGGAGTCTATGCTCTTCCACTGCCCCTTCTAGGCCACATTCTGGGCACCTGGGATTCCATATGTCCACACTCTAATGGCCCTGGAGCCACTTCCTGATGTAGACAACACCCTTGTGGGCCCCAGGAGTGGCCTCTGGATGGCTGTTTTCAGGAAACGTAGATGGAGCTTGGCCGTGGGGACTGTGGTGTCAAGACTCCAGAGCCACTTCGTGCATCCTTCTTCTGGCACAGAACTTTGACGTGTCTGGGAATTCTAAAATAATACCTGGTCTTCTCAGGTTTTCATGAATATATATTTGTAAAGGTAGGAGGATAAAATATACTTCATTTAGCAGTTTAGTGGCTTGACTTTTAACTTTATAACAGTTAGATATATGTGGGCCTCAATTTGTATTACCGTCTGAGGCCTCACAAATGGTAGGACAGGGCAAGCTTGCCTGCTTTTCTCCTCTTCAGTGCTGCTCTCTCTCAGCTTGCCTGGTTCTTCTATCCCCTTGGTATGACTCCATACCTGCTTTCCTTCCTGTTTTCCCTGATCTATCTTTACTGGTGATCTGGGATGTAATCCACCTATCTGAACATCATCTGGTATTTAATAATGGCTGACTATAAGCCACACAGTGTGCTAGGTGCTATGGATATATCCGTAAACAAGAAACCCTCAGCCCCTGCCCCCAGGGAGCTAACTGTCGTGTGAAGGGTCCACTTGAATACACAGGCATTTAAAACACAGTGATAAGTGTGACCATAGGAGTAATACTGAGAACGCTGAGGGAACTTAAGTTGTTCATAGGTGTCCAGTAAGGCTTCCTGAAAGAAGGAAGGTCTAAACTGAAAACCTGAAGAATAAGATTTACCTAGGCAAAAGGGAATGAGGAAGGAGAAGAGGAAGAGCTGGTTCCACATTTGTTTTAAGTAAAGAGAACTGCACATAAGACCAGGCCTGGAGCCAGGGCAAGCATGGTACCTTGAACTGAAAGTATTTCAGTATTGACTAAAATATGTCTCCGGAGTGAGAAATGTTTCTGGAAAGGTAAACTGAGACCAGACCGATGCAGGTCTCATGGATCATGTTAATGCGTTCAGACCTGACCTAAAGGTGCTGGAGAGTCAAAGGCAGATTCTAAAAAGGGCATGGCATGATGAGACTCACGTGTAAGGAACATCAGTGGCTGGAGAATGGATTATGTGTATGTTCAAGAGATGCCGCTGGGGAAGGGGAGGAGGGGCAGAGGCGGATGGAGCTAAGACGTCCAAGTAGGTGGCTTTAGAGTAATCCAGGGTAGAGACAATTCTGGCATGAACTGAGGGTTAGGCTGGCTGTAGTGAGAAAGGACAGATGAAAGAGGTAGAATCAATAGGACATGGTAACTGATTTGATATGGGGCTGACACCCAGTGGACTAAAGCAATGGGTAGATGGAGGGATCAATCACAGGGAAGGAACACAGAGGGATCGGTGAACCCAAAGGGAAATTTGCTTTCTGAGCTTTGACCTCAGCACCCCTCAGAGTCAGGGCTCTTGTTTTTTATCTTTCAATACCACACACTGAGACTGTGTGCCCAGGGTCTAAGTGCTAGGCTGTGGTGGTCTCCGCCTCCCACTCTGCCCCGCTTCTTCTCCACCACTAGGAGGAAGGGTGGACAAACGACAGCCATGAAAAAGGGAATTCTTGAATGAGGCTGTCATTTATAATTCATCTAAGACAATCATTTGTTTAAAGTACACGGCCATCATAAAAGTTACCAGGACAATTCAGTAAATGACAATGTGTCTGAATTTCCAGAATTATATTTGATTTGGGGTTGTCTTAAATATTACAGCAACGATTTAGATTTAGTCAATATTTCAACGTTTTGCTCTCAAGCAGTGATGTTAACTTAGTAAGTGTTTATCCTTCAAAGACAAAGAAAGTTAGAGAATGGCTAATTCATATACTTCCCTAATATATCTTCTCAGACTTTACACATGCAATTTATAGCATATCTATATCAGAAATTAATCCTTCTCAATATATCTAAGTTATAGTCTTTTCTTAGTCTCCAAGATTTTTAAATGTGCTATCAATACGAAAAGGACAATTTTAAGTAATAGCACTCAGTTTCAGAAAAAAAAATACAATTTTTATTTTTTATTTTGTAAGGCTAAACATCAACTGATATGCCAACAATCCTTTGTGAAGGTAGTGGCTACCAGGAAAAAATAAGAACAAAAACAAACAAACAAAAGCCCCTAACGGATGGGTTCAGTTCTTGAAAACAAACTTTCTAAAAGTAAATTATATCAGTTTGCTCAATATTGATGAATATTAGTCTTCATTATTCATTAGCCATATCATATGCAGTATAGTTAGGTCTTTTTTAAAAATCTAAAATTTAGGTTAAAAGCCAAATTTAAGAAAGTTAGTTTTGAACTTTTTAACAATTGTGTTGTGTGAATTTTTGAAGTTAAAAAAATAGAAATCAATACTATGTAAGGAAAAAAAGAAAAACAAATGAGAAAGCTTTCAAGGGCTCCATCAATATTTTAAACAAGCTTGGAGGAAAATCTCAAGTTGTTTTGTCAGCAATGCCAAGGTTACTCAGATCTATGTGGCTTTGGATTAAAATTTTAATTTATGTTTCGGTTTCTTCGAACATAAAAGAAATAGAAACAAAACAAACTCGCCAAAATGCCATAGAAAATAAGGTTTATAATGAAGTTTGACATTCACTTGATAAAAAGTATAACATTATTATTAGATCCATCTTACTTACCTTTTACACAGACCTGTATCCTTATGAACCAAAAGGAATGATTTTTAAAATCACTTTTTTACTGTAATGATCTTAAAGATTGATAACAAAGTCTTTCCCCAGGATAAATGGGCAAATACAAATGAACAAAATGAGGGTACTTTAATAGCAGTACTACCCCTGCCTAGATTAAGGGATTTGAATCCTACACATAAACCTCAATTTACAGTGGGGGGAACATAGCTACACCACAATCTATACAGAGAAAAACAGAACCGCACCTTTTTGTGGATAAAATACAGACCAAAACTGATACAAATTGGACACACAGCACTGTCCTTGTTCAGAACACGGTACAATAAAAGGAACTTTTCTGTTTATCCTTCTCAAAATTTTTAGGAGTTCTCTTAGTGCAAACAACAAAGCAGAAAGTCCATGGAAGCAGAATCTAAACTATTTCTGTTTGCCTCTGAGCAAGGTATTTATCTGTTTCATCCTGCACAAGGAGCAGAGTGGACTGAAAAATATCCCAGAGTAAACAACGGTAAAATCTGCTGGGTAACCATGAAAATACAAACCACCGAAACACTTGCATTATAGTCACATTAATTATCGCTACTTATAGGAAAAGACCATTAAAAGCCACAAAACCTATAAACAAACCAGATGGGAGCGATGCTAAAAGGAGCTAATCTAAAGCCATGCTTGCACACAGAGGAAATTACATCTTCACATGGCATAAATCATTAATATTTATATGCACAGATACAATGAACTATCATCTTCTCTTATGGTTCCAAAGAGTTGGGTAAGGATGGAGGACTGAGTGGGAGGCAGGTTGATAGGACAGAAAGGGGTTTTGCCCAAGGAGGTCTTTGCTTCACTTGCTCTCTCCTTCCTTCCTTCTTAAACTTCTCTACAGCCCTGTCTTCTGAGATACGTCTCTCCTGCCCTCCTCTGGCCTCTCTGATCAAGTTGCTCTGTCTCTGGGGCCTGCTCTTCCTCTTCTGGTTCTGTGGATGTGGATGTTTGGGCTTCACCATTGGTTTTTTGCTGGTGGCCCTCTACACCCCCTCGCTGGGTCATCTCTGCCACTCAGGGCACCGTCTCTGCCAACAGCTGCTACTCAGAGCCCGGCCTCCGCCCCAAGTCTCAGTTCTGTATATCCAGATACCCGCTGGCTATTGCCAACTGGATGCCCCATAACCACCTCTAGAACCAAACTTATTGGGGCTGAGAGATGTTACTCTGAAATGGGAGAGGATGAAGTTACTCATCCTAAAGGAATATCCTGAGATAATAAATGACCTGTTTAGAAGAGGAAGAGAGCCAGTGCCAAAGAGTAAGAAAAGAAAAACATTAATATTTCTTATAAACCTTCACTGAACAATCATTATATACTTTCACAATACTTGTAACCATCTGAATACAAATTAAGCTTAACAGTATTTGAACTTTAAGTTCAAATGAAGGATGGCCCTTTGTTCTGTTGAGTTTTCTTCACTCCTCACCAAATGTTAAAACCAGATTGAGACACAGAAGTAGAAATGCTGGTTATTTGGAATTCTCCTTGGCCTCCAAGCACTGCTCCTTTTCTATGCAAAGTGGCAAAGCTTTCAAAGGCCACTTGTCTGGGAGTGAGGCTCCAATGTGGCAGCTGATTCCGCCCCCATCTTCAATGCATAAAGCTAGACCCCGGGGAAAAATGCCAACAAAAAAAAAAAGGAGGAAAGAATTAACATATTTCTCTCCCTACCAGAATATCTGTGTGAAAAATAAGTAGGTATTAGTTATGTCAAAATGCTTGGTGTCATTAAAATAAAAAAGAATTTTTTTAAAGAAATGAAATTGGGTCATTTGTAGAGATGTGGATGAACCTGGAGAGTGTCATACAGAGTGAAGTAAGTCAGAAAGAGAAAAACAAATATCGTATAATAACTCATATATGTGGAATCTAGAAAAATGGTATAGATGATCTTATAATGACAAAGCAGAAATAGAGACACAGATGTAGAGAACAAATGTATGGATACCAAGGGGGAAAGGGGTGTGGTGGGAGGAACTGGGAGACTGGGATTGACACATATACATTATCGACACTGTGTATAAAATAGACAACTGATGGGAACATGCTGTATAGCACAGGGAACTCTACCTAATGCACTGTGGTAACCTAAATGGGAGGGAGTCCAAAAGGGAGAGGATATCTGTATGTGTAAGGCTGACTCATTTTGTTGTGCAGTGGAGGCTAACACAACATTGTAAAGCAACCATACTCCAATAAAAAGTAATAAAAATATAATAAAAATAAAAAATAAAAAAGAATTTTTTTTTAAAGGCGAGGTGTTCATGTTTTTAGATTATATTTTCCACCTAATGCTAATGAAATGCCCCCAGGGTATTTAAAAATTTTGAAGTGCTACATGATTTTCATTGAAAATCTATAAGAATTTTATCACGGGTTCATTTTTAAAGTAAAAGTTGAAACAATTTGAATTATGATACGTTTGCAGAAAAAACTTGAACTTGATTCTTCCCCTAGAAAACTCCTCTCCTTGTATTCTTCAAGTTAAACGATGGCAACTCTACCATAACACTTGCCTCCTAGCTCTCCTTTTCTTCTCATAGTCACACAACCACCAGCTTCTAGATGTTCAGTCCTCCAATATGAATCCTCCAAAATCATCCCTGACTCTAGTTCATACCCTCACCTCTTCCATCATGACTGGTCACCTTCACTCCACTTTTATTCTTCTTAGATTCATCTCCCAGGCTGCTGCCAGAACAATATATCAAAAATGCAAATTGAAACACATTACTCTTCTGCTTAAAATCCTTTTTACATTTATCTATATAACAAATATTTGCTGAGGGCCAGGACCTGTGTGTCAGATCAATGCACAATTTTGGGACCGTGGCATGAACAATACCAACAGGGTCTCCATGCCCATGAACCTTTGCCTTCATCATGTGATTTACACTATTATGGCTTAAATGGTCCTCCACAATGAGACCTCTATCATCTGACATTCATTTTTGTACTATCCTTGTCTCATCCCCTGTATACATCATGCTATTTCTCACCTCTGTGATTTCCTCCTACTGACCCTTTGCTCTATTCCTCCCCTTTAATTTATCTATTTCTACCCATTTTTTAAGACAGGGAATCTCTCTTCGGACAACAAAGGCTGGATGAAGTATCCTTCCACTGTGTTCCTGTAACACCTACATTCCACATCACCACACCTACCACATTGTGTTGTAAATAGCTCTATCCACAATCATTTTAGGTACACCTAGTTCTACGCAAATGTTTATTTAACAACTGCCAAACTCAAACATAATGATTTATGTATTTTATAATGATTTCAGAGAAAATTGGTGGCAAAGAAATGTTAATATTACAGTTATAATTTGGAGAAGAGGGCAGGAGGCAGGAGATGTTTGGATCCCGGCTATAATCCCATATCCACGATGGGCTTAAAAAACTCAGGCATTTCAACAAATATACATTAAATCCAACTGATTGGATCCAGTAATCTATGCTGGACTAGTTCCAGTAATCTCTCCTACCCTAGTATGTTTGCCTTCCTGATCAAGGTATTAATAATTAAGTGTGTGGTAATAAAGACTGGTCCTTTTGCTAGAGAAAAAGGAATTAAGGAAAATCTCTTAATAGATTACTTCAAGCATTCTTCACACAGGACATAAGAAAGAAAGCTGGATATGAAAATATATTGAGGCAGTAGAAACTAATCATTACCTGTAAATGGGCAAATATGACACG